>NW_022681470.1:59943845-60543845 GCF_009764315.1 Trachypithecus francoisi | reverse complement strand
TGGAGTTAATACTGCTTCCCCTCTGCACTTCCTCTGACCTTTTGGAGGAGCCACACCCTGAGGAAAGGGTAGGGCCAAGAATACCCTGGCAGGAGGAGGTCTCTACCCACCTCTTTCCAGGAGTTCTGCCTCCCCTCTCAATTACCCTGCCTCTCTCAGCTCAAGGCCCAGTGTGCAAGGAGGAGCTGTGGAGGGACCATTAGGAGCTGCACGGTGATGCGGGCAGTGCCAAATTCTTCTTTGCATTTTCTGTAGTGCTAACGACCTTAATTGTTAATAATAACAGCAACAATAACAATCATGCCACCACACCTTTATGGTTTCTAGAATTTGTCTTCCAAATTGCTCCTAGCACATGACCTCACACCATCCTTGGAGGGACAGGGATAGTTCTCCCTGCCATGTGGGTAGAGACGTTGGGTACCAAGGAAGTTTGGTGTTGATCTGGTCACACAGTGTTGCAGTGATGGGGTCGAGGGTCCACTCTTGGAGTGGGGAGAATTGGGCTGTATCCCCAGCTCTGCCTCAAACTAACCCAGCGTCTTTGGGCAAGTCTCGAGGTTCCAGTTCTCTGTCTATCTCAAATGCTCTGTCTCAATAAAATGAGACTGGTGACCAGCCCAAAGCCTGGTGACCGCCCTCCCCTGTACAAGGTCAGAAAGCCCCTGGAATGGATGCTTGCTGTGCCTATCCTTGCATCCTAACAGATGTCGTATGAGTGCTCCCCACAAAGAAGGCTGTAACATGGATGGCAGGGAGGAAACATCAAAAAATCATCCTAATGGTCCATGAGTGCCAGGAGAGCAGACAGGCAGCAGGCTGCTGCTGCCAGATGCCATCCTGCCCACGGTACCGGCGCTGGCTCAGACAAAGGCTGGAGGCCTTCCAGCGAGTGGGATCAGACAGCCTCCCTTACCTGCCAGACCGATTCTCCAGGATGCTCTGAGTGTCCTCAGTTGGGATGCAGCAGCATGCCCCTTCCTCCCCGTCTCCCCTCCCCTCCTCCATCAAATCTATTCTTTCTCTTTAAAATCCTGTTTGGCAGTCACCTCCTCCATGAATAATTTCCAGTTGAGCCCTGCCAAATTCTAGTCTCCCCATTCCTACTAACACCCCTTCAGCCCCCAGCCATCCTATTAGCAGCTACCAGCCATCACTAGGTCATGTGTCCCTATGCCAGATGAGATTTCAAGTGTGTGTTCCCGCTCTTGTATCCCCCTAGACAGAGGACGAATAGGGCCAGTATTTCCCATTTCCTCCTTTCTTAAATTTTCCTCCATCTTCAGCTCCCAAGATAGGAAGCAGGGCATTCAGGACGCAAGAAGAGCGGACTATAGATGGATGATACATTCCTCTCTACCTTGGGCAGTTTCCCTGGCCAGTTGCCAGGAAGGCTAATGCTAGAATCTCAGGCAGAGTCCAAACAAGGGCTCTGCCAACATGTCTACCTCTAGGGCTGAAAGTCTGGATTGGCAAGGAGGGTAAGCTGGCCTAGCAGCTGGCGACTTTGCCTGAATTTCTAATCCAACCCATAGTTCACATGAAAACCTAATCTCTCCAGCTCACAACACTGACTACAATCCCACTGACATTATTCCAACGTTGAATAATATTGTAGGTGAGCTACATGAATTGCCTTTGTAGGTCAAAAGCGGTTGTATATTGGCATTTTCATACGGTTCAGTCTAATAACTTTTGAGGGATTATGTGCCCTAGGAAACTTTGTGAAAGTTTGAATTTCTCTACCTCTAGCTAATATTCCTTAGTTTCTGGCCTAGGACATAGCAGAATTATGGCCTTGGAAGGTACTTCCTAATTGAAGTTCCTGGCAGGTGGAGGTGGGAAATCTTAGAGCCTGTTCTACTCCCAAACCTCAATGATGGCAGTCCAAAGACATACGCTTTTTGGCCTTTTTTCCCCTGGTCATCCTGGGCAGAAGGGTGGGACATGTCTGCAAGTTGTTACATTGTGCTAGATTCTATCTGTGATAAAAGAGTTTGGTTTGGGCATTGAGAGTTTTACTCCTTTGTCTTCTATAGAAGAGGAGGGTCTTGAATCAGGAATGTCTGTATGTTCAAACTTGGTTTCATGTAACAGTGCAGTTGATGAAGGCTCAGAGATATCCCCTGCTTCAATCAAGGTTACCCAGCAGACAAGAGTCTAGATTACCAGTTTTCTGACTCCCAGTCTCGTGCTCTTCTGGCAAGCCTGGCAGCCCACTAGAACAAACTCCTCCCTGTCTGCCCCCTTCCAACTTCCTGGCTCCCGCTCTTTCAGGCTCCCTCACCAACACAGAAGGGGAATTGACTAAAGGATTAATAGCCCTCGCCTACATAAGCCTACGTAAAAAGAGTCCTGAGTCATGTAGGGCCTAGCCCCGGGGTTTCCAGGAGAAGAGAGGGAGAGAAAAAGAGAGAGAAGCCATCCTGGAAACTCAATCTCTCTCCAGAGCGAGGATCAGGATGGGGAGGTGGCGGTGGGTAGCACAATGATTTGGGTCAATGACAGGACAGTCAGGTGTGCTGTCCTTGCCAAGGGATTGCCTAGAAGGCCTTGCTTAGCTCAGGCATGAAGGCTCTGGGCAGGCACTGCTTGCTGGTTTTTTTTTTTTTTTTTTTTTTTGAGACGGAGTCTCGCTCTGTAGCCCAGGCTGGAGTGCAGTGGCCGGATCTCAGCTCACTGCAAGCTCCGCCTCCCGGGTTTACGCCATTCTCCTGCCTCAGCCTCCCGAGTAGCTGGGACTACAGGCACCCGCCACCTCACCCGGCTAGTTTTTTGTATTTTTTAGTAGAGATGGGGTTTCACCGTGTTAGCCAGGATGGTGTCGATCTCCTGACCTCGTGAACCACCCGTCTCGGCCTCCCAAAGTGCTGGGATTACAGGCTTGAGCCACTGCACCCGGCCTGCTTGCTGGTTTCTTTCACAATCACCTAATTAGAGAATTCTAAGGGATGTTAAAGGTTGGTCAGCAACAATCTCTGGGCTGTTTGGTCAATTTCTTCTCTTACAGCCTGGGACTGCCTTCCTCAAAAGTTAGGTGGGTGACTCTGGAAGCCCTCAGTCCCCAGGTTCCCTCAGCTGGCCGCATGGCATGGTGGGAGGATGCCTGTCATCCTGCCTCCCTTTGTGGCCCACCCATCAGGGCACAGCTGCTCCTGTCTGGACAGAAGAGGCTGTGGGTGGGGAGCAGTGAGGGTGGGAAGGAAGGCTTCCTAAGGGACCTTACTGTCTCAGAAGATCCCTCTGTGTGGATGGGGACTCGCAGCACTCAAGAGCTTAGAAAAGACACTCCTATTGGTCAGGAGTTTTGCAGATAAGGTGAGAAGAAACCAGGAATCTAGGAGTGCCTCTGGCATGGACTTCTCTCTCTGGCTAAGTGTTTGGAAAAATGTCAAACCTGAAAGGTTGAAAAAAATAGCACAATAAACAACTGCAGACCCTTTACTTAGTTTCATCTTTTTTTTTTTTTTGACACAAGGTCTCACTCTGTCAACCAGGCTGGAGTACAGTGTCATGATCACAGCTCACTGCAATCTCGACCTGTTGGGTTCAAGTTATCCTCCTGCCTCAGCCTGCTGAGTAGCTAGGACTACAGACAGGCGCACAGCCACCATGCCCAGCTAATTTTTTATTTTGTAGAGGTGGAGTCTTGCTATGTTATTCATCTCTACAAAATAACAACAATAACAAAATTAGCCAGCCATGGTGACACGCACCTGCTCCAGCTACTTGGGAGGCTGAGGTGGGAGGATTGCTTGAACCTAGGAGTTTTAGGCTGCAGTGAGCTATGACTGCACCACTGCACTTCAGCCTGGGTGACAGAACAAGGCCCTGTTTCAAAAATAAATGGGGGCTGAGTGTGGTAGCTCATACCTGTAATCCCAGCACTTTGGGAGGCTGAGGAGGGTGGATCACCTGAGGTCAGGAGTTTCAGACCAGCCTGATCAACATGGAGAAACCCCATCTCTACTAAAAATACAAAATTAGCTGGGTGTAGTGGTGCACGCCTGTAATCCCAGCTACTCAGGAGACTGAGGCAGGAGAATCGTTTGAACCCAGGAGGTGGAGGTTGCGGTAAGCTGAGATCGTGCCATTGCACTCCAGCCTGGGCAAGAAGAGCAAAACTCCATCTCAAAATAATAATAATAATAATAATAATAATAATAATAATAATATTAAATAAATAAATGGGGCCGGGTATGGTGGCTCATTCTTGTAATCCCCACACTTTGGGAAGCTGAAGCAGGTGGATTGCTTGAGCCCAGGAGTTCGAGACCAATCTGGACAACATGGTGAAACCCCGTCTCTACAAAATATATGAAAATTAGCAAGGCATGATGGCATGCGCCTGTAGTCCTAGCCACTTGGGAGGCTGAGGTGGGAGGATAGCTCGAGCCCAGGAGATCAAGGCTGCTGTGAGTTGTAACAGTGTCCCTGCGCTCCAGCTGGATGACAAAGCAAGACCCAGTCTCAAAAACAAACAAACAAACAAACAGATACATGTCTGTTGCTTAAGCCACCCAGTCTATGATGTTTCAGCAGCCCAAACTAAGATATGCTAAGACCAATCTTTCACCCCATTGGGTGAAAGATTTAGTATCCATTAAACGCTAGACTAAATCAGCTATTAGAGTAGAGGCTGCAAACTGGTCAATTTAAAGTTCCAACCTGGCACAGTGGCTCACTCATTATTCTGGTGCTTTGGGAGGCTGAGGCAAGAGCATTGCTTGAGCCTAGGAGTTCAAGGCTATGGGCCACTGCACTCCGACATGGCTGACAGAGTGAGACCCTATCTCTAAAAATAGGTAAATAAATAAAGATAATGTTGGCTAAAAGATGCAAAGTTTCAGTTAGACAGAAGGAATGTTTCTGAGATTTACTGCACAACATGGTGACTATAGTTAATGTAATGCATGTTTCAGAATTGCTAAGATTTTAAATGTTTACACTACAAAAACAATGATAAATGTGTGAGGTGATGGATATGTTGATAGTTTGACTGAATCATTCCATAATGTATACATACATCAAAACATCACATTACATCCCATACATATATGAAACTAGTATTTGTCTATTAAAAATTAAAAAAAAATTTTTTTTTTGAGATAGAGTTTCACTCTTCTTGCCTACGCTGGACTGCAATAGCGTGATCTTGGCTTACTGCAACCTTCGCCTCCTGGGTTCAAGTGATTATCCTGCCTCAGCCTCCCAAGTAGCTGGGATTACAGGTATGCACCACCACGCCCGGCTAATTTTCTATTTTTAGTAGAGATGGCGTTTCTCCATGTTGGTCAGGCTAGTCTAAAACTCCCAATCTCAGATGATCTACCCACCTCAGCCTCCCATAAAATTAAATTAAATTTAAAGAAAAATGTTGTCATTACCACTAGATTTTATTAGTTGGAATTTACTTATTTATTTATTTATTTGATACGGAGTCTTGCTCTGTCTCCCAGGCTGGAAGTGCAGTGGCATGATCTTGGCTCATTGCAACCTCCGCCTCCTGAGTTCAATCAATTTCTGGCTAATTTTTATATTTTTAGTAGAGACAGGGTTTCACCATGTTAGCCAGGTTGGTCTCAAACTCCTGACCTCAAGTAATGCACCTGCCTGGGCCTCCCAAAGTGCTGGGATTACAGGCGTGCCCAACTGGCACCACCGTGCCCAACTGGCATTTACTTTTTAATTTTTTGAGACCAAGTCTTGCTTTATCACCCATTCTGGAGTGCAGTGTCATGATCAGAGCTCATGGGAGCCTCAAACTCCTGGGCTCCAGTGATCCTCCTGTCTTGGCCTCCCAATGTGGTAGGATTACAGAGTGAGGCCTTGTGTCTAACCTCGTTGGCATTTCTGGTAAGAATTTTCCCTCCCTGCTCCTCCCCATCCAGGTCAACTGTCAAAATAAACTCAAGGAACTTTTAATATTCAATGTGTTATAATCTATTACCATTATCCTTTTGAATGCTCAATGCGTTTCACATCTGGCTGGCGGGAGACCCTTTAAGCCAGCTCCTGTGCCAACATGTCATGACATGAGCACGCTCTAGTTTCTGGAACAACATAGTTCACTTATACTTTCCTGGTCTCAGACTTGGAATTACTCATTTCTTCAGGGAGCACTGCTCCTTACAACCTCCCCCGTGGGAAGTTGTACTTAGAAATAAAAATCCAGGTACTAGGTGTGTTCCTGTCCATAGTCCTTTCAGTGGACAGACCCACAAGATATACAAAAAACCCACAAGATTCTTTTTCCCCTTCCCTGGTTCCATACTTATATCTCTCTTTTTCCATAGTGAGACCCTGATTTCCAGAAATATCACCATAGTTACTCATTTCATCTATCATACAATAAACAAAACATAGTTTCCAATTTATGACACAAATACTACAACCAATAACATGTCTACAAAGTAAAGGTCAAGATTTCTTTGTAGTTTTTTTTTCTTACTTAAAATATGAATTCCACAAAGAATATAGAATCAGGGTTTTAAGCTTAAAAAGTACTTGAATTAGGCCGGGCATGGTGGCTCAAGCCTGTAATCCCAGCACGTCAGGAGGCCGAGGTGGGTGGATTTATGAGGTCAGGAGATCAAGACCATCCTGGCTAACACAGTGAAACCCCGTCTCTACTAAAAATACAAAAAATTAGCCAGGTGTGGTGGCGGGTGCCTGTAGTCCCAGCTACTTGGGAAGCTGAGGCAGGAGAACGGCGTGAACCTGGCAGGCGGAGCTTGCAATGAGCCGAGATCCCGCCACCCCACTCCAGCCTGGGCGACAGGCTCCATCTCAAAAAAAAAGAAAAAAAAAAAAAACTTCTTACTTCTCCTGCTTTCTTATCCCAAAGGTGGCATACTACATACTGTACTATGTCTTGGTTTTTTCACTTAATAATATATCCTAACAATCATGTCATGTAAGTTCACAGGGCTCCTAGTCATTCTTTTTTTTTTTTTTTTTGGCTGCCTAGTATTCTATTGCATGGATGTACCATTGTTTGTTCAACCATTTTCTTAAGAATGGGCATTTGGATAGTTTCCAATGATTTCCTATTGTAAATATGCCTTTAAAAAACACCTTGTGGCTGGTCTTGGTGGCTCACGCCTGTAATCCCAGCACTTTGGGAAGCTGAGGCAGGTGGACTACCTGAGCTCAGGAGTTTGAGACCAGCCTGGGCAACACGGTGAAATCCCATCTCTACTAAAATACAAAAAATTGGCTGGTGTGGTGGCGTGCACTTGTAATCCCAACTACTCACGAGGCTGAGACAGAATTGCTTGAACTGGGAAGGTGGAGCTTGAAGTGAGCCAAGATCGCGCCACTGCACTCCAGCCTGGACGACAGAGCGAGACTCTGTCTCAAAAAGAAAAAAAAAAAAAAAAAAAAAACACCTTGTAAGTATCTTTTCATATTTGTCAATGAGCATCTTCTGGATAAATTCCTAGAAGTAGGGTTGCTGGGTAAATGTGTATGTAGCTTTGTTAGATACTGCTAACTTCCTCTCCATTGAGGGTGTACTACTGGTTTGTACTCCTGGCATTGATTATGCAACCTAGGTAGACCTTGCTATGAGGTGTTCTAAGCTAAGACTTTCCTTGAACCTAGCTGAGAGTCCTTGACCTTCCTACCAATAAACACACTGCTCCAAACTCCCTTTGCCACACCCCAAGTGAAGTGGCAGAAAGGCAAGAGGAAGGGGGTCTTATTAATCCCATCCCAGTTCATTGTCCCAGGGGTTTGTGCATGCAACTTGGGAAACTAGAGCAGAGGTGAGTGATGAGGCTGAGGATCTCAGGCAGACAGGAACTGGGGTGAGGAAAGGTAGAAATGGGGGCTCTGCCCCTTGGCACCTATGTTCTCAATCCTTTTCTTTCCTTTGGCCTCTCCACTATCCCTTCACACATAGACTGCCTCTCAACAGCCTCTTCTCTGACCTGGGGCCCTTGGCTCTGGTTCTTACTAGATCCTGCCTGGTTTCCCTCCTCAATCCAAGTTCCTGTAGGCTGAACACAGAGGACTGGCTTAAGGTAGAGGCAGAAATAGAAAGTCCCTGTCATTTCTGTTTTAACATGTGCAGAGGAAATAAGTCAGTGGAACAAGAATGGCTCACACAAGGGAAAGAGGAAAGAGGACACAAAGAGAGATACTGGCAGAGGAAGCCAAGGGCAAAACATTCCACACAAGCATTTTGGACTCCAGCCCCAGGGCCTGCTCTAATCCTATGACCTACAGAAAAGGGGAAATGAGTGGAGAAAGGTTGTCATCCCAGTCTGACAAGGCAGAGGCCTTGCTTTTCTCATCGTTCTTTCCTTCTCAGCCCTACCCACCAAATACCGACTGGGATGACAGGAATCAATGTCTAAGAAGCAGGGAGCTGGACTGGGTAGGGAGCCTGGAAGAATTCAGATTGCCTGAAGAATCCTTCCAGAGAAGGATAGTTAAGACTCTGGGTGGGGTGTTCCCCTTCAAAGTCAGATTGCTAATCTAACCTTGGAGTTTGGAGCTAATCTAACCTAAATCAAACAGTTTTTTAGGGGTGTGGCTAACAGGGTTTGTCTTGGTCATTCTGGGGACTAAGAATGAACAAGATCCTTTCCTCTCTCCAAGGTTTAGTGGGTCTGCAATGCTCTGTCCTAGTGGGCAGGGCTGATCCACGTCTTTGGGTGCTGGGTCCAAGGCCAGGAGCATTGAAAAAAAAAAAGAGAGAGAGGGCCGGGCGCGGTGGCTCAAGCCTGTAATCCCAGCGCTTTGGGAGGCCGAGACAGGCGGATCACGAGGTCAGGAGATCAAGACCATCCTGGCTAACACGGTGAAACCCCGTCTCTACTAAAAATACAAAAAAAACTAGCCGGCGAGGTGGCGGGCGCCTGTAGTCCCAGCTACTCCGGAGGCTGAGGCAGGAGAATGGCGAAAACCCGGGAGGCGGAGCTTGCAGTGAGCTGAGATCTGGCCACTGCACTCCAGTCCGGGCGACAGAGCGAGACTCCACCTCAAAAAAAAAAAAAAAGAGAGAGAGAGAGAAAAGTGCCCATCGGGGTTTCGGAGTTTTGGAGAGAAGCTAAATTCTTCAAGAGGCAGTTTGCAGTGGAAGGCTTGACCTGCTGACAGGTGGCAGGGAGCAGTCCAGCCCCTGTTCCTCTCAGGACCTCGGGTCAGTGGGAGTGGGTAAGAGTAAAGCCTCCCGATATCCTGGCCCAGGACGTCCAGCCCCTACACACCACCTTACCTCTTCCAGCACCCACACCTTCGGCAAATTCTAACCGCTCTCCTTCTGCCCCTAACTGGGTCCTCTCATTTTGATTTTCTTCTGACAAAGACCACAGCAATGTGACAAATCTGCCTAGCCACGCCCTGTCACCTCTACCGTGGAGAGCAGGCTTTCCATTGTGCAGAAGGGAAACTGGAGGCCAGACGGCGTGTTAGGAACTCGCTGGCATCAGGCTGATTCCAGGGCCCCCAAACTGCCCGTACTTCTCTCAATGCGCGTTGACCCAGCGCTTTAACGTCCCAGGCTCTGTGCTGGGCGCTGGGAGTCCCAGGGGTAAGACGGGCTGTGCTCCTTTGACTTGACCTTCAATCCAGAGACTTGGTGGTAAATGGAAGGGAGAAGGGTCTGAGGCTCGGCACGACCTGGGAGGCAGGAAGCCTCCGTTGGCAGCTCAGTTCTCATTCTCCACGGAGTTCTCAGACTACGGCAGAGCCCGGGAGGGTGGAGCCCAGCAGCGGAGAGGCTGACGGGGCGGGGTCGCAGAGGCCGCGGAAAGCAGAGGGGCCGCGGGGTTGCGCAGTCGATCCCGCCCGGAGCCCCGGGGGAAGGGCTGAGACTGCGGGAGCCGATTCCCCCCTTTGGCCGCGACCCCAGGCTCAAAGCCGCGGGAGCAGGCAACCCAGTGCGCGCTAAATAACGACCTCACGGAGAGGCAGTCCCTGAGCCCGTCAACATCGACCCCTAATCAGATTACTGAAAATAGGAAGGCCGGCTGCAGGAACAGTGACACTCTGGGCCCCCACGATGGGAGGCCGCGGCGGAAGCGGCGTGATTTTCGGGGTTGCACCTCAGCAAGATGGTGGCAGGGAGGATGGGACTCCCGAGGAGGAGCAAAGAAATGGATCCCCTCCCTCCAGGACACGGGCATTGATTCTGTCTTGGGGTCCCTGCCCACTGGGGAAGGCCTCATTCCTTTATCGACCAGAATACAGGTAGGGAAGAGTCTAGCCAATGGGGTGCAGTCAGATCAATTAACACTTCAAAATGAAAATCGGTTCCTGTTGCTTCCTCAGCCCCGGGATGAGCTCTCCTCTAAGTGTTTTGCTTCCTTCTCCCCCAGTTTCTCAGCTGTAGCCTTTACCACTCCTCCAAGCCCTGGGGCTGAAGGCAGGTGTTTCCTCTCCCCCAGCCTGATTCCCACAGATCTGTCTGCTTCAGGGTTTAGGGCCCACCTTCCAGAACACGCCTTACCAAGCTGCCACCATCCTTCCTGCCCCTCCCAGAGTCTGCTCCCCAAGCCACCACCCTCAGCCAAGGAGGGTAACTCAGCTCATGGGCTAGGAGGCCTCTTTCAGTCCCCTTCTTCATAAAAGCTCCTGGCCCAGCCCCTCCTCACCCCCAGGCTCCTTTCCTGGGCCTGGCCCAGCCTGGAATAAGCCTGGTCTCCCTCCTCCAGGTAGAGGACCCAGAGTGAAGGGGGCACAGGAGGGCCTCCAATGAGAAGCCCTGGAGACAGGGCAGCTTGGGGAGGGGCTTAAGGAGCAGGGTGAGGGTCTCTAGACTCCCTGCCAGACTCCTCACCCAGAGGAGGGAGCACTACAGAATGGGATTTTGTTTCCCTTCCCTCCCCAACTCTTTTCCCCTCTCCACAGGGGCCTTAGTTGAGTGTCGGCCTATTTCTTCATCTGACATTCCCCCTGCCCGGCCAGCAGGCGCCGGCATCATGTCTGCAAGTTATTGTAAGTCCGGCAGGAATGCCCAGGAGGGAGGTGCCTCTGGCCAGCAGAGTGCCCACTCCCCTCCCAAGATGTGGCTGCCACTCCTGCACCCTCCACACCCAGTTGGAGAAGAGCAGCGGGTACCCTCAGGGAGGTGGAGGAGTGTATGAGGCCAGACTGGACTCGGGGAAGGATGCCAGCAGCCCCCTCTACCAAGAGCGAACCAAGTATGTAAGAGAAAGAGAGAAGGGAGAGCAGGAAGGACAATCCCAGTCTTAATTCCTAGCTCTTCAGCAAACCAAGGAAGTGACCCAAGACGCTCAGGGACCCTTCCACAGATGCCTGTGGCCCACACCATCTGCCAAACACTCACCAGCCCCACAGTCTCCAGCCTTGAAATCGGAAACTTTTCAATTCACCCTTCTCCTTCCTCCCCTTTGGGACCAGAGATGTGTGGGGCGGTGCCCTCGGAGACACTCATACAGTTGGTTCTGGACGCTCACACACTCTCAAACAACAGCGGTACGAGGGAACTCCCAGCTTTTTCCACAGCTAATTATAGATGTGAAAGTCTGAGGATGTTTTGCAAGCAGCACAGAGAAACTGCTGAGGTTTCTCTGCAAAGCTAAAGAAATTTAATTTGTGCACTCTCCTTTCCCCACTCCTCCCAACTTCTCCCAGCCCACCTCTACCCCATGGCCCCAAAGTGCCCCTCTCCTAGTTCCCGCTGCAGCCCCCCTTTCCTGCTGAAGATTTCTTTGGTTCCTTTTTTTTTTCCATCTCTCTTTTGGGCTTTTGAGAAAGGGAACAGACACGGAAAATATTTTTGCAACAGTTTTCCATCCTGCGTCTCATTCCCAAGCCAAGGGGGAAGGGGAGGGCAGGAATGGAATGGGTTGAGGGAGGGGAGATAAATGTTTTTTCCAAGAGCTCAATTTTGATGTCAAAAAGAGAGTCCCTCCATTCCCCTACCCCATAGCCCAGGAATGACAAGAACTAGGAAAAGAGAGATAAATCACTTACTCGACTATACAGTTTCTCAGAAAACAGTATTTGACAAATCTGTGCACACACACATATTTTTAAAAATCCTCCAAACCCAGTCGCATGAAATATGCTAGAAAGAGGAAAATTGGGGAGTTTTGGAAGCCACTGAGAGAAAAGAAAGAAACAAAGTTTGCAAATCACAAGTCAATTCATTCTCTGCAAGCCTACCTCTCTTTCTAGCAAAGATCCAGGTTTCTCCAAGCGGGACTCTCCCTCTGGGTTTCCATGGATGGGGGTTGGGTGGGGTGACCAACCACCAGACTCCCCAGTGTGGCAACCAAGCTGGAGACGCTGGCTTTGCTCTCTTGCCTCTCCGGCTAAGGCCGGGGAGTGGGCTGGGTCTCCTCCCCCTGCCCTTCCAATGGGAAGGACCTCTCAGGTTCCTGAAAGAAAAAGGGTGCAGGAGAGCTGGACGGGTGTCTCTGATCTTGCTCTCTTCAGAGGATGGTTCCCCAGGAAGTTCGTGCCCCCCTCCCAGCCCCCAGCGTTGGACAATCTCAACAGCAGAGCTTTCTTAAGAAAATGCTTGTCATGGCAACAGCTCTAGCTAACTCGGGCCAGACTGGCTCACCAGCTCTCCCCAAGCAGTGCGGGAAGAGAGAGGGGAGGAGCAGGAGCTGGAACAGAGGTGGGACTTGGCATGAGGCCAAACCATTACTCTACTGTTAAGGTGGCCCGATTCCTGCGGTTGCTTCCTGGTTCGTCTTAAGGGGGAATGGGGAAAGAAAGGGAAGAAATCCTCTCCCCTGTCGGCTTTCTTCCCCACCCTTGCTCTCACTTGTTGAATAGAAAGCTGAGTAGGGGTGGAGGAGGGGTGAGGGTGGAGGTGGGGAGTGGATGTGGGTGGCGGTATTCAACGGTTGCTGGGCGGAGGGGGAAAAAAAAGGAAGCTTCAGCAGGCGGTTGGCTTCCTGCAGCTCCTATGGGCCTCTCAACTCAACCCCTTACTCACTTACATCCAGGACCCAGAAACCCACGGTGTCTGTGGACACTTGTATGTCCCCTCCCACCTTCCTGCTCCTGTCTGAATAGGGGGTTCCTTGGAGAAGGAGAATAAATTGTTTTGTAAACGCATACACACACACACACACCTCCTCCCCGACACCTTATATACAGGTCACATTTTGTTCCCTCTTGCCCCTGTACCCACCAGAGGTATACTGACAGTGCATGAAAATAGCTGCCTACTTTTGAGTCCTGCTATGCATGGGCTATAACACCAAAAGCTTTGTCTATACGATATCATTTCTAGTCCTCATGGCAATCTTGAAAGGTACCTGTTATTAGCCTCATTTCCTAGCTGAGGAAATTGAAGATTGAGTGTCTGGCCCAAGGTTATACATCTGGTTCATGCCAGAGCCAACAATTCAAGGCCAAGTGAGACGGACTCCAAAGCCCAAGTACTTTCCTGTACTTGTATCATACTCCGGCACACATTTCCTTTTCAATTTGGACACACTCAGACATCCATGCACACTTATACACAGCCTGTAAACTGTTAATCACACCCCCATACCCACACACCCACTAGCATTGTGCAACAGTGCCACCCATAGATTTTGCATAGAACTTTATGGCTTTCAAGCACAAACATGCACCATCAGCTGGTTCACACAACAACACATCTTCATTGACTGACAGATTCCCACACCTACCTCAGCAAACACACTCATGTTTATATGCTTGTGGAAGGCACATTGACATATATCTCACAGGTTATAGCTATGAGCTATGCTGTGAAGAAGGTGACTGGCCACTACTTCCCAAACTTTTAAACAGAGGGTTGGGAAAAGGCCTCTTTGATCCTATCATTCTAACCCAACACCTCACACCACCCCTGTCCTTCTTTGCTGTCATCCCTGCCCCCAAGAAACAGAGCCACACGCACATGGAGAAACAGAGTTGTGAATTAGACCCAGGGGTTCAGTTTCCCCCGTGTCCAATTAGCACCCTCCCCAGTGTTCTGTCATTTGGGTCCTCTTTTTCCTCTTCATTTTCTTACCCTGTTATTTCTTTTTTCTTTTTTTTTTTGAGACGGAGTCTTGCTCTGTCGCCCAGGCTGGAGTGCAGTGGCATGATGTCGGCTCACTGCAAGCTCCGCCTCCCGGGTTCACGCCATTCTCCTGCCTCAGCCTCCTGAGTAGCTGGGACTACAGACGCCTGCCACCACGCCCGGCTAATTTTGTTTTTGTACTTTTAGTAGAGACGGGGTTTCACCGTGTTAGCCAGGATGGTCTCGATCTCCTGACCTCGTGATCCGCCTGCTTCGGCCACCCAAAGTACTGGGATTACAGGTGTGAGTCACCGCACCCAGCCAGTAATGTTTTTAGACTGGTTGGGCTGGGTTCAGAACTCAGAGTTCCTCAATGTGAGGCTGGAGATTGCCTGCTGTCATCTGAAAACACAATCCAAAATAACCCTGGCTAGGGTCAGTGGCTCATCCGTGTAATTCCAGTACTTTGGGAGGCTGAGGCGGGAGGATCACTTGAGGCCAGATTTCAAGACCAGCCTGGGCAACATAGCAAGACCCACCCCATCTTTACAAAAAAAGTAAGAGAAAAAAAATAAGCCCCTGCCTGTGCTTGTGCCTCTCCCTGCCAGCAGCCAAAGAAAGTTGCAGGGGTAGGGGGAGATTTTAGGGACACCCTCCATGGAAACTGTGGGTTGTTTAGTCCTTTTTGCCTAGTGATTGACCCTCCCACCCTCAAGGCACTTACAGGACCAAAGGTGACCTTTGTTCTCATTTCAGCCTCTTGCAACTCCACTGGTCACTCTCACCTTCCCAGGGCATTTCAAGAACAGAGTTGGTACCTTGTTAGAGTCCTTCCTTCCTCCCTCCCTCTTCCCTCCCTCTCCCCTTCCCTTCTCTTCCCTCCCCTTCCCTCCTCTTCCCTCCCCTCCCCTCCCCTCCCCTTCCCTCCTCTTCCCTCCCCTCCCCTTCCCTTCCCTTCCTTCCTTCCTTCCTTCCATCTCCCTTCCCTCCTTCCCTTCCCTTCCTTTCTTCCTTCCTTCTTTCCTTCCTTCCTTTCTTCCTTCCTTCCTTCCATCTCCCTTCCCTCCTTCCCTTCCCTTCCCTTCCTTTCTTTCCGTCCCTCCCTCCCTCTCTCTGTCTCTTTTTCTTTTCTTTCTCTCTTTTTTCCTTCCTTCCTTCCTCTCTTCCTTTCTCCCCCCTTCCCTCCTTCCTTCCTCCCTCCCTCCTTCCCTCCTTCCTTCCTTCCTTCCTCTCTTCCTTTCTCTCACCCTTCCGTCCCTCCTTCCCTCCCTCCTTCTTCCCTCCCTCCCTCCCTCCCTCCCTTCCTTCCTTCCTTCCTTCCTTCCTCCTCCCTCCCTCCCTCCCTCCCTTCCTTCCTCCCTTCCTTCCTCCCTTCCTTCCTTCCTTCTTTCTTTTTTTCATTATAGATCTCCCTGTGTTGCCCAAGTTGGTCTTAAACTCCTGACCTCAAGTGATCCTCTCACCTCAGCCTTCCTGGAAACTGGGACTACGGGCATACCCCACAATGCACAGTGCCTTTGTTAGATTTGGTAGACCCTATAAAAATGTCAGCTTCAGGAGCCCAAATCAATTGTTGGGGAAGACATGAGAAAGAAAGGAAAAGAAATGAATCAGCCGAACAGAGCTGCAGATTTAACGGCTTGTCAGGCTCCCTGCTGGATGGCACCAACATGACATTTTAGCACCAATGAGTGTCAGTTGCATCTTTATCATAAGAACGCCAGTCTCTGAAATGACTCTTTAAACGTATTAAAGTATATTTTAAGCTCGTCTGCAGTGGCTGTGTGTGGAGGCATTGCCTAACTGTTCAGTAAACTTGTCTTGGGGGAATAACAATTTAGGCCAGATGTATGGTCCCATCAAAGAAGAAGTCTGCTTTGGCTGCCTGTTTTGTGGGGACTGGGAAATGATACCTTTTCATAGCTGGTTATTATTGGAAAGGTAAGATCTTCCCCTCAAGCTTCCTGGATTCCAGCGAGACAGGCTCTGCCTGGGAGGTACTGTCAAAAGAGGCTCTGATGGCTATCCCACCTCTGGCTGGCGAGGATTCAGGGGCAGGCCAGGATGATGACTTTCAGGGTGGCTGCAGATCCTCCCCTTGACCGACTGTGGGGTTGTGGGATGAGAAAAAAGGAACCTCCTTCCCACTCCATTCCCACCCCAGCTCTGCTGCAGACAGGAGGGAGGTATGTTGTCCCCAGAGGACAATGTGACCCCAGAGGAGCCGAGTGGACCGTAGCCTGATCTCTGTCACTGAGCTGACCACTAAGGCCTGTGTTTTCTGGAAAGTTAGAAGCCTCGGTGCTTCGCTTCTTGCAGCGGCAGGTTTGAGGTCTAGAACGGGTAAAAATAAACCTATCCATAAAAATAACCACTAGATGTGGGAAAATGGAGTTGGCCCCGCTGGGGCAAGAAGGAGGACACTGCCTCTGGCATCAGAAGTTCATAGTCTGCATGTTCTGCTCAGCTCTGAGCAGTCCTGTTTCCCTCTTCTCCCAGCCATCCTCTTGACTTCACAGGTTCCTGTTCTTTAGGTCTAGCCTGGCTCTCCTCAGCCTCCTGTCCTCCCCATAGCAGGTCAGTCTCTACAGGACTTACATCACTGTGGACGCTGTCGCTACCTCATCTCTCACTTGAGGAAAATGCAGTCAGCACTGTCACTCGCTTAGGTGTTTAACAGAATGTGTTCCTCTGCCTCTCGATGGCTCCACCTTGAGTTTTCCAAATCTTCCTCACCATTTCCTGCACCTTCCCCAAATGCAGACTTCATGACTCCCTGTTGTGAATATCTACAGTTTTGCCTTGGCTAGAACAGCAGCCATTTTCCCCATGCCCGAACCCAGTTCTTTGGGATGTCCTTTCTTCTCACTGTTAAGATGGAAGCTGGGCCAGGCATGGTGGCTCATGCCTGTAATCCCAGCACTTTGGGAGGCCGAGGCGGTCGGATCACTTGAGGTCAGGAGTTCAAGACCAGCCTGGGCAACATGGTAAAACCCTGTCTCTACTAAAAATACAAAAATTAGCCAGCACGGTGGTGCACACCTGTAGTCCCAGCTACTCGGGAGGCTGAGGCAGGAGAATCGCTTGAAACCAGGTGATGAAGGTTACAGTGAGCTGAGATTGAGCCACTGTACTCCAGCCTGGGTGCTAGAGTGAGACTCTGTCTCAATAAATAAATAAATAAATAAAAATACAAAAAAAAAAAAAAAATCACTGGGCATGCCTGTAATCCCAGGTACTCAGGAGACTGAAGCCTGAGAATCACTTGAACCCCAGAGGCTGAAGTTGCAGTAAGCTGAGATTGTGCCACTATACTCCAGCCTGGGTGACAGAGCAAGACTCCATCTGAAAAAACAAAACAAAACGAAAAACAATGACTGAAACTGACATTTTATTAGCGGTCCTAACCCCACCTGACCCAAGCTGAGCCAATTGCATCCTTTCCTGAGAGTTTTGCACTTACGATCAAATAGAAAACAAGGCTTGGTTCCTGCTGTGAATACTGTGAAGCGAGAGACTCTGGAAGCATCAGGGGTCAAGTTCCCTGCCCCCTGGAAGACGCCTGCAATAAATAAGAATACAGCTCGCATGCACGCAAGACAGGCAGAGGAGAAAGCTAAGGAGTGAGTGCCAGCAGCATTGGAGCTCGTTGTACCTCATATCCCACTGTACCCCTGCCTTTCCTGCAAATGAGTTACATGACTCATTGTGCATGCCTACGCTAGATGAAACTAGGTTTTTTGGTCACTTGTACTAAGTAATGTAGAAATGTAGTGTAGAAAGTAATATACAAAGTCTTTGAGCTAGTACCTACCATTTAGATTCAGTCATTTCTGTGCATTTTATTCATTCAGTAAGTATCTCTGAATACTTACTATTCAATTTAGCATACATTTATTGAATGTCTACTGTTTCAACATCTACTGGGCCCAGATGAGGTATACAGAGGTAATAAGCTTATAGGTTAGTAGAAGGAAAAGATAATTTCACAGTGTAAGTAGCTACAATCAAAGATGCTATAATATTTTAAATGTATTTACTGAATGCTTATTATGTGCTAGGTAGTACATATTAAAAGATGAAATATAAAATGCTAGGAAATGCTAGGGGGTGATTGCCTCAGATGGGAATATTAGAAGACTCTAGGAAGGAGATAATATTTGCAAGTACCTGAAAAATCTTGGAAAGCAAGCTTTAAACGGTTTTGGTTGGGGGTGGGGTTAGGGTGGGACATGAGCAAAGGTGTGGAGGTAGAAAGAATAGAGAACGAGGTGGGTGGATTGCCTGAGACCAGGAGTTTGAGCCTGGCCTGGGCAACATGGTAAAACCCCATCGCTAGTAAAAATACAAAAAATTAGCTGGGTGTGGTGGCACACACCTGTAATCCCAGCTACTTGGGAGGCTGAGGCACGAGAATAGTTTGAATCCAGGAGGCGGAGGTTGCCATGAGCCACGATCGCGCCACTGCACTCCTGTCTGGGTGACAGAGTGAGACTCTGTCTCAAAAAAAAACACAAAACAACAACAAAAAAAAAAACGAATAGAGAAGAAAGACAGGGGAGGTGGTTTAGTTTAGTCAATGGAGGGCCCTGAGTGGCCTCACTGGGTCTATGTTTAGCAAGCTGGCTGTGGCAGTACTGTGTAGGGTAGACTGCCTGCAAGCCTAGATATGATGGGAGGGATAATCCAGGCACAATGCATTACTAGGCAATGTTATGGAACATAGTGATATGTAACATAATCCCTGCCTTCCAGAAGCATCTAATCTGGTTGTGGAGAGATATAAAGTGAATAACAACAGAATAAAGTATATGCTGAAGTCTAAAACTTTGTTCCAAATGAAAAATCTAGTGAAAGTTTAGCAAAGGAAAGCTGAAGATGGGCTGGAAGCTTTGCAGAAAGCTTCTTAGAGTTGGTGAGACTCCAGTTGGACTTTTTGATTATTTCTAATGCTTTTCTTTCTACCTCCTTGCAGAGCAGGCCTGGTGATGGCTGCAGGGTAGAGAAATGCATTTATCAGAGTAACTTCTGCCCCCATGTCCTTTGTCTATCCTTATTATACAAAACCCAGGGCAAGGGTTCTAATGGGGAAGAAACTGGATCCAGGAAGACCCATTGAGCTCCAGCTAAGGGACTGGGGGCGTGAACGCTAGGCAGAGATACCAAGGCAGAAGTCCTTGGACTTGACTTAGGTCAAGATGGCAGGAGATCAGAGAAGGCTGCTAGATGGAGACACAGATAGCCAGGGTTTACCCTCCAAGACATTCTCATGTACAATGAAAACAACTTATTCTCTGGCTGGGCGTGGTGGCTCATGCCTGTAATCCCAACACTTTAGGAGATGAAAGCGGGCAGATCACTTGAGATCAGGAGTTCGAGACCAGCCTGGCCAACATAGCAAAACCCCATCTCTACTAAAAATAAAAAAAATAAAAAAATAAAATAAAAAAATTAGCTGGGCATGGTTGCATATGCCTGTAATTCCAGCTACTCAGGAGGCTGAGTTCAAGCCTCCTGTTCAAGCGGGAATCGCTTGAACCCAGGAGGCGGAGGTTGCAATGAGCGGAGATCGCGCCACTGCACACTCCAGCATGTGTGACAGACCGAGACTCAATCTCAAAAACAAGACCAAAAACAAAAAACAACAACTAATTCTCAAGTTCAGATTAAGCGTTGCTTCAGTAATCAGGGAGGGTCTGCTCAGGGAAGATAATAGTGACTTCAGCTGAGAGGGTCCAAGAAAGATAAAAATGGATATTTCTTGCTGTATTTATATGAGAGATAAGCAAATAGCAGCAGCTGTTTCAGCAGCAATAGCAGCAGCAACGGCAGCAGCAGGCTGGGCTATTTCTCCACTGCAAAAACCTTGATGAGTCCTCCATGGGAGGGCTGGCTTCCAGCTCATCCCCTTGCTGAGTGTGGGTGGTCTTCTACACTTGACAAGCAACAGTTTAGTTTTTCCCACTTCCTGGGATTCCTGTGAGAGGACTGGATGGAACAGCCTTTACAGAGATCATTAAAAAGGGTGTCTGAATCTGCAAGGGTGGGGTGCAGAATTAAATCAAAGGACACTTTCTCTGAGGGCTTGAGGAGCTGGTCTCAGAGGACCACCTAGTTACTCTCACCACAGAGATCTCTGTGGCTCAACTTTTGTTGGTTGGGTTTTTGTTCTTTGTGTATTGCTGGTTTCATGCTCTGATTCTATGAGGTTTACTAAGGATGCCAAGCGTTCTATGTTACTCTGCGATCTCAGGCGGCCGCTGTGTTAGAGATGGGTTAAACTGGGCAGAGACAGCCTGTGTTCATGGGAAAAGCCTGTGTGTTGGGCTGTGTGCTCCTGGAGGGAGGGGATTGTCTCTTCTCCATCTTTGCATCCCCCGTGACTAGAACATCAAAGGCATCTGTGCGTACTGTTAAATGAAGAAGTGCAGAATTTGACATGAGAAAACCTGAAACAGAAGGTGAGGGCCAGAAACATCTTTCTGAGCCAGGACTTTTGATAATATGCAGAATTTGTTTGATTTACTTGGGTGCATATTTTGCTGTTCTAATTTCATTCTGGTTCAATTGCTTTGGAAGCTGCAGTTGTTTGATTTTAATTTCACTTTGAACTCGTTAACTAAGCTGTTATTATTTTTTTAATGCAAGTTTGGTTCATGATTTGTTTTTCTAATCAAGTATTTGTCTCTCATTTATTTCAGGGTATAACAAATTAGTGCCATTTAAAAATAGTTTTTGGTTAATGGTTGGGTTCAATAGAGCTGAGGAAGTGAGTGTGGAGTGAAGGGAACAAGCGATGATTTTTAAATTGAATTTTGAATCCTAATTAGAGAATCAGCAATGCCCTAAGTACTCATTAAGTTTCAAATGAAGATCAAAGGAAGTCCAACTGGAAGGATCCTTGCTGACCCCATGCTAGATAGAGTTTACAACCTGTCCCACCCCAGACCCCCCTGTTCCAGAGCCTTTAATAGTTCTGTGTTTGCTCAGTACATTGCAGTTTACAAACCCACTGAGCTCCAGCTGAGGGACTACATAAAATATTTAATTTGATCCTTGCCATAGTCCTATATGGTAGGAAGAATTGGCCATGAGTTATTATTCCCATCTTACAGTTGGGGAAACCGAGGCTCAGAAAGGCTAACTATATTGTTTGGTATCACACAGTTCATGGTAGAAATATAACACAAATCCTTTAACTGCTGGTTCAAGGCTCTTTCCCTTGCCTTGGTGTGACAGGCTTTCTTGCCCTCTACATTCCAGGCCAATTCTGCAGGCTTCAGGATCCACAGATTTGGGGAGAACTGGGGAGAGAAGCCCTGGCCGGGAGGGGATGCTGGGAAAGGAGGGGTGGCAGTGGAACCTATCTCCATGCCAGGAACTGAATCCCAGCTCTTCTGCTTCTCAAGATGACACTGGAGCCTGGATTTCTGAAACTCACCTTCTCATCTTGGGGAGACCACAGGAGGCAGGCCCTCCTAGAAACCTAGTGTACAATTTACTTTGTGGGAGATGCTCAGCTCTCTTTTCAGTCTCTCCTTGACTTAAGCAGCTCCTGACCCCCATCTTCATGACCCCTTCCAGGCATACAGCTAGTGAAGCCATGGCTTCCCAGCCTGGCCCTGGCAAGTGCTCAGGTTGTGCGCTTACCTTTCAGTCATTCATCCAACACTTTGTGAGCCTACTATGTGCTAAATAGTAGTAAAAAGCCACTTTACCTGCATTATTGCCTTTTACTTTTGGAATCCTAAGAAGTAGGTGTTGTCCATGCTCAGTGGCTCACACCTGTAATCCCAGAACTTTGGGAGGCTGAGGCGGGTGGATCACCTGAGGTAAGGAGTTCAAGACCAGCCTGGCCAACATGATGAAACTCTTGTCTCAAATGAAAATACAAAAATTAGCAGGCATGGTGGCAGATACCTGTAATCCCAGCTACTCGGGAAGCTGAAGCAGGAGAATCACTTGAACCTGGGAGGTGGAGGTTGTAGTGAGCTGAGATGATGCCACTACACTCCAGCCTGGGCAACAGAGTGAGACTCCATCTCAAAAAAAAAAAAGAGAGAGAGAGAGAAAGCAGCATCCAGGCCCATCCCTGAGTGTCTGGGGCAGCAGAGAAGAGAGAAGCTTTAAATGTCTGTCCAGGCTGTGTGTCCATCTCACTGTAGCAGCCTCCAGAAGGCAAGAGCTGAGAATGGCTAAAATGTCTTGTGCTCACTGCAGAGGCTCTTGGTCCATGGGGTAGGAAGGTGGGAAAAGGAAAACTACTCTCTATATTTAACCTGGGAAGTGTGCAGAGTAGAGGTGGAGACCAGGCTACTGGGGGCAGAAAGCTGGACTGGGTGAATTTTTGCTTTGTTTTGAGATGAAGTTTTGCTCTTTTCGCCCAGGCTGGAGTACAATGGCGCGCGATCTTGGCTCACTGTAACCTCTGCCTCCCACGTTTAAGCAATTCTCCTGCCTTAGCCTCCTGAATAGCTGAGATTACAGGCATGTGCTACCATGCCCAGCTAATTTTTGTGTTTTTAGTAGATATGGGGTTTCACCATGTTGGTCAGGATGGTCTCATACACCTGATCTCAGGCGATCCATCTGCCTTGGCCTTCCAAAGTGCTGGGATTACAGGCATGAGGCCCCAGGCCCAGCCAACTGGGTGAATGTTTTTAAAGAAACTGCTCACTACCCAACAACTGTCTGCCTCACTCTGTTCCCCACTCCTTTGGGTCTTCCCAGACCTCTGGAGAAGAAGATACCCTGGACTCTTGGGAAGTCTCTCCACCCATACCCCTGCCTCCCAGCTGAACTGCAGATAGCTCAAAAGATAGTGAATGCTCAGAGAAGGAGACTTTGCAGTCTCTCTGGGTTACACAGCCCTGCTTTTAGCTACTAGATGCAAGCAAGTTCTTCAGGAGGTCTATTCTTAGTCCTTAGTGCACACTCTCATGGGGCACCCACCAGAAACAAAAAGAGAGCAGCAACTGAGATATGAGGCATTTTAAGACTTTTGCTGAGTCTTCCCCAGCATCCCCCTCCCAACTGACTTGGAGTTCTACCTTAGAGGCCCTTTCGTCTACTGGAACTGAAAGTGAGGATGACAGACAGAGGTGGTCACCAGAGGCAAGGAGGAGTGGGGGAGGCATTGCTCCAGTCTGGCTTCATCTGCCTTCTTAGCTTCTTCTGGGACTTGGTGTCAAGGATAGGGAGAAAGTTTGTGGGCAGGAAAAGCTAATCCTGTTGTGTAACATAGAGGAGTATGGGTTATCTGTTAGGGGCCACAGACAGCATTTTATTTTTGTTTTTATTTTTTAAATTAATTAATTAATTAAGTTAGAGACAAGATCTCACCCTGTCACCCAGGCCGGAGTACAGTTGTTCAATATTGGCTCTCTGCAGCCTCAACCTCCTGAGCTCAAGCAATTCTCCCACCTCAGCCTCCCAGGTAGCTGGGACTACAGGTGCATGCCACCATGCCAAGCTAATTTATTTTTATTTATTTTTATTTTTTTGTAGAGACAAGGATTCACACCATGTTGCCCAGGCTGGTCATGAACCCCTGGGCTCAAGTGATCTGCCCACCTTCCAGGAGCCACTGTGCTCGGCCTTATTTATGGTTTGCTGAGTGGCCCTTGCAAAGTGTTCAACCTCTCTAGGTCCTGTGGGTTTCCCACATCTGTGGCACTAGTGTACAGGTGGAGGACACAACGGACTGTCTTTCCTATGTAGGGTGAAACCTGAAACGTCGCTAATTAATTTGAGGGAAAGGCCCAGGGCAGCACCTTGAACCAAGATCCTTGGGATAAGTTAGAAACACAGAGGCAGATTCTGGAACTATGGGCTCCAATGACAAATGGCATCTTCAGAGGTCATCTGGTTCTTCCCCTCCACATTCTAGGCAGGCATGCCCTTGCCACTACCCAAACAGTAGCTGATTCTGAATTGAGGGAGATTTCTGGAGAAGATAGTCTCATAGCCTAGCCTTACGTGAACACACTTTTTCCAAGTCAGCTACCGGCCTCCATTGCTGCACTTCCTGTTGACCATGGAAGTTGCAGCACCCTGATGGTCCATCCTGACCGGACCACCTGTTTTTTGGGACCATAGGATACCACTCACCACAAGAGGTCATAGTGCCCAAGCTGTAATCACAAGTATGGAGCTATAATTTCTGCTTGGTAGTTACCCCAGTGCAGTCAATGTGCTATCATCTCCCTGTGATAATCAGCCCGACAATAACCAACCTATTATGCTTCTTGCATAATAAAGGTTGAGGAACAGCAGTCACAAAATAACTGTGGCTCAGATCTATCTGCTCAGCAGTTTCTTAGGACTCAGCTCTATGCCACCTCCTCTGAGAAGTCTCCCGGGTCTCCTCTCCCACACCCAGGTTAGGTGTCCTTCAGGGCTTCTGTAGCACTGCTCGGTTTCAGACTTTGTTCTTCACTCTGAAGCCGGTATATTCTCTTCCTAAGACTCTGCTCCTGGGGTCCATGGCTCTGGGACCTCTGACTTTCCTCCATCCTTACCCATTGCTCCCATTTGTCTTTTCTGTTTGTTTATTTATTTATTTATTATTTATTATTTTTTGGAGATGGAGTTTCACTCTGTTGCCCAGGCTGGAGTGCAGCAGAGCAATCTTGGCTCACTGCAACCTCTGCCTCCCGGGTTCAAGCAATTCTCCTACCTCCACTTCCCGAGTACCTGGGATTACAGGCTTGTGCCACCACACCCATCTAATTTTTGCATTTTTAGTAGAGACGGTGTTTCACCATGTTGGCCAGGCTGGTCTCGATCTCCTGTCCTCAGGTGATCCACCCGCCTTGGCCTTCCACAATGCTGGGATTACAGGCGTGAGCCACAGCACCCAGTCCACTTGTCCTTTCTTGTCTTTAACATTTAGTCAGCTGTTTCAAGTTCACAAGGTAGTTTATTACGGAGTCTGGCCTCTTGGTGGATAAGCTCAACCCCAGAGAGCTGAGAGATGTACAGACACGGGCATCCGGTCCTGTCAGCACAGGCTTCCTGGCGCACCAGCTTCCAGAGCCACATTTCTCGTTCCCTCTCCTGAGTTTCCATTCCTTCCGTCTCACTCCATGGCCAGGGACATTTCTCTCACTTTCTACTGTCACACCAGAAGCAAAACCTTCTCTGTCCAGCTGTCATCACAGCTCACCTCAGTTACCTCAGCTGTCATCACAACAAGCTCAATTCCAGGTCATCAGATCTCCTGAATTATAAAACTAGAATCTCCCAAGTAATTTCTACCTCTTTGAGATACTTGAGACAGATTTTTTTTTTTTTTTGCTAACCATTCTTTATTTTTCTTTATTTTATTTTTTTACACAGTTTTCCTGACTACCTTATGGGTAGTTAAATCAAATGCACAGAATTTATGCCAGGCTCTGTTTTAAGACTGAGACAAAGGTGGATACGACTGAGCCCCAAGGGTTTGTCAGAAGCTCCTCATATTACCCATCGATTTAAATACTTTGCCGACTCCTGATACATACTTTAGTGGTTGCCTGGATGCCACTGATTCAAAATGGGATCCTTAGTGGTCATGTGTAGTCTTGGCTGCACTCTGATTTTTCGGAAAAGTCACTGCACTTTCAAGAACTTACAGTTTGGGAGCACTTCACTCCTAGCTCCAGGAATGGGCATGTAACCAGAATCAATGAGACTCAGTTCTGGGACTTTGGTTGAAATTGTTACCAATAGAATCGAAAATAGTTGGGTAGGCCAGGAACGGTGGCTCATGCCTGTAATCCTAGCACTTTGGAAGGCCGAGGCAGGCAGACTACTTGAGGTCGGGAGTTCGAGACAGCCTGGCCAACATGGTAAAACTCCATCTCTACTAAAAAAATACAAAAATTAGCTGGGTGTGGTGGTGCGTACCTGTAATTCCAGCTACTTGGGAGGCTGAGGCAGGAGAATCACTTGAACCTGAGAGGCGGAGGTTGCAATGAGCTGAGATTGCGCCACTGCACTCCAGCCTGGGTGATAGAGCAAGACTCTGTCTCAGAAAAAAAACAAAAAAAAAGAATATATTTGGGTACACACCTGGAGTTTCTGGGAGCCATCTTGCCAATGCCTGTCTGAGAATGGGGCCAATGTAGAGGAAAGCCCAGCTATGAGTTGGAGGGAAATTAGTCCTGACCACATCCTGTGAGCTCTGTGTGCAGCTGGGCCTGATATATACACAAATTTTGCTCAAGTCAATCACAACTGGATTTCTTTTAATTGCAATGGAAAAAATCCTCACTAATATTAAATTCAGGGCCCATATTAATTAAAAAGAAAAAAAATTGCCTCTTCCCACTAGCCCTAGGGAACAGGAGTGAATTTCTCTTTCTTTGCATATCTCCTGTTATATATTGGCCTTTTTTTTTTTTACTTCCTTTCCTCTTCAAGGCTTTTGCTGGGGTTTGGTATATCCTGATTTCATCAGGATAAGCATGCTAGAGTGTGTAGATGCTGGTGGAAGGGCAGGCCTCCAGACATTGCTGTCCTGGTAGTGCAGGGCGGCTGAGGCCATGAAGGGCTCCAGAAGCAAGGAGCCTTAGGACCCCTCAGTTTGAGGTGGTCTAGCCTGTGGTTCATCCCAGGAACAGCCCTAAGGGTGTTGGGTTAGTAAGATTGGGTAAGGGAGTAGCCGTTGGTCAATGGCTTGGTCTCAAGGACAATTATACATCTTTTTGTTTGAGACAGCATTTCACTCTTGTTACCCAAGTTGGAGTACAATGGTGTGATCTCAGCTCAGTGCAACTTCTGCCTCCCAGGTTCAAGTGATTCTCCTGCCTCAGCCTCCCAAGTAGCTGGGACTGCAGGTGTGCGCCACCATGCTTGGCTAATTTTTGTATTTTTAGTAGAGACAGGGTTTCACCATGTTGGTCAGGTTGGTCTCGAACTCCTGGCCTCAAGTGATCTGCCTGCCTCAGCCTCCCAAAGTGCTGGGATTACAGGCATGAGCCACCGCATCCAGCCTGTTATACATCCTTCTGAGAAGTCATCTGTGATGGTTAATACTGAGTGTCAACTTGATTGGATTGAAGGATACAAAGTATTGATCCTGGGTCCATCTGTGAAGGTGTTGCCAAAGGAGATTAACATTTGGGTCAGGGGACTGGGAGAGGCAGACCCACCCTTAATCTGGGTGGGCACCATCTGATCGGCTGCCAGCATGGCTAGAATATAAAAAGCAGGCAGAAAAATGTGAAAAAGAGACTGGCCTAGCCTCCCAGCCTACATCTTTCTCCTGTGCTGGATGCTTCCTGCCCTTGAACATCAGACTCCAAGTTCTTCAGTTTTGGGACTCAGACTGGCTCTCCTTGCTCCTCAGCTTGCAGACAGCCTGTTGGGGGGGCTTGTGATCATGTGAGTTAATACTTAATAAACTCCCCTTTATATATATCTATCCTATTAGTTCTGTCCCTCTAGAGATCCCTGACTAATACTTTGTCCAACTCTGCACTTTCTGATTCTTGAGCCTGAAGTAAGTATCCTTTTTGTTCCCAAACTCTGAGATACCTGGGGGCCTTACTCCTATCTTTTTCTCTCTAAGGACCCCCACCATTAAGAGAAGCAGCTGGGGGTGATTTTACCCACAAAAGCAAAGGGATCTGGAATTCAGTCGGTATTGATAATAAATCTAAAGATCACATTTAGCCAGGTGTGGTGGCTCATGCCTGTAGGTCCAGGATTTTGGGAGGCCAAGGCGGGAGGACTGCTTGAGGCCAGGAGTTTAAGACCAGCCTGGGCAACATAGCGAGACCCCATCTCTACAAAAAATAAAAATTAGCTGGGCACGGGGGCCCATGCCTGCAGTCCCACCTACTTAGGAGGCTGAAGCAGGAGGATCAGAGATTGAGGCTACAGTGAGCCATGACTGCACCACTGCACTCCAGCCAGGGTGACAAAGCCAGACTCTGTCTCAAAATAAATAAATAAATAAGATAAAGATCACATTTTTAAGTTCAATTAAATGTAATTAATTTATTTTTTACGAGGTTTCACTCCATCACCAGGGCTGGAGTGCAGTGGCATGATCATAGCTCACTGAAGCCTTGAGCTCCTGGGCTCAAGCAATCCTCTCACCTCAACCTCTCCAGTAACTAGAACTATAGGTGAGCACTGCCATGCCTAGACACTTTTTATTTATTTATTTTTTATTACAGAGATAGGGTCTTGCTATGTTGCTCAGGCTGGTCTTGAATTCCTCACCTCAAGTGGTCTTCTGGCCTTGGCCTCCCAAAGCCCAAACCACTGGGATTACAGGCGATCACGCCCAGCTAAATGTCACACTTGAGATAGGTCACATCATTAGGGTATTTCTCTACCAACTAGATATTGCTCGAATGCATTAGACTGGCAGAGCCGTCTTCTTATGGTGCACTGCAGACAGATCTGTCAGCCACTCCTTCTGCCTGTTCCTTTCCTCTGTCTTCCTAGTTCCTGCGTCTATTTTGGCTCCTGGCCAGGTTGTTTTTGAATTATCATTGAGAGAAGCAGTACTCGTATGAATTATCTCCATGGCATTCTTTCCCTCTGGCCTCATTTTCTTCATCTGGAGATTCTGAACCTTGATAAGAAGGGCATCCTAACCAGCAAACACCTGAAAGATGGAAAGCATATCCCAATCCAGGAAGAGTGCAGCAGCCCTGCCTGACAGGCTCCTTTGTCTCCTGAGAGCCTCCTTACCAATCAGACAGGGGACCAGTGCCTTTCAGTTCTTAACTTGGCTGTGTGCATCTGTGGATGCCTCCCCAAAGCTGGATGCTACCTTGGCTGGGGCCCTTCTGGATTCAAATTGTTCCTTCAGTGACCACCACCCCCTTGTGGAACCCAGACAATTGGCTGCCCCATGGGCTGCCTGCACTATGCCCTACTAGGCTGATGAGATACCCAGCACTACCTAATTTCACATTAGCGTGGAGACACTTGTGTTCCCTTGGGCACTGTTCCTAGCTTGCCTGAGGTTTGCCCCAGCCCCAGCCTCTGTAGCTGTGTCTGCACTGATGTCTCAGTCTGGGTCTGCCTGGTTATTTTCCTTCCTAAAGGCCCCAGCCACCTTGAACTAAATCAGTATCATGGAAAGCAGAAAGGTAAAGGAAGAAAAACCCTCTGGGCCCCTCTGCAGGACTTGTGCCTTAATCCTGGCTGTGGTGGTGGGAGGCTCCCTCATGCTTGCTCATCTCATGCCTGATTGGCCAGTGGCACAGAACAGTATGGGTGGCTTGGACTCTGAGAGCCATCTATATTCTGGACCCTAAGCCCCAATCCCATTAGGCTAATGCGCTAACTAAGCTAAGTCCATTCATTTATTCGGAGCACAAATAGCTTTACCATCAAGTGTGTGACTGGCTTTGTACCAGCTGCAGGAAGAGTTACGAAAAGGTTGTGGTATAGTTGCATGTAAACACTTACACCCATGAAGAATGAACCAGTGACATAATAAAGCAAGGCATGGGCCGGGCGCGGTGGCTCAGGCCTGTAATCCCAGCACTTTGGGAGGCCAAGGCAGGCGGATCACTGAGATCAGGAGTTCAAGACCAGCCTGACCAACATGGGGAAACCCCGTCTCTGCTAAAAATACAAAATTAGCTGGGTGTGGTGGCGGGTGCCTGTAATACCAGCTACTCGAGAGGCTGAGGCAGGAAAATCGCCTGAACCCGGGAGGTGGAGGTTGCAGTGAACCGAGATCACACCATTGCACTCTGGCTGGGGCAACAAGAGGGAAACTCCATCTCAATAATAATAATAATAATAATAATAATAAAATAAGGCAAGGCATGAATGACACGAATGTCCCAGAATGGTCTGTGATGTGTTGTTGAGTGGATCAGAAGAGAAATGCTGTGTGTTCAGAGTGATGAGATGAGCGGACACTGGGATTGTCAGAGAAAGTCCATCAGGAGTTGATGTGGATCTTGAAGGTTTCAGGATCTAGACTGGGCAGGCCTGGCCTCCCAGGGAATGACTGGAACCAAGGCAGGGAGGCCTGAGCTTCAGAGGAATCATCCCTCAAAGAATACCAAAACTGAAGCCAGGGGTTTCTGTCGGAGGTCAGCAGAAGATGAGAGGGTGACTCTTAACAACTTTGGGGAAAATCAAGAACTTGGCCATCGAAACAGTGAATACCATTTGTTGCTGAAGTGCTTTATACAGATAAAGGACTCACTAAATCCTTAAAACAACCCCATGAAATCAGCACCATTATTGCTACCCCCCACCCCCGCTTTTTTTTTTTTTTTGAGATGGAGTCTTGCTCTGTCGCCCAGGCTGGAGTGCAGTGGGGCAATCTTGACTCACTGCAACCTCCACCTCCCGAGTTCAAGCGATTCTCCTGCTTCAGCTGCTTGAATAACTGGGACTACAGGCACCGGCCACCATGCCCATCTAATTTTTGTAGTTTTGGTAGAGATGGGGTTTTGCCATGCAGGCTGGTCTTGAACTCCTGATCTCATGTAATCCACCTGCCTTGGCCTCCTAAAGTGCTGGGATTATAGATGTGAGCCACTGTGCCTGGCTCTTCCCCATTTTTAAAGATAAGGAAGCTGAGGGCTGGGCATGGTGGCTCACACCTGTCATCTCAGCACTTTGGGAGGCCCAAGTGGATGGATCACTTGAGGTCAGGAGTTCGAGACCAGCCTGGCCAACATGGTAAAATCCCATCTCTACTGAAAATACAAAAATTAGCCGGTGTGGTGGCATGTGCCTGTAATCTCAGCTAATTGGGAGGCTGAGGCAGGAGAATCAATTGAACCCAGGAGATAGAGGTTGCAGTGAGCCAAGAGTGCACCATTGCCCTCAGCCTGGGCAACAGAGAAGACTCCATCTCATTTCTTTTGAAATAAAAATAAATAAAAAATAAAGATAAGGAAGCTGAGACCCAGAGAGCTGAAGACCTCAGAGATGTGTCAGGATTTGAATCTGTGTGCTGTCAAAATACTTGCTTTTCTCATCATGCCATGCTTCCCACCCCAACCCACCCGGCCCCTCTTTCCTGTGGGTCCTGGTGACTCATCCTCTTTCTTGGCAGACATTGTGGTTTTTGATAACTCAGTAAATGAAGTCATCCTGTTGTTGTTGCTGTCTCTGCTCCTTGGGCCACAATCCCGTCCCAGTGTCCTTGTGCTGCCTCAAGGCTCCTGGTTGCTGGAGCAGGAACTCTTTAGCTACTGTTGCTTTTTTTTGTTTGTTTGTTTTATAGTGTCTTTGAAAGAACATGATTTCCCCAGGGGGTGAGCCAAGGCTATTTAAGTGATATGCTCAATGCTATCTAACAATGTCTTTCTTGGTTTTTTTTTGAGATGGAGTTTCACTCTTGTTGCCCAGGCTAGAGTGCAATGGTGCGATCTCAGCTCACTGCAACCTTCCCCTCCCGGGTTCAAGCGATTCTCCTGCCTCAGCCTCCCGAGTAGCTGGGATTACAGGTGCCTGGCACCATGCCCAGCTAAGTTATCTAACAAGGTCTTTCTTTTTTATTTGAAACGGAGTCTCACTCTGTTGCCAGGCTGGAGTGAAGTGGCGCGATCTCAGCTCACTGCAACCTCCAACTCCCTGGTTCAAGCAATTCTCCTGCTTCAGCTTCCCAAGTAGCTGGAATTACAGGCACATGCCACCACATCAGGCTAATTTTTGTATTTTTAGTAGAGACGGGGTTTCTCCATGTTGGTCAGGCTGGTCTTGATCTCCTGACCTCGTGATCCGCCCACCTCAGCCTTCCAAAGTGCTGGGATTACAGACATGAGCCACCGCGCCTGGCCCACGATGTCTTTCTTATAGGTCAAGAACCAGTGTTCTTATCTCAGGGTGTGTTTTCTGCTTTCCCAGGCCTCCCCACACTCACAGTACAGGGGGCAGCCTTCATCTTCCCTTTTTGCTTGAAGCCTCAAGCCTGATGTTTCAGCAGCCTGATGCTCAATCCCAAAGGCCTTTACCTTTTTCTCAGTGCCCTCCTGGCCCTTGTAAATGTGATGTATCGGTTGTCAGCATCAGGATCCCAGAATTCCCAGGGTGGATGTCCAATTAGGCTCACACCCTGCCCCTTGCTGGTGGAGACCATGGAGGGAAGTAATACCAAGGAAAAGAGGAGAGGAAAAGGGAAAGAGCTAACGTATACTGAGTAATTTCTACAAGCTAGGCACAGTGCCTTACATAAACAGTCCTGAGTCACTTAACAGAACTATAGTCTGAGAAATGCGTTGTTAGGTGATTTCATTGTTTTGCAAACATCATAGGTATACCCATACAAACCTAGATGATGCAGTCGACTACATACCTAAGCTGGATGGTATAGCCTATTGCTCCTAGGTTATAAACTGTACAGCATGTTATTGTACTATAGGCAATTACAACACACTGGTGTCTAAACATAGACAAAGTACAATGAAAATATGGTATCATAATTTATTTTTTATTTACTTATTTTTTGAGACAAAGTCTCACTGTTGTCACCCAGGCTGGAGTGCAGTGGCGTGATCTAGGCTCACTGCAACCTTCATCTTCCAGGTTCAAGCAATTCTCCTGCCTCAGCCCCCCGAGTAGCTGGGATTACAGGTGCCTGCCACCACGCCCAGCTAATTTTTGTATTTTGAGTAGAGATGGGGTTTCGCCATGTTGGCCAGGCTGGTCTCTAACTCCTGACTGGTATTATAGTTTTATGGGACCACCATTGTATATGCAGTGTGTTGGTGACCAAAACGTCATTATGTGGCACACAACTGTATCTTAAGGTTTAATCACAGTAACAGGATAGCAGTACTGTTGGCCTCATTCTGCAGTTGAGAAAATGGATGCTCAGAGAGGTTGAAGTAAGCTGTCCATCAAGGGCAGGCCAGGATTGGCACCAGGTCAGTTTGATTTCAAAATGTTGTTTTGTCTTCTAGACAACAAAGCATCATTCAAGGTGTCCAACAGGAAACTGAGAGGCCAAAGCAGCATTTTGGGAAGATTAATACGACAGCAGTAGGTGGAAGGAATGGGAGAGAAGCAAGGCTGAAGCTGTGGGGACTCACTAGTAGGCTGGTTACGCAACATCAGCTTGAGACTCCTCCGGGAGGACAGCAGAATCAGAAAGGAGGGGCAGCTGTGAGAGACAATGAGAAGCAGAGATTAGCAGCCCTTGGCAGCTGAGTAGTCCCAGACATGACAAGGAAACCGTCCTTTTTCTGATTATTTAGGGTCCTGCCATATGTTGGTGGCCTATACAGGGGATAAGGCCTAACTGTCACTTCTACTTGAGTTATGCAGGAGCAGAGAAGGCAGGGAACACGTGTGATGAGAGGGTACCTTGCTCGGCTCCTCGACAGGGCTAGGGTAGGTAGTCTGCCGTCCCTGGGCAAGGCCTAGGCCTTTGGAAGTTCTGGTTACCCAGCCCAGGATATGGCATCTTGTGTGTTCAATAAATGGTAATTGGTGGTGGTGAGCTCAGAAGCATCTCTAAAATAGAGAGTGAGCCATCACTGTTTACAAGCAACTCCTCTCCCCAGCTGGTGGAAGCACATGGATCTAATGACTCCTTTCCTGGTGAGGAAACCGAGGCTCAGAGGTTTCATGGCTTTCCCACGGTCTCCTGGAGAGCCAGAGGGCAGAGTTAAGGTTCCAATGCATCATTCCCAGCTCTGACCTAGAGTCCTGTTGCCTTCCCTAGCTTGTCTCTCTTTGGTGTCAGAGAAACAGGGGGAATTAATGATAAACCTTCACATGAGTAAGGCCATTTACAGTTTACAAAACTGCTTCCCATCCATTATCTCATTTGATCCTCAAACAACTAGGTATTATTATACTAATTTTGCAGATGAAGAAACTGGCTATGGTCATTCAACTGTGAGTGAGAGACCTAGAATTCAAAATGAAGTTTTCTGACTCCAGGTCTAAGCTCTTTCCAGGAGGCCATGAGAATAAGGGAGCAAATGAAAAATAGAAGAGCAAAGCGGAGAAGAAATTTTCAGGGGAGATCAGTGAACGCAGCATAGATGATGCTGGAGGGCTTCAAGCTAAACACAATAAAAGCTTCTGGGCAGGAAAGATTGTTCATCACAGGTACTATCAGCTGTGGGAAGCTGGTTTATCTGTTTGGGGAATTAGCTTGGTTTTTGGTAGAGGCTGATTGGTTGAAGAGATAATCTCTAGAAAAAATATTTCCTGCCTTCTTACTCTTGGATATTTCCTGCCTTCTTACCTTGGATTTTGTGAAGAAAATGAAGCAGGACAGAGAGGAAAACATTAATGTTAGCATTTGCCTTATAGATGCCCAATAAACTGTATTGGATCATCATCCAATAAACTGGATGGATGAATGGATGGCTGGATGGATGGATGAATGGATGGCTGGGTGGGTGGATGAATGGATGGATGGGTGGGTGGGTGGATGGATGGATGGATGGATGGATGGATGGATGAATGGATGGCTGGGTGGGTGGATGAATGGATGGATGGGTGGGTGGGTGGATGGATGGATGGATGGATGGATGGATGGATGGATATTCAAGTGGGTGTGTGGATGGGCCATGGATGGATGGGAGAGATTTAGGGAAATTGCACATCTCCTTGGGCAACCTCATGGTCCTGTTTACAACTCCTGAAGTTACTCTACCTCTGTTTCTCCCACCCTTTAATCCACATTATCTGATGTTATAAATGATGTTCTCATCCCAGGAGGAAGAATTAGTGTAGCATTCACAGAGAAGCCAGGAAGTAACTTCCTTTGTCCCAGGAAGGTGAAGGGATGGAGTATCTCTGTCCTCCAGTTCACTTGAAGTTTCTGAAGCCCTGCTCTAACCTATTAGTCAGGATTTCTGGAGCCTGGGGACCCTCCAGGTGCTCCTGCTGGAGGGGAGCAGCCATCTTGTCATGGGGTGGTAGATATGGCATTTGTGGCTGGGCTCTAGAAAGACTAAGAAGGACCCAAGGGATTAAGAACTATGCTGGCCTGAGGTCTCTTTACTCTGCAAGTTCTTTGCCCACCTGTCAGGGAAACATTGCAATGTGGTTTTCCCAAGCTAGTATGGGGTGGGGGGTTGGGTAAGGCCAAAGGGTTAGAGACGATCCATACAGGGTGCACCTTTGTCCCCTACCTATGATCAATCCCTATTTGTTACCAGTAGAACCAGTAACTCTGGCCCTAAGGCTGCATGGCAGTCTTATACTGGAGAATTCATGGGACAGGGTGTCCCAGCCCTGGGTTCTGGTTCTAGCTCTGTCACTGAGTATGTCCAGTGTATAACACAGCATCTGCATGTAGTAGATGCTCACTATATATCCAATGAGAAGACCAGGCACAGTGACTGGCTCATGCCTGTAATCCCAGCACTTTGGGAGGCTTAGGCGGGCAGATCACCTGAGGTCAGGAGTTCGAGACCAGCCTGGCCAACATGGTAAAACCCCATCTCTACTAAAAATACAAAAATTAGCCAGGCATGGTGGTGGGCACCTGTAATCCCAGCTGCTTGGGAGACTGAGGCAGGAGAATCGCTTGAACCTGGGAGGCAGAGGTTGCAGTAAGCCAAGATTGCACCGCTGCACTCCAGCCTGGCAACAGAGTGAGACTCTGTCTCCAAAAATATATATATATATATATATATATATATATAAACATATTTTTTTGAGAGAGTATATATAACACAGATTATATATAGACTATATATCTTCAATGAGATATATTGACTATATATATAGATAATATATAGAGAGACTATATATATATATCTTCAGTGAGCGAGTGAATGAATGAATGAAATAATTAACTGTGACCTTGGGCAGATTACTTTCCTCTTCTGGACCTTGGTCTCCACATCTGTAAAATGGGGATAATAATGCCAGCCCTGTCTCTCACTCACAGCCATCCTGAGCTCTTGCAAGTAAATGAACAGATAGATGTGAATGATGTTTATGTACCATGAAGTTCTGGACCCACTCCAGGGACTACATGGTGGTTGGCATTTGAGCCACCTCCCCCACTGCTGCCCCATGGCCCTGCACTTGCTAGCCAGGTCTGCTGCTGATCTCACACATGCCACAGCCCACACCTCTCCACATCCCTGCTATCCTGTCCCATGGAACTTGGTTGTCCCACATCCCCCACCTTCAGGGATCCTGCTCTGTTAACATGAAAGTGATACTATTTACCCTTTATCAACACCTATGTGTCGAACATTTAGGTCATTATGTCCTCATAATGGTCCTCTGAGGGATTCACAGTAGTGAAGTGACCTGCCCAAGGCAACATAACACTTAAGCAGTAGAGCCAGGATTCCAGCCAGGTCTCTGATCCTGCTGCTGAGTCTCCTGGCCTTATAGCTGTGAACTCTTGGTCTACCCAGGGTGGGCAGTTTCATTCAGTGTGGTGAAGAAAGTACAACAGTCAGAGGTGCAAGACCTGCATTCAAGCTTAGGCTTGACCGCTATTAAGCTGGGTGTCAGCCAAGCGTGGTGGCTCATGCATGTAGTCCAGGCACTACAGGCCGAGGCTGGTGGATTGCCTGAGCCCAGGAGTTCATGAGACTAGCCTGGGCAACATGCTGAAACCCCATCTCCACAAAAAGTACAAAAATTAGCCAGGCATGGTGGCACATGCCTGTAGTCCCAGCTACTTGGGAGGTTGAGGTGGGAGGATGGCTTGAGTCCAGGAGGTCTAGGCTGAAGGGAGCAGAGATGGCATCACTACACTCCAGCCTGGGCAACAGAGCTAGATCCTGTCTCAAAAACATAAAAATAAAAATGAACTGGGTGTCCTCAGCAAGTTCCATCAGAGTGCTAAGTTGTGAGGATCAAAAACAACGGTGTGTTCAAACTACTCAGTAGTGTGTCCTTCAAATATTGGAAATGATTTTTATAGGAGGTCTGCTACGGGCATTGGTGTAACAGGAAGAAATGGCTCTAACAGTGGGGATTACAGAGACCACAGCAGGCTGGTGAATACTCTGGGGAAAGAAGTCTTTCAAAGTTGCTTAGGCCACATGATGAATCCTGAGAGCAACCGTTTGCTCCTGCTCTGGTTAGGAAGGCTCTGTCCTCAGGCTCTGGGAGTTCCTAACTGATAGCAGAGTCCTAACTCGCTGTGCCCCACAAGTTCCTGGTTACCTAGGTCCCAGATTCACCTAAGATTTAACCCATAGTTCCTTTTTCTTTGGAAGAGCTTGCCCATGTCAGGGGAGAACTCTCCAATGTACCTGGAGGTTCCCTTTCTGCGCTCAGTCCAGGGCCGGTGAGGTAAGGAAAGAAAATAGCTCAATCACAAACTCATCCCAGCTGAGCCTCTTACGGAAATGCTGACAGACCCTTCAAGACTAGACGCCAGCTCCAGCAGTGGCGCCTTTCTAAAGCCCCGGCTGGGAGCTAAATATAGTGGCAGGAGGGACGGGGTGTGGACTTGGGGGATGGATGGGGAGGGGAGGGAGGAAGCCTGGAGAATGGGAGAGGGGAAGAGAGGAGGGGAAAAGAAAGAGAAATAAAGGAGAGGGCAGGAAAAAAATTGAAGAAATGGGGAGAAAACAAAAAGAGGCTCAGAAAAGAGTTTTAAGGAGAGGGAGATGAAGAAGAAGGCAAGACGGAGAGCAAGCAGACGTGGCTGGGCATGGGAGTGCGGCTTAGGGTTCCAGTTTGGGTTCCGTGTGGTGCAAAGAGCTAGATGGTGGGGCAGCCTAGAGTTTCAACAGAAGGAGTCCCAGGCTAGGCCCCTGTCTGGCCGGCCTGCAGAAAGCCCTCGGTAATTGTTTATCTGTTGCAGCACTATTGGAACCAAGAGACAGCCGAAGTCTCCAGACTCCAGACTGCGGTCTGCCTCCCCACATCTTCATTTGGGTGCAGGCCTGCCTCTGGCTGTCCCCAAGGCAGTCCATAATGTTGTTTAGGGTCCTTCCAGTCGGGCTGGGGCCTTTGGTGGGGGTGAGGTGGATCTTTGTGTAATGGGGGCAGGTTGTGGGGGTGGGGTGGCTTGCCTTTCAGTGAGGGTGGGAGTGTGGTACTGCACATTGAGAGTGCAGCCTCAGACGTGCTTGAAAGAAACCTGCTTTCTCAGGCTGAGGGGGCAATGGGCAGGTTAGAGCACTGAAGTGGAACTAGATCAGGAGGTGAGACCCAGCTGAACTGAACCAGACTCCTAGTGTCAGAGGTATATGAACCAGACTGACTCCATTTTGACTAGGGGGGTAAAATAAGGCTGAGACCTACTGGGCTGCATTCCCAGATGGTTAGGCATTCTAAGTCACAAAATGAGATAGGAGGTCGGCACAAGATTACAGGTCACAAAGACCTTGCTGATAAAACAGAGAGCAGTAAATAAGCTGGCTAAAACCCACCAAAACCAAGATGATGAGGAGAGTGACCTCTGTTCGTCCTCACTGCTACACTCCCACCGGTCCCATGACAGTTTACAACGAAACAGTCATAAAAATGGGCAACCAGCCGCCCTCGGGGCTGCTCAGCCGATAAAGTAGCCATTCTTTATTCCTTTGCTTTTTTTTTTTTGTTTTGATTTTAAAGTGAAAGCAAGTTTCTTAAGAAAGCAAAGGAACGGCTAGTCCATAAGCAGAGCAGGCCCTTTATTTTCTTAATAAATTCGCTTTCACTTTACTCTGTGGCTATGCCTTCGATTTTTTCTTGTGTGAGATCTAAGAACCCTCTCTTGGGGTCTAGATCCAGAGCTGGTTGGAGTGGCAGCTGGTTGGACTGGTGGGGTGTGGGGGAGCCCTGGAAAGAGGGGAGGGGGTAGTGATGCCCCAGCATCAGGGAGGAGAAGCAGGAACTGGGGAACTATCCTAGAGAGATTTGGGAAATTCACTACATTTTGGTTAAAAATCTAAAACTATGCCACCATCATATGCAACTGTTTGCTTTCACAGCGACTACTTTTTTTTTTTTTTTTTTTTTTTTTTGAGACAGAGTCTCACTCTGTTGCCCAGGCTGGAGTACAGTGCCGTGATCTCGGCTCACTGCAACCTCTGCCTCCTGGGTTCAAGCGATTCTCCTGCCTCAGCCTCCAAAGTAGCTGGGATTACAGGTGCCCGCCACCATGCCCAGCTAATTTTTGTATTTTTAGTGGAGACAGAGTTTTGCCATGTTGGCCAGGCTGGTCTCGAACTCCTGGCCTCAAGAGATCTGCCTTCCTTGGCCTCCCAAAGTGCTGGGATTACAGGCTTGAGCCACTGCACCCAGCCCACAGCAATTACTTTTGAGGCATAGCTCTGGCCCCTTTGAGATGTGGGGCAAGGCTTTGAACAGGCCCCCTAATTGTGTGGGGTGGGAGGGTCTAGAGGAAGGAGAAAGGGCTGGGTGTGCTTTGCTGTGTAAGTCAGCAGTACTTAGTAGCTGCTTAGTAAACATTTGCGGGTAGTGATGTAGGGCAGGTGTGTTGAGAACCTGGAGAGCAAGAAACTGAACTCTTGTCTTCCTCATCCCATTCCCCCTTTCTCTTAGGCTCTGGGAGGGAGAAGCGGATGAGGAAGAGAGAAAAAGGAAGACCCCAGTGAGAGAACAGGAGGAGATAAATGAGTCTTGTCACCCTTCTCCCAGGCTCCACAAGAGTGGAACAGCTCCTGTCCCCTACGGGAAGATCAGCCATTATTTATGAGCTTGTCTGGAGGGGACTCTGCTGGAATATCTAGCTTTGCTCCTTCTCCCCTCCACTGGGGAGGGGGGTATGGGAGGAGCTGGTGGTGTCTGAAGGCTTGTACCTTCTTAAAGGCACAGAGGCCTCTGTGGGAGCCTGGGTTGTCCAGCCCACCCTGAAGCCTGGGCAGCTTCCCAAGTAAAGGAAAGAGAGGAAACTCAGACCTACTGCAGAGTGAACTCCATGATGGGGAAGGATCCTGAGACACTGGCTTGAAGGAAGGAAGGAGCTGGGGATTTCTGTGTACCTGAAGTCCTCAGAGACTGTGTCAGAGTTGCAGAACCCCTCCTGGTGCTGGCCCCACTCAGCCAGCAGGGGACATGCCAAGAAATAAAGACTGGGAATATGGGGAATGAGTGAAGGCCTGAGAGAGAGGAGAATGGAAATAAAAAATGTCTATATCCCAGGTTTGGGTTCCTATGGCTAGTCCAGCCTCATTTATGGTTGGAGAGGCAATAGCTGAGGGTCCAAGACCCAAAACAAGGAGCCCAGGCAGAAAAGGGAGAGAAAGAGGGACTGAGAGAGGTTTAGAAGGGAGCAGCAGTTAGAAGAGTTGGATGGGAAAGGAAGGGAGAGGCTAGAACAAAGCGATGGCTAAACAGTGGACATTAAAGACAGAGGAAGGGGTTCCAGGGATAAAAAGCAAGGCCAAGCAAAGCTAGCGGTGAAGTTGGAGAGCAAGAGGGACAGGATAATGGCAGAGACAGGAAGTGGGGGCTGCAGAGTTCCTACAAAGCAGGAAAAGAGAGATGAAGGAAGGGAGCAGTGGGCCAAGAAAATCTCACAGGCTGGTGAGAGGAGGGGAACGGAGAAGGAGCTCAGGCCTGGAGTCTGGCAGGGGAGGGAAGAGTGGAGGTGAGAGGGCCAGGGAGGGAGGGCAGTCATGCCAGCAAAGGAGAGACTGCTGCTTTTTTTCTTCTTTTTCGTTTCAACTGCTATCAATAATACATTCCCGAGGAGCCGCCTTTGACAGCAATTAAAAAAGCATTTATTCTCCCAAAGAGAAATTGAAATGATTTCCTCCCACTTCTCTACGCTCTCTGGGCAACGGTCCCTAGCGATGATCTCCCTGCTGGTGTGCAGTCCAAACTGGGGACACACGAAGGAGGGGGATGGAGAGGGGCCAGGGAAGATTCTCCACCCCCCTCCCCAGAGGGAGAATATCTGAATGTTTTATCCCAGCTCTGTGTGTGGGGGTGGCTGTGGGGAGATGGGCGGATGCAGAAGCTGGGGATTTTAAATATGGCACGAAAACACTTTACTGATGATCCAACCTCAGTGCAGATGAAAGGGAGGCTGGCCGCCTCTTCAGCCTGCTGGCTGGAGGTGACTCTTGTGTCTTTGCTAAAGCACCAAGAATCTGGGAGGCTGAGCTGTGAGGGACACTTTCCAGAGCTGCTTTCAATTCAGCAGACCTTTACCAAGCAACTGCTATGTGCCAGGACCTGCGATAGGTGGTGAGGGTGTTCCCAAAACGAGTGAGACAGGCTGTCTGTCTTCCAGAAGCTTATTATCTGGTGGGTAAGGGATGCATGCACAAAGAACTAGGTTGCCAGGCAGATGGCATAAGGAGCCATTAGGAGTGCAATAAAGCAGTAGAGGAGGGGGAAGGAGGGAGAGAGGGACAGGCTAATGGGAGACCTCCTTCCCAGGACTGGGGAACAAGGAAAATGATCACTGCTCCATTGTTTAGTACCCCTCTAAGCCAGGCTTCATGCTGGGCACTTCATATATATATTACCCCTTTGACTTGAACCCTGACAGCTACTTTCCAAGAAGGCAAGTACTTTCACAGACTAGGAACCAAGGCGTAGAGAGGCTACCTTGCTTGAGATTGCACAGCTGGGAAGTGACAGACAGGATAAAAGGCACCAGTTTACTCTTCCCCCATTCGATTCTGCCTCACTTTGGGAGTGTTTAATTCCAGAGCCTATTTACTCAGCAATTTCATGTCTAGAAATTTATCCTACAGATGGCCTTGCACATGTGCAAAATGACATTATACACAAAGTTTCTCACTGTCACATTCTTTTTAATAGCAAAAGATTAGCAACAACCTACAACATCCATCATAGAAGCCTAGTTAAATGGATTTGTCGACAATGGAATACTCTGCAGTCATCAAGAGAAATGAAAGACACTTTATGTTTGGATATGGGATAATCCCCAGAACATATTGTTTAGTACAAATTTCAAGCATAGAGTGATGTGTATAATATCTTGTCATCTGTGTAGAAAGAGTGGGGGAAGGAATATTTATGCAGAATTACTTGTTTTGCATAATATATATATGGAAGAATATTCAGGAGATAGTAACATCAGTTGCTGCTTCTTTTTTCTTTTTTTTTTTGAGACAGAGTTTCGCTCTTGTTGCCCAGGCTGGAGTGCAATGGCACGATCTCGGCTCACTGCAACCGCTGCCTCCTGGGTTCAAGCGATTCTTTTGCCTCAGCCTCCCGAGTAGCTGGAATTACAGGCATGCACCACCATGCCCGGATGATTTTTTTATTTTTTAAATTTTTTTTATTTTTAGTAGAGACAGGGTTTCACCATGTCGGCCGGGCTAGTCTTGAACTCCTAACTTCAAGTGCTCCTGCTGCCTTGGTCTTGCAAAGTGCTAGGATTACAGGTATGAGCCAAGACTTTTAATAAGATAATCTTTGGTAACTTACAAACTATTCGAACATATGGCTTATTAAAAATAAAGAATAACAGTTAAAAATGGGCCAGTGTAGTGGCTCACGTCTGTAATCTCAGCACTTTGGGAGGCCAAGATGGGAGCATCATTTGAGGCCAGAAGTTCGAGACCAGCCTGGGCAACATAATGAGACCCCCATCTCTACAAAAAATTTTAAAAAGTAGCCAGATGTGGTGGTGTGTGCCTGTAGTCCCAGCTACTTGGGAGAATCACTTGAGCCTGGGAGTTTGAGGCTGCAGTGAACTACTGCACTCTACCCTGGGCGTCAGAGCAAAACCCTGTTTCTATTGAAAAAGAAAGAAAAAAAAAAAAAGTACCAGCCTGGGCAACATGGCAAAACCCTGTCTCTACCAAAAATACAAACAATTAGCCAGGCATGGTGGCTTGCATCTGTGGTCCTAGCCACTCAGGAGGCTGAAGTGGGAGGATCACTTGAGCCTGGGAGGCAGAGGCTGCAGTGAGCTGAGATGGTGCCACTGCACTCCAGCCTGTGTGACAGAGTAAGACCCCATCTAAAACAAAAACAAAACCAAACAAAATGTAAATTTCCTGGCCTAGGCAAGATGCAGTTTGTTTTGTTTTGTTTTGTTTTTAATTCACAAGAAGGAATGAAGTCCTAATGAGTAGGAAGGCTTACAGGGAGCAGCAGAGTGGAGAGGTTGTCAAGATTAGCTTTAGAAAGACCTGGGTTTGGGGTTGGGCGCAGTGGCTCATGCTTGTAATCCCAGATCTTTGGGAGGCCAAGGTGGGTGGATCACCTGAGGTCAGGAGTTCGAGACCAGCCATGACCAACATGAAGAAACCCCATCGCTACTAAAAATGCAAAATTAGCTCGGCATCGTGGTACGTGCCTGTAATCCCAGCTACTCGGGAGGCTGAGGCAGGAGAATCGATTGAATTCAGGAGGTAGAGGTTGCAGTGAGCCTAGATCGCACCGCTGTACTCTAGCCTGGGCAGCAAGAGCAAAACTCTGTCTCAAAACACACACACACACACACACACACACACACACACACAAAAGAAAGACCTGGGTTTGAATCTATATACTACCACTCACTAGCTACAAGTCTTTAGACAAGTTACTTAACCTTGTTGTATCCCATTGGTTCTTTTTCTTTTTTCATTTTTGAGACGGAACCTCACCTTGTTGCCCATGGCATAATTTCAGCTCACTGCAGCCTCTGCCTCTCGGGTTCAAGCATTCTCCTGCCTCAGCCTCCTGAGTAGCTGGGATTATAGGCATGTGCTAATTTTTGTATTTTTAGTAGAGACAGGGTTTTACCATGTTGGCCAGGCTGGTCTCGAACTCCTGACCTCAGGTGATCCGCCCACCTCGGCCTCCCGAAGTGCTCGGATTACAGGCATGAGCCATCGTGCCCGGCCCCCGTTGACTCATCTGTAAACAGGGATACACTTTCCTCATGGCTTCTTTTAGTGAGGAAGTTATATGATGATGTAGGTGTGTGCTTAGCAGAGGGGCTCTGTGCTAAGTCCTCAGAATGTGGCAGCTGTAACCACCTGGTCCCTGGAAAAACCCAAGGGAAGGAGAGCCTGGGTGCTGCTCACGTCTGACTAAGCGTAAGGAGGCCTCGCTGATTCTTGAAGGCCTCAGGGCCTCCCAGAGTGTATCTGTGCTGCTTGACTATCTTTGACGTTGTCCTAGTTACTGGTGGGTGGAAGGAAGTGTGGAGTTTACCGGGCAAAGACCACTGGCTCACTAGTGGCAACCCTCTTGCCTGACAGAGTTGGCCTCTATCAGGAACTATTATGCCTCACTTGGTGGCAAGAAACCCCAAGGGCAGCCGCAGTCCTGCACAGACCTAAAGACCATCTCAGTCTTCTCCTTTCTTGCATCCTGCTTTGAATCATCTTCAAAGACCTTTGTATCCAGCCCAATGGCGGAGATACCTTTCCTGTGATGGTTTGTGAGAGCTATGTCAGAAGGTGAGAGGGACTGAGCCGTGTGGGGGCAGCGTGGTAGACTAGAGTCAGAAGACCTGTGTCCAAACTGGGAGCTCCAGATCCATTACTCCATCTGTAAACTTCCGTTTCCTCACCTGTGTAATAGACATCCACTTGTGAAGATCAAATAGCTGGTAAAACTGTGAGTGTGGAAGCAGGAAACCTGCAGAAATCTTGCTTTTGTCATTCTGGGTGGTTTTGATACCAACATTGTGGAGACTGATAAATGAGTACAGAAGCCCTCAAGCCAGTCTCCTGAAACCCAAACAAGATCAACCAGGGGCTTCATAGCGGCGTGGTGCCAGCATGATGGGTGCTCCTGCTGCTTGGGGGAGCCTAGGAGTGGGCAGGTGAGCAGTGTGTGGGAAAGGGAGGTTGAGTGGTCAGCTGTGGTGATTTTTCTGGGAGTTTTCTCCACTCACTCAGCAATCAGGAATGGGTATCCCTTTATTGGCTCCAAGAAAAGATAAGACATGAGCAGCCCCATTCTTGAGAAGCCTTCGGAGGTCATTTGGTCATCAGCAAATACTTACAGAGCCACTTGTGAAAAGGGCTGTGAGAGATGCCCAAGATGGATCAGCCATGGTCCCTGCTCTCCAGAAGCTTGTAGAGGAAGGAAAGCTACTTCACAGCACACAGGCTGAATTTTCACAAGAGGAAATGACCATTGTGCCAGTTGATCACGTGAGAATGGAGGGAACGTAGGGGGATGAGTAGTGAAAGCCAGGGAGGCTTAACCAAGAGAGGCTTCCTGAGGAGGATGGAGCCTGGACCTGGCAAGAGGCCACTCTGAGAAGAGGAGGGGTGACCCATGTAGAACGCTGGAGAGCGGGGTCTCCAGGAGCATGACGTATAACCATCTGGAGAGGAGGGGGCTGCTGGTGGGTGGAGACCTGGAATGCAAATAGACTGCTCTCCAAAATCCCTACCAGTCAGACAGCTGTGGTGCTGCCTTGCACCCTGGGGGTGAATAAGTTGCTTCTTATTCTCCTCCCAGCCCCCAGCTTCCTTCCCCCGCACCGCCCCACACCCCCTCACCCTCCATCCCCCCAACCCCCCCACTGCCCCCAGCCTTACTTAGGGATTTCGCCTGGTCAATCACTAGAGTCAACAGGCAAGAGCTGTGAACCGCAGGCAGGGGTGGGAGGAGCTGCCAGAATGAGACAAGGGGCCCATCGGACCTGCCCAGACGTAAGGGCTGGAGTCTCAGGGTCTGGCCAGCTCCCGGTTCCTGTAAGCCTCAGCCCAGCCAGAGACTCCAGGCATCTGGAGCCGCTCGGCTCCTCGCTTGCTTTGTGCCTGAGTTGAAACCCGCCCATGCTGGGGATGGCAACTCTCTGCCTCTGTCTGCTGGGCCTCCCTGTGGAAGCTAGGCCTGGTGGCTTCACATAAATATTGATTGTCTACTCAGCCATCCCGGCAGGGAGAGAGAGGCCAGGGAGGAGGGGAAACCCAATCAGGTAGCGCTGGATGAATGGAGTCCTGATGTGAAGGAGCTGGGGGGATGCCAGAGGCTGACAGAGGAGAGGCAGGAATCTTAGGGCAGAGAATTCCCCAAGAGGGATAAATGCCAAGTTCAGAATAGCGGTCACCTGGGGAGGAAGAGGAGCATAAGCAGGGCCTTGGGGGTGGCAGCAGTGGTTTATTTACTCTAAGCAGGGCTTCACACTCATTAGTGCTATTCTTTGTATCTCTTTGTATGTCTGAATCGTTTATAATACATTTGTACCTAGTGACCTGTAGAGGTCCTGTCTTCCTTCCCCCAGCCTCTAGGCAAGACTTCAGTAATCTACTGGACAAGGTGTTGCTCTAGTCTAATCTGAACTTTTAAAGAGAGATTCCCAAGATGCCAACACAACCCAGGCCCCATCCTGATTCCAGCCCTTCCTCCAGCTTGGTCAGGGAGAAGGCATTCTTTCCCTCGTTCAGCCAACAAGTCCTGACTCTGTCAGGAGGGAGACCGTGGGCTTTGGGGTCTGGGCAGCAGCCCTGATGTCCTGCTCAGTGTTCTGTGCTCTGATCGGATAGTTCCTCTTCCTTCCATCCTCCTCACAGATCCCACTGTCTGAGCCATCAGTCAGGGAAGAGATGTCTGTTGCCTTTTGGGGCAATCAGGCCTTTGGGAGAGAAGCAGGCTCCAGAGAACCTTTCCACTATCCTCTTTTCCTTGCTCATTCCCCTCTTCCCAAAACAAACACCCTTATGAAGGATCTGGGACTTAGACCAGACTAAGAATTTCCATAAGAAAATGTCTCTCTCTCTTTCCCCACACCACCACCCCCGTCCCCTCCACCTCCAATTCCTCTCTCTGCTTTTGAACTCCTGGCCTCAAGCAATCCTCCTCCTCCCGCTTCGGCCTCCCAAAGCACTAGGATTATAGGTGTGAGCCACCGCGCCCAGCCTCCTTTATTTTTCTTGTCAGTTTTTATCTTTCTCCCCTTTCTGTTTCTCTTCCTTTGTTATTACTCTTTTTCCCAAGCCTAGTTTCTTTCTATCATCTTCCTCCCCCTTCTTCTCCTCTGTTCCTCTGGCTCTGGCTCCTGCCTTCCAGGGCCTCCCCTGCACTCTCAGCTGGCTGGCTTTGTCCCGCACTCTCCCTGGCACAGGAGACTCTTCTAGAGAATTCAAGGAAATGAGCAGGAAGCATCTTCTGCCTTTGAAACCAGATGAGGGGCTGCTCTCTACTCAAGCCATGCTAATCATTAGACAGTCATTTCTGGGAAGGGCTCTTAGCTCTAGAACCCAAATGGCTCCAGCCCTATGTCATTGTTCCTGTTTCTCAAGGCCCCTGGTCTCCATCAGGGTCCTCTGCAAACCAATAGGCTTGAAACTTTAACAATTATGTCATCTGAGTGGAATCCTTTTGTTGAGTCCACCCCGAGGACAGAAATCTACCAGACCCTGAAGGGAGGGGATGCTGTTTGGAGGATGAAGAAGCCTTTATCTAGTAGAGGAGATGGTACGCTTATGAGTCAGACCTGACATAGCTCAGACAACAAGCAATAAACAGAAAGCAGTTTTCTTACCAAGTGCTGAGAAGCCAGATCATTTAGAGCAAAACAGATTTAATTAGAGAAGACTTCTTGGAGGGAGTGAATATGGGGCAGGGACTGAAAAGAGAGGTGCTAGTTAGCCAGGCATGGTGACATGCACCTCTAGTCCCAGCTACATGGGAGGCTGAGGTGGGAGGATTTCTTGAGCTCAGGAGGTTGAGGCTGCAGTGAGCTGTGATCTCACCACTGCACTCCAGCCTGGGCAACAGAGCAAACCCTGTCTCTCTCTCTCTTTTTTTTTTTTTTTTTTTTGAGGCAGAGTCTTGCTCTGTCACCCAGGCTGGAGTATAGTGGCACCATCTCGGCTCACTGCAACCTCTGCCTCCTGGGTTCAAGTAATTCTCCTGCCTCAGCCTCCTGAGTAGCTGGGATTACAGCATGTGCCACCACGCCCAGCTAGTATATATATATATTTTTTTTTTTTTAATTTTTTTTTTTTAGTAGAGATGGGGTTTCACCATCTTGGCCAGGCTTGTCTCGAACTCCTGACCTCAGGTGATCCACCTGCCTCGGCCTCCTGAAGTGCTGGGATTACAGGTGCTAGCCACTGTGCCCAGCCCTTCCTGTCTCTTGAAAAGAGAAGCGTTGGGGGGCTGGTGCTGGGGGAGTACTGACATAGAGAACAGTGGTCTGATTCCTCTTGAAGGGGGGCTAGTGTGAAGGTACCTGGGTTGTGTTGTGTTCAGGGACCAAGGACCTAGTTTGACATGCTGGAGCCAAGAGCCACCAGAATGAAGCAAGATTGTCTGGAGAGGGACAGGGGGAAGATTTGTCTCCCCAGAGCAGCTCAGCCAAATCCAAGGATGTCAAACTGTCAGTCACTGGGGTGACTTGTGCTGTGAGGGCTTGGGCTGCCACATGCCACACCGGCTCTTCCCATTTCCTGGGAAAAATGCAAATGGTGTTAGTTACTCCCCAAGCTCCGGGCCCAGGCTACATTACTTTCTGGGAGAACCCCACCCTGCGGGAGGGAGAGCAAGGTTGGAAGGTATTGTGTGATTTCATGATTTTTTATTATATATGTTGGTAAGGTAGGGAGGCAAACTGTATTAGGATCTTAAAATGTGTCTCTGCTTTTATGAGGTGTATCTTCATATCTGAAAAAAGATGTGCTTTTGTGAATCTACATGAATGAATGTGTTATGTACACAAGCCCCTGAGCCACACCCCTCCTTTTTTTTATTAACAGCCTCTTTCTGTCACTCTCAGACTTTCTCTTTCACAGCCTGAGGCCCCATCAGCCCTCCTGCTGAGCAGGGACTGGGATGTGGGCTGAGCCCAAATGCATCTTTCTCCTCGGTAATGCCACACATTGGCTCCAGAGAGCTCCAGGCCCAGAGTGGATCAGGAGAAAGTCCTTTCTCCTCTCTGACTAGGCTGGGGACAGCTGGGCCTGCCAGAGAGGATGGAAAAAATGACGGGCAGTTATTTAGGGATTAATTCACTGATACTCATGTCACATGCGTTTTTAAAAAGCTTGCTTTGTGCTGGGTGCTGTGGATAGAGTGATGACATAGCAGGGAACTCCTTACATCCAATGTTGCCTTGGCTTTCACCTGAAATTTTCTTTTTCCAGAGAAACTCAGTGGCTAAAGCTGGAATTGCCAGGTTTCCCCCTTCCCCACTTCCCTGCTATCCTTGTCTTCTCATCCTTCCCTCCCTCCTATTGCAGCAACCTGGGCTGGGGCGGACAGAATAGTATGGACCTTCAGGTCTCTTTAAGCACTTTGGAATGGGAATGAAGGGGTCATATCCTATAGCAAGCTGGCAAACCAACACCTAGCATCCCAGGTCACTGGCTGTGTCTGCTCCTCTGTCTCTCTCAGAAAGGACTTATCTGCTCTGGATGAGAAGATGGCCTGGGCCAATGTTCTGGCCCATTGCCTTCCTGGTGGTCCTTGGTTCTCTGCAGACAGCAGCCTCAGAAAGCAGCAATTGGGCTGGGCGTGGTGGCTCACGCCTATAATCCCAGCACTTTGGGAGGCTGAGGTGGGCGGATCACCTAAGGTCAGGAGTTCAAGACCAGCCTGGCCAAAAAGGTGAAACCCCATCTCTGCTAAATACAAAAAATAGCTGAGCGTGGTGGCAGGCACCTGTGATCCCAGCTACTTAGGACGTTAAGACAGGAGAATCTTTTGAACCTGGGAGACGGAGGTTGCAGTGAGCCGAGACGGCACCATTGCACACTCCAGCCAGGGGGACAGAGAAAGACGCCACCAAAAAAAAAAAAAAAGGAGGAAGAAGGAAGGAAGAAAGAAAGGAAGGAAGGAAGGAAGGAAGGAAGGAAGGAAGGAGGGAGGGAGGGAGGGAGGGAGGGAGGAAGGAAGGAAGGAAGGAAGGAAGGAAGAAAGAAAGAAAAAGAAAGAAAGAAGAAAGAAGAAAAAAGAAAGAAAGAAAAAGAAAGAAAAAGAAAGAAAGAAAGAAAGAAAGAAAAAAAACGAGAGAGAACACATTTGGAGGCCTGAAGCTGTCACCGTGAGTTTTTCATCTGCTCCTTTGGGGGAGTAGAACTGTGGCCCAGGGGATCACTATCGGTGGGTTCTTAGCTGTTAAACCAGACAGGGTGGGGAATTGATGGCCCAGGAGCAGTGCTGGTGAGGGGAGCAGGACTGGGTACTTATTTCTGTGACTGTTCTCTGCATTTTGTCCTCTGTCACGATTCTGTACATTCTCCATGGAAGAGGAAGTGTTACCATGTTTTTATTTGCCATTTCTGGGTCTTCGTGCTATTATTGTTTCGTTTTGTGAATGTATGCTTCTCTGTACCTGTTCACCCTTTCAGATTGGAACTTTCCTGAGAGAAGTCATGGTGGCTCCCAAACATGAAGCCTGCTGAGGTCCATGTATCCTGCCCTCTCTTCAGGGGTTGTACATGCTTTCGGTTGATTAGGAAACTTGTTTCCTGCCAGAAGTCCCTGGGCCACCAGGAAGGTTAGGAGTGAGCATAGAGCAAAATCATCAGATGGCTTCTTCCTCCAGAAACTCCAAAGAAACTGGCCGGATGTGGTGGCTCACGCCTATAATCCCAGAACTTTGGGTGACCAAGGTGGGTGGATCACTTGAGGCCAGGAGTTCGAGACCAGCCATGGTCAACATGGTAAAACTCCAACTCTACTAAAAATAAAAAAAAATTAACAAGACATGGTGGTGTGCGCCTGCAATCCCAGCTACTCAGGAGACTGAGGCAGGAGAATTGCTTGAATCAGGAGATGGAGGTTGCAGTGAGCCAAGATCACACCACTGCACTCCAGCCCGGGCAACAAGAGCAAAACTCCATCTCAAAAAAAAGAAAAAAAAAAAAAAAGACAGGGTGGTGGCTTATGCCTGTAATCCCAGCACTTTGGGAGGCCAAGGTGGGCAGATCACCTGAGGTCAGGAGTTCGAGACTAGTCTGACCAACATGGAGAAACCCTGTCTCTACTAAGAATACAAAATTAGCTGGGTGTGGTGGTGCATGCCTGTAATCCCAGCTACTCAAGAGGCTGAGGCAGGAGAATCGCTTGAACCCCGGAGGCAGAGGTTGTGGTGAGCCAAGATCATGCCATTGCATTCCAGCCTGGGCAACAGAAACTCCAAAGAAACCTCCAAAACCCTTGATTAGCAAAATCTATATGTCCCCCTAAGGTGTCTGGGAAACCAGAAGACAAAAATCACCATTTTTCTCTATCGGAGTAGAGAGTCTCTGAGAAGTCAAGCGTCTTAGCCAGACACACAAATCTGGGAGTAGCAAACTGAGGATTCAAATGCACAGCCTTTTTTCTCCAGTCCTCAGCTTGACCCCCACTCCTATTTGGTGGGCTCTTAGCAAGCTGGAAAAATAGCCCAATGCATCAATAAGAGATACTGAAACAGCTCCGCAAACCCTCACTGGCATCTTTATGAAGTCAATTTGCTTACTCCCGCTAATGAATAATTCAGGTTAGCTGTACAGTGAGACAGATCAGACAAGGGGCTCTACATGTGCGGAAGACAGCCGCCGCTCTAACCGAAAGCAGTTTCCAAATGCTGTCACAGGAGATGAGGAAATTGCATGAAAGGAGAAATGGGGAGCGATGCTGCGTGGAAGGCAGGGATGCTAGGGAAAGGTCTGCAGGGGTGAGGACAGGCTACAGTGGGGCCTAAGGATGAACAGATCATCTCCTGTTGATAGTGAGTCAGGTAATGAAGCAAGGCAGCCAGCGAGAGTAGCCACTCATAGGGTCCAATGCATCACAGGTGCGAAGGCCTGGCGGGGAAAGAGGGATAGAGACCCTCCAAAGCCGAAATGAAAGACCTGGCTGAGTAGGACCAGAAGGGCGGGGAGGGGAGGGGATGGAGAGGTATTCGATCACACAGCCTTCAGCTCCTAAGAGTGACAGCCCTAAGGTTTCCTAGGAGTTGGGGACCAGAAACAGGAGGAGCAAGTGGGTGCTGAAAAGGATGGAAGAGTGGAGGGGAAGGGACAGAGACAGTCAGGAGACTCCTAAAAGCCTGGAACATGCAGCAGGGAGGGTGGGGGAGGCTCCGCACCCAGCTCTTCCAGCCACTGAGTCCCCTGAGTGAGCCCGTCCTTGGCAGGGGCTTCTGCTCCTCACTTCTTATTGTGTGTTCACCTTCACTCCTGACCCAGGTGGGGACTGGGATGGTGGGTGGTTCCTAAGAATGAAAGAAGATGCATTTCCTGATGACTTGAAAATGTTGTCTCCTCTCTCCCACCCTTTCAAGGAAGCAAACCTCCTGCATCTCCTGGATACCCTCTTTCCCATTCTCCCCCGACTTCAACAACCATTGCTTTTGCTTTGTCTTACTTTCCCTGGGATTGGGGGCAACTGTTGCCTGCACAGAAAAGAACTTGGTAAGTGCTCGAATTCCCCTGGGAGGCTGATGTGTTTTGTGAGCTGGAGCTATTGTTATATCACATTAGAATTTAAGCTTGCTGTTTTTGGTTATCTTTAAAATCAATGGCAATACATAAAGGCTCCACTCAAATCAATGCCTGTATCTGTAGGTGCTAAGAATCCACTGGGGAGAGATCCATTAGCAGTAAAGAAAGGGCAGATAAGGGGTAGGGAGGGGCCGGGCGCGGTGGCTCAAGCCTGTAATCCCAGCACTTTGGGAGGCCAAGACGGGCGGATCACAAGGTCGGGAGATCGAGACCATCCTGGCTAATACGGTGAAACCCCGTCTCTACTAAAAATACAAAAACTAGCCGGGCGAGGTGGCGGGCGCCTGTCGTCCCAGCTACTCGGGAGGCTGAGGCAGGAGAATGGCGGAAACCCGGGAGGCGGGGCTTGCAGTGAGCTGAGATCTGGCCACTGCACTCCAGCCCGGGCGACAGAGCGAGACTCCGCCTCAAAAAAAAAAAAAAAAAGGGGTAGGGAGGAAGACAGCAAGAGCCAGGGCCTGAGATCAGATGCCAGGACTCAGGGCAGGCACAGGGAGAGGTCCTCAGCATCTGGTCTGACATCTGCCAGGTGGGGCCCTTGGAATCACAAGCAGAGGAAAGCGAGAATTAGGGAGGCTAGCTGTGGCCACCTTATTCATCCCTAGCTCAGCCAGGGGGGACATATAGATTTTGCTAATCAAGGGTTTTGGAGGTTTCTTTGGAGTTTCTGTTGCCCAGGCTGGAATGCAATGGCATGATCTTGGCTCACCACAACCTCTGCCTCCGGGGTTCAAGCGATTCTCCTGCCTCAGCCTCTTGAGTAGCTGGGATTACAGGCATGCACCACCACACCCAGCTAATTTTGTATTCTTAGTAGAGACAGGGTTTCTCCATGTTGGTCAGACCAGTCTCGAACTCCTGACCTCAGGTGATCTGCCCACCTTGGCCTCCCAAAGTGCTGGGATTACAGGCATAAGCCACCACCCTGTCCTTTTTTTTGAGATGGAGTTTTGCTCTTGTTGCCCGGGCTGGAGTGCAGTGGTGTGATCTTGGCTCACTGCAACCTCCATCTCCTGAGTTCAAGCAATTCTCCTGCCTCAGTCTCCTGAGTAGCTGGGATTACAGGCGCACACCACCATGTTCCTTACAGAAGAGACACTCCTGTCCATCCAATGAAGTGGGATGATCTGAATTAAAAGCCAAATTGGGGCTGGGGACAGTGGCTCATGCCTGTAATCCCAGCACTTTGGGAGGCAGAGGCAGGTGGGTCACTTGAGGTCAGGAGTTCAAGACCAGCCTGGCCAACATGGTGAAACCCCATCTCTACTAAAAATACAAAAATTAGCTGGGTGTAGTGGCACATACCTGTAGCCCCAGCTACTTGGGAAGCTGAGGCAGGAGAATTGTTTGAACCCAGGAGGCGGAGGTTGCAGTGAGCCGAGATTGTGCCACTGCCCTCTAGCCTGGGTGACGGAGTGAGACTCAGTCTCAAAAAAAAAAAAAAAAAAAGCTAAACTGGGGGCCAGAGAATTTCAAGTGATATTGCTCCCCTTTCCCAACTGAGGGTGACATATGTAGCTATGTAGCTTTCTGATCTGAAGCCAGAAGGGTAGAGCAAAGCTCCTACAATTTGAATTTTTATGAATCTTATTATTATCAGCGATGCTATAAATGATTAATAAGGCATTTGAATTGGAGGTATTGTCCAGTGGAGACAAGGAAGGAGGGAAGGAGGAAGATTAATATTTATCGAGTACCGACATATATCAGGCATTCCACTTGGACTTCCACACACATTATCTAGTGGAGTTGAACCTAAATGAGCTGCAGCCTGGGTTTAACACCTTGCCTCCCACAGCTTCCTCCTGTTTGCTTTTCCTCTCTCTGGGCCTTTGGAACTCAGGTCAGTATTCCCTAGGAATTTTTGTCCCCAGGGGCTGTCTTGGAGCCGCAGGATCAAGGGAACAGGTTTTCAGGATTTTCTGTCCCAAGCCACCAAGTCAGAAAAGAGCAGACAGAGTCAGCTGGAGACATGTGGAACAGGCTTGGAGAAGGCAGTAGGGGAACTTGATACTTTGCATCATCTTTTCCAATCAGCACAGTGACCCTCTCTCTTGACAGAGCCTCTGAGTAGGTGCTGGGCTGCAGTCACAGCCTGTGCCATTCTCCTCTCCCCTGGACACTGCTTGGCATGCTGAGGTCCTGAGCCCTGGTCCTGGCTTAGCCGCTGCTCGCTCACTTTTCTCCAAAAGTTGAGGAGCTGTTTCTCAGGCCTCAGCCAATTCCAAGCTTCCATGATGAACGGTAGAGTGTAAGCTCCATCAGAGCAGAGACTTTGCCTGTTTTGGACACAGCCGTGCCTGTAACATTGCCTGACACATAGTAGGCAGTTGAAAAATATTTATTGAATGAGCCTCCTTATCCTCTCTTCCTTCATGACACATCCTTTCCCAGGAAACCCACATTACTCTGCTCTTGGACTTGTTCCTGGCAATAGTGTGGGGAGCCAGATGGAGAAGTGAGGGTTTTGGCTTTTCCCCTCCTTCCTTCCTTCCTTCCTTCCTTCCTTCCTTCCTCCCTCCCTCCCTCCCTCTCTTCCTCTCTCCTTTTCTGTCTCTCCTTCCTTCCTCTTTCTCCTTCCTTCCTTCCTTCTTTCCCACCTTCCTCTCTCTCTCTCTCTCTCTTTTTTTTTTTTAAGAGATGAAATCACTTCATTGTCCAGGCTGCAGTGGAGTGCAAATGGTGCAATCCATAGTTTTGAACTCCTGGGTTTCAGCCACTTGAAGTAGCTGGGGACTGTAGACATACACCACCACACCCAGCTGTTTGTCTGTTTGTTTTTGGTGGAGACAGGGTCTCACTATGTTGGACAAACTCCTGGGCTCAAACGATCCTCCTGCCTCGGCCTCCCAAATGCTGGGATTACAGGTGTGAACCGTGACACCTGGCCCACCTTAGCTTTTCTTGAATATTGTTCTTAGGGTCCTGGCTTCCCGGCAGGCTCAGCTACCTGCTGCAGCAGTGCCAGCCTATCCCTTTTTTTTTGGAGGAGAGGGTTGTTTCCAGCAGACTCTATACGTGGTCATCAGAGGGTGGGCATCTCAGAATGTGAGGTCACAGGAAATAGGGAGCCTGGGGGGAGGGAGTTATCACACTGCATGAGGTAAAGAGGCAGGGCAGTGAGAGAGAGAGGGACCGAGGAAAGGCTGCCATCTTCAATAAGGGTTTAAGTTATCACAAACAAATATTTCCACTCAATCCCACAAAATCTTCAGAGGTGGCTAGACTGGAGTATAGTAAACCCCTACTCCTAGAGGCTTAGTCCCCCACTGGGGAGTGGCTAGAGTCCTCTCATCCTCCTGTCCCAGGTCATGAACTGTGGAGCTCATTGGTCGTCTGGGAGTCCAAGATCCTGGGCAGGAAGAATCCAGGGGCCATGTAGCCGCCCCCACCACAGGCACTCTGGGAGCCTCCTGACCAGCAGGCTAGCTAGGAAGGGAGGTCAGCCTCCCAGGGTCGGCTTTCCTACTTCCCCGCAAAGGCCCCTGCCATGCCCCTTTCCAGCCAGGGCAGGACTTGAGCAAGCTTTGAAGTTCATTGCACCGTGGAGGAGTGACCACACTCCTAAACTTCCAGTGGGCATGGGCCCTTCATTATGCAGAAGGAAAGCCTGGAATCTGGGCCATAGGCCTTGGCACAGAACAGCCCTTGGGCCCCAGTGCCAGCACCATGGGCAGAGGCCAGACACTGGGCCAGAAGCTCTCCCTTTTGCTGACAGCAGGCTGGACTCTCCCTAGCAGATCCATAGGTTCGGCCCTCCCGCAGATGGGAAGAAAATATGGCTGCCATCCTGCATGGCCTCCTGGAATTGTTGCCTGAGAAAAAAAAATGCATGTAAATTTTATTGTCTCTTTATGCCACCAATTGTATACCAAAATTCAGGGAACTAATTCTGTGCCCCACAATTTTCCTGTTCCCTCTCTCCCCTAGGGTCAGTCACCCAGGTAATCCAGCTCAGAGGAGCTCAAATGGGGAAGCTCTCCCTAGGGGCATGAGAGGGCTGGATGCTCCCATCATTTTAGCTTTGCCTGGTCTCCAGAGAAGCCCCTCAAGGGGCTGCAAGTTGGGAACTGCTGTCTGCCTGTTTGGGATATTTGCCTGGGTTCCAGAAGGGCAGTCATGTCATTTTCATTAGTGTTGACCCCTTGCTGCCTATTACCCTGCTCCTTCTGGGGGTCCCTCTGTTTCCTCTTTCATGCACTCCCCTTCTCAGTAATTAACAGGCCCTGGAAGAGCGTCCCTCCAACAGACGGCCAAAAGGCAGAGCAGGCAGCCGTGACAGTGGCAGTGCCAGCAAAAGGACAGGAGATTAAAACAAAATGATTCATCTTGGGAATGAGTGCAAATCGCTTTCCATTTACAGGAATTGGGGCCGCGTTCCAAACAGCCTTTGTGGGCTCGTTGGGGAGACAGGAGTCTGCTCCATTGACCATTAAGTAATGAGCTCCTCTGAGTGCTCCCTGCTGACTCTACAGAGGGGGATCTGGCGGGCAATGTGGGCAGGAGAGCGAGGGAATGGGCAGGGAGACCTGGGGCTGCTCGGCTTAGTTAGGACACAGGGAGAATGGAGCAGGGCCCCTGCAGGTGGGGGACCCTGATGATTATGGAGATCCAGAGTGCTCCTGGGCACCTTGTTATTGGAGACCAACAGAAAGGAGTCAGGCTGCCCACGTAACTCTTTGCTCTGCTACCAGGGATTCCAGAGTCCACAAGGTTATTTAAAGAGTATTTGGCCGGGCGTGGTGGCTCAAGCCTGTAATCCCAGCACTTTGGGAGGCCGAGATGGGTGGATCACGAGGTCAGGAGATCGAGACCATCCTGGCTAACACGGTGAAACCCCGTCTCTACTAAAAAATACAAAAAACTAGCCGGGCGACGTGGCGGGTGCCTGTAGTCCCAGCTACTCAGGAGGCTGAGGCAGGAGAATGGCGTGAACCCGGGAGGCGGAGCTTGAGGTGAGCTGAGATCCGGCCACTGCTCTCCAGCCTGGGTGATAGCGAGACTCCGTCTCAAAAAAAAAAAAAAAAAAAAAAAAGAGTATTTGTAGAGTGTGCCAGTCACACTCTGGGAAGTCAGAGAAGAATAAGGCAAGGATCTTGTCCTCAAGGGACTTATAGTCCAGGGTGGGTGGTGGGCAGGTCAACCAAGGGAAGCCAAGGATAAGAGCTCGGCAACAGGCCGGTTGCAGTGACTCATGTCTATATTCCTAGCATGTTCGAAGGCCAAGGCAGGAGGATTGCTTGAGCTTCAGAGCTCAAGGCAAGCCTGGGCAAAATAGTGAGAACCTATCTACAAAAAATAATAAGAGAATTAGCTGGATGTGGTGGTGGTGTGTGCCTATAGTCTGAGCTACTTGGGAGGCTGAGGTGGAGGATTGCTTGAGTCTGGGAGGTTGATGCTGCAGTGAGCCATGATCGCACCACTGCCCTCCAGCCTGGGTGACAGAGCGAGACCCTGTCTCAAAACAAAAAAACTAGCTGGGCGTGGTGGTACGTGCCTGTAGTCCCAGCTACTCAGGAGGCTGAGGCACGAGAATTGCTTGAACCTGGGAGGAGGAGGTTGCAGTGAGCCAAGATCACGTCACTGCGCTCCAGCCTGAGCAACAGAGCAAGACTCCATCTCAAAAACAAAACAAAACAACAAAACCCAAACAAAGCAAAATTCTATGATAGAAACAGATGGAGGCCATAATAGTGGGGTTAGGGAGAGTTCAGTCCTACCTGGCAGGGGTGGAGCACCCGAGTGACTCTTGAGCTGGGTCCTAAAGATGACTAAGTATTCTCCAAGTGGGTTGGTGGTGGGGCAACTGAGTGGAGTGGGGAATTAATCCAGCTAGAGAGATGAGCCTGAGGAAAGGACAATGAAAGGATCTGTGCTGGAATTTGAATAGCCTGCCCTGGCTGTGTCAGGGAGAGAAAGGCAAGTGGACATGGGCCGGGGCTCAGGGGTCATAGGAATGTCTTACTAAAGAGCTTGGACTGAGCCTAGAGGCTATGGGAGCCACTGAAAAGGTTAAAGCAGGGGTGTGATGAGATCAGGCTGCATTTTTAAGCAACTTCCAGCCGTCCTGGGGCTTTTCAATCATATCTCATCCAGGCAAGCACACTATAGTCCAAAAAAGAATCTAAGACAGGTATCACAGACTGTTAGTATTTGTTTTAAAATAGTAGTAGCAGGCCAGGTGTGGTGGCTCATGCCTGTAATCCCAGAACTTTGGAAGGCTGAGGCAGATGGATCATGAGGTCAAGAGTTCAAGACCAGCCTGGCCAAGATGGTGAAACCCTGTCTCTATACAAATACAAAATACAAAAAGAAAAAAAAAAAAGCTGAGCCGGGCATGGTGGCTCATGCCTGTAATCCTAGCACTTTGGCAGGCTGAGGTGGGTGGGTCATCTGAGGTCAGGAGTTCAAGACCAGCCTGACCAACATGGTAAAACCTCATCTCTACTAAAAATACAAAATTAGCTGGGCACAGCGGCGCACCCCTGTAATCCCAACTACTCATGAGGTTGAGGCAGGAGAATCGCTTGAAGCCAGGAGGCGGAGGTTGCAGTGAGCCAAGATTGCGCCATTGCATTCCAGCCTGGGCAATAAGAGCAAAACTCCATTTCAAAAAAAAAAGCTACATGGGTGTCTGTTATTTTATTTCTGTACTTTTACAAGGGTTTTAAATTTCAGAATTAATAATGAATGAGTATCCATATGATAGAATACTGTGCAGTGTTGAAGAATGAAGGTGAAAACATGTATTCTGTCATGACAAAATACCTGATATGTTTTAAATAGCAAAATAGAATATATAGTATGATTGTATTTTTGTAAGAACAACAAATAAATAAAGTGAATCTGGCAGGAAATGTACCAAACTATTAATAATGATAAAGTTACTCTTGCAGGGTGGGATTAGGATACTGAGGAGGGAAGGAGGAATTTTCATTTTCTATTCTGTGCCTTTTAGAATTGTGTAAGTCTTAAAAATGATCTTGCATTATTCATTATTTCAAAACAAAAACCCACTTTTGGGGGGATAACTCTTTTTTCTTTTCTTTTCTTTTCTTTTTTTTTTTTTGAGATGGAGCCTTGCTCTGTCACCCAGGCTGGAGTGCAGTGGCATGATCTTGGCTCACTGCAACCTCTACCACCTACCAGGTTCAAGTGATTCTCCTGCCTCAGCCTCCCGAGTAGCTGGGACTACAGGTATGCACCACCACACTCGGCTAATTTTTGTATTTTTAGTAGAGATGGGGTTTCACCATGTTGGTCAGGCTGGTCTCGAACTCCTGACCTCAACTGATCACCCTCCTTGGCCTCCCAAAGTGCTGGGATTACAGGCATGTGCCACCTGGCTCTGGGGGGTAACTATTTATTTTGATACAATTTCAAACCCAAAGACAAGTTGCAAGAGGCCGGGCATATTTAATTAGCCAGTTGTGGTAGCATGTGCCTGTATGTAGTCTTAGCTACTTGGGAGGCTAAGGTAGAAAGATTGCTTGAGCCCAGGAGTTGGAGGCTGCAGTGAGCTATGATCGCACCACTGCACTCCAGCCTGGACAGCAGAATGAGACCTTGCCTCCAAAAAAAAAAAATAATAATAATAATAAAGGAACTCCTATAAACTATTTAGACCTCACCACTTGTTAATATCTTGCCCCACACAACATACTTTTTTAAAAAGATCATCCATTACTTCCATTTTGCAAATACCATTGGCCACTTGGGGTTTATCTTTCTAGGCCTCTCTGCTGCTTCTGACCCTGCTATCCTCTCCTTCCTTCCGGAAACCTCCCGTTTCTTGTCTTCTGTGGCCCCGAGTCTTCTCTGTTTTTCTCCTACTTCTCTGACTTCCCTCTAGCATTGTCTTTCGTAGAGGCCTCTTTTTCAGTACCCTTTAAACACGGGAGTTTCTCAGAGTTCTAGCCTGAGCCCATTGCTTGCCTTTGTGTGTTTTCTTCCTGGGAGAGCTTGTTCACTTCCATCTGTTGAAGCTATGATCCATTTGCTGATGAAGCCCAAATCCATGTCTTCAGCTGCCGCCTCTCCTTTCAGTTTCCTATGCTAGTATTCAAATGCTTGTTAGACACATGCTCTCAAGTAGTCCACAAACATTCAATACTCAACTTGTCTCAAACATGTCATCATCACCCCTCCCTCTTGCTAACTGTTCTCTTTCTGTGTCCTCCTCTCAGATAATGGCACCACATCTTTCACTTTGACAATGGCAATCAACTCCTAATTGGTCTCCCTGGCTACAGTCTTCCTCCACATAAATTCACTCTCACACTGTAGTCAATGTGACATCCCTAAAATGCAAATTTTACCACATCAGGCGCTGAGAAAACCTGTCAATGAGTCTCCATTACTTACAGGTTGAAGTCAAGCCTGTCAGCCTGGCGCACATGGCTGCACCTGATTCCACCTGGCTTCTCCAGCTCTTGTCATGTCCCCGCCACCTCTGCACCCCATTTCACATTGGCCCGTGCGTCCATGTGTTTGCTCATGCTGCCTCCTTACCGGGAGCCCTTCCCACCTCTCTCCCCTTGGCTGACCCATCCATCGACACTGAGCTCCACGGGCATCTCCTCCAGCTAGAAGTGTCCCTTTATTGTGTTCCCATTACACTCTTCTTCTCCTCTTACTTTTACCTAACAACTTTTTAAAATAATGCTTTTGTGCCATGAAAGGTGGCCAAGGCATGCTTTTATTTTTATTTATTTATTGAGACAAGGTTTTGCTTTGTTGTCAAGGCTGGAGTGCAATGGCGCAATCATGGCTCACTGTAGCCTCGACACTTCCAGGCTCAAGTGGGCCTTCTGAGTAGCTGAGATCACAGGTGTGCACCACCATGCCTGGCTAATATTTTTATTTTTGTTGAGATGGGAGTCTCACTACATTGCCTAGGCTGGTCTTGAACTCCTAGCCTCAAATTATCTTCCCTTCTCAGCTTCCCAAGGTGCTGGGATTACAGGCACGAGTGAGGTTCAGCTCTCTGCTAAACAAATTTTTATAGTCTCAGTCTTTGTGTGTGTGTCTCTCACTGCTCTGTAAATCCCGGAAGGAACAGGATTTGCATGTGTTTATGTATACCATCTTGTACCTTTGTACCTTAACGCCTTAGTGCAGTGCCTAGCATGTAGTAGACATGTAATAAATGTTTGATTAACTGAGGTAAGCATTCACTATTTATTCACCCCTCTCTGCCTCCTTTCCCTGGCAGCAGCAAGCTCAATCCCATGCCCTCTGTTTCCCCATCAGTAGTTACATTCCAGGCCTCAGTTCCTTGGCTGTAGCCCCCTGTCCAACAGGTTTGGCTCCTATGTGCTCTTTCTCCCAGCACTTCTCTCCCTCATCTTCTCTTCTGCTTCTTCCCTTCTATTTTGATCAGCTCTTGCTACCCTCCTGTATCTTTCCAGATGCTTCTCTCCCACTCTTCTCCCCTGTGGGGGCCACTCAGGGCAGTTCCAGCCCACTTCTGGCCCAGGTGTCTGCATTAGGACTTTACGTAATTATCTTCACAATGGGGCCTAATGACTGAAAACCATTTTCATCTCAACCCACACAATTCCAGATTTACAGCAACCAAGGCCTCAGGGTTAGAGCTGAATGCATACCCCACCAGGTCCCTCTCTAGAGTATCTTTTGGAAGAAGTACCTTACAGCTCTTTAAGAAAGAGAGTCACTTGATAACAGCTTTTCTGTCTAGTACTTTTAAACGTAAGTACTTAGCTTCGTTCCTTAGTTCTCTGCACCCCAACTCTGGAGTGAGGATCACATTCATCACACTCCACCAGGCATGTAGGATGCTCTAAGCTGCTCTTCTTCCATGTGAGGACCTTCAGGGATGAACATATTCATTCTGTCATTCACTCACACATTTACTGAGCTCCCACTAACACTGCCCATGGGGATGAGGACAGAGGATACAGACAAGGGGTCACAGATGAGTATGTCCCCCTCTAAGACCCAAAGGAACTCACGGTCTGGTGAGGAAGACAAATCTGAAAACCATTTTGCTAAAATAAGAAGGCCTTGGTGGAGATAAATATCAGGTACTATGAAAATGTAGAGGGGTCATTGGAGCATGCCTAGGTAGGAGGAAGGTTTTTGGTTGATTTTTTGTTTGTTTGTTTTTTGTTTTTTTAGAAGGAATTTTTCCCTTGTTGTCCAGGTTGGAGTGCAATGGCACGAACTCAACTCACTGCAACCTCTGTCTCCCGAGTCCAAGTGATCCTCCTGCCTCAGCCTCCCAAATAGCTGGGATTACAGGTGCACACCACCACACCTGGCTAATTTTGTGTTTTTAGTAGAGATGGGGTTTCACCATGTTGCTCAGGCTAGTCTTGAACTCCTGACCTCAGGTGATCTGCCTGCCTTGGCCTCCCAAAGTGCTGGATTACAGGCGTGAGCCACTGCACCCGGCCTGGAGGGAAGTTTTACAGGATTTAATTTGAGGAGTGAATAGGAATTGAGGAGGCAGACAGAGACAATGGGGTGGACACTTGTCACGTTTTTGATTGTCCAGTACTGAGCAACTTTCCTATTTTGGAGGGAATTCCTCATTATGGGAGTCTTAGTTGGGGAAGGATTCTACCTTTGACCACGTGCTAAAGAGGGCAGGGTTTGTGTCTCCCTGCTCCCCTTACCCCCTACAAATGTGGTGTGGACAGAGTGAGGGTGGGGTGAGGATGGGCCCCGGAAGCTGAGCTCAGCCAATCTGATGTTCCCATTGGGATCTTCAGGACCTGGGCAGGAGCAGTCATTCATAGCAGTGGTGGCCATTCTGGACTCCTTCAGGAACAGTATCTAGTATGGGGGGTGGTGTGGGTGGTGAGGGGCAGAACCAGCTGCAGTGCCCCAACAAGGTGCTCCCTATCTCATGACCTTGGAGTGTTCTCTGCCACCAGCATCCCTTGGTTCCCGACTGTGAGGGCAGGTGCTGCCCATCAACTCTTGAGCTAACATAATTTGACTTTCCAGACTATTCTTTTTTTTTTTTTTTTTTTTGAGACCAGGTCTCTCACTCAGTCACCCAGGCTGGAGTGCAATGATGCGATCTCCACTCCCTGCACCCTCCGCCTCCTGGGTTCAAGCGATTCTCCTGCCTCAGCCTCCCGGGTAGCTGGGATTACAGGCACCTGCCACCACGCCTGGCTAATTTTTGTATTTTTAGTAGAGATGGGGTTTCACCACGTTGGCCAGGCTGGTCTCGAATTCCTGACCTCAGGTGATCCACCTGCTTCGGCCCAAAGTGTTGGGATTAAAGGCATGAACCACTGAGCCCAGTCCAGACTATTCCTTGCCTGCTAGTTAGTGAGAGGTGGTTTCTGTTGTTCACAATGGAGTTCCTTGTCTGATCTAGGCTGGAACAGTTGAGGAAGCTGGGCAGTGTAGAATATAGAGTTTGGGGGAAGGTAGGTAGGGTGATGTGGCTGGAGCACTGGAAAACATTAAAAAGACTGGGGGGCCAGGCTCAGTGGCTCATACCTGTAATCCCCGCACTTTGGGAGGCCAAGGCAGATCACCTGAGGTCAGGAGTTCAAGACCAGCCTGGCCAACATGGTGAAACCCCGTCTCTACTAAAAATACAAAAAATTAGCTGGGCATGCTGGTGGGCACCTGTAATCCCAGTTACTTGGGAGGCTGAGGCAGGAGAATCGCTTGGACCCAGGAGGCAGATGTTGCAGTGAGCTGAGATCACGCCAACGTACTCCAGCCTGGGCAACAAGAGCGAAAATCTGTCTCAGAAAAAAAAAAAAAAAAGACTGGGAAGATGGGCAGCGAGAGGTATATGATAAAGGGCCCTGTCAACCAGGCTAAGAAATTTGCCTTTTTCCCATTAGGAGAAAGGAGCAACCACTGAAGAGTTTAAGTAGGGAGGGTCTCGATGAGACTAGTACCTTAGGAAGATTATAGGGGACTGATGAGGATCTTCCCATGGGAAGATCAGTGCAATGAGTGCGAGCAGGGCTGCTACTGACCCTGGGTGAGATTTAAAAGAAGACACCTCTAACTAACGCAGGAGCAGAAAACCAAATACTGCATGTTCTCACTTATAAATGGGAGCTAAATGAGAGGACGCATGGGCACGTCGAGGGGAACAATACACACTGGGGCCTACTGGAGAGTGGGGTGGTGGGAGTGAGAGGATCAGGAAAAATAACTGATGGTGACCCTCCTCCAGGCAGCCTCCATCCTACAGGAGGCACTGGTTGGCTGGATTTCAGCCCCAGTTCACCCCTTCCGTGGGGCACCGTTGTGCAGAGCACAGGTGCTACCATAGTTCCCAGGAGTCTGGATTCCAGGACCCAGTACTCTCCCTGATCCTAAGGAGCTTATATTATTGCCTCTACTTTGCCTTCTTCTCTTGATGACAACCCCTTTCTCCCCTGACCAGAGAGACCGCCTCTCTCAGTCCCTCATCTTTGAGAAAATAAAGCCACTTCCTTAGCTGGTTCTCAAAACATGATCCTTTCTTTATTTCAGGCAGAAACTGGCTTTCTGGACAGGGCCTCACCACAAGATGGTTGTGCTAGCCTCTTTAATTCTCATGCCCAGAAATCTTCCTGTGGTTTTTTGTTTTTGTTTGTTTGTTTGAGGCAGGGTCTTACTCTGTCACCCAGGCTGGAGTGCAGTGGCACAATTACAGCTCATGGAAGCCTCAATCTCTTGGGTTCAAGTGATCCTCTCACCTCAGCCTCCTAAGTAGCTAGGACTACAGGCACGCATCACCACACCTAGCTACATTTAAAATTTCTTTTTGTAGAGACAGGGTTTCACTATGTTGCCCAGGTTGGTCTCCAACTCCTGGGCTCAAGCAATCCTCCCACCTCAGCCACCCAAAGTGCTGAGATTACAGGTGTGCACCACCACGCCTGGCCCCGCTGGGTTTTCCTCAGGCATCTACTCTTGAACCCACTTAAGTCTTCCGGGAAAAACAATGACTAGGCTCCTGGCTGATAAGTGGGAAGGTCAGCTGCATAGGTGAATGCCTGTGTACAGAGGAAGGGGTGACCCCTCTGCCCTCAGCCCCTAGGTCATCATGTGCTAAGTGGGCCTGTGGCACAAAAGACTCTAAACCATGGATTCTGGAATTTTCCTGCCAACAAAACCTCAGGGATTATTTAGCCTAAGCTCCCACTCACAGTAGGAGTCTTCTTTATAGGAGTCTCCTGTAAAGATGGACATTCAGCACCTGCTTGAATACCTCCAGTGATGGAGGACTCACTACTCGATGTAGCAGCTTGTGTCTCCGTGACATCGAGCAGTGTATTTAGGTGACCTTTGCAAGGTCACACGTCACTCTGCGACTGCTGCCTGGAACCAGCAGATAATAATATAGAGGTTGTTCCTCTATATCCCTTTCTCTGCTTGCTGCCTCCTCCTGCTCCCAGGACTCACTTCCTAGGGTAGCCTGACTGGCACGCTGTCTCTGGAGCCACCACGCCTGAGGTGGCAGGGTGCTGTTGGAGTGGGTGAACTGCCTGGGGCGCCAAACTTCGCCTGCCCTGCAAGGCTCAGAGGAGAGGGGGATGGAAGTGGTGTGGGTGTGTGGCTCCGTGGGGTGGGCAGGGTGGATTTTTTTCCCTGTATGTTTTCCATTTTTCTCTCCTCCCGGTGGTTGGGCTGGCTGATTGGAGGTGCGGGTGTGTGGGGGTGGTGTGCGCTTGTGTGTGCATGCGTGTGCGCGTGTGCATGCACAGCTGTGTGGGAGGGCATCCGTGCCGGAGGCTTCACGCTGGAGCGGCCTCTCCTTGCCGACCAACTCTGACAGAGCTCCCACTGGTTTGGCCTTAGAAAGTTTCCTGGTTTTGATAGGAACAAAACAGAAGATGCAGATAGGCTGTGCGGTTTCCTTGGCAACTTGAAAACATGGGTTGGGGAGGGGATGGTGGGAACCAGAGAGAAGAGAGTGATTGGGCTCCACCACTCAGCTCTGTCCCCTCCTTTTTTTCCCTCAAAATAGCTCAGGATAAAATGTTGAACCATTCTCAGCATTCCCATCCCTGGCCCACAGGAATGGATAGGGAACTCAGCAGCAAGGAAGGAGCAGAGGTGCCCCTCGGATAAGGGAAGCAAGAGATCTGCCTTCTAGAGGATTCTGACGCCTCTTGTTCTCTTTCTTACCAAGCTGACTTGTCTCCTCTACCTTCCACTCCCTTATTTTGTTATCCTGGCAGCTTTAAGGACTCCCCTTCTCCAAACGAATCCAAGGAAAACCAGAACCCCACGCTCCCAGGTTCTCTACCTTAGCGGGATGTGACTGGCAGGGAAGCAAGGAGTGGATGTCTTTCCTTCCCCGCCACCCACGAAACCTTGGGACAGCTCCATTCCTAGAAAGCAGGAGACTGAACTAAGTCGGAGGTGGATTACGGAGACTGTTCATTAAAGAATGAAGATGTTGGGCCAGGCGTGGTGGCTCACGCCTGTAATCCCAGTACTTTGGGAAGCTGAGGTGGGCAGATCATGACGTCAGGGGTTTGAGACCAGCCTGGCCAACTTAGTAAATTCCATCTCTACTAAAAATACAAATAATAACCGGGCGTGGTGGTGTGCGCCTGTAATCCCAGCTGTTAGGGAGGCTGAGGCAGGAGAATCGCATGAACCCGGTAGGCAGAGGCTGCAGTGAGCCAATATCGCACCATTGCACTCCAGCCTGGGCAACAGTGTGAGACTCCATCTCAAAAAAAAAAAAAAGAAAAAAGAAAAGAAAAGAAATAAAGACGTTTATTACTAATTAGTGAAACTGTCTCCCCTACTGCAAGTTCACCTCCCAAGTGAACGTGCTCAGACCACCTGCCTAGAGGCAGCACCCCAGAGCTCCAGTAAGACCCACGCCCAGCAATTCTTTTTTTCCTTTTGAAAAAGGGTCTCACATTGTCACTCAGGCTGGACTGCAGTGGCACGATCTCGGCTTATTGCAGCCTCGACCTCCTCAATTCAAGCAATCCTCTTGCCTCAGTCCCCTAAGTGCCTGGGACCACAGGTATGTGCCACCACATTAGCCTGGCTAATTTTTTTTTTTTTTTTTTTGTAGAGGCAGAGTTTCATCATGTTGCCCAAGCTGGTCTTGAACTCCTGAGCTCAAGTGATCCATCCACCTCAGCCATCCAAAGTGCTGGGATTGCAGGCATGAGCACCACGTGGCCTGGTCTTATGCCCGTCAATTCTCTCTCTTTTTTTTTTTTTTTTTTCTTGAGACAGGGTCACGCTCCGTCACTCAGGCTGGAGTGCAGTGGTGAGATCTTGGCTCACTGCAGCCTAGACTTCCCAGGCTCAAGTAATCTCCCCACCTCAGCCTCTCTGGTAGCTGGGACCACAGGCACGCACCATCATGCCCAGCTAATTTATGCAATTTTTTTTTTTTCCGGTAGAGACAGGGTTTCGCCATGTTGGCCAGGCTGGTCTCAAACTCCTGGACTCAAGCGATCCGCGCATCTTGGCCTCCCAAAGTGCGGGGACTACAGGCGTGAGCCACTGTGCCTGACCCTATGCCCAGCAATTCTTGACAGCCACTGGCCCTTTTCTAAAGCACAGGCCTCTGGATCTAATTAGCCCCATCCCCTGTCCCTGGTCCCTCTTATCTTGGGCATTAGAATTCTTTTACCTGAGAATATGGAGGTTCTGAAGACATTTTTGCATACATTTTAAAAACCAAACGACCTCAATGCTATCCCAGTCCTGCAATTGAACTTTAGTGGTGGCCATGCAGCCTGCCCTTGGCACAACTCAGACACCACGGAAGGGGACCTTAGGGGGCTCTTGGAGCAGCCATCCTCTGTCGGGGTGTTGAATGTATTTAGGGAACAGGAGGCAGGCAGGAGAAGAGAGCTGAGAGGCTGTGGGGCGCCTGTGTTCATAGTCTCCTGGATGAGTCAGTGGAGGAAGGGGTGCTGGGCTGGGAGTGAAGAGGCCAGCGTTCTAGTCTCACTCAGGCTCTGACCAGCTGTGGGTGGGAGGAAGACAGCCATACTTCGGTGGCCACATTCCTGCAGCAAGCTTGGGACATACAGTCTGACAGACACATGGGGGTGTGGGGAGGGACCATGAAGCAGAAGATTTGCAGTGAAACAGATGGTTACCAGGATCATGGCCCCATAGCTTCCTGAGTGTGGCCCTTCCCGTCCCCCAATGCCTGTATGCTTCATACCTCCCAGGATGAGTTTGTCAAGCTTGACTTGGCTTTCCACTCATAGGAAATCAAAGATTCTAGAGCATGGTCACTCTGCCTCTTCCCCATCAGCTGTCCTGATGCATGGTGACTCAGGGGAGAGAGAGTCCATTTATCTCGACTTCTGCTCAATCTCTCAAAGCTCTTCTCCAACATGGTCATCGTCCCACCTCTGCATCCCCTGGAGTTCTCTCCACCCTCAGCTGCCTCAGCAGCAATACATGGAGGATAGGCCCTCCGTTAGACTCCACATCCCCACACCCAGCCCATGCCCAGGAAGAGAGGACAGTGCCCACCCGCTCCTCTGGCTCTGAGCTCCCCTGGCAGATGACAGGCTGGGAGTCCACCCATTCTTCTCCAGGAAGGAGAAGAATGAGTCTCAAGGGCTGTTCCCCGCTGCCCTGCAGGCCCCAGCTCTGGGGAGAAGTCAGGCAGCTTTGAGAATGAAATAAATACAAGATGCCCCAATAAATGGCTAAGAACTGATTATGAGGGGGGCAAAGTGTCCAACCAAAGGGAAGAGAGTATAGGGAAGGGAGAATGACTCAGGAGACCCTGGCTTGTTCCTAAGTGGTAGTGCATCATGTAGGTGGCCTTTAGAAAGGCCCTGGCATTTGGCCCTTTGTCTACTCTGGAATGTTCTTCCCAAACGTCACATAGGCACATCCACCCCCTTTAAAGGAGGGATTCTTTCCCAGATGCCTTGATGGTGGGAAATGAGGACAATGGGTGCCTTCTCTATTGGAATGTCTACTCGGCCAAAAGGAAAAGAAAAAAACAAATAAGTAAAAGAGTGCCTTTTTTATATGGGTGCCACTACTGGGGGTTTCCCTGACGTCCCTGTCTTGAGGGCTGGGATCTTGGTTTCCACTGGTTTGACCTCTCTGAGCCTTGCACCTAACCATTCTCTGCTTCTCCCAGGCTAGAGAGGCCACTGGGTGTTTTCTGTGACTGGTAGCCCTGGTTGAGAAGTGAGGCGGGGGAGGAGTCCATAGAGGATGGTCCCTGTCTGGGCTTCGTCTGTTTGACTGAGCCTCTGAGGAGGCAGCGTGGGGAAAGTACCAGGGAAACTGAGACCAGAAGATGTGAGCTGAGCAGATGCGGTGTCACACAGGGGAGGCGGGCAGTCCCTGGGCTTGGCCTGACTGAAGTCCCCACTGAGTGGGAGCAGAGGGCACTTCAAGTGGGGTTTCTTGTTTTTGTTTCTGTTTTGAGATGGAGTCTCGCTCTGTCACCCAGGCTGGAGTGCAATGGCGTGGTCTCAGCTCACGGCAACCTCCACCTCCCAGGTTCAAGCGATTCTCCTGCCTCAGCCTCCTGAGTAGCTGGGATTACAGGCATCCACTGCTACATGTGGCTAATTTTTGTATCTTTAGTAGAGACAGCATGTTGACCAGGCTGGTCTCGAACTCCTGACCTCAGGTGATCTGCCTGCCTCAGCCTCCCAAAGTGCTGGGATTACAGGTGTGAGCCACCACACCCGGCCTCAAGTGGGGTTTGTGTGTGCCTGAAGTGGGCATGTGGGAGGAGAAACTGGGCGGGGAGGTGGCATGTGATAGACTCTCTGACTTCTGAAGATGCTCTCCTGGGCAGTGCTGGAGACAGCAACACTTGGGCCACTGAACTAGGGGATATGGTCAGGGTTCTCTGCAACCAAGAAGAGTGGGTCTCTTTGCAGCCCCTTTGCCCAACTCCCTTGTATTAGTTTCTTAAGGTTGGTGTAATAATTTACCAGAAACATGGGGCTTAAAATAACAGAAATGTGGCCGGGCGCGGTGGCTCATGCCTGTAATCCCAGCACTTTGGGAGGCCGAGGCAGGCAGATCACAAGGTCAGGAGATCGAGACCATCCTGGCTCACGCGGTGAAACCCTGTCTCTACTAAAAATACAAAAAATTAGCTGGGCGTGGTGGCACGTTCCTATAGTCCCAGCTACTTGGGAGGCTGAGGCAGGAGAATCACTTGAACCTGGGAGGCGGAAGTTGCAGTGAGCCGAGATAGCGCCACTGTACTCCAGCCTGGGAGACAGAGCGAGACTGTGTCTCAAAAAAAAATAAAAATAAAAAAATAACAGAAATGTATAATCTCACTGTTCAGGAGAGCAGAAGTCAGAAATCAAAGTGTTGGCAGGGTTGGCTCCTTCTGGAAGTTCTAAGGTAGATTCAGTTCCATGCTGCTTTCTGAGCTTCTGGCTGCCACCTGGCATCTGTGGCATTCTTTGAATTACAGATGCGTCACACCAATTCCAGTCTCTGTCTCCACGTGGCTTTCTCCTCCACGTGTCTTCTCTTCTTCTTATAAGAACACCAGTGGTTCAGCTGGGTGTGGTGGCTCACACCTGTAATCCTAGCACTTTGGGAGGCTGAGGTGGGTGGACCACTTGAGGTCAGGAGTTGGAGACCAGCCTGGCCCATATAGCAAAACCCCCTCTCTACTAAAAATACAAAAATTAACTGGGCGTGGTGGTGTACACCTGTGATCCCAGCTACTCGGAAGGCTGAGGCAGGAGAATCGCTTGAACCGGGGAGGCAGAGATTGCAGTGAGCCAAGGTTGCTCCACTGTACTTCAGCCTGGGTGAAAGAGCAAGACTCTATTTCAAAAACAAACAAACAAACAAACAAGCAAACAAACCACCAGTTGTTGGATTTCATGCCCACCCTAAATCCGGAATGATTTATTCTTTTTTTTTTTTTTTTTTCTGAGACTGAGTCTTGCTCTGTCGCCCAGGCTGGAGTGCAGTGGCATGATCTCCGCTCACTGTAACCTCTGCCTCCCGAGTTCCAATGATTCTCCTGCCTCAGCCTCCTGGGTAGCTGGGATTACAGGCACCCGCCACCACGCCCGGCTAATTTTTGTGTTTTTCATAGAGACAGGGTTTCGCCATGTTGTACAGTCTGGTCTCAAACTCCTGACCTCAGGTGATCCACCCACCTTGGCCTCCTAAAGTGCTGGGATTACAGATGTGCGTCACCGCACCCGGCCAGGATGATTTATTCTTGAGAGACTTACTTATACCTGCAGCAACCTTATTTCCAAATAAAGTCACAGCCTGAGGTGCCAGTTGGATATAAATTTGGGGGAGACACTATTCAATCCACAACAGCCCTGAATTCCACACTCGTGCCAGAGCTGTGGAGGGGTGAGGAGACCCCCAAAGTCTGATCAGCAGTCCCAAGGGCAGGATGCTCAGAGGACACAGAGGGCCTGAAGTTCTAACCCAGCTCCCCCACCTCCATGTTACCCTGAGCTTTCTAGAAAGTTGCAAAGTAAAAACGATTGAACACCATTCCCCAGGGATTGTCAGGGATGGTCTCCTCCACTCAAAACAGGGCCAGGTGTCTGGAGTGTTTCCTTGTAAAATAAGTTGCACCTTGGACCGCTTCTTCTTAGCTGGACGAGTGTCTTTCTTAAGCCTACTTTAATCCATCTTGCAGCAGCTCAGCTGTATCTTCTCTTGGTCTGTCCGTGAGGTTGATGTAGAACAGCCTCTTCCTGATCTACCATTCTTCTAATGCTCAGCTAGCATTTGTCCTGTCTTTCCCCATTTCAGTAGGGGATGTCATTGCCTGGAGAGGGTATGTCAGAGGCATTGGGAATGTCAGGGATGAAACAATCCACCTAAATGCAGAGAGTTTGAATTTTCTTTATGAGCCTTCTCAGCCAATTTTTAGTTTGCACACCTCCCTTTGCCCCTCCTGCCCCAGGGCTGGTGACAAGCTGAGCTGACTCTCTTCTCTCACCTCACATCTCTGAGCCACCCTCATCTACCACCAACTCTGCACAATTACTCTTTAGTAAAAGAGCAAACCGGGAAGACAAGCTCCAGCTAGCATGGCCATCAGTCACCATAACGTGCTGAAATCAGCAATCATTACGGTGATACATTGCATTAGAACTCCCATCACAAATAGTGCTGCAGAGGGGAGACGGAGGTTTAGACAGGAGCCCCCACTGCGCTCATCTCCTTTGGCATTTTAAGGAGAAAAGAGGCCAGCTTTGCAGTGCTAGGTTTTCTTCTTTAGAACATGAGGATGGCAAGCAGTTGAACAGGAAGGGGACACTGTAATTTGAGGGTCAAGCAGCTCTCACTCCAGTCTCAATCTATAGGACCTCCAAGGTTACAGAGCTTGGGAGTCTGGTGCTAAGAGCAGGTCCTGCCCAGGCAGATCCCAAGGGTGAGTGGAAATAGAGGAGACTGAGGCGGGCCCCGGGGAACAGGAAGAGAAGGCTGCAGGGCCCAGACACGCCATAGATCAGTGTCTAAGCGGCAGTGAGGATCCAGACTGCTGGGTGTCCCCTCCAGAGCCATGAATTTTACCTCAAGACAAACAACTAAATAAAAACAGCTATTATTTTGTGCCAGGCTCTGCACTATGGTTTTTGTTTTGTTTTGTTTTGTTTGAGACAGAATCTCACTGTCATCTAGACTGGAGTTCAGTGGTGCAATCTCAGCTCACTGCAACACCTACCTCCCGTGTTCAAGCCATTCTCCTGCCTCAGCCTCCTGAGTAGCTGGGATTACAGGCGCTTACCACCATGCCCAGCTAATTTTTGTATTTTTAGTAGAAATGGGGTTTTACCATGTTGGCCAGACTGGTCTCAAACTCCTGACCTCAGGTGATTCCCCTGCCTTGGCCTCCCAAACTGTTGGGATTACAGGCGTGAGCTACCGCACCCACTGCACTATGATTTTTATACATTACCTAATTTAATCCTTACTACACCACTGGTAAAGAAAATTATACATATATGAATATATATTTTTTATATATTTTACATTTTCTTATGAAATTATTAGACTTTATCTTTTTTTTTTTCTTTTCTTATTTCTTCTCTTTTATGAGACAGGCACTTGCTCTGTCATCCAGGCTAGAGTGCACTGGTACCATCAGAGCTTACTGCAGCCTTAACCTCCTGGGCTCAAATGATCCTCCCACCTCAGCTTCCAAAGTAGCTGGGATCACAGGTACTACCATGCCCAGCTAATTTTTAAAGTTTTAATAGAGATAGTGGTCTCACTATGTTGCCCAGGCTGGTCTCAAACTCCTGGGTTCAAGCGATCCTCCCACCTTGGCCTCTCAAAGTGTTGGGATTACAGGTGTGAGCCACCTCACTGTGCCATTATTTATATTTTACTGATTGAGGAAATGAAGCTCAGAGAGGTTACATAATTTGCTCAAGATCACACAGCAAGTTGCTGGAGCCTAGTTTTGAATTCAGATTTGTCCCACTTCAAAGTTAGTAAATATTTGCAAGCACCTTGCAATACAGCTTCCTTTTCTCTTCGGTTCAGGGCGGAGCTGAGGAACTTGTGAGGTGAAAGGGGGAACCCTACCAGTGGGGTGCAGGAACCACTGAATTGGGGCAGCAGGTAAGTTTGCTAATGAGGAAGTGGGGGCTCCCAGTGACTGGTACTGGACACCCGTGTGGTGGGAAAAACGAGTCTGGCTCAGTCACTGGAGTTGGAAACTGACAGACTTTGGAAACATGGGCTTGGCAGGGAAAGATCAGGTGGTAGTTGACTGGGTCAGGATCTGTCTTATTCATGGAGGTTCCTGCCTCAACTCTCTCCCCAAAGTGAAGGTCCCTTTACTTCTCATAAATAACTTTATTTCTGCCCCTTGGATGTGCAGAGCTAATCATATTCATTAAGTCATTGGTCTGTGTGAGGCATGTGTTTTATTCTGTTATCTTCCCTCTCATTCTCTGCCCCCACTGCTGTTAACCATTCACCATAGATATTCACTTCAGTGCATTAGTATATATGCTTCCAGTTTGCCTTCCATATGCCTAAAGAGATATGTGCATATTCCTGAAAAAGGTTCCTAATATTCTTTTATGGATGTGTGTGTGTGTTCTTAATTTACATAATTGATTTTGTGCTATAAATCTTATTCTATTTCTAGCCAGGCACAGTGGCTCTTGCCTGTAATCCCAGCACTCTGGGAGGCCGAGGCAGGCGGATCACCTGAGGCCAGGAGTTTGAGACCAGTCTGGCCAACATGGCAAAACCCTGTAATCCCAGCACTTTGGGAGGCCGAGACGGGCGGATCACGAGGTCAGGAGATCGAGACCATCCTGGCTAACACGGTGAAACCCCGTCTCTACTAAAAACTACAAAAAACTAGCCGGGCGAGGTGGCGGCGCCTGTAGTCCCAGCTACCCGGGAGGCTGAGGCAGGAGAATGGCGTGAACCCGGGAGGCGGAGCTTGCAGTGAGCTGAGATCCGGCCACTGCACTCCAGCCCAGGTGACAGAGCGAGACTCTGTCTCAAAAAAAAAAAAAAAAAAAAAAAATTAGCCGGATGTGGTGGTGAACATCTGTAATCCCAGCTACTCAGGAGGCTGAGGCAGAAGAATCACTCGAACCCATGAGGCGGAGGATGCAGTGAACCGAGGTTGCTCCATTGCACTCCAGCCTGAGTGACAGAGTGAGACTCCATCTCAAAAAAAAAAAAAAAAAAAAAAAAGAGAGAGAGAGATAAAGAAAAAGAAAAGCTTTTATTCTATTTATTTGCTCACTCAGTGGTAGTTAAGACCTGTGCGTGTTGCCATGTGGACTTTTTATAGCATAGTATTCCATCATATACACACACCACATGTACTCTCCATTCCTAAGTTGCTTCCAACTCCCAGGCACTACAAACAGTGCTACGGTGAGCATCTCACACATGTCTCCTTATTGGCCTGTGAGAATATTTCTCTGGGATGGGGATACCAGGACATAGAGGGTTTGGATACATCCTAGTCTTCTCAACCCCTCCTGGCAATTAATCCCTGTAACTCACAATGTTCAGCATTGTGTTCTGCCCTTTAATTGCTAGCGACAGCTTCAGTTGTACATGTCTCCTCTCTCCTGTTACATCCTAAGTGTAAAATGAGACCCTGTTTCCCTTCGTTGTGCATTTTTTTGCAGGTTCTCATCTACATCTTATCCAGAGTTGGTGCTACATAAAACATTGTTTTAATAGGCTGAACTAACATCTCCTTTCCCGCAGGAATGCATATTTCCTTAGAGCAAGATTAGCCGTGTTTCATTCATCTCAACTGGGTTCAGAATCTGGCACTCTAAACTATTCAAAATATCACCAGAGGACTCCCTAAGACATGATTCATGACCTTTTCAAACATGGAAAAATAGTACCCTTAAGTACAAAATGGGGGCTGGGCACAGTGGCTCATGCCTGTAATCCCAGCACTTTGGGAGGCCAAGTGGGGCGGATCACCTGAGGTCAGGAGTTCAAGACCAGCCTAACCAACATAGTGAAGCCCCGTCTCTACTAAAAATATAAAAATTTGCTGGACATGGTGGTAGGCACCTGTAATCCCAGCTACTCAGGAGGGTGAGGCAGGAGAACTGCTAGAACCTGGGAGGTGGAGGTTGCAGTGAACCGAGATCACACCACTGCACTCCAGCCTGGGGGACAGGGAGAGACTCTGTCTCAAAAAAAAAAAAAAAAAAAAAAAGAACAAAATGGATTGGAAGTTAGGAGATCTAAGCACCATGTAACGAATTTTATGACGCTAGACAAAGTAAATGTCTCCTCTGAGCTTCAGTTCCCTTATATGTACAATGGGAGGGTTTAGTGGCTTCTTGCTCCTAGCTGGATTCCGGAAGGTGATGAGGGAGTGTTATAGGTCCATCTCCATTTGAGAAGCCTGCTGGGTCGGCCTGGTCTTCCAGGATGAGAAGGGGGCTGAGGGGAAGATGGGGCCTAGCACACTGCCTGGGAGGCAACATCCTTCCCCCTCTGTTTTTCTCCTTTATTCCTCAAATCATCCCATGCAGTTTGGCTTGATCCATTTCCAGAATATTCATCACTGATGACATGGGGCCCCACCCAGGGGTTAGGACTTTCTTGGGAAGATCCAGATATTAGTCAAGAGAAAAAGTGGAGAGCAGCTTACAGAAGATAAAAGGCCTGCAGTAGTAACTGGGGCAACAACTGGAATCCAAGGGATTCAGGAGCAATCAAACTTAGGAATAGAAGAAATAGGGCATGTCTGGAGCACACTGTCATCTTAGAAACGTGAGCACTAGGACTGACCCAGTGGACCCTGCCGGTGCCCACTGGGGATACCTGTTCAAGGAGGGGTTAAGGTGGTAGGGGAGGAGAATGACAGGGACTCAGATTACCCTAAGAAAATCAAATGGGGTCAGGTGTGGTGGCTCACACCTGTAATCCCAGCACTTTGGGAGGCCAACACTGGAGGATTGCTTGAGCCCAGGAGTTCAAGACCAGTCTAGGTAACATAGGGAGACTCCATTTCTATAACAAAATTTAAAAATTAGCTAGGTATGGTGGTGTACACCTGTGGTCTCAGCTATTAGGGAGGCTAAGGCTGGAGGATCACTTGAGTCTGGGAGATTGAGGCTGCAGTGAGCTTGAGGTCATGCTACTGCACTCCAGCCTGGGCAGCACAGTGAGACCCTGTCAAAAGAAAGAGAGAGAGAGAGAGAGAGAGAGAGAGGAAGGGAAATTATATGGTTTGGCTGTGTCCCTACCCAAATCTGATCTTGAATTGTAATCCCCATAATTCCCACATGTCTAGAGAGAGACCTGATGGGAGGAGTTTGGATCATGGGGATGGTTTCCCCCATGCAGTTCTCATAATATTGAGTGAGTTCTCATGAGATCTGATGGTTTTATAAAGGGTTCTTCCCACTTTGCTCCTCGCACTACTCTCTCCTGCAGCCATGTGATAAGTTCCAACCTTGCTTCCCTTTTACCTTCCACCATGATTGTAAGTTTCCTGAGGCCTCCCCAGCCATGTGGAACTGTGAGTCCATTAAACCTCTTTCCTTTATAAATGACCAAGTCTCAGGTATTTCTTTATAGCAGTGTGAGAACAGACCAATACAAGAAAGAAAGAAAAAAAGAAAATCAAAAGAGAAAAGAAGCTTAACCTACATTTAAACTTACCTTGGGATTCCAAGGGCAAGTGCAGGACTGGATGGGTTCCTAATCAGGATGCAAGAAAATCACCACTGGGCGGAATTTGGGAAGTAAAGCCTAGCCCAGCAGAAAGGTCAGTTGCTTTGGGAAATGTAGAAGGGTAAGGGAAAGAGTACACCAATGCTGGGGTCTGTGCTAACCTATTTGGGCTCAGCACTCAGCAATGCTGGGAGCCCAATGGTGAGGGGCTAGTCAAGACTATAGGTGATCTAGGTTGAAGATAGATCTGCTTAAGGCTCCAGGAGACCCAGGAGGAAGCTGCCAGCCCCCTCAAAGATCAGGCCTGGAACTGGCCTAGCATTACTTCTTCTTCTTTTTCTTCTTCTTCTTCTTTTTTCTTTTTTTGTTAAAGACAGGTTCTTGGGCTGGGCATGGTGGCTCCTGCCTGTAATCCCAGCTCTTTGGGAGGCCGAGGTGGGCAGATCACCTGAGGTCAGGAGTTTGAGACCAGCCTAACCAACATGGAGAAACCTCGTCTCTACTAAAAATACAAAATTAAATTAGCAAGATGTGGTGGCGCATACCTGTAATCTCAGCTACTTGGGAGGCTGAGACAGGAGAATCGCTTGAACCTGGGAGGCAGAGGTTGTGGTGAGCCAAGATCATGCCATTGCACTCCAGCCTGGGCAACAAAAGTGAAACTCCATCTCAAACAACAACAAGAAAAAGACAGGGTCTTACTCTATTGCCCAGGCTGGAGTGCAGTGGCAACTCACAGCCTCAATCACAACATAGTACAGCCTCAAATTCCTAGGTTGAAGCAATCCTGTAGCTGGGCCTACGGGTGTGTGCCACTGCACTCTGCAATTGCTGTCATATTCTATTGACCAAAGCAGTCACAGGCCAGCCCAGAGTCAAGGGGAGTGGTAATAGACCCTATTTCTTAATGGAGAGAATTTCAGAGTTCTTGGTCATCTTTATCCTCCCGCATGTGCTACTATAAAATTCTCCCTCTCAGTCCTTTCTCTCCCCTGCTTCCCTATTGCCCCTATCACCTGCAGCCTCTGTCTTCCTCTTATTGCTTTAAGCACAAACCCCTTGTCTGGTCTCTGCCTTTGAGCTCTTAGTCCCCAGCACAGTTATCCCGTTCCAGTGCCCACACTTTTTCCCTGCCCCTCCACAGGTCCGTTGGACTCTCCTCTGTCTTTGGCTTTGCCTTAGATAATGCTTTCCCTTCCCCTCCCCGCATAACTTTCCCTCCAACAGAACCAGCACTTTCCAAGGGCAGCTCTTCCCATGAAGAAGCCTCAGCTTTCTGCCTGCTGCTCACCATGACTTCTGGACTATGCACAAAACAGGACACAATGGAAATGAAATTGTTGTATTTAGTTTCTCAATCCAAGTGGAGACTGGGGCTAGAGATACAATTAATCAGTCAATGAACAGTTATAAACTGGAATGTCCAGTCTGGTGGGGAGCTGAGCACATAACAGATCACCAGTATAGGGTGTGTGGCCAGCAGGTATAAACAGAGTGCTATACCTGGATTTATATATGAACTGGACAGAGAGATCCTTGAGGGGAGGGCCCAAGCCTTGTTTATTTGTGTTCTCAGAGCCCAGCACAATGCTGAACAAATGTTAAATGAGTGTAAAAATGAATGAATGATTGCTCACCTATCACAGATAAAAAATTACTTCTAGAATGTTAACTTCTCTTGAATTAGGTTAATTGGAATTCACATGAGTCTCTGGACGAGGCCGGGTGTGGTGGTTCATGCCTATAATCCTAGCACTTTTGGAGGCCAAGGCAGGAGGATTGTTTGAGCTCAGGAGTTTAAGATTAGCCTGGGCAACATAGGAAAACATCATCTCTACAAAAAATTTTTTAGAAAGTAGCTGGGTGTGGTGGTATACACCTTTAGTCCCAGCTACTTAGGAGGCTGAGGCTGAAGGATTGCTTGAGCCCAGGAGGTCAAGGCTGCAGTGAGCTGAGATCACACCACTGCATTCTAGCCTGGGAAGCAGAGCAAGACTCAGCTTCAATAAATAAATAAATTAATTAATTAAATAAAATAAATTAATTAATTAATAAATTAAAGAAATCTCTGGAGGGCATTGGGGATTAAGAATGAAGATTCTTTAAAAATCTTTACCATCTGGCCATCTGCTTTTCCTGGCTTCTCCTCATCCTAAATGATGATGCTCATAAATCCAGAACTAACTTTCTTTCTTTCTTTCCTTTTCTTTTCTTTCTCTCTCTCTCTCTCTCTGTCTTTCTTTCTTTCTTTTCTTTCTTTCTAGACTGAGTTTCACTCTTGTTGCCCAGGCTAAAGTCTGATAATGCAATCTGGGCTCATTGCAACCTCCGCCTCCCAGGTTCAAGCGATTCTCATGCCTCAGCCTTCCGAGTAGCTGGGACTACAGGTGCCATGACTGGCTAATTTTTTGTATTTTTAGTACAGATGGGGTTTCACCAAGTTGGCCAGGATGGTCTCGATTTCCTCAGGCGATCCACCCACCTCAGCCTCCCAAAGTGCTGGTATTACAGGCATGAGCCACCGTGCCCGGCCCAGAACTTTCTAAGTGACCTCAGCATCTGACTCACAGCCTATTCCACATCATGCATCCCCTGCCTTCTGTCTTGATAATTCAATATCTATGTATGGCTGTTTCCTTTCTAGTCCCCTGAGTTAACAGTCCTTGACCTCCACCTCCTTTCTGTTCGTGTGCTGTTGCCAGCTCTGCCTTCCAGCCTCATCGCTCAGTATTCCTTTCTCTACCGTATGCTATCAAACTAGGAGCTCCTCTTCCCCAACGCTATTGTACTTGCTGAATGGACACCATCTCCAGGAGCCAAACTCCTTCATCAGACTGGTTATTGATTCACCCAACCATGTGTGATCTTTTCTTTCCTGAAAATTGCAGGGGATCTTAACAGTCTTTCTCTCATGGAGTTTGTCATAGTCTGCCTTCTGGATAAATGTGTCCATGTCTCATCTTCCTACTTTGATAGAAGTTTTCATGAAGAGGAGACTCTGCTGTACTCACTTTTTGTCACACTCTGTCATAATGGCAACTAGCACAGAACAGTGGACTTATGTTATTTTGTCTTCACAGCATCCCATCTTTTTTTTTTTTTTTTTTTTTTTTGAGACGGAGTCTCACTCTGTCGCTGGGGCTGGAGTGCAGTGGCCGGATCTCAGCTCACTGCAAGCTCCGCCTCCCGGGTTCACGCCATTCTCCTGCCTCAGCCTCCCGAGTAGCTGGGACTACAGGCGCCCGCCACCTCGCCGGGCTAGTTTTTTGTATTTTTTAGTAGAGACGGGGTTTCACAGTGTTAGCCAGGATGGTCTCGATCTCCTGACCTCGTGATCCACCCATCTCGGCCTCCCAAAGTGCTGGTATTACAGGCTTGAGCGACCGCGCCCAGCCAGCATCCCATCTTTTAACGAACCCTTCTTCTTCTACTTCTATATGACCCAGGGTGGGCTGTGAGTCATGGTGTCCCACCTCTACCTCCACAGAGCAGCACAGAAGATGCAGCCCCTGGCCTCAGAGATGGCTGCAGGGATGGGCACGCAACCTCCATACACGGAGAAAGAGCTCTTTTCCTGAGACCAGAGGCTGAAAGGATTATGTAAGGTGGGGTTGCTTGGGGCCATCTCTCTGGGCCACATGGAAGAAGGCACCTAACAGGAGAGAATGAGACTCACCTCAAAAGAGGCAGAGATGGAAAGAACAATGGCTGATATAGTGGGGTGCTAATTTTGTATCAGACCGTGCTCCAAGTACACTGTGTGGATGATCTAATTTACTCCTCACAAGGATCCTAAGAGGTAATCATATTATTATATCCATTTTACAGACAAGGAAACAGGGGCACTGAGAAGTTAAGCAGCTCATCTGAAATAATCCAGCTAGTCAGGTGGTGGAGCCCAGATTGGAACCCAGGCTGTGGGACTGCAAAACGGTCATGCTATGCTATGCATGCTATGCTGCCTTATGTATGAGCCAAGATGAACATAAATGGGAGTGAGAAGGATTTACGCATTTATGAGCAAGTGCAAGAGAGAACTGACAGCATCTTTTGAGCTCCTGGATCTAGCTGTGCCTGGAGCCAGCTGACTCATGTGCTTTTTAGTTAAATAAGCCAAGGCATTCCTTGATTTGCTTAAAATAGTGTATTTGTCACTTGCAACCTCCTGGCTTCATTGTGGAACAATGTGACTTAGTGATAAGTCACTACTTCTGGGTTTACCTCCTGGCACTACCCCTTACTTACCATCCAAACTTGGACAAATGATTTGACCTCTCAGGCCCCTGGAGGGTGATGACCTCTCAGGGATGAGGGGATGGTGACTAGAGAAGAGATTACATGTAAATGCACTTAACACTCTGGGAACACAATTTAAGTATTCAATCATGGTTAGATTCTCCTTTCCCTATGTGGAGTAGCTGTTCAATAAGCATTTGTTGAATTGAATTAAATCCTCCAGAGGCTGCAGGATGTTGCCTGAGCTTGCAAGCAGCTGGAGCTACAGAGTCTCCAATGAAGGGAGCATCTCAGCTGAGGGGTTGCCCAACAGCTCTATCTGGAAGGAAGCTCTATCTCCATTGGAAGGAAAATGGAGATATTGGAAGGAAAAAAAAAATATTTTACTCTTCTTCTGTCTCCTGGACAGCTTCATCCTCTCTGACTTCCAGATCTCTCCAACAGAGAAAACAATGTCTGTCTGCTGGATTCCTTCATGTCCCTCTTTCCTCCTCCTTACAATTGCCCTCTAGAGTCACCTACCAACCAGTCCTATTGATTCGCTTTCTGATTTTTCTTAGTCCTGCTCTCTCCTCCACCCACCTCCCTATGGTACTATTGCTCAGACCTTCATCACCTTTTGGATATTTGCAGCAGCTTCCTCTCTGACCTCCCTCCAGCCTTCCAGCCCATGGTGCAGCCCAAAACACCCTTGTTAAAGGTGACCGAATCACTCTTCACCTGAAAGCTGCCTTGGCCTGCAGGACAGTGAGCCAACCCTTGGCAGACACACAAAACCCTCCTCGGCTCCACCGGCCCCTGCCCGAATTTCCAGGACAGTCTCCTGCTTTGCTTTTCCATGCCTCCGTGCCGTCACCACCCCGCCAGTTCTTACTCATCCGCTAAGACTGTGCTCCATTTGCTTCTTTTTTTCTCCTGGAAACACTCATGGAATTCCCACCCCCATTCTCCAGGCCAAGCACTCCTCCTCTGTACATAATTCTGTCTTACTATTTTATACTGATAGGATCATTTTATGCACCTGTTTTGAGGACTGTGCGGCCAAGGGCGAGGTCATACTCATGTCTGTAACCCTTGCACCCCATACAGTGCCTGGCATCCACAGGCCCTCACCTGCAGGCATCATGAAAGCTCCATGTGGGACTAGAAAGGGGAAAGGAGAAACTACATTTCTTGCAGACTAAGCTCATGATGCTTGTGTATTCCTGTACCGTGCCTGATTTCCTTCATCCCTAGACTGGGGCCAATGTTTCTCTTAATGGCAAACACAATAGCCTTAGGGTTTAATTGTTGGGGAGATCGGGGGCAGTTTCTCACTTTGTAAAGTGGGGAGGGATCCTACTTCCCCACTTTACGAGGTGAGAAATTCCACTAGTGGAGGAAATGGAAAAGAGAATTTTTTCCGGGGTCCTGAGTGATTATAGGTTGTTCATGTAATTCTCCATACAGTTTTACATGCATCATACATGAACAGGTAATCTTTGGCTGCCTTAGAATAGCCCCATCTCAGTTTTCAAAAGGATACGATTATTTTATTACATCTAAATATAGGCAAAGAGTCTTTGCTGCTGCATAACTTAGGCAAATACATGCAAATCTCTTGCAGACTGAGGACCTGATCCTGTCACTGAGTTTCTAATTCTCAGGCCTCTGTTGCCCCTCCTCTCTCATGCTGCTGCTCTTGAACAACAGGATCTGGTTGATCCGCTGTGCTAGTGACTCTGGTCAGCCTACCACTCAGGGCTGCTGTGGGGGTCCGATGAGGGACAGGGCAGTGAGAGGGCCGTGCACATGGACGTGCAACCCTGTGGCATGCGGGAGGTGGGGCCGGGAGGGTGGTGAGCAGGATCATCGTGGGAGGCCACACCAGGCAGCCCTCCAGCTGCTCTGCTGGGAGTGCCGGGGTTTCATTCCTCTCTCATTCTCATTTTTTCCCTTCTCAAATCTGTTTCCCATCAAAATGAAATGTGTTCTCCTCTCGGCTTTCTGCCTGGCTCCCTGAGCTGCGCCTGGCCCAGCTCTGAGAACCAGGCTGCATTTGCTCCTTTTTAAGGCACCCACTAATTCAAACCAAGTAAGTGGCAGGCGGACTGGCCCGTGGGCCACCCCCCCATTCCCCTACCCTGGCCTTTCTCCACGGATGGAAAATTTGGCCTCAGCCTGCCCCTGTGACTAGAAAAAGCAGGGTCAGCTCATCAAAGCAGAACAGGGTTGTTAGCTAGCTTTCCTCTTTCAGAGAAGGTTATATTAAGAAGGCGTGGCTCAGGGAGGCGGTTATTGGCCCTGGCTGGCCTCAGTCAGAAAGTTGTGGGGGGGTTGCTAGAGCAGGCAGATGCCTGCCAGGGTCAGGGAGAGCTTTCTGAGAGGGTGGTGAGAGACTGGGGAGGTGGGAGAGGGGTGGCTGTGAAAGGAAAATGTGTGGAGGTGACATGGTCTGTAGGTTAGGCCAGGCCAGAAGAGAAGGTCAGAGGGAAGTGAGTGTTCCAGTCAGCCTTGCTGTCTTGGGGAAGATCCTGGAGTCCAGCCCACTGCCCCCTCCTCTCCGTCTCTCCTGCTCCCTGGGCTGAGGGAGCGGAAGGAGCTGTGTCACTGTGAGGAGGAGGAGGACCTCTACATGTGAGGGACCTGCTGGGGCCAGCTGCTGGGGAGTCCAGCTTTCTCTCAGTGGCTGAAGGGGACTATCTCTTTCCCAATGGGCAGCTGCCATGCCATCACAGGAAAACCTGGCTTGCCGTTTTGGATACTTGGATTTTCCCACAGTGTGAGGGGCTGGGGGTGTGGCCCAGGAAGATGCACCTGAGGTGGGAGAAGAAAGAAGGAGACTGGTTGGGAGTCAGCTGAATTGGGGGCCGCAGAGGCTGGGGTGAGAGGGAGGGAAGGATGTGTCAAAGCTCAGCCTCCCAAAGCTGAGCAAGAAGAGCATGACGGGAGGGTGTTTCCCGCCTCCTCGCCCACTCCAGCGCCAGGTCCTGTCTCCATCCAAATGCTGCAAGCCTTTGCACACTCCTGCACCACCTTTGGAGATCTGAGCATTTTCAGGAATGAACTCTGGGAAGTAAGTCCTGGCTTTGCATGCAGGGGAAATGCAGAAACAACCATGTAACAGGGCATGGTTACAGCTCCTAAACACATACCCATTCCTTCTTCCTTTATAGTGAATCTCAAAGCTCAGCAAGGCATCTGGCTCCTTGACTCAAGACTACACTTCCCAGCTTCCTGTGAGGTGAGCTGTGGCCTTGTGATGGAGTTTTAGCCGATGGGATATGAGTGGAAGGGACGAGTGCCACTTCTGGGTAGTTCCCTAAAGTCCGAGGCATATGCTTCACCTCCCCTGTACCCCTCTGACTGATTGGACTGTGGATGTGATGGCAGGAGCTGGAGCAGTCATCTTACTTATTTTGTTTTATTTATTTATTTATTGAGACGGAGTCTTGCTCTGTCACCCAGGCTGCAGTGCAATGGCGTGATCTCAGCTCACTGCAAACTCCGCCTCCCAGTTCAAGTGATTCTCCTGCCTCAGCCTCCCGAGAAGTTGGGACTACAGGCATGCACCATCATGCCCGGCTAATTTTTGTATTTTTAGTAGGAATGGGGTTTCTCCACGTTGGCCAGGCTGGTCTCCAACTCCTGACCTCAGGTGATCCACCTGCCTCGGCCTCCCAAAGTGCTGGGATTACAGGCATGAATCACAGTGCCCAGCCTTATTTATTTATTTATTTTATTTCTCTTTTTGAGACAGGGTCTCTCCCTGTCACCCAGACTGGAGTGCAGTGATGTGATCACGGCTCACTGCAGCCTCAAACTCCTGGGCTCAAGCGATCCTCCAGCCTCAGCCTCCCTAGTACAGGGACTGCTACCCAATAAGTCAGTAAGCAGGATGGTTGTCCTGATTCCAAATATCCTAGACCCAGGCCCGTCTCCTCTCCCTTTATCCTCAATTCAGGCAAGATCAGGTGGCTGGGGCCAAGTCCAGGTACCTGCCCTCGAGCCTCTTATTGTCTTTGTCACACACCAGATGATGGGTGATGCACACACAAAAGACCCACACCTATGAGCCTACTCAGATGAAGACATAACCCCACCCACCCCAGTTCTGCAAGGAAGTAAAGCAATACAATAACTCATGTGGAGTAGGAGTGGCGGCCACTTCCTGCTGGCTGTGGTGGCCAGTTGTTTGCAGCAGTTTGTGCACTGGCTGTCTCCTCATCCAGTCAGGAATCTTCCTTCCCACTCAGGAATGCCTATTGCAATGCAAGGAAGTCAGAATGACATTAATAAGGATGTAGCCTTGAATTGTTTCTAATTTATGTATTTATTTTGAGACAGAGTCTCACTCTGCTGCCCGGGCTGGAATGCAATGGTGTGATCTCGACTCACTGCAACCTCTGCCTCCTGGGCTCAAGCAATCCTCCTGCCTCAGCCTCCCAAGTAGCTGGGACTACAGCCATGTGCCACCACACCCAGCTAATTTTTGTATTTTTTGTAGAGACAGGGTCTCATCATGTTGACCAGGCTGGTCTCAAACTCCTGAGCTTAAGCGATCCACCCGCCTTGGCCTCCTGAAGTGCTGGGATTACAGGTGTGAGCCACCATGCCCAGCTCTAATTTATTTACTTATTTTATTTATTTATTTATTTATTTTTTTGAGATGGAGTCTCGCTCTGTTACCCAGGCTGGAGTGCAGTGGTGTGATCTCGGCTCACTGCAAGCTCCGCCCCCTGGGTTCACGTCATTCTCCTGCCTCAGCCTCCCGTGTAGCTGAGACTACAGGTGCCCACCACCATGCCTGGCTAATTTTTTTGTATTTTTAGTAGAGATGGGGTTTCACAGTGTTAGCCAGGATGGTCTCGATCTCCTGACCTCGTGATCCGCCTGTCTCGGCCTCCCAAAGTGCTGGAATTACAGGCGTGAGCCACCACGCCCGGCCTCTAATTTTTTTTAAAAGGTGAATTGCTCCAGAAGTGTTTTGAGCATTCTTAGCACCAGCAAATCTCTTTCTTCATTTTCACACCTGACTGGGGTAGGCCTGGTTGTCATGCCATCTCTGTGGAGAGTCACCACCTGGGGGACTACTTAGTGATCAGTGAAGCCTTCAGTTGGCCAGCTTTCCCTTCTATGGTCTGCAGCACCACAGGCAGGGACAAGAGAGCACCAGTTCTTCAATGTGAACAGAACTCTCTCAACATCATCAGAAGGAACATCTGCTGGTTTGGCCTCCCCAAGCATCCTTTCTGCCTTTTTCTGCTGGCAGCATCTTGCTTTCTCTTCTGGGAGTACCCACTGCCTGTTCCATTTGACTGATGTCTGCTCTCTACAGTACTTAGGCATGTGACCCAGTCAGACTAGAGTGTCTCTCCTGAGAACCCAGGGTTGTGGCCCCAGCAACAAGATAGATAACAGTTAGGTCTGAGTGCTCTTGACCCATGAATTCTTACTATTTTGAGTTTTGAGCGGGGTTTACATAACAAATAAATTAGAGCAAGCTCAAAGTTAGCCCTAAAATACTGTCACTTTCTCTTGATTTTAATATACTTTCTTGAAGAGGTGAGAGAAGGCTTACACTATCCCTAATAGGTAGGAAATTGTATGCCACCGGCATGATAGCTGTGGCCTGGGGTCCTGACCTTCCCAAGCATGGCTGTCCAAATCTTCTAGTTTAGGAATCTAAACTGGAAAATGTAGTCACTGTGCAGCACTGCCTTCAAACCATCCAGAAACCAGATATTTCCTTTTTCCTTAAAGTGCCCCAGGAATAGGGTTACTAGATTTAATAAATAAAAATACAGGATACTCAGCTACATTGGAATTTTAGATAAACACGAATGAATACTTTTTTTAGTATAATTATGTCCCATGCAATATTTGGGCATCCTGTATTGTGTCTGGAAACCCTACTCAGGGAAGAAAATGATGTTTCGTCTCTTGGGGTTGACTTAAAAACATTCACCCTCTTTTACCCGATTCTGCTGTCCCTTTTTCCCCACAAGCAAATGGCTTCTGTAAGAGTGGACATATTATTTATCAGATGGGTGGACCAAGGGTAGGCACCTGACACAAGATGGACCAACCAGTGCAGCTTCCTAAGAATTTTTCAAACAGTAAGTAAGAAAGAATTAAGTGCTTTCAGGTGTTGGAGTTTGAGACATTAAGCTCGGGGACTGGTGGCAGCCTTGATTTCCAATACATGGACAGGACTGGCCTCTATTGAGAGAGAATGAGGTAGACTCACAAGCAGAAGCAGAGAGTGCTGACAGTGTTCAATTATTAAATTCCAGTTGTTCTTGAGGGGCTCCTTGCCTTTGCCATGTTTCTTTTTTCTTTTTTTTTTTTTTGAGACAGAGTCTCACTGTGTTTTCCAGGCTGGAGCGCAGTGGTGCGATCTCAGCTTGCTGCAACCTCCGCCTCCCTGGTTCAAGCAATTCTCCTGCCTCAGCCTCCCGAGTAACTGGAATTACAGTCACACACCCCCATGGCCAGCTAATTTTTGTATTTTAGCAGAGATGGGGTTTCACCATGTTGGTCAAACTGGTCTTGAACTCCTGACCTCAGGTGATCCGCCCTCCTCGGCCTCCCAAAGTGCTGGGATTACAGGTGTCAGCCACCACACCCAGCCTGCCTTGTTTTCATAAACTAAAAATAAAATCCTAAGCCCCCCAACCAATTAAATGGACCCCCTCTTTACCCGGGTGACCCCAGAGAAACCTGAAAAACTGAGTTCTTGGCCATGAGGGGAGGGAGGTGAGACATACCTCATTATACCCTCTCCGTTTTGGAGTTTAAGCACAGCTGACCAGCATTAATGTTAAAACAGAGATCATAAGACTAAGACTAACAAAATGGACTCTTCGTGACAATAAGATACTGAATTATAAACAGGACCTAAGGCCATGCCAGACAAGGGGTAATTCACACACTCCTACAGGTCACTGCAACCCAGTGTATTGGTTAATAGAATTCCTTATCTAAAACATCCCTTTCTGCTGACTCCAGATTTTTAAACAGAGCTTTACTCCTTTAGCCATGACAAATTAAAGATTTCTAAATCCACCTATAACCTGTAAGCTCCCCCACTTCAAGATATCCTGCCTTTGCAGGCTGAACCAATGTATACCTTCCATGTATTAATTTATGACTTTGCTTGCAAGTCCTACCTCCCTAAAATGTAGAAAACCAAACTGCAGGCCTGGCATGGTGGCTCATACCTGTAATCGCAGCACTTTGGGAGGCCAAGGTGAGCAGATTGAGACCATCCTGGCTGACATGGTGAAACCCCATCTCTGCTAAAAATACAAAAGAAAATTAACCGGGTGTGGTGGCATGTGCCTGTAATCCCAGCTACTTGGGAGGCTGAGGCAGGAGAATCACTTGAACTCAGGAAGCGGAGTGAGCTGAGATTGCTCCACTGTACTGTACTCCAGCCCGGTGACAGAGCGAGACTCCATCTCAAACAAAACAAAACAAAACAAAAACCTGTAGTCCCCAACTGCTTCCCACATACTATCTCAGGACCTCCCGAGATTGTGTTTCCGGGCCATATTCATTCATATTGGCTCAGAACAAACCTCTTTAAAATATTTAGAGTCTGGTTTTTGGATTAACATTTTGATTATTTATGCTGTTTTAATTTACATGAACTATTAAGTTCTTTTTGCCCAAGGGTTGAAACAAAATACAAGTTGCAACACTTTATCATATTGCAGTCAGCTGTTAAGTTTCTGTTCCCAAGATGTGAGGAGGAGCAGTGTCTTACTCATCTTGGTCTCCTCAGCATCTAACCCAGCAACTGGCATAGAGTAGGAGCTCAATCATGTTTTCAATAAATTAATAAATGACTGCCTGGGCATGGAGATGAGCAATGTAGTGCACATTTGACTGATTTGATTTCTTCTTTTTTAAATAATGAATTTATTTCTTTTTAATTATCTTTGTAGAGACAAGGTCTTGCTATGTTGCCAAGGCTGGTCTTGAACTCCTGGCCTCAAGTGATCCTCCCACCTTGGCCTCCTAAAGTCCTGGGATTATAGGCATGAGCTACCATTCTCAGCCATGATTTGATTTCTTGACAGAAACTCACCAAATATCAGGAATCTTTTCCACCAGCTCATTGGAAAATCCTGAGACTTAGAGAATCTCTCACCCCACAGCTGGCCAGAATGGGAGGCAAGGTTGTGGTTGGGTTATATGCTTTTGCCCAGGTAGGAAAGTAATGGGGCCTTTATGATAAGGATCATGGTTGCCGAAACAACCATGGTTGCTTCCAAAGTAGCCTCCTAGCATTATGCAGTTTTTTTTTTAAGCTTATTTTTAATTATTTCTTAGAGACAGGATCTCACTCTATTGCTCAGACTGGAGTGCAGTGGCATGACTATACCTCGCTGCATCCTTGAATGCCTGGGCTCAAGTGATCCTCCTGCCTCAGCCTCCCAAGTAGCTGGGACCACAGGCACACACCACCATGCCCAGCTCATTTTCAAGTTTTTTGTAGAGACAGGGTTCTGCTGTATTACCTTGAACTCCCAGGCTCAAGGGATTCCTCTGCCTCAGCTTTCCAAAGCGCTGGAATTACAAGTGTGAACCATTGCACCTGGCCTCTGCAGTTGTTTTGATTTCCTTTCTAAACAGATGAGAATGAAATATGAGCAAATCCAGTTGGGTCCTTCTAAAGAGGCTCTGGGGAGATGGCACTGGCTCTCTTTGTCTATGCCCAGGACAGCTCTCGGAGAACAGTGGGGAAGCATAGGAAAGGGTCCCTACCTCGTATGCCCAAGGTGGTGCTGTCAAGAACAGTGGAACTTGGCTGTGTGCAATGGCTCACACCTGTAATCCCAGCACTTTGGGAGACTGAGATGGGTGGATCTCCTGAGGTCAGGAGTTCAAGACTAGCCTGGCCAAAATGGTGAATCCCCATCTCTACTAAAAATAAAAATACAAAAATTAGCTGGGCATGGTGGTGGGTACCTTTAATCCTAGCTACTTGGGAAGCTGAGGTAGAAGAATCACTTGAACCCGGGAGGTAGAGGTTGCAGTGAGCTAAGATCATGCCACTGCATTCCAGCCTGGGCAACAAGAGTAAAACTCTGTCTCAAAAAAAAAAAAAAAAACCTCAAGGCCTGAGCCTTGAGTTCCAGCATGTCCTGCCTGGCCTTTGTCCCGTCATCCCCATTACCCTGACTCGGTATTCTCAAAAGCCTGGAATACAGTTGCCTTCTCGTCTCAGGTTATACCAGAGGGGGGCACCTGGATGCACAGCACTCCCCCCGCCACCCGCACCCCATAGACTTTCAGGAAAGAGGAGTCAGCTCTCAGTGGGACTGCCAACCTGTCTGGAAGGAGAGAGGACAGCAAGCTCTGCAGCATCCCTAGAGAGTGGTTGCCCAATCTCCCAAACTGCAGGGAGACAGCTCTCTCTCTTTGCCAGTGGAAGAATGAACTTCTATCGCCCTCTGCACTCGAGGAACTCCATCACCTCTAAATTATTTGTGTCAACCACTGGAGTCCAAGGAGAATTTCAGAGCTGGGAGAATTTGTTTGTATTTTCACCATTTATAATGCTGTTTTTGTCAGACCAATTTGCTAATACAAAAGGATGGCCTAACATTCAATTATGGAGAGAGGAAACACAACAAGTGAACTAAAGCTTTTGCAGCTTCACAGTGAATATTATCTTTGGCAAAATGTAAAAAAAGTGTGGGGGAAAAAAGGCTGCTAGGAAGGTTCTGTTACTAAGGGGTTTGTCAGCTGATCCCCGAGGCCCCTTTTGACTCTGAAATTCTGGAGAATTAGATTCTTTCCTACATTTGTTCTGCTTTCTTTGTCCTTTTATCGCATATTTTATTTCACCAGGTTTGTTTCTTCTATGCTCATCACATATGCATGCTGATTTTTCTAGCAATGTTGAGGAAAGTGTCTCTCTGAATGGAAATTTTTATAGCACAATGGGTGGACCGGACAGTTGTGATTTGCAGAAATGTTTCCTCACAGCTGCCTTACCTGCATGAATATTCTTGTTGGGACATGCTAAGGAGTGTGCCTTCTTGTCTTTTGTTCCTTGAATAATAACCTGATCATTTACTGACCTGTTGACCTAAAAATAAATTCCATATCACTTCTCTCTCATTAATGATGTGTCAACTGTTATGCTACGAGATCCAAATATGTTATCTCATTTAAAATTCATTTTTTTTAACCAAGTCTCACTCTGTTGCCCAGGCTGGAGTGCAGTGGCGCCACCTCAGCTCACTGCAATCTCCGGCTCCCGGGTTCAAGTGATTTTCATGCCTCAGCCTCCTGAGATTACAGGTACCCACCACCACGCCCAGCTAATTTTTTGTATTTTTAGTAGAGATGGGGTTTCACCACGTTGGCCAGGCGGGTCTCAAACACCTGACCTCAAGTGATCTGTCCACCTTGGCCTCACAAAGTGCTGGGATTACAGGCATGAGCCACCACACCCAGCCCCATTTAAGACTCTTTACAATTCTGTTGGGAGATATTATTCTCATGTGACAAATGAAGAAAGTGAATCCTGATGAGATTAAGAAACTTGATGCTGTCACACAGTTGATAAGTGGCTGAGCCAGGGTTGGGATCAAAACTTTCCTGACTCCAGAATCTTTCTTTTTTTTTCTCTTTTCTTCTCTCTCTTTCTTTCTTTTTCCTTTTTTTTTAGAGACAGGGTCTTGATCTGTGGCCCAGACTGGAGAGCAGAGGCTGCTTATGGCAGCCTCAACTTCCTGGGCTCAAGCAATCCTCCCACCTCATCCTCAACCTGTAGCTGAAACCACAAGCACGGGTTACCACAGCCAACTCAGAATCTTAATGAGTTTGTGTAACTGTCTCCTTTCCCTGCCCGCTTTCCCTAAATTGTTAACATCATCCTCTTTCTCTTCCCTCAAGGCATTTCAGAGTCTATATTTTCCAGTGTAGGGAATCTTCATTTGGGTTTGCAGAAGCGCTTCAGGGAATGAGTGAGCCCCATGAAATTGTATGCACCTGCTATATGTAGCTATTTGTGTACATGCTTCTGATCGAGGTACCACCACTTTCATCACATTCTCAAATGGTTATTGGACTCTGAGTGTTGGTGTGAGGTGGCTCATTCCAAGGATCTCAAGCTTCAAGTTTTAGGACAGAGGTTACCAAATGTGAGTGTGCATTAGTCTTACCCAGGAAGCTTGTTAAAATGCAAATGTTCTATCTCACCCCCATTGACTTATTGACTTATTTGGTAGATCTGGGGCCAGACCAGGAATCTGCATTTTGATAAGCACCTTGGTTGAATGTGACACTGTAGATTATGCCTCCTTAGGAGAATAGTTTATTCTCCATGACAAGTTACTCAATAGTCCTTATTCAGTCTCCTGGTGACCCTGGATTCTTGAGTTACCCCACCACTTAACTGTAGTGATTTCCTTGAAATAGATTCAGGCATTTTCCACTTCTCCTATGACAGATTCTTAACCTTGTTAGTACTGACTGTCAGGGTTGTGCTCCATGGAAACAGAAAATTGGCCAGGCGCAGTGGCTCATGCCTGTAATCGAATCGCTTTGGGAGGGCGAGTCGGGAGGATCACTTGAGCCCAGGAGTTCGAGACCAGTCTGGGTAACATAGGGAGACCCCCAACTCTACCTAATGCTAATACCCACAACAATAATAATAAATAAGAAAGAGAAAATTCAAAATATTAGGACAAATCAAGAGGAATTGCAACAAATTCTCCCTAATGGAAGAATTTACGGGATACTCCAGGACTGATGCCATCAAGACATACTACCTACTCAATATTAATTCTCACTTTGCCCCCAGGAGAGGGATTTTCTTTTTCTTTGTTTTCAGAGACAAGGTCTCACCGTGTTGCTGGTCTGGCCTTGAATTCCTGGGCTCAAGTGATCCTCAAGCCTCAGCCTCCCAAGTAGCTGGGATTATAGGTGCATGCCTCCATGCCTGGCCTGACAGAAGGTTTCTAAGATGATTGTCCTTGTCCCCTTCCTACTCTATATTGACACAATTAGGATAGCTGGAGTTTTAAAAACCAGATGCCTCTCTTAGGCTTTCATGGAGGACTCCCTCAGGAAGGCCAGTGGCTCTCTACTCAGAGGCTTCATAAAGTGGCCTTCACCCGGATGAGTCCACTCAGGACCAGGAAGGGACCTCAGGTTCTTCAACCTTCATGGCATATATGTGGGTCATTTTTTCTGCCATGCCCAGGTTAGCCTAACCCCCTTTGTCTACAGGAGGGTGGTGGTATATGAAACGCTGTGACATGTGTATTGTATTTTAGGTCAGACATGACTAGAGTGGCCACCTGACTCATCCTAGGTCAATTAAATTGTCTCTTGGATTTTAAAATAAAGAGGCTCAGAGACCTTAAACTGTGTGGAGCTGGAAAATTATGTGAATTAAGGTCTGAGACAGATATGTCTGATTTTATAAGCAAATGGAACAGAAAAAGTCTATTGGGGAGTAGCATTGGGAGAGAGACACAGAAAGTTGCCAGTTTCCATTTTTTTTCTGTGCTCAGTTGTTTTCTGTTCTTGGTTATGAAATGCCTCTGTAAGTCTTTCAATAAATCCCTCTTTTTTTTTGCTAAAGTAAGCTCAAATGAATTTTTTTTTTTTTTTTTTTTTGAGAGGGAGTTTTGCTCTGTCGCCCAGGCTGGAGTGCAGTGGTGCAATCTTGACTCACTGCATCCTCCACCTCAGCTTCCCAAGCAGCTGGGATTATAGGCGCCTGCCACCATGTCTGGCTAATTTTTGTATTTTTAATTGAGATGGGGTTTCACCATGTTGGCCAGGCTGGTCTGGAACTCCTGACCTCAAATGATCCATCTGCCTTAGCCTCCCAAAGTGCTGGGATTACAGGTGTGAGTCACCATGCCTGGCCCACATGATTCTTTACTATAGTACTTCCCAAACTTTTCCATTGCAGATAGAAAATGCTACTTGCATGTAACAAATTTACTACGGTATAAGCACACTTGCACCATTCATGGTACCACATTTGGAGAGTTTCACTTTACTATGACATAAAATAGGATAAGGAAGAAGGTTTGTAACCAGTAGACTGCCAGAGAAAATACAAAGTAGGCTGTGGAGCTGAGATAGAATATGGGTTCATGCTGAGGTGGAATGTGGGTGTAAAGATTCCCCCCTTCCAGGACAGGTAACCAGTGGCTTTTAGTACAAGACATCTCAGCCTCTTGGAACCTAGCCATGGTCTGGTTCACTGAGGTCAAAGCTTTGGGGAACTGCAGCTGCAAAACTCTAGACTGACTGTGCTGGTTCTTTCTTACAGCCTTGTGTCCTAGAGTACAGCAAAAAAGGGACAAATTCCAGTCTAGGTTGCCCAGTTGAAAGCATTTAGGGCAATTATATAGTTAATCCCTTTGTGGGACACCCTTTTTGCTCTGCCAGTATCAACTCTCAGAGCTGCGAGAGACCACATTGAGAAATTATGAATTCATCTTGCCAGACAGCAACAGTTGAATTCTCTGCCATGCTCTTTCTTTGGCTCAGGTTAATGCCTTAATTAGAAAAGAGAGATTCTTGGCTGGGCATGGTGGCTCATGCCTGTAATCCCAGCACTTTGGGAGGCAGAGGCGGGGGAATGACTTGAGCCCAGGAATTCAAGACCAGCTTGGGTAACATGGTGAGACCCTGTCTGTACCAAAAAACAAAAACAAACAAACAAACAACAAAAAACAAACAAACAAAAAACTTAGCCAGGCATAGTAGCACCCTCCTGTCGTTCCAGCTACTCAGGCTGCTGATGAGGTGGGAGGATTGGATTACTTGAGCCCAGAAGGTCAAGGCTGCAGTGAGCCATATTTGCACTGCACTCCAGCCTGGGTGACAGAGCAAGACCTTGCCTCAAAAAGAGAGACAGAGAGAGAAAGAGAGAGAGAGATCCTGATAACTAAAAATGAGTATAACTGAGAAATGGGGAACCTGGGCCCTGGGCCCCTCAAGAGCACTCCCCACTGCATGCCCTATAAAAAATGTCAGATGTATTACATGAGAAAACACATTCTTTGATTCGGACAGGAATGTAGGGAGGTCTGGGTGTCAGACTTGAGAACAAACATGACAAAGGAGACCCAGTCCATTTTTTTCCCCTGAAGTAGAATAAATAAGAAAAAAAAAAGGTAGAGTTGGGTGTAGCCCAAGTTGCTGCTAAGCAGAAGAGACCTTGCAGAAGTGGTCACTGCAGACCAATTAAGGAGCTGTTTCTAAATAACTGGCAGGTTATTTATTGCTTATAACCAATAGAATTCCTTAAAATAAAATTGACAAACAGCCCACCAGGTCTCTATAGAAAAAAGATGCCCCTGTCCTTCATTCAAATGAACATGTCAGGGAGTCTTACCTCTGCAACAGCTGCCAGGCACCGCGCAAAAGTGCACTGCCGTGTTTTGGAAGCAGAGCATCAGTTTATTCACGTACGATGTGAAATACCGTGCTAAACTTTAAAGTTTGTGGAAGAAAATACGCAAGAATAGCCAAGAAGGTCAGGCATGGTGGCTCATGCCGGCAATCCTAGCACTTTGAGAGGCCAAAGCAGGCAGATCACCTGAGGTCAGGAATTCAAGACCAGCCTGGCCAACATGGTGACACCCTGTCTTTACTGAAAATACAAAAATTAGCCAGGCCTGGTGGCACATGCCTGTAATCCCAGCTACTCAAGAGGCTGAGGCAGGAGAATTGCTTGAACCTGGGGAGATCGAGACCATTCTGACCAACATAGTGAAACCCCATTTCTACTAAAAATATAAAAATTGGCTAGGCATAGTGGCACTTGCCTGTAGTCCCAGCTACTCGGGAGGCTGAGGCAGGAGAATCACTTGAACCTGGGGGGCAGAGGTTGCAGTGAGCCAAGATTGTACCACTGCACTCCAGCCTGGCAACAGAGCAAGATTTTGTCCAAAAAAAAAAAAGAAGGAAAGAAAGAAAGAAAGAAAGGAAGAAAGAAAGAAAGAAGGAAGGAAGGAAGGAAGGAAGGAAGGAAGGAAGAAAGAAAGAAAGAAATTATTATGTTGGCATTTTAAATTATTGGATATGAGGTATTGGAATTATTAGATTTTAATTTGAAAATAAAATGAACTTAGATTTACACCTCACATCATATCAAAAAATAAAATTCCAGATGAATTAAAGATCTAAACATAAGGAAAAAAATTAAAAAGTAATATAAAAAATAATATTATAATAGGCAAAGTTTTAAAAAAAGTGAGCCATGAATACCAGAAGCCATAAAAGAAAAGACTATCAGATTTGAGAGTATAGAAATGTTACACTTCTTTTTGAGGAAATATATTATAAACAAAATCAAAAGGCAAGTAGCAGACTGAAATAAAATACTTGGAACATATAGTCAATCACTATTAATTTCAACAAACAAACAAGAAAAACAGTGAAACAGTGTAGCCAGGCGCAGTGGCTGACATCTGTAATTCCAGCACTTGGGGAGGCCAAGGCGGGCAGATCACTTGAGCTCAGGAGCCTGGGCAACATGGCGAAACCCAATCTCTATGAAAAATACACAAAATTAGCCACACCTGCTGGCTGACGTGCACCTGTAGTCCCAGCTACTCAGGAGGCTGAGGCAGAAGGATTGCTTGATTCCAGCAGGTTGAGGCTGCAGTGAGCAGAAATCCCACCACTGCACTCCAGCCTGGGTGACAAAGTGAGATCCTCTCTCTCTCTCAACAAACAAACAAAAAACAGAAACAAAAACCAGTCTAATAATTTTATTTTTTTTGAGAGGCAGTTTGCTCTTGTCGCCCAGGCTGGAGTTCAATGGCATGATCTTGGCTCACTGCAACCTCCTTCTCCCAGGTTCAAGCGATTCTCCTGCCTCAAACTTCCAAGTAGCTGGGATTACAGGTACCCACCACCACCTCCAGCTAATTTTTATATTTTTAGTAGAAATGGGGTTGCACTATGTTGGCCAGGCTGGTCTCAAACTCCTGACCTCAGGTAATCCACCCACCTTGGCCTCCCAAAGTCCTGGGATTACAGGCGTGAGCCACCGCACCTGGCCCAGTCTGATCATTTTAAAATGTAATTTATAACAGAATACAAACAACTTAGAAATAGAGCATACTAGCAAAATAAAATAAGACCAACTTACTGCTTTCTACCCATCACATTGGCTAAAGTTAAAACACAGAATAAAGTACCATCAAGGCTTTTGGGAAACAGTTATGCACGTACATCTTTTTTTTATACTATCCTGTCTCCAGATGCACATATATCCTTGATAGGAGTGGAAATCTAAATTTGCACCAAGTTTTTGGAAGGCAGTGTTGTAGTCTGTACTCCAGTTTCATTCAATTTCCAGGAATTTATTCTATAGAAAAACACATGTACAGTCATGAGTAATGTATGGGTATAAGGATGTCTTTAGCAGCTTACGAGAACAACAACAACAACAAAAATAAAACTAGATCATTTCCTATTTCTGTTTCTTTCTTTGAACAAGGTACAATTGATTAAGTTGACACTCAATAAATTACAATTCTTCTTGCGGAAATTACATCCAATTTACTTTGATTGGAATCTAAGGCATTTCCAAACTCTTAAGTCACACTTTCCAGAAAATATCTATCTCAGTTTATTCCCACATTCACTTTGTATGAGTTTTACTGTTTTAATTCTCAGAGGACAATCTGATTTTCTAGGACTCATGTATTAGCAATTAGAAAACTGGTAAAATGCCATGTGGGTTCAATGTTACCAACTTTCCTGTCCCACTTTAGAGACTAAAGGGCTGTTGCTCTTATGGACTCATGGCCAAATTGTTGAGGTAGAGGGATCCTAAATGCAAGGTATGGATGTTGGGGATGCAGAGGAGAAGGGAACCAAAAGAGGAGTTACTAGTAAGTGCTCATCATCATAAAAAGCAATAGATCACACCGTGGGCTATTTTACTCCCTAGGAGACGTTTGGTCATACCTGAGGAAGTTTTGGATTGTCACAACTAAGAGGCTGTTATTGGCATCTAGTTGGTAGAGGCCAGGGAGGCTGATAAGTATCCTACAATGCATAGGACATCCCCCCACAACAAAGAATTATCCAACCCAGGATAACAATAGTACTCAGATTGACGACTGATGTAAGGGGATACAAAGCACTTTACATGGATTATTTTATTAATAGTTGCAATGACCTTATGAGGTAGGAACAATAGAAAATCTCCTAATAGACTTTCACTAATTCAACTCACTAATCAAATTAACGGATGCTCTCTGCTTGTTTCATAAAACATATGCAGTGATGTTTACAGTCACAAAATGTTCAAAGCCAGCCAATCTCTGGGATGCCTGTGCCCTTCTGCTTCACCACTAGAGCTGTACTTACCAAGTTGATTTTAGTAATAGACCTTTTAATTTTTTATTATTGTAATTATGTATTTTAGTCACATATTACATAAATCAGAGTTTCCCAATCTTTTTTTTTTTTTTTTTTTGAGACAGAGTCTTGCTCTGTTGCCCAGGCTGGAGTGCAGTGGCATGATCTTGGCTCACTGCAACCTCCACCTCCTGGGTTCAAGCAATTCTCCTACCTCAGCCTCCCAAGTAGCTGGGATTACAGGCGTGCATCATCACACCAGGCTAAGTTTTCTATTTTAGTAGAGATGACGTTTCACTATGTTGGCCAGGCTGGTCTGGAACTCCTGACCTCAGGTGATCCACCCACTTCTGCCTCTTAAAGTGCTAGGATAATAGGCATGAGCCACCGTACCTGGCCCCAAGAATTTCCCAATCTTGGCATTGACATAAATGAATGAAATGAGTGCAGAGATAAAGGGAGTTGTTTCTGTGATAGCATAGTCTCATGTGGCAGACACTATGTCCTCACAAACCTGTCTCCTCTAATTGCTAGGCACAGAGTTGGACTACATTTCCCAGAACCCTTTGCATTAGAAGGGACTATGTCTCTACTTTTCTTACCAAGGGACTGTGGGCAGAAGTGTTATGCTTCCACTTCTTATCTTCCAGGCTGAGGTAGTTAGTTAAGAGCGAGTGTGCCTCCATCATCCTTCCCTTCTTTCTTTCCTCTTCTTCTCACTTGATGCATTCAAAAGCAGTAAACTTGGAAGCCACATATGGAAGATTGCAGAGCCAAAAATGAAGGGCCTACACATCCCTGAATCATGCTTGGAGGAGAGCCACTCATCAATTAGGAGCACCTGCTTTGGTCTCCATGTGAATAAGAAGCTTATATTGTTCTTGAATTGCTACACATTTCTGGGTTTGATTGTTAGAGTAAATAGTATTTTCTTAAAAAAATACAATGGGTTGAAAGTTTTGGAAATACTTGTAAAAGTGAGTCCCTCAAAATTCATAGTTAAATTAGGTATGGAGGCTGGGCACAGTGGCTCATGCCTGTAATCACAGCAGTTTGGGAGGATGAGGCAGGTGGATCACCTGAGGTCACCTGCCTCAGGTGGCCAACATGGTGAAACCCTGTCTCTACCAAAAATACAAAAGAAAATTAACAGGGTGCGGTGGTGGCTGCCCGTAATCCCAGCTATTCGGGAGGCTGAGACAGAAGAATCTCTTGAACCTGGGAGGTGGAGGTTGCAGTGAGCCGAGACCGTGCCGCTGCATTCCAGCCTGGGCGACACAGCGAGACTCCGTCTCAAAAAAAAAAAAAAGAGAAACAAACAAACAAACAAAATTAGGTGTGGGAGAGACAATGGCAAAATATTAGGAGCAAAGTCATAAGTATCTAACAGAATTTTATATTTCTATTTATTTTTAAGAGTCTTTAAGCTCTGGCTTCATTTTGAGGAAATCATTGACTATGCATTGCTGGCATGGCTCGTGGAAGGAAATCATCTTGGATTCTAATCAGCAAAACCCAAAGGCCCAGCCTTACATCAAAAGATTGACCTATATTCACGTGCATTTAGCTATTTTAAGTTGAAACTCAATGTTTAAAGTAAATATATATCATTTTTTATGATGTCTGGCTTTAACTTATTTTTAAAAATAACCTTACCACTAGTCTCAATCCCATTGAATGAGAGAACTTCTAGAGTTCTGCCAGTTTACAAAGGAGGAATCTGGGGTTCCAGAAGGTATGATGACTTTCCCAAATCATGTGGCTAGCAGGTGGCCCAGCCAGAATTTACTCTAGGCTCCCACTTCTCCACTGTTACTTGTGGTGTCTTTTCTTTCTCTTGGGAGCTCCAGGAATACTGAGCCAAAGGCCATGATATCTGTATCTGATAGAGAAGCCAGTTCTGGCTTCCAGAACCCATTGTTACAAACAATGGGTAGCAAATGCTCCCATGGAAGTTGCCCATTTGGCAAATGCTTTAGTTTTTAGGGGTACTTAACTACATGAAAAATAGAGCCAAGAAGCACAGACCCTGGCTCTGTGTCAGTCCTGCTCAGAGATCCCAACGCAGACTCCACCTCAATGCCATTGGTGTCTCCATCCCTGCAGTACTATAGCCATCAGTCCTCGGGAAATGCTCCCGATCTCAGGCTCCCTCTCACTGTCCCAGAACTTTCTTTATGGTTCACAAACACATTAGGCACATTATCTTGTTTAAGTCTCTCAACCACCTTGTAAGTTAGGCAGGGCAGATTTAACCTCATCTTACAGAACGTTGAAGCTGAGAGGGGTTTCATCATTTTCTGAGGTTCCATGGCTGCTATATGGCAGGGTTAGAAAGGAAATATCAACACAGGTTTTGTATTTCCCAGTTCCATATTACTTCTGCCACATCACGTGAACTTCTGCTACCACATCAAATCCTGTCACTCTACAAGCCTGTGTGCTTTCAGCAGAGGCAGCTTGGTGCCCTGGTTAGAGAAGGCCTTGGGCAGTGGCCAGAACTGGTTTGAGCCAGGGCTCTGACTCTTATCAGCCTGAGCTGCAGTTTCTTCATCTTTTACATGGATGTGAATAAACAGATCAACTCATTCATGAATGGTGAAGACTGTACACACTTTGTGAGAAAGTCATGATTGCAGTGCCTGGCTCATAGTAAATGTTCCATGACTGCTCACCCCCTACCCATCTGCTCTCTACAGTTTGTGTTGTATCTGTACCCACCTGAGTGCTGATGTCTGTGCCTGCACCTGTACCTTTCATTCTACCCCTACAACTGACTAAATGCTGGGCCTCTTCTGCCTGGATGGAAGCTTCCAAGATCAGGGACCATGACTCCTTCATGAAAAAATGCTGTAAGATGGCTTCTCTCCTTGACCAGGAGCCAGGAGATCTGGATTCCAGTCTTGTGTTACTTTCTTCCTCCGAGCCTCAATTTCCCATTTGTAAAGTGAGGGAGTTTGACTAGATGCTCTTTTGAATGATGATGATCCATGGTTTCTAGATCTCTCACATCAGACTAGAAGCTTCCTGGAAGCTAGAGGAACAGTGGCTGCCTCACCCCCTGGATATTTCCACCCCAGAAAGGGCTCTGCATATTCATAAGCCTTTAAGTGCACAGCATTGTGTGCCAAGCGTGGTGCTACCATCTTGGGAGAGACACAAGGAACAGAAAACAGTTCTTGCCCCCAGGAGTCCTGCCTGCCAGACTTATTGAGGAGCGAACACAAACACAAATTAAAAAGCTGAAGATCCTAGCTCAAGCCCTGGGCATCTCTCCACTGGAGAAATACAAACAACCTCTTAACAGACTTTCTTGCTTCTCATATCCCTCCTTGTCAGTTCATTATCTCAGCTATACAAAAGTCTAAGACTGATCAGCTCACCTGTCTCAAAGCCTTTCATGGCCCCCTCTGTCTTTCCAGTGACAATCTGAACTCATTAGCATGATACGAAACCCTTTGCTACCAGGCCTCTGCCTATCCGGCAGGGTTCCAATCATGATCACTTTTCACTGGCAACCTGAACTCTGGACATTTGGCACCACCTCCCCTTATCCCATCCCTCACCTCTACCCCAGTAAGCTCGGTCAACCTTTGCAACCACCATGACTCACTTGATTATCTTAGGTACAATCTGATGACATCTCTTTTACTTCTCTCATTTCAACATTTGGGCCTGAAGTGCCCTTATCAGCAGGAATTTCAGAATCTTTCTGGTAAGGCCTCTCATCTCCCACTACTCTCTGGTACACAATTGCCCAATAACTTGGGGGTTTACATAATCCAAAGAGATTAGTGTGTGAAGAAAGGGAAAATACAGGACAGAACAGAACACTGCCGGATAAAGTGGGGCAGGTTTCCTGGAGAAAGATATTTTCATCAGGATTTAGAAACATGAGAACTTGGGCAGGTAGTTTGTGTTGGCAATGGGGATGGGTGGACTCCTGAATATAGGAGTAATACTCAAGAAGTAAAAACAAGCAGCATCCCTGGGTCAGAATACAGTGACTTCAAGCTGATAAATTCCAGTCTGGTAAGATTCTCAGGAAATGGGTGAACTCATTCAACGCTGATAATGTTTCCGATTGGTATAGTCCTAGAGAGCCATAAACACAGTCTTGCCTTTGACAAGTAATCTTGCTAGTGGAAATTTATGCTAAGGAAATAATTCAGCTGAACACCAAAAACTCTGAACAACAATATTCATAGGCATTCTTTAAACTAGGGAAAATTTGGAAGCAATCTAAAATTCAACAGTAGGAGTTGATTAAATGTAACATCAAGTGGCCGTGGAATGAAGTGTTGGGAAGACATTAAAAATTATACTGGCCGGGCACGGTGGCTCACGCCTGTAATCCCAGCACTTTGGGAGGCCGAGACAGGCGGAGCATGAGGTCAGGAGATCGAGAACATCCTGGCTAACACGGTGAAACCCCGTCTCTGCTAAAAATACAAAAAAAAAAAAAAAAAAAATAAGCTGGGCACGTTGGCGGGCGCCTGTAGTCCCAGCTACTCAGGAGGCTGAGGCAGGAGAATGGTGTGAATCCAGGAGGCAGAGCTTGCAGTGAGCTGAGATCGCACCACTGCACTCCAGCCTAGGCGACAGAGTGAGACTCTGTCTCAAAAAAAAAAAAAAAAAAGATACTTAAAGCCGGGCGCAGTGGCTCACACCTGCATTCCCAGCACTTTGAGAGGCCAAGGTGGGCAGATCACTTGAGGCTAGGAGTTTGAGACCAGCCTGGTCAACATGGTGAGACCCGTCTCTACTAAAAATACAAAATTAGGCAGACGTGGTGGTGTGTGCCTGTAATCCCAGCTACTCGGGATGCTGAGGCAGGAGAATCGCTTGAACCCAGAAGGCAGAAGCTGAAGTGAGCTGAGATTGTGCCACTACACTCCGACTTGGACAACAGAATGAGACTCTGTCTCAAAAAAAAATTTAAAAATGATACTTAAGATTTGCATTATTCAAAAACAATTCAGCAAATATTGATGGAGATGTTGATGGGGTTAGTTCTTTTTTTTTTTTTTTTTGAGATGGAGTCTCGCTCTGTCACCCAGGCTGGAGTGCAGTGGCCAGATCTCAGCTCACTGCAAGCTCCGCCTCCCGGGTTTACGCCATTCTCCTGCCTCAGCCTCCCGAATAGCTGGGACTACAGGCGCCGCCACCTCGCCCGGCTAGTTATTTTTTTTTGTACTTTTAGTAGAGACGGGGTTTCACCGTGTTAGCCAGGATGGTCTCGATCTCCTGACCTCGTGATCCGCCCATCTCGGCCTCCCAAAGTGCTGGGATTACAGGCTTGAGCCACTGCGCCCGGCCGGGGTTAGTTTCTTCTGAGGCCTCTGTCCTTGGCTTGTAGATGACTATCTCTTTCCTGTGTCTTCATGTGATCTTCCCTCTGTGTCTGTTTCCTGGTCTCCTTTTCTTCTAAGGACACCAGTCATATCAGATTGGACCCGCCATAATGACTTCATTTTAACTTAATCTCCTCTTTGAAGGCCCTATCTCCAAATAGAGTCACATTCTGAGGTACTGTGGGTTAGGACTTCAACATATGAATTTGAAGGAACATAGCTCAGCCTCTAACAAGATTTTCTGTCTGGGACTGTGCTGTGGACTTGTGGGACTAAGACATAAAGGACCCAACCACTGGTTGCCAACATCTGCAGACAAGGAAAAGGCTGTCTTTGATGGAAGGATGGAACTCTGACGGGGAAAAGCAGTGGTCTGCAGCAGCATTTGCAGGGGAAAATTAGGGCAAATGTGGGAAGCAGGACACGGATCCCATTTGGTGGATGTGGAGTGGGGCTTGGATGGTGTACACACAGCACTCAAGGGCTGTAATCAGAAAGTGCCTTTATTTTGTCTCTCACTTTCTTTTTTTTTTTTGAGACGGAGTCTCGCTCTGTGCCCAGGCTGGAGTGCAGTGGCCGGCTCTCAGCTCACTGCAAGCTCCGCCTCCCGGGTTTAAGCCATTCTCCTGCCTCAGCCTCCCGAGTAGCTGGGGCTACAGGCGCCCGCCACCTCGCCCGGCTAGTTTTTTGTATTTTTTTAGTAGAGACGGGGTTTCACCGTGTTAGCCAGGAGGGTCTTGATCTCCTGACCTTGTGATCCGCCCGTCTCGGCCTCCCAAAGTGCTGGGATTACAGGCTTGAGCCACCGCGCCCAGCCAGTCTTCTGACTTTCTATTCACTGTTAGGTAAGTCTTTCAGGTCATGTTAAGTTGTCAAACTCTGGCCCAGTTTAGAAATGAAAATGTCAAGCCCCATGTAATAATCAAAGTTTCCAACTTATGCTATAGCTTTTTGTCTGGTGGGGCTGCCAAGGTGGGCTGTCTGGGCAGGGTCCGAGGAATGGGCTGCTTCTCTCTTTACGTTAACCTCCTTTCTCTACTCATTCTTCCTGTCTCTGCCTCTGTTTCCAGTCCCTATGGGATTGGGGTTGAAGCAGGGAAAAAAGATAGACTGTTCTTGTACACGTATTATCTCTGTGGCTAGAACAAGATTCTCTGGCTCTTGGCTTGGGAGTGGGAACACTCCCTGGGCTGCGGGGGATAGAATGGCTTTGAACAGGCTTGTCAGTGGTGGACCAGTTGGCCAAGAGCCGAGAGACAAGGGATTCATCACCCAAGACCTCCCCTGGCTGCCAAGGAGGTGATACAGCCTGGTCTGTGGTTTCTCAAATGGCCATCTTAACTTCAACCTGCTCCTAATCATGAATCATCTCGTGACTGCAGCTAGTTCTTACAAGGACCTTTCAAGGAAAGAAGTAAGCCAACTCCAACAGAAACTGCAATGAAAATTGATTGTGATTCTGGGTCCACATTTAATTTTACATTCTCAACGGAAGCTGTCGGAGACGTCAGAAGTGGTAATCCTCAGGAAAGAGAAAGAAGGTCAGCCCTTGTCTGACGTCTCACAGTGGTTAGGCACCGGGGCCTGGATCTGCAGAACTTTGACCTGAGAGATGCTGAATTACTCACTTGAATGAGGCGTTGTGGGGTGAAGAACAGGCTTTGGTGCCACAGACTTTAATTCTGATTCCATCTCTATATTAATTTGCTCTGTGTTTTTGAACAAACCACCTAGCCTCTCTGGGCCTTAGTTTTATTTTATCTAGCAGATAATAAGTTTTTACTCATGAGGTTGTCATAAGGATTGCAACACATAAAATATACAAAAACATCTACCCAGTACCTGGTGTGTGAAAGGTCTTAAATTAATTTTATATCCTTCCCCTATTAATGCTGAAATACAGTCTATTTCTTGGTCTGAATTAAGACCACAGTCATCTTAGATGTGGCTGGGTTAATTCACCAGCAGTCCAGACCATGTCTAGATTTCTAGGTCCTGAGGGTAACCCAAGTAACACTATGGGGAAGGATGCAGTTCAGGTTGTTCAGGCAGAGATGCTGCTCAAAGAATTTCTATTTCTCTTCTGGAACCTCCAGCTGCTCCTAGTGCCCTGGGCCCACTCAGCCCTGGATACCAGAAGGCTAACCCCTTAAATAAATGGAGTCCTGGTAGCCAATGACTGTGTCCTTGGAGTTTTAGTCCTGGTGACCTTACCAGGGAAGGTACATTGCCCATCTTCCTCCATCCGCTACCAGCCCAGTGGTCAGTTTCCCATTGGACTTATCGCTATTTCTCATGCTGGCCCTAATAAGTTGGGATGGATGCATTCTCTACTCTTCCTGTTTCCATGAGAAATGACTTATCTGGAGTAACATTCCTGGTCTCTCACGCCAACCCTCTCTCACTCCACTGGAGGAGCAAGGGAGGGACTTACCTGATTAGTGATCTTAAAGATGGAGCTGGGCCGGGTGCAGTGGCTCATGCCGGTAATCCCAGCACTTTAGGACGCCAATGGGGGCGGATCACCTGAGGTCAGGAGTTTGAGACCATCCTGGCTAACACGGTGAAATCCCATCTGTACTAAAAATACAAAAATTAGCTGTGTGTGGTGGTGCACTCCTGTAATCCCAGCTACTTGGGAGGCTAAGGCTGGAGAATCACTTGAACCCAAGAGGCAGAGGTTGCAGTGACCATAAGTCATCCCACTGCACTCCAGCCTGGGCAACAGAGTGAGACTCTGTCTCAAAAAAAAAAGAAAGAAAGAAAGAAAGAAGAAGAAGAAGGAGCTGCATGTATGTGGTGAGCCCCTCTGAAATTCCATCTTGCAATCTATTGGGTTGGTGCAAAAGTAATTGCAGTTTTTGACGTTAAAAGTAATGGCAGGGCCAGGTGCGGTGGCTCACGCTTGTAATCCCAGCACTTTGGGAGGCTGAGGTGGGCAGATCACTTGAGGTCAGGAGTTCAAGACCAGCCTGGCCAACACGGTGAAACCCCATCTCTACTAAAAATGCAAAAAAAAAAAAAAAAGTCAGGCATGGTGGTAGATGCCTGTAGTCCCAGCTACTTGGAAGGCTGAGGCAAAAGAATTGTTTGAACTCGGGAGGCGGAGGTTGCAGTGAGCTGAGACTGAGCCACTGCACTCCAGCCTGGGCGACAGAACGAGACTCTGTCTCTAAAAAAAAAAAGGCTGGGTGCGGTGGCTCATGCCTGTAATCCCAGCACTTTGGTAGGCCAAGGTGGGCAGATCATGAGGTCAGGAGATCGAGACCATCTGTCTAACACGGTGAAACCCTGTCTCTACCAAAAATGCAAAAAAAAAAAAAAAAATTAGCCAGGCATGGTGGCAGATTCCTGTAGTCCCAGCTACTCGGGAGGCTGAGGCAGGAGAATGGCATGAACCCAGAAGGCAGAGCTTGCAGTGAGCCAAGATCGCGCCACTGCAGTCCAGGCTGGGCAACAGAGTGGGACTCCGTCTCGAAAAAAAAAAAAAAAAGTATTGGTAAAAACTGCAATTATTTTTACATCAACCTAATATACCCTGAACAGAGCATGTTCTGGTTCTTTGGAACAGGCTTACTGTTTGGGGGTGGAAGTGGGTCAAAGTATAATTTTCAAAGAAGTTAAAAATGTGACTTCCATACAAATATAGAATGGACATGTGTCAAAGATCCATTTAACTCATTAACAAGGTAATAAGCAGTATATTAAAGATGGTTCTTAAGAGCATTTGATGAACAGAGATTTATATAGTTAGTTGGGAAAGGAATGCAGAAATAAGTTTATCAAATTAGATGCAAAATCAGTTAATATCCTACAGTGCAACAAAACTGTAGCCTTTGCAATTATTCTTCTACCAAACAGCAAAAATTTGCATCTTTACTAGACAAAAATATACAAATTAACATGCAATGTTAATGAGTGTTAATGAATCCGGGCTCTAATATATAGTCAATATGAAGGCAAGCAAAGACTCGTTTCTCATAGCGAATGAAATAAATTTTGCTGGACCTGTTAGACATGTCACAGTATAACATCGAGAGGACAAGCAGTCATCTTTTTGCATTACTTCCCGCTTTTGACAATTTCAAGTGATGCTCAGCAAAGGATAAATTCAGTAGTGGGGGAGGAAATATCAGTAAGCACATGTAAACATTCTGTTGAAATAGTTTTTATGGGTGGACAAGCAGGGCAGGGATGGTGGCTCACGCCTGTAATCTCAGCACTTTGGGAGCCCAAGGCAGAAGGAGAGCTTGAGCCCAAGAGTTGGAGACCGGCCTGACAATATAGAGAGACTCCGTCGCTGCAAAAATAAAAAAAATTAACTGAGAGTTGTAGTGCACGCTTGTAAGTCCTAGCTACTTGGGAGGCTGAGATGGGTGGATTTCTTGTGCCCAGGAGTTCAAGGCTGCAGTGAGCTTTGATTGTGCCACTGCACTCTAGGCTGGGTGACGGAGTGGGACCTTGTGTTTAAAAACAATAAAAACAGGTTGGGTGTGGTGGCTCACACCTGTAATGCCCGCACTTTGGGAGGCTGAGGCGGTGGATCATGAGGTCAAGAGTTTGAGACCAGCCTGGCCAATATGGTGAAACCCTGTCTCTACTAAAAATACAAAAATTAGCTGGGCATGGTGGTGCACAGCTACTCAGGAGGCTACTCAGGAGGCTGAGGCAGAAGAATCGCTTGAACCTGGGAGGTGAAGGTTGCAGTGAGCTGAGATTGCACCACAGCACTCCAGTCTGGGCGACAGTGAGACTCTCTCAAAACAAAACAAACAACAACAAAAAAACAATAAAAATAAATAAGTACAATAGTTTGGGGTTTTTCATTTTTCTATCTCCGTCTTTGTAATTCCTTGGTCTAACTCTCCTTTTGCTTCTTTTCCCCCCTTGGGTAGAGAATAGAGGAGTGTTATCTGTTGAGCCTCCCCAGGGGCAGTGGGCATCGTCTTCCCTAGCAGGGCTGCCTGTGGACAGTCGTGTGTCCCCGTCTCCCTGGGCTAGCTCTGGGCAGGTGGTGGCCCAGATTCTGTTGCCTCCTCCTTCTGCCAGTCTAGAAGGCAACATCAATTCCACTTTCAGGCTATGAAAGCACACAAGGAAACGGACTTAGTCATTTTCTGCTATAAATTTGCAGAGATGCCAGTTTAGTAAACAAAATAAATATCTCTTCTCAGTGTATTTGCCTATTGTGAATATGTATGAGCTCTTAGAACTTTGGGAAGAGGAAGATTTCTGGGGACAGCTTCTGGATTTAGAGCCACCTAGGTGGAGAATGGCAAAGGGCTTGCATGCACTATTTCTCAGCACCCCCACCCCTCACCTGTAAACTGGCCTTCTGAAGAGGGTGAGGAGGAAATCAGATTGGATGAGTAGCCATACTTACAGAATCAGTCACTAACACTTACTGAATGCCTATTATGTGACAGCCACAGAGATAGGGGCTGATGCTACAAAAATGACCAAGATGTATAGTCTTGGGCTGTCACCAGGGCGATCTCCTAGATGAGAAACTTATAAACAAGCAAATTACAACGTGATACACTTTTACCCCCCTGTGTAATAATATAACGTGTACATGTGTACCTGATACAATGATACACACAATGTGATATCACAAATATAATGTGATAAATACAGCAACGGAAGCCTGTGTGTGGTATGGGGGTTTGTTTAAAACACAGATTGGGGTAGGGAAAAATACAAACTGCAAGCAGACACAGCTAGGGTCAAATTTCAGCTCTACCACATAGTTGAATGCTTTAGATCACTTATTTATAAAATGGGGTCATTCCTTCCTTACTGTTCTTGAGAGTATTTGCAATAATGTATTTAGAGCACTAAATATAGTAACTAGCACATAGTTGGCACTCAATAAATTATAGCTATTAATGAGAGGCATTGATCTTTTCTTTTTTTCTTAGGTACAATAAATAGCTCGCCATAGAATTGCCGTTTGTAGTGTCCAAGGCACTTTCAGTCCATTATCTCAACACTGGGAAGGAGGTATTTTTGGCCTCTTTTCACAGATTAGGAATTCTTGGTTTAGAGTGGTGAGGAGCCCTGGCCAAGGCCACAAGCTAGTGCAGAAATGCAGAGAAAGAATCATTTTTGGGTGGGACAGAGAGCTAGTGAATCCGTATCAGATAGAAGGGCGGGAACTCTTCTGCCTTACTTGCATTTTTAGGCCCAAGTGCTGAGAAGCAGGACCAGCAGGAGGAAAGGAATCAGTGTGGCATTTGCTAACACAGGGATGTCCAAGAGATGGTGGAAGTCACGGAGCCCACTTGGGTGAATAAAATCAGATGATGAAAGCAAAGGGGGACCCCTATCTTTTCTTAGAAAAGAACTTTACACAAGAGAGGCCAAGACTAGGTATATGTCACACATTTTGGAACCTTTGTCATTTCCCTTGCTTGATAATTTTGTCTTCCATCCATTCCCCTGAGTAGTGAGCAGTGAACTCCTGATGAGGGAAACCACCTATCTACATGTGTTAGGGGCAGTAAGAAAGCAGAAAATGGAAAGACAGCATCCTACTGCATGGGGACAGCAGGGAAACAGGAACCGAGCGGATAGCATCCACTGCATGGGGACAGCAGGGAAACAGGAACTGGGGGGACAGCATCCTACTGCATGGGGGCAGCAGTGCCTTATAATGTCCAAGGCATTTTCAGTCCATTATCTCAACACTGGGAAGGAGGTATTTTTGGCCTCTTCACAGATTAGGAATGCTGAGCTTAGGGAGGTGAGGAGCCTTGGCCAAGGCCACAAGCTGGTGCAGAAATGCTAGTGAGAGAAACGGAAACCAGGCTGGGGGACAGCATCCTACTGCAAGGCGTCAGCAGGGAGACAGGAACTGGGGGAAGAGCAACCTACTGCATGGGACAGCAGGGAAAAAGGAACCAGGGGGATGGCGTCCTACTGCATGGGGGCAGCAGGGAAACAGGAACTGGGGACAGTATCTTACTGCATGGGACAGCAGGGAAACAGGAACTGGGGGACAGCATCCTACTGCATGGGACAGCAGGGAAACAGGAACTGGGGACAGTATCTTACTGCATGGGACAGCAGGGAAACAGGAACTGGGGGACAGCATCCTACTGCATGGGACAGCAAGGAAACAGGAACTGGGGGGACAGCATCCTACTGCATGGGACAGCAGGGAAACAGGAACTGGGGGACAGCATCCTACTGCATGGGACAGCAGGGAAACAGGAACTGGGGGACAGCATCCTACTGCACAGAAAGAGGAGAACCCCAAGGGATGTGTGGGTGGTGGCAGCTTTTCAGAGAACAAGCAGGAATACTGAGTTTCTGGCACATTCCAGAGGCTGGAAAGGACACATGAGAAGAACAGAGGAACCAGTGGGACCAAAAAGAGGTCTTGGGGTTTCACGGTAGAATAGCCAACTGAATATCCCCCACATAGAGACAGACTGAAAAGCAAGGCTTTCAGATTCCAGACTCTTGTCTCCACTGCATATATTCCCATACAAATTCACCTACACAAACTCTGTGTGCTAGAGGGACTCAGAGGCAGATCTCTGAGAGGGTTCAGAGATATTGAGAAGGATTGGATAGTTGGATATTGGCTGCGTCTGCTGCTGGGCTGAGAAAGGAAGAAACCGCAGGAAGATCGCCTGGAGCTTGCCCAGCTCCGAGCACTGGGCTCATGGTGGTGTATCCAGAAGCCCTTTCAAGTTGCAAGAAAGAGTAGCCATGTGGGAGTGACCTGGGTCCTGGTCCCAGCCCTGCCATTGACCACTCTATGCTGCTCATTTACACAACTTCCCAGGCCTCAGTGTCTTCATCTGTAAAATGGGGGCATAAAATCCAACCATAACCATTTTATAGTATTCTGAACAAGAACCAACTAATGTAATAGATGTAGAAGAGCACTGGAAATTGTATGAGCTCTGAAATGCTAGGAGAGAATTTTGTGGTTGTTTATTTTAATTATTATTATTTTTAAAATCATGGTCTCACCCACTAGGCCATTTATTGCTGACTTGGAGCTCTCTGATCCTGGTGCTCTGGGCTTATTTCCCCATGTAGACTGCATGCTGACAGAGAAGGCTGAGGTGCTCAAATCATACTTCTCCATATTTCTCTCATTACTGTCCCACCCTACACGCCCCTCTCCCCAGCAGGGCAGCTCTGACACAGAATTTGATGAGTGGCTGATTGATAGCTTGGCTGTGTGTTCCTGAGGATATCCAATGTTTCTTCCAGCATATAGTCACTGCCTTCCCATCTGTTTGGGTACTGGGGTGGGGATGGGGTCGGGGGTGAGCAGCCAGTTTCTCTGCCATCCAGTGTTGAAACAGAATGTCACGTGCTTCATTTGCAACAACATGGATTTAGGCTAGACTTTTTTTTTTTTTTTTAATAGGGTCTCCCTTGTCACCCAGGCTGGAGTGCTGTGGCATGATCTCAGCTCATGGCAGCCACGACCTCCTGGGTTCAAGAAATCCTCCTACTTCAGCCCGCCAAGTAGCTGGGACTACAGGCACGCACCGCCTTGCCTGGCTAATTTTTGTAGTTTTTGTAGGGCTTTCGCCACATTGTCCAGGCTGGTCTCTAGCTCCTGAGCTCAAGTTACCCACCCACCTTGGCCTCCCAACTAGAAGGGGGAAAGGAAAGAACCGTGAACCTTTGAAGTTTCTTGGTTACTTTTTTTGTTTGTTTTTTTTTTTCCAAAGTATTTTAGAATAAGTTACAGGTATGATTTTTCATCCCTAGATACTTCAGTTTGTATCTTTGAATAATTAGGGTTTTTTTGTTTTTGTTTTTTGGCTAGTTAATTAAAGTTACGGCATTTTTGATGTGTGTGTGTGTTGTGTGTGTGTGTGTAGTGTATGTGGTATGGAGTGTATGTGAATTACATAAGAGGGTATGTGTGTGTGGGAGTGTGTGTGCTGTGCATGTGCTGTGTAAGCTAATTTGAGTGTATGTGGTGTGTGAGCTAATGTGAGTGTGTGTGTGAGCTTATATGAGTGCATGTGCTGTGCAAGCTAATGTGGGTGCGTGTGGTGTGCGAGCTAATGTGACTAGGTGTGGTATATGAGTGTAGGAGTGGCGTGTGAGAGTGTGTGTGCTGTGTGAGCTAATGTGTGTGTGTGTGGTGTGTGAGCTAATGTGGGTGCGTGTGGTGTGCGAGCTAATGTGACTAGGTGTGGTATATGAGTGTAGGAGTGGTGTGTGAGAGTGTGTGTGCTGTGTGAGCTAATGTGTGTGTGTGTGGTGTGTGAGCTAATGTGGGTGCGTGTGGTGTGCGAGCTAATGTGACTAGGTGTGGTATATGAGTGTAGGAGTGGTGTGTGAGAGTGTGTGTGCTGTGTGAGCTAATGTGTGTGTGTGTGTGGGTGTGAGCTAATGTGGGTGCGTGTGGTGTGCGAGCTAATGTGGGTGCGTGTGGTGTGCGAGCTAATGTGACTAGGTGTGGTATATGAATGTAGGAGTGGTGTGTGAGAGTGTGTGGGGGGAGTGTGTGTGGTGTGTGAGCTTATGTGAGTGTGTGTGGTGTGTAAGCTAATGTATGTCTAGGTGGGTATGTGAGTGGAGGAGTGGTGTGTGAGAGTGTGTGGGGGGAGTGTGTGTGGTGTGTGAGCTTATGTGAGTGTGTTTGGGTGTGGTATGTGAGTGGAGGAGTGGTGCGTGTGTGTGTGTGTGTGAGAGAGAGAGAGAGAGAGAGAGAATGCTTGCATGTTTGTGTCAAGTGCAGACAGCTCTTTGCGGAGGATGTGGCTGCTGCTCTTCTTAGAGGCAGGGGGAGTGGGCCAAGGAAGGCCTTGTTCATCCCTCTGGGCTCAGCCAAGCCCTCAGGGAGCCGGGGTGCCCCGCACTGGGGAAGGGAGCAGCTGGGGAAAGTTGACTCAAGACAAAGTTCCCGGCTTCTCTTTCCCCGCTGCCTTTCCCTCAGGCCCTTACTCCCCCTGGCCAGGGACTCCATAATCTTACTAGGAAACCGGGACAGAATCGAGTGCTGAGTGTGGTACCCAAACTGCAAATTAATTAAGTCTGAAGTAAATATTTATTCCTCCCTTTTCTTTCAGGGAATTTTCTTGAGAGGAATTGGCTTGCTCGTTTTGTTTTTTGGTTTTTTTATTTTTCATCCTGATCCTTAAACACTACTGCTGAAAGACTAATCGTGTTGTGCAAGGTATAGCCTAGTCCTCTATTACCCGCTTCTCTCCCTGACTCTGGTAGCTTTCCTCTCCAAAGATGAAATGTCAGCCATTGGGAGAAGTGGCTCATAAGAACATGACTGTCTGCCATCAGCCCACAAGGTCGTGGCTGGGCAAAGGGCAGTCCCACCCCTGGATAATCTTTGGCTTAGACATTTAGCTCCAGGTGGGAGGTCAAGACTCCATCCCAGGCCAAGTAAGCCATGCCAACTAAAGCCTCCCATCTTTAGCATCTCCTGCAAGCTTGCCGGGACCAGGGTAAGGTGTTTAGGATGTCCTGGGCCATAAAAAGATAGTAGTGCTTTCCTCACTGCCCCCACATCCTCATATAACATAGAGTTAATCAGGAGATCAGTTAGAGTAAGGAACACCTAGAGTTCTGTTTCTTCCCATGATGATGACTAGGATATCAAGCAGTAAGTCACTGATAGGTTTTGGTTGGTTTGTTTGTTTTAGAGACAGGGTCTCACTTTGTTGCCCAGGCTGGAGTACAAGTGGTACGACCTTGGCTCACTGCAGCCTCCACCTCCTCGGTTCAAGTGATCCTCCTACCTCAGCCTCCCAAAGTGCTGGAATTACAGGTGTGAGCCACTGCACCTGGCCTGTGTGGGCTCATTTCCGAGGGAAGCTAGAATTTCACACCCTAGGCCTGGTGGTCTATGGCCTAGAGGGCTTCCTCAGCCTCCCTAGAGAACTGCCAGTGGCAGGTTCTAGGCAGCATTTGAACCCCTCACCCCCACCCCCAAGCCCCATTCTCTTTCCTCCTGTGTGCCAGCAGCTTCCTGGGCCTCCTGCACTTTCAGCCAGCGCTATGACAGCAGAAACAGAAAACAGCCAGGTCTCTATTCCCAGAGGACCAGTCTGTAGAGGAGGCTGTTCCGGGATGAGCTTGTTAGCAGAGAAATGTAATTACTGCCCTCCACCAGGCCGAAGGTTCTTTGCCTCCATAGTCTCCCTCCTGAGCACTCCAGGTTCTTTAGGAGAAGGCCTGTTGCTCTCAAGGTGAAGGTGTGGAGAATGGAAAATCTCAGGCTAGCTCAAGAGACTACAGAGTTATCCCCAGGAGAAGATCCCAGGGCTCCAGCCTCGGTGCCTCCTCCCACTCTGCCTTAACCGGCTTTGCTGGAAATTCCTCAGTTTCCGTCTCTGGAATGGGTCAAATCTGGGCTTGAATGGCAGACAGCATTCATTCACAAACATCCATTGAGGCCTATTGTGCGCCAGGAGCACTAAGGTAAAGGAATACTGGGATAAAAACACAGCCGATGATCTGAGAGGCATCTCACTGGGGAGACAGACACATACGCAATGACACTATAGTGCTGCAATAGGTCTACCCACTAAAGCATGTAAGAGGGACACCTACGGCATGCCCATGCTGGGGCAGGGGTGCAGGGGGCAGGGCTGATTCTGAGCTGATCCTTATGAATGGGTTAGCCAAGTCCAAAAAAGGGTGGGGGATAGGGAAGGGTGTCCCCAGAAGAGGAAACAGCCTGAAGCAAACAGAGGGAGGCCTTTAGGAGCCCCTGTGTTGTCTGCAATGGGGTGTCAGGTGCTATGAGAGACGATAGGGCATGTGTATAGGCCTTGGCATCAAATTGCAGAGGCAGGCTGCCCAAGTGTGCGTTGGGTTCTGTCATGCTGGGAAGTCTATACAATGGGAACAAATGGGACCAGTTTCATGGGGATTTGGGGACATAATGAGCACATGAGATGATCTATATGAAGCACTCAGCACAGTGTCTAGCTGGGGTAAGCAGTCTATATATTGCTGTTAGCAGTTCATATCATTACTGATGAGTTGTATGATCTTCCAAAAGTTATTTTATAGCTCCCATCCTCAGTTTTCTCATCTGTAAAATGGTGTTTTTGTTTGTTTGTTTTTTTACAGTCTATTCAGCTGTGAACAGATCAAGGGATTGCCTTACTGACTTTAACTTCCCATCTCCTAAGGCAGTGCCCAGTATACAAAGATCAGTCTCTTTTCCTTCCCTTTCATTTCATTCTTCCAGCCCACTTAGGGCCTAACTGCTCCAAAAAGTGGCTATTTGTTCTCCTTTCAGTTCTGGGTACATTTTGCTCTATACTCAACTTCCAAAAATAGATCTGACTCCAAGTTCTGCACTCTTTCCACTAAACTCCAGTTGCCACAACAAATTTTTACTCTAACAATGATGTATGGATTTTTGCCTAAAAAATTAGCAATGCATTTTTTACAATCCAGTGGTGGTAAGTTTACAGAGAAACAGGCAAGTTTATACATTGCTAAGATAATGTTTTAGATGCAATATATAAACCACTAAAATCCTTTAGGATAGCTAATGAATAATATGCATCAAAAACCTAAAAATGTTCAGGTTATTTTTTTCTCGGTAATTCTTGATTCTGACAATCCCAAGGGAATAATCCTAACTATACAAAGAAACTTGTTGCACAAATATATTTGTTACCACATTATTGATAATAAGGAAAAATCAGAAATGATCTGTGTAATCAATCCTAAGAGAACAGTTAACTAAATCCTGATAGAGCCACCTCCTCAAATTTATGAGGTACCTAGAGTAGAGTCAAATTCACAGACGCAGGAGGTAGAATGGTTGTTGCTTGGGCCTAGGGCAGAAGAGCGCAGGAAGTAGTTTTTGTTTGTTTGTTTGTTTTTTGAGACGGAGTCTCTGTCGCCCAGGCTGGAGTGCAGTGGCACGATCTCAGCTCACTGCAACCTCCGCCTCCTGGGTTCAAGCAATTCTCCTGCCTCAGCCTCTTGAGTAGCTGGGACCACAGGTGCATGCCATCATACCTGGCTAATTTTTTTTGTATTTTTAGTAGAGACAGGGTTTCACTGTGTTAGCCAGGATAGTCTCGATTTCCTGACCTCGTGATCTGCCCGCCTCGGCCTCCCAAAGTGCTGAGATTACAGGCGTGAGCCACCGCGCCCGGCCTTGCTTGGCCATTTCTGTGGAATCCCTCAATATCATCCTCATAAAACTCCTCCTCTGGAGACAGACAAACTCCTCCTCTGAAAGGTGGTGGCTAAGCAGACCAGCTCACTTATTTTTAGGCTTTTTAGAGCAGATCAGACACATGGGACGGCTAGGCAAGGATGTCACCAGACAAAGCACTCTGGAGGGCCTCGGGGTTGGTGTCAGGTTCCCACAGCCATGAGGAGGGCCTGGTCCGTATTCAAAACTTAGACAACGTGGAGAAGAAGGAACAGGAGGTGCTCTGCCACAGACCCAGGACCCTTCCACGCTTGCCAATGCTTGTTAGAAACGCATTTTGAAACATTCTCAGACTCTGCGATGGGGGGTTACATACAAAGGGGAACAGGATAGTGCTAAATGTCATAATTGCCAGGGACTGGGAGTGAGGGCATGAGGAAGACCTTGGGGCAGCTTAGTGCACCAGCAGTCAATACTGTTTATTGAGTGTCTACTACGTGCCAGCCGTGGAGGTAAAGAAGCTGCGTAGAAAGGGATTAAGTGCACAGATGGTGAAGTTGGGCCACCTGGTTCAAGTTCTGGATCTACCACTTAAGGTTTCATTACATTGGGTACATTATTTAACCAACTCTGTGACTCAGTTTCCTCATCTGCAAAGTGAGGATGAGGATAACATCTACCTTGTTGGCTATTATGAGGATTCAATGAGTTTACAGCAGCAAAATGCTTTAAGCAATGCCTGGCACATAGTAAGCATGATGTACATTTCTATTAAATGAAATTCAATAAATTATCAGCCCCATGCTGCTCAGGAAGTGAGACACTCTCAAAACCTGAACACCAAACCCCAGATTCAGGCTCAGCAGTTGTCCTCTCGTCTCCATGCACGGAGTTCCTCACGCCTCTCTCTTTCCCGATCCACCTTCCTAATATCCCCTTTGTCTCCTCTCATCCCGGCAGGGAGCTTTTATTCAGGTGGGTGAAAGGAGTGGACGTGGGGGCTGCGGAGCTCCAGAGTCTGGGGGCAGGGTAAAGCCAGACTGGCTGCTCTGGCTGGCGGCCGTGCCTCCTGCCAGGCTCCAGGAGGGCATGCCAAGAGCAGACGGATGCAGATTGGGCTGGAGGCAGATTAATATAATCACTGTATTACCAGTCCCACTCACTCCCCCACTCTTTCCCCTAATGGTGATTATTATACTTATTAGAGGCTCAGCTGCCAATGGTTATTGATTCTCCCTGCTGTAGCATTTTAATCAGGGCTGGAAGCTATTGTTGGAAACACCATCCTCCAGGGCCCCAGGACAGGTGCAGAGTGGGGCACTGGGACCTTTTCAGCCAGGCAGGCGAGGTCCCCAGGGTTCCAGAGTCATAGAGAGCACTCAACCCACAAACAGCCTCCCTCTGTCTGATGGCAGGGAAGCAGGAACAGAGAGGGGAATGGCACCACCTGGGCTTCCCTCCACGGAGGCTGGCTAGCGGTTTTTTTTCCAGCTGGGGCATGGCTGGGGCTGGCTCTGCTGGGTACACCACCAATTCTCCTCCTCGCACCAGGAGGATTCTCTTTCCTGCCCCCTCCACCATCACCCAGCGTCCTCCCCACTCCCCTGTGCCCGCTGGTGCTGAGGGGTGAACTGAATCTGTTTGGGTGTCTGTGGAACAGGTAAGGAGTGGTGATGGGGGGTGGGAAGCACCTAGCTGGGCTGTGGCTACGACATACTGGTCATTTATCTGGGGCTGGGGTGAGAGTGAGAGAGAATTCATGCTTGTTGAACCCACACTAGGTTTCAGGCATGTGTCAGGAGCTTCGCCCACGTTATCTCCTTTATCACATCAGACTTTCCAATGCCGCACTTTCCAGCACACTTGACAGAGGAAACAGAAACTCAGAGAATCAGAGTGGCATGCTCAAGGTCACTCAGCTAGGATGGGGCAGAGCTGGGTTTGGAGCCAGGTTATACCCTCTTGTAGGTGAGAAAAACCCCACTGCAGATCATTGGTGGCAGAATCTTCCAGATTGATACAGATATCAGTCCTGCACGGCCCAGCTCTGTTCTCTGGAGGCTCTGAGCACCCCAAGTAAGTGTAGAGTCTTCCCACATGTAATCACCAGAGAACTAAGCCTGCCCCGTGTGAGAGCCACCTGCCTGGGCTCTGGAGTCAGTGATGGCTCTGGACTGGGGGCACGTCCTATGACCCCAGCTGTGACTCCTGGTGTGCCCACTAGGTACCCTCCTGCATTAGCATGCTGAGGGTAAGACTACCTTGGCTGGCAGAAGCCTTTGTCTGTTACCGCCTTGGAGTTACTGGGAGCAGGGCGGGGGGGCAGTTTCTGAGGCTGACTGGGGCGTGGCACCCTGCCACTGCCCAGAATGCGATTATGTCTTGAGTTCATACAAGTTCATGGCACATAAAGTCCTGACAGCAAATGCAGAGGGGAAGAGGGCCAATAAAAGCCAAGTGAAAATGCAATAAATCAAAAAAATTAAATATTTCATACATCCACAAATGGTTGTGTAATGTGAGCATTTTTCAGTTCTACTGAAAATATGATGTGGATTAGGTGTTAACAGTTAAAAATGATTGCAGGCCTTTGTGGTGGACACTGGTGAGTTCTGGGTCCAGATGAGGGCCCATTTGTCTGCTCCAAAGGGTCCAGGACAGGCGACGTCCCAGACACATTGTTGCTGAATGTCTGTACTGAAACATCTCTTAGAAATCCTGGAGCTGGTGCTCTTTTGACACCTGGGCCCCTCTACTTTCCAAGAGAAGACAGGATAGAGGAGGCAGACATGAATGCCTCCTGGGCACCCTGCACACCAGAACGCCCCAGGAAAAGGGCTTTCTTTACTCCTTAGGGTGCACCAAGAACTCCTCTGCTCTCCTCTGTCTCCCTGGCTTCCTTCCTCTTGTTTCTATCTCATCTGAGTCGCCTTAGGGACTAACGCAATGGTGGACAATGATGTCATCTCTGAGATCACTTTGGCAGACTGGCTCCTGGGCCTCTGATAGAATTTCCCACTTACTGTGTCGCTCCTGTGGGGCACAGCTGGCCAGCCACAGTCTTGGTCCAGTCTTCCCTGCTGTGTCTCACCCCAAAGGCTGAGTCTCTTTGGCATTAGAGTCAGCCCTTTAAAAAACAAAGCAAAACTGTTTTGTACTTTTTTCTCTGTCCCTTCCCCACGATGCACCAGCTCCTCTGGGATCTTTCAGAGGACAGCAGATGCACCCTGGGCCCAGCTCCTCACCCAAAGGGCCTCTGGTGTCGAATGGGCCCCAGCCCAGGCGTTTCTGACCCCACTCCCCACCCTGTGTGTTGCTCCCAGCCTCTGCAGTTCAGACCCAGCCACCCTTGGCCTGACCAGCTCAGCCGTTTCATCCTTTGTCTACTGACTGGCATCATTCCCATGGCTGCACCCCCAGATGCAGACACCCAACCCTGCTCACGGTGAGGACGCATTCCTTTCCAGGAGGAAGCACCCTGGGGAGGTAGGGCTGGCAGCCCCCTGATGAATGTTCTGTGCATCATGTGGCAAAGAATAGCACTATCCTGAGCCTTAGAGGTTTTTCTTAACTGTAAAACGCAGATGGGACCTGATTGAACGTGTGAATCAAATGAGACTGTGGGTGTATAGCGCTTAATCCCATGTCTGGCACACAGTGGGGGTCCTATAGGCCCTACTCCCTGTCTCCCTTTCCTCTTTCTGGCTAAGTTGTGTCCTAGCTGTAGCATATGGTTGGGGCCGGGAACGTGATAGACCTAGGAGGCGTTTGGCACCAGGGAGGCCTGGTGTTGGCTGGGGCTGCAGTATTGCTGCTGGGTCACCTTGGCCTCACCTGTGTCACCTGCTTTCCACTCGCAAGGAGTGACGTATCTGGATCCACACAACTCCAGTGACTCCTAATCAGCTCTGACACTTGGTGAATGACTCACAGCAAGTGATACACAGAGATGAAAGGAGCCAGCACTGTGATCTTGGTTATGATAATGAGCTGGATGAGCTTCTCCCAGCGAAACCTGGAGATGCATGGGAGAGGCAGGTTGCTTCTGTCCCTGTCCTGACAGATGGGATGCTAATATAAAAGGTCTTTGTTAACTCCCCGGCACCCCCAAACACACACACCTGCTGCTCCTGGGTTGTTCTGATGGCACTAAAGGGAGAGTGGAGGTATCTTGGGAAGGTAAGCTTTGGCGGGGGGCAGGAGGTGGGAGAGAAGGGGCAGCAGCTCCAGAGGGGAGGAGCTGAGATACATGCTCCAGGAACTGTCCGGGTTTTCTCACAGACCCAGAGCAGCCCCATACCTTGGTCACCAGGACTGCTGGCTGGTCTCAAAAGGGGATCAAAGTGGGGGAGCTTCAGGCAGGTCATACTTCTCTTTTTTTTTTTTTTTTTTTTGAGACGGAGTCTCGCTCTGTCGCCCGGCTGGAGTGCAGTGGCCGGATCTCAGCTCACTGCAAACTCCGCCTCCCGGTTTACGCCATTCTCCTGCCTCAGCCTCCCAAGTAGCTGGGACTACAGGCGCCAGCACCTCGCCCGGCTAGCTTTTTGTATTTTTTTTTTAGTAGAGACGGGGTTCACCGTGTTAGCCAGGATGTCTCGAACTCCTGACCTCGTGATTCGCCCGTCTCGGCCTCCCAAAGTGCTGGGATTACAGGCTTGAGCCACCGCGCCCGGCCGGTATACTTCTCTACAGCAGGACGATAGCTTCTGTTTGTGGAGCTCTAAGTATCAAATAGTGATAAGCACTATGTGTGTGCACATTATTCAGTTCAATCCTCATGACAGCCCTGAGCAGGGTAGTATTCCCATTTTGCAGATGAAGTAAGTAAAACGGGAGAACAATAACTTACCTAGTGGCAGAACTAAGATTCAAACCCAGGTCCATCTGCATGCCTTAACCAGACCAGGCCTTGTTTAGGGAGGAAGTGCAGTCTAAAGCATCTTATCCTCTTACTTTCTCATCTTGGTCAGGGGAGCAGGTGCGAGGTGTGTATTAGTGGAAGTCCAGCAGAAGAGATGGCGAATGTAACCGGGCTGGGCTAAGGGGAGCTGGTGAGGGAGTGCAGAGCACTCTGAAGGCAACAGAGCAGAGTCATTTGGGACCTGCAGAGCACAAGGCTGGAGGAGGGGCTGCCCCACAGGAGCCTGGCCTTCACGGGGGAGCACCAGGGTCACCCCAGGCCCAGCAGGGTGTGTGAGTGAGTGGAGAGCAATCCACAGCCTTTCATCCTCACAGTCAGGTCTCCATAACTGACCCAAGCAAAGGCCTGGTTGGTGCAGCCTTAGAAGTCAATCCTCCAGGTATGGGGCACAGAGCAGGGTGGGGCAGGGTGATGAGTGGAAAGTGGGGCACAGGGAGCCTTGGGAGCTTTCTTTTTGTTATTATTTTGTGTGTGCTTTGAGACAGGGTCTTGCTGTGTTGCCCAGGCTGCAGTGCAGCAGCATGATCATAGCTCTCTACAGCCTCGACCTCCTGGCCTCAAGTGATCCTCCTACTTCAGCCTCCCGAGTAGCTGGGCCTACAGCCATGCCTGGCTGATTTTTTATTTTTATTTTTTGTAAAGATGAGGTCTCACTATGTTGCCCAGGTTGGCTTCAAACTCCTGGGCTCAAGCCATCCTCCAGCCTTGGCCTCCCAAAGTGCTGGGATTGCAGGTGTGAGCCACCATGCCTGGCCTCTCTGGAGCTTTCTGAGGGACATACAGAGCAGCAGTGACACTCTGTGCCCCCGAGAGGGGGTGGGCTGGGAGGCAGAATGTGCTATTCTGCCTGCGCCCAGGGCAGCTTCATCCTTCTGGCTTCTCTGACCACCACCAGCCACGCTGGGTGCGAGAGCCCCAGGGGAGGGCCCCATTCTTTCCCTGGGGAACCCAGAGGATTTCCCACACTTGCATAGGACCTGGGGGTCAGGAGGGGGAGGAGTCAGGAAGAAGCCACCTCTGAGAGGAGTGGGAGAGAGCCAGTAGCAGAGCTGCCTCTCAGCTTCTCACTTTCAGAAATGCACTCGCTGCCACAGCCTTTTATTCTTCCTACAAATTTGTACTGCACCCCGACTGCGGACAAGTCCAGTTCCTGCCAAGTGCAAGCTTGTGCTTAGGCAGTTGTCAATCTGGGCACACCCTCCAAGGCTGCCTGGCCCGATGGCAGGCTCTCTAAGCAAATGAGGAGGGGCAGTGTCAGTTCACCGGCTGCCCAGGAGGCTCATTCCAGCCCACCCCAGCCCAAGGTTCCCTCCCTGTCCCGAGCCCCGTGTCTGTCACTGTTAGCATTATTGCCTACAGTTATTGCCCCCCAAGTATAACCTCCCCAGGACCCATACCTAGGAGGGAGGGAACTACAGGCAGTGGAGGCCTCTGCTCAGAGATGCTCTGCCCCACGCTCACCTCCAGAAAGAGAGGCAGTTCAATTACCCAACTAAGAATGCAGGCATTTTCTGTCTGCTGGGCAGGTGAGACCAATCATACCAGCTGCCCCCAGCCCCAATCCCCCCTCCCCTGGCTCAGCGTCTTAGTGCATTAGTTGCTTAGCAAGGGAGGGTGGTTTCCATGACTTTCTGTTTCGTTACTCCCCACTCACCTAGCAGCTGATGGGGAGTGGGAGGACAGTGGTCGCCTGTCAGTTTCCCTGCTGTCTTATGTGCACACGGCAGGGGTGCTGTACAGCCTGGAGGCCTGGACAAATGGAATTCAAGGGCTGGGGAAAGAGTGGGCTGAGGCCTCACCCGTCACACCTACAGGCTGCCGAGCCTGCCAGGCAGCTTAATTTGCAGGGTTCAGCTCCCAGAAAGAACGGCTGCTGTTCTATTCTACCTTGGTCCTTGGGATGGAATCCTGATTGGATTGAATCCTAGGATATGTCATTTTCCCTCTGCTAGCTGCTGGTCCCAGCATCTCCCATACCTGATGGCGTGAGGTTGGACAGGAGCTGGTATTTATGCCAGGAGAGTCTGGGGCTTGGCCTGTTTCTGGGGCACTGGGGCACTGGGGCACCGGGGCAGGGAGTAGGTCTTGGCTGCTAGGTGAGGTACTCCTCATTGCACTCAGGAGCTTTCCAAATCCATAGCCCTGAAGAGAGAAGAGAGAAGATCCCATGGACCCTTGATCTTTCACCTTTCACTCTCTGCTGTCCCCAACCTGTCATCTGTGCCACAGAACTGAGGACCTAGTTAGAGAGACAGACAAGTGAGATAGATGACTGAGAGAGGGACCCAGCTGCCCCACCCCCAGCCAGCTCCTGAGAACCTCCTTTTAAAATTGCTTTGCATCATATATCTCTCTCTGCTCAGCCCCACTGGCCCCAGCAGCTCTGGCCTCCTCATCCATCATGCTGGCTGCAGGGCACCAGAGTATGTCTCACAGAGAAACCTTTCTGCCCTAGGCCTCCAAGGGGAAGGGCTCAGCTGTCAGAGAAGAGGGCCGTTTCCAAAGGGGTCAGAGCGCCAGACCCTCCAGGATTGATGGGCTATGAATTATGGATGTCGCATCCACCAGTCCCAAAGCTCCAGAGCCAGAGAGGGTATCCCTGCCTTCCTTCCTTGTTGGCCTCTTCTCTCTGGCATCCCTTTAGTGTGCGTTCATTTCATATTAGGTGCGTTCCTGTGTCAATGTTATTTGTTGGTTGCTTTGTTTAATGGATGGGGATTGTGTGCACACCCTCCCTAATCAACTGGGACCCCTGAGCATGAGGGCTGTTCCTCTTCCATGGCTAGTGCCTGGCTAGAGGGCCGCGCCACCAGCCACACTTAGGTGCTTAGTGTCATGCAGTCACCTAGCCTTACGAAGAATGAAGGGTTGTTCCAGGAGTCTGTGAAGGTAGCAGTGAGTCCAGACGGTGCACAAAGTGGCCACTGGGGCCAATTTCCTCCCCTCAACAAATAGCGTTTCACTGTGCTCTGAGCGAGGGCTGCTCCAACTCTTTCCTCCTTTACCCCCACCCCTTCCTTCCCTTGGGGTCGCTGGCCTTTCCTTCTGCTGCCCTGTCCCTCTGGTTTCTCCTCTGCCTGCATCCCCGGGCCTGTCCCTGGCAGGTGCTCTCCCAAGCAGTGCTCCCTCTGCCCGGCTCCACCTCCACCTTTCTCCCCTGCCGCATGCCCACGTGCTCGGATAACCCCCTCATGCCCTCCCCTGGATTCAGCCGTCCCCTCTGCTGAAGAGTCCCACCTCTGTGGAATGATTTGAGGCTCTTACCGCGAATGGCTCCTTGGACACCTCTGAACCCTTCTCCCATCCAACTCTGCTACCTCTGTTCTCACACGGTACTCACATCTTTCTCTAATCTACATGCATCAGCCTCCTCACCAGTTCCTCAGACTCCAGGTTTGTCCCCATCAATCACAGCCACCTTTCACAGAACTTCCCAGATCTCCGCCTGAACCTTCTGACCAACCACCCCTCCATGAAACCCCAGCAGTAGCACCTTTCATGCTCTGCCCCCTGAGGCCACCTCTCCTGCCCTCTCTACCCCCACCTCTGCTGATGCCACATGTGCCAACTGTTGCCTGCACAGTGCTCCCTCTGTTGAGGGTCCCCGAGTGCCTTCCTTCCCCACCCTATGCCCAGGGGCTTCCACCAGTTCTAGGTGTCCTGGTCCAGCGTCCCTGCCTTCAGGAGCCTGCTCTGGTCTCCGCCTCCTCATGAACAGGCTGCTCCACACTGGTGCTGCCATTGGCCATGTACATGCCTCTGTCTCCACTTACTGCTTTATTTATTTTAAGTTATTTGATGTTATTTTATTTTTTGAGACAGACTCTCACTCTGTTGCCCAGGCTGGAGTGCAGTGGTGTGTTCTCGGCTCACTGCAATCTCTGCCTCCCAGGTGCAAGCAATTCTTCCACCTCAGTCTTCTGAGTAGCTGGGATTACAGGTGCTTGACACCACGCCCAGCTAATTTTTGTATTTTTAGTAGAGGAGATGGGGTTTCACCATGTTGGCCAGGCTGGTCTCAAACTCCTGACCTTAGGCAATCCACCTGTCTTGGCCTCCCAAAGTGCTGGGATTACAGGCGTGAGCCACCGCTCCAGGCCACTGCTTTGTATTTTAATGTTCTATTCCGGTACCTGTGCAACTCGCTCCCCACCTCCCCGCCCTGCTGTATGTCTCACATCTCCAGCACCTGGAGTCCCTGGCATGTAAGAAAGGCCTCTAAATCCTGAACGAGGGAAATATATTGAATGAAGGAATGACTAGGAGTGAGCAGGTCCGGTGGGCAAAGGCTCACAGGTAGGGGTTGAAAGCGTGGGCGAATGGAGAGGCAGGTCGGAGGAGCAGCATTTGAGGTAAATTAGAAAATAGTGCCAGATTTAGCCGCAGGAGGAGAAAGGCTTTGAATATAGAAAACACCCCTTCCCTCGCTGCTCCTGTCAGCACCTTCTCAAAGCGAGGAAAATAAATCTGTTTTCCTTATGACAAAGCCTGATTTGATGATAAACCCTCTCAGCTTCCCGGGCGGTGGCAGTGACTCTGATAGGTGGGGAGGAGGCAGGAGTAGGTAAAGGAAGTGGGGGCTGGGGGAGAGAAAAAAAGAGAGACAGAGGCGGGGGAGGGGAGGGAGAGAAGGCGCTTGTTCTGTGCGCTGATTACTAATGCGGTGGAAAAGCTGGGCAGGTTCTGGAGGGAGGCCTTTATCCTGCATGAGAAAGCAGGCGGCGTGTTTCAGAAGCTATCCATAGGCTCCCGCCGCTAAACTAGAGGGAAAGGGAGGGCCGGGCAGGGTCTTGGGCTTGGCTCTGCCCTGAGCCACAGCATGAGGTGGGACAGAGCCGCTGAACTCTTGGCTCTCAGGGCCACAGTCACCTGGGGCCTCTCCAGAACAGCAAGGGGGTCTTCTCTTTCCAGGGGGCTGCTTCGTCTGCCGAGGTCACAGCCTCCTTCCTTGGGGAGGTGTTTATAGGGTCACTTGGCTTCTTTCCCTACCTTTCTGGGGATTGGGGGGAACCCAGCCCCATTCCTGGCACCTAAAGATGGAAGCTTAGGGAGGCTTCTGGGAGTCCCTGTCCCCGAGGAAGGGGTGGTGTCTTTGGGGTGGCTGGGTCTTAACAGTGTGTGGATGCTGGGGAGCCAGGAGGCATACCCCTATAACTTCCCTCCCTTGCCATGAAGAGAAGCAGAGCCGTCTGCCACAGGGTTAGGCAACCCGTCCCTCATCCGTTGGGGGGACCCTTTTCTGAGTAGCCTTCCTGTTAAGAAAACAAAAGAACATGTGAGATCACGGAGCTGCAGACTGCACCTTGGAGATCACTGAATATTCTCTTCTCTTGGCCAGAGGAGGGAATAGAGCAAAGCAGATATGCCTGAGTCCACACAGCTGGTTAGCGTCCAACCGGGAGCAGTCACCCCTTCTACCCAAATTCCAGTCTCCACAGTGCAGCCCCAAACAGGGGCCTCTGCTTCTCCTGTAACCCAAATCAAATAAGGCCTTCCTGTTTCTACTGTGAGGCACACTTCAAGCTGGAGACACACCCTAAAAAACCTGATATCTAACTCTAAAAGCTTTAAGACACAGTGACGGCCGGGCGCGGTGGCTCAAGCCTGTAATCCCAGCACTTTGGGAGGCTGAGACGGGTGGATCACGAGGTCAGGAGATCAAGACCATCCTGGCTAACACAGTGAAACCCCGTCTCTACTAAAAATACAAAAAAACTAGCCGGGCGAGGTGGCGGGCGCCTGTAGTCCCAGCTACTCGGGAGGCTGAGGCAGGAGAATGGCGTGAACCCGGGAGGCGGAGCTTGCAGTGAGCTGAGATCCGGCCACTGCACTCCAGTCCGGGCGACAGAGCGAGACTCCGCCTCAAAAAAAAAAAAAAAAAAAAAAGACACAGTGACGCACACCTACCTGAGTCTTCTGGAGACAGTGGCCTGCATTACACCCAAGCTTCCTTCAAATGCTCTCCGCCCCCTTTCCTCAAAGCCCCACACCTTCTGGAAGCTGCTCACATTCTCCCTCCCTCTGCAGGCTCCAGCCCACGAGGGGTTCCTGCCCTTTCCCCACCACCCCGCTTCTAGGTCTCTCCTCTTTCTCCACTTCTGTTCCCCATTTCCACTCATTACCCTACGCAGGCCTGGTAGCCAAGCAACAGATCCTTCCTCTTTAAAAGGTTAAACTTGCTCTGGTCACTGTCACCCTCCAGTCTGTGAATCATGCTGCCTTTCCCTCCTGCCTCGTGTTTTCAGCATGACTAACAGGGAGAGAAGGCGGCGAGCGGTGTGCGTTTCTCAGAGAAGGATCCCGTGCACTCACAAGAGAATCCTCGGAGGCTTTCCTACCCAGGGCCCTGCTGCCTCTGACCGCACCCCAAGCCCGCTCTGCTGCTCACATGGGCCTCCTCTCTCCTTTGTGCTTTTCGCCTTCTGTTCCCATTGACTGGAAAACATTCCCCTCACATTTTGCATGGCTACTGCCTTCTCATCAGGGAGGTCTCAGGTCAACCATCACCACCCCCAGGAAGCCTTCCTTGGCTGCCCTACCTCATGTCACTGGCCTCCACTACCAGTCACTGCCACGTTCACTTCCTTTTGTTGCCATTTAGCACCTGTCCCTGTCTGAATTGTATCATTTATCTGCTATTATTTGTTTATTCTGTCTCCCTGAGGCCAGGGACCTTGTCTGTCTTTATTACTGTGCTGACCCTGGTGCTCAGCACTTAATAAAGAATCATTTTAAAAAATGAATGAAGGACACTAAAGGTGGATAAGATTGAGGCAGGGCCTGGATCTGAGTAAATCTCTTTGTTGATGGGCCTTGCACACTCAAGGGCTCCTTCTCTACCCTGCTCAGGAAGCTGAGACTCAGCATTCATGGGAGACGGGGGACCTCCTTGGTTAAGAGGACATCCCCTTCAGCCCCTGAGACGCTGTGTTCCAGGTGGGGTGTGTGCTATTGCTTCTGGGGTGTTGATGTCCCCACCTTGTCTGCTTCTGCTTCTTTGCAGGCTGTCATAGAAGTTACCTGGACACCACCCACCCCTGGGGAGTGGGGTGATGGGAACTTGCTTGGTGATGACAACAAACAAACAAACACTTTCCCTTTCCCACTTCTCTCCCGGTATTCCAGGCAGGAGGTAAGTGGGCAGTTCCTGGACATCGTGGAAGGAATGAGGCAGTAAGTTTCGTGCTGTACCCACTTGCCCCTCAAACTGTAATGCTCTAGAATGGAGAGGAGCAGCAGAGAGGCAGGGGTGTGCCAGGCCACCTCTCTAGGAGTTCATGTTCCCATTAGAAAAAAAAACTGGAACAAGAAGGCTGAGAGAGAGGCTCAATCAAGAGCTCAAACCTGGCCTAGAACACACTTGGGCTTGTTGTGACTCTGTTTACCAATAAGCAGGAAGGAGCCTATTGTACTCAGGGTTACAGAAGCGGAAAGAAATCCCGTGAATAGGAGCACAGGAGCCAAGAAGTTGGGCTCAGAGACAATAGATAGGAAGGGAGGGGGTGTGGGAAGGGAGATCCAGACTGGTGAAGCTTAGAGGAGAAAGCCAGGTGTGCAGGGGCCACCACTTAGGAACATCAGGAGAGGAGGGGTAGAAAAAGAGCCATTTACATGGTCAGATTTCTGTTGCAGGTCTGCCTCCCCACCGTGCCGTGAAGCGAGCTGGCCTAGCACAAGGTTTATTGGGTATGTTCTATGAGCAAGGAAGTGTGAGGCAAGACATGATTCAGCAGGTGTGTCAGACATGCAGCTCCAAGGCCAGAGGGCCAGCAGGCTTTGCACTCAGGCCAAATTTCAATATCTAGTCTGCCTCTTACTTAACTTCTCTGCCTTCTTTTTTTTTGAGACGGAGTCTCACTCTGTCGCCCAAGCTGGAGTTCAGTGGTGCGATCTCGGCTCACTGCAAGCTCCGCCTTCAGGGTTCAAGCAATTTTCCTGCCTCAGCCTCCTGAGTAGCTGGATTTACAGGTGACTGCCACTACACCTGCCAAATTTTTGTATTTTTAGTAGAGACAGGGTTTCACCATGTTGGTCAGACTGGTCTCGAACTCCTGACCTCAGGAGATCTGTCTGCCTCTGCTTCCCAAAGTCTGCCTTCTGTAAAACTGGGGCAGCACCCACCTTATCAGGCTACGATGGAGATGAAATGTAATGATGCATGTAATGCGCAGGGCTAGTGTGATGTCCTACAGATGGTGGCAGGTGCTTTCTGCAGCCCGCACCTCTGGCCCTGGCGTAAACCAGAGAAGATCACCATCAGCACTAGGTAAAGCCCTGCCTGGACACAGGTGCATGGACCAAAGAACCCTGAGGACTCTTTGATCCTTTGAAATACTGACTTTCTGACAGCTTCCTGTCGTTCTCTATTTCCTATCATCTCTGCAGGGATAATGCACTGATCTGCTGACTTTAGGAAGGATCCTGTTTTCAGACTGATTTCTTCAAAGGGGTAGCGTCTACATTGGCAAGGTGATTACAGCCCAGGCTCACAGCTGATTTGGAAAACTTCAGTCCCAAAAGACGACTTTTTTTTCCCCTCCTCTGCAGGATGCTTTAGCTTGAAACATCTGGTTAACTGCTTAACACCTTCCTACTTTGCAGAACATTCCCAGCATGGGGGCTGTTTGCATCTTTCTGGGCTAGTATGTTTCAAGATTATTTAAAGCCAAAGACCTCATGCACTGTGGGAGGTCCCGCTCTTCTCTGCCCACCCCATTTCTCATGCTCCCACTCCCACCCCCAACACTCCCCCAAGGGCAGAAGCTCATCTTCCACTGTATGTCCACAGGGTTAAAACCTGCCATCTTGCCTGTCTCCCAGGGCATGGCTCCTTCAGGGATGTCTTTTCTTTTTCTTCTTCTTCTTCTTTTTTTTTTTTTTGAGACACAGTCTTGCTCTGCCGCCAAGGCCGGAATGCAATGGCATGATTTCGGCTCACTGCAACCTCCACCTCCCAGGTTCAAGCAATTCTCCTGCCTCAGGCACCTGAGTAGCTGGGATTACAGGCGCACGCCACCACTCCTGGCTATTTTTTGTATTTTTAGTAGAGATCACGTTTCACCATGTTGGTCAGGCTGGTCTCGAACTCCTGACCTTGTGATCTGCCTGCTCAGCCTCCCAAAGTGCTGGGATTACAGATGTGAGCCACCGTGCCCAGCCTCCTTCAGGGATTTCTTAGATCTCCAAGAGAGGTGCTGCAGCTCTCACAGGTGCTGGGCTCCAGGAGTCTGTCCTGGGAGGCAGGGGGCCTCTCTGTGGGAGAAGCACCTCTCCTAAGACTGCCCAGTGATCCTTGGGGGACACTGATTATGGACAATGTGTAATTCAAAGGTTGTTACCTTTGGTTTCAGGATGGGTCAGAAAGGACTTGAAAAGCTTGGATTATTCTCTCTTCTGCGTGGACCAGAGAATGATGAGGAAGGCCTGCAGCTAAGCCAGCTTTAAAGCCACGGTATAGTTGATTTGGGCTCAGAAAGCTCAACTTGTGAGACTAGACTGATTGTGTGTCTGTATTTCCTGTACTTCCTTCCTTGTCTCCTTTACCATTTGATCCCTCTTTGTCAATGTTAGTCTGTGCTATTGGGAACAATAGAAGAGGGTTGTGTCTTTGTTCTTAGACTAGAAATGTAATAAGATAGGGATAGGCACCACACCCCTTGGGCTTGGATATGCTTTGAGCAACAGATTTGGACTGAGGGAACTCCACAGGGCCAGGACAGAGTGAGGTGCTGGTGTGATCAGGATATGCGGTAGTCAAACTCAGGTCTTCAGACTCTCACTCCAGTGCTCACTCCCTTGCATCACAGTTCCTTTACAGGTGCCATAACAAGAAACACTTCCACTCCCTCCTGTATCTGAACTGTGTGTTAGACACAAGAGAATAGAATTCTGGAGCCGGCACACTGGCACACATCTGTAATCCTAGTTACTTAGGAGGCTGAGGCAGGTGGATGTTTGAGCCCAAGAGTTCAAGACCAGCCTAGGCAACCTAGTGAGACCCCATCTTTTAAAAAGAGAGAGAAAGAGAAAAGAACTCTGAAGGCAGGGCTGGGATTGGTAGTGCCAGGAGGAAACAAAAAGCTATTTGCTCTGGTGCCAGGGCACAGAAGGAGAACAGAGAAAAAGGAGGCAGAAGGAGTGCAGAGAGGAGGAAGAGGAGAGCAGGTGTTCTGTGTGGGCTCGTTCGAAAGGAAGTACACAAGCACGTCCAGGCCATGGGTTTGGACGTGTCTGGAAGGGCTGGACAGGCCAGGTTGAAGACAAGAAGGCCTCAGTATGGGGAATTTTATTACAATGAGGCAGGAAGGAGGTGGTCCTTGGGCTTCTTTGTCACCCGCAGGGAGAAGGGAGACGTGAGAGCCGTGGGGAAAGAGGCAGGCATCCTCCCTCTACATGGAGACTTTGGTCCACGCTGCCGGCAGCCACAGGAGGGAGGCGTGCCACATGGCGGCTGCTGGAGAATGTGAGGCCTGCTGGTCCAAGAGATGACCTTGAGAGAGAGGAGAGACAAAATTGAGCTGGTGTCTCCTGTCGGGAGAGGGGAGGGGCAGGTGAGGTGGGAGGAGAAAGCTGAGAGGGAGCTAGACAGGGAGGGTGCGGGGTGAGCTGCGGCCACCTCCCCGTCTGGTCTGTCTGCCTCTGTCCTGGCCAGAAGGAAGGAGGACACAGACACGGGCATGTGGGGGTGCGGCAGAGATGGGGGGCCATGTGTCCTTGAGCCCCAAGGTTCTCCCGGACTGAGACCTTCATTACCTCATGTGCTTCCTAAGGATACAGGCCTTGATCCTGCTGGGAGCAGGCCCTGGACTCAAGTTCCATAGGCAGCCCCCATTTTTCTAGCCTGGGTGATGCACTCCCGAGTCCTTGCTTTTCAAAGCATTTTGGGAGGTCATGGTGGGGGGCACCCATCCTCTGCTCCAGGAGCTGGAGACGGAATTTCCCATTTCTCTGACAAGAATTCCCAAGAAGTGATGGCTGTCACTGCAGCTCCACCCCCTTGCCCATCTTTCTTTTCTGTTATAGATTGTTTATGTTAAGTCATCTTTCTCTGGGACAAAGTACTTAGCCTCTCATTTTCTGTCAGTAAAAGGAGGGATAATAATTCCTTCCTTACAGAGTTGTTAGGACTATCAAATTAGGTTCCATATGTAAAGAGCTTGCTGAAGTGCAAACTGACAGCAGAAATGTAAAAGATTACTATTCCTAGGGAAGAGAAAAAAGGGAAAAGGAAGCAGGAAGGGAGCCCAGGCAAGGTCAGGGTGGGGAAACGGCCTTGGCTCCTAAAACAGACTTAGTTCCAGCCCCTCCAGCAGCCCCTCCCACCCTCCCTTCTCCACGAGCCTGCTGTGGCCCTGGGCCTTGCTGGTAACCTTCGTTAAAACAGGACCCTGGAACTGAGAATAAGGCAGTCAGAGGGGGAGGTCATTGCAAACTCATCCTTTCTCTCACAGAGAAGAGGGGCCCTAGCCTCTTCCCCACGACCTTCTCCCACTGATACTCATAGGACGGGTTAGGGCAGGACCCTCTTGAAGGCCACAGGGTGCCCCAAAGGAGGGAGGCACTCCCCTTCACACAGAGCTGGCAGAATAGTCACCAGAGTGCCTCCCAGAGCAAGTGCTCCTGCCAAGGTCAAATATGAGTGCTGCTGGGCCACGAAGGACCTGGATGAGTGAGGTTAGGAAAGTTTGGTGTTGGAGAAGGTGGATTTGATGCAAATCTAGACTGCCGGCTGGCATGAGACCCTCAAGCTGCCTGCCATGCCTGGCTGGACCCCACAGCCCCTCCTCTCTCTCCCTTCCTTTGTACTCTCTCAGGTCTGGCTTGCATCTGCCCTGTGTCATTCTCTCCATCTTTACCATCTGCAGGATAGCAGGGCCTCACTCTGGCTAAAGAGGTGCTCTCTGCCTTCCTTACCAGTTGCCCAACCCTAACCCCTTTAGGTCCCCGAGAAACAGGAGACCTAGCTGTTCACATCAAGATCAAGAAGCAGCAGCTGTGGGGTTTCTCTCTCTCTGTCTCTCCCCATCTCTCTTCCTCCCGCCCTCCCTGGTGCAGAGGGACAGATGCTCTGTTTAGAATTTCTTCAGGGAGACAGCCAACAAGAACATTCTTTCTCTTCCTTGGGCTTCCCTAGCCAAAAATGGGGGATTAGCCAAGAGACAGCTGCAGAGGCAGTGGCCCTTGGGGAACCCCTCCCGGAGTAGCAACAATGGCCTCGGGAAAGAAACTGTCTGGAGCCGGCCTCCTTTAATTGGAACTTGAAAGTGGTGTTTGCATTGGAGTGTGGCAGAGAGCAGGACTTCAGACTCTGGCTGGATGGACACAGGATCGAATCCTAGCTCTGCCACTCTCTTGCTGTTTGGGTTTAGGCCACTCCCCTTTCAGAAGCCTGTTTCTTCATGTGGAGTCGAGATGAGCATCCCTATTCACTAGGGTTGTTGCTGGGATTAAATGAGTTGATGCACAGAAAAGCTTCTGTTATAGGTCTGGCAAACTCCGGGAGTCCAGGGATTGTTAGATCCCCTGTCCCACAATAGAGCAGGAGCCAGGTAACTTTCTGTACTCAGCAAAGAGCAACTGAGAGGCATGTAGGAATGATGTGGCTTCCAGTACCCAAAAGCCCCAGTTCTAGAAAACCTTTTTTTTTAATTGGATTTTTTAAAAAATTGGATTCCTCGGTCAGGAGTGGTGGCTCACGCCTGTAATTCCAGCACTTTGGGAGGCCGAGCCAGGCAGATCACCTGAGGTCAGGAGTTCGAGACCAGCCTGACCAACATGGAGAAACCCTGTCTCTACTTAAAATACAAAATTAGCCAGGCGTGGTGGCGCATGCCTGTATTCCCAGCTACTCAGGAGGCTGAGGCAGGAGAATTGCTTGAACCCGGGAGGGGGAGGTTGCGGTGAGCCAAGATCATGCCATTACACTCCAGACTGGGCAACAAGAGTGAAACTCCATCTCAAACAAAAAAAAAAAAAGGAAAAAAAAAGAAAGAAAAAAAGAAAATTGGATTCCTCAATCCAGGGTCTCTTACATTTGGAGAACTTTAGGCTTTCAGCTGTTGCATGCCTAGGCCTTGCCATAATCCAATAAAGCAGGATATGGAATGGGATATTGGATATGGAAGGGGATAGGATTGGTGGATGAAACAGAGAAAGGGAGAGAGAGAAACAGAAAACACACACACACACAGAGAGGGAGGGAGAGAGAGAGAGATTTCGCTGTAACATACTCTTGGAAGACAGAAAGAGGAGACAAAGGAGAGGAAGGGCCAGTGACAGCTCTGCTGCTCTGAAAGGCAAGGGGCCCTCAGCTCACTGCCTTCCTCATCCTCCCCTGGGGCTAGGTGCACTGGAATCCTAGATTCCCTGGGAGTGAAGGCAGGTACCACGATGGCATGAAGGCATCTCCCGCCACCTTCAAGACTTCCCGTTGCCAGTCTGTAGCCTGTGTGTTGAGTCCTGGTCCAACCCTGAGTCACCCATGTGAACTGGGGTCAGTGATTGGTCTCTAGTTCTCCACCTCTCCATCTGAAGAATGTGAATAATAATTTCTGACTTGGCTGCTTACAGGACCGCCATGAAGATCCAAGTGCACAGTGAGGTGCCAGACAGAGGTGGGGGAAGGCAGATACATGAATTCCTTTCCATGTAGCCCACAAAAAACACCTGCCCCTCCTGACTCGGAGACCACCAGGGACCTTGAATAGTTGCCTTGGCAACTCATTGCCTGGCTAACTCCCACTCCTTTGGGTTTCAGCTTAAACATCAGTTCTGCAAGATCTTCTGGACCCCTAAGCTGGGTCTTCCTCTTGTAAGCATTTGTAGCATTCTGTACATACCCTTTATAGCACTTTTACGAGTTGAATAGCGTGGTTATTGGTGTGCTTGTTTCACACCTGTCTTTTGCACTAAATTCTAAGCTCTGTGAGGAAAAGGAATATGTTTCTGTTGTGCACCATCTTATTACCACATAGCAGTGGGTGCTCCATAAGATCCTCCTGCATGAGTAGGTGAATTCCCTGCCTTATCCCTCTCTCATGCCTTGACATGAGGCGTGAGGCCAAGTGCCCATCCATCACATTCCCCTTGCCCAAAACCTCCTTATAAGGGTGAGGAGAAGGGTAGCATCTCCTATCCCTTCTAACTCAAGGAATAAATCATTGGCTGCATGATAGTTACCCTTCTTCCCATCCTCCCAGCATAGCAGCCCCTGCCCAGGATCCAAAAGGCAGTGGTGAGTAATTGCTATTTTTATATATTTATCTTTGCACAAGGCTGCCCTCTGGTGGTCGAACATGCAGGAGCAAATGGGAAGGATGGAAACCACAGTGGCCAGGAGCGAGCTGGCTGAGCCCTCCACGCTCAGAGACTGGCCAGTGAGCCAGGGAAGAGGTAAGTGCTACAAGAAGCGCATCTGGGTGAAGATTCATGTCAGTTCTCCATCCTTATGAATGGCTCCCTCCAAATCTAACAGGAGGCCCTGGCCTCAGAAGAACAGGAAATGAAGGAATGCCCTGTAGAAACCCTACCTACCCCAGTAGGATGGCGTGCGGGTAGAGGGAGCTGGTTTAAGTAGCTATTCTTTCTCCTCAGTGGTATGCAGGCAAACATTTTATAGCCGGCTCTCAAAAAAGGAAATCCCAATTTGTAGCGTTTACCAAGTTCTGTAGTGTAAATACCCCTACCATGGCCAATTTTAAACCTCCAATGTGATGTCACTGAATGAGGAGCTGGAAGAGATCCGAGGAGCACACCATTACCTAGAAGTTCCCCCATACAGATACCACGGACAGAAATAACTTCAAGGGCATGGTTAATAGTGAAATATAGTGAACAAATTGAAAAATGATGATTTTTGAATAATTATTACATTTGTTTTCAATATAATATATTTAATTGTGAGTTTATATAATTTAATTTTTCATAATGGCTGTGTTTAACAACTGACTTGCAAAATTCGGGAAAATTTAATAATCGGTTCCTGCAAGTAGTAAGAGCTGGCTCCAGCATATCACTGCTTCTTCTCTTCCCCCCTTCTTCCTTCTCTTCCTCCTCCCCTCTTCCTCTCCCACGGCTTTCTTGGCATTCTGTGTGGGTACAAGAGATGGGGAATATGGAAAAGAGTTCCACTGCAGACATTGCTATTTTCTGAGCCAGGAGCCATAAGTGTCAAGGAAAGAAGATGAAGAAATGCAAATTTGGCTGCTGAAAGACGTTTCAGTATGAGTGTGTGTGTGCATGCATGCGTGTACGTGTGTGTGATTTTTGCAAGGGATTGAGAGGTCGATTAATGCCTGGGCTAAAGATCACTGTCGAAAGATATTGGGCTTTATGGCTGGAGGCCCATGCCTGCATGGTCCTTGGAGGCCTCTTACCTGGGAGCAGCGGAAGGGCTCTGAACTAGGTGAAGCGGCCGATGGGGAGCCGAGGCAGGCAGAAGTAGGCGCTGGGGAAGAGGCTGAGGTTGATGGGGTTGCCGTCCAGGCGGATGTCTTCCAGCTGCCTGCGGGTGTGTTTGTGCTCCTCGGGATCACAGAATACATCTCTCTGCATGGTCTCTATCAGGTTATTCTGGGAAGAACACACACCAGCTGAGCCCCACCAAGACGGTCTGCCCCTTAAGCAGCACCGAAGGCTCACATCAGCTGTCCCTACCAGCTCTGCCTGCTCTGGTGCAACTGGAGAAACTGAAACATCTAGGGCCAAAGCCACACAACAAGGGTGAGAAGAGGAGCCCCACGGGGGATGGATGGAGAGAGAGGGCACAGAAGAAGAGGAAAAGAAGGGCAGAGAGGAAGGAGGGAAGGACTGAAGGGAAGGAAAGAGACAGAGGGTAGGAAAAAGAGAGAAGGAAAAGCAGTTGGGTGAGATAAAATAAAGTGGTGGAGGGAGAGAAAGTGTTTTAAAAAGAAAAAAATGGAGAAAATCAAACTGGGGTCATGGAAAACTATTTAGACAAGACCTCCCAATTCTTGTCTCCAATAAACCCTCCAATCAAGGAGACCTCACAGGTGCCTAAGTCTCATGCCTCTCACTGCCATGACCTGCTCATGGTATCTAACTTTCATCCTCCATGCTGTTTATCACCCTTGCTCTGGGTGAGGCTCCTTACCTGCAGGTGTACAGAGCGCAGGCTCAGGGGCAAAGGCCCTGGGATGGAATCCAGCAGGTTATCTGATAGGTAAAGGAACTGCAGCTTCTCCATTGCCTGGGAGAAAACAGAGTGTAGGAGGCTGGTGGGTCCAACATGTTGGACCCTGGCAGTGAGGATGGCTATGAGGCCAGAGACATTTGTTCACTCGGGGCTCACTTAGCATCAGTCATGAGCCAGGCTCTGTACTGGGTGCCACAGGGGTTGCCCAGGTCTTTAAGGAGCTTACAGACACTAACTCCAACTGGATGCAGGAGGAAAGCTGCTACCACTGAGGTGCCAGCCACTGAAGTAGGAAAGAACTAATCAGCTGGTAATGACACTGGGTGGTGCAGGGGAGGGGCAGGGACAGGGTAGAAGGGAGGACCAGGGAACATTTCAGCTCTGCCTCAACTTCTCTGCTATCAGAAGGGACTTTCCCCAATGACAAGTCTCCAAATGCTAAACCTGGGGCCATGGATAATTATCTAGACAAGACCTCCCAATCAGTGTCTCCAATAAACCCTCCAATAAAGGAGACCCCACAGCTGCGTAAGTCTCATGCCTCTCACTGGCATGACCTGCTCCCTGGTATCTAACTTCCATCCTCCATGCTCTGTTTCTCGTCCTTGCTCTGGGTGAGGAGCAGGTACGGAGCAGATGCTCGGGAGACAGCCAGACTATTAGAATGAGAACCGCAGGCACAGAGAGGCACACAGCCTGTGCATGGGACTGCGCTCTCGGAATCAACAGTGTTCATCAGAGAAGGGTTTGGGAAGAGACGAGCCTTCAGCAGGGCTCAGTGAGCAAAGAAAAATGATAGCTACCATTTATGGAGCATCTACTATGCATATCTAACCCTCCTGTTCTCTTTGTAAATGCTATCTTATTTAACCCTCCAGCAGCTGTGTCAAGCAGGTATCATTACCCTCATTTTGCAGATGAGAAAACAAGGTCAGAGAGGTTGGTGACTCTCACACAAACCCAAGTCTCTGTGGCTTCCAAGCCCAGGCCTTATCCTGGGCTGAGAAAACAGCTCTGAGTCAAGGCAAAGCAGCACCCCCTAATATGGAGACAGCTGGAATGTTGCTGAGGCTGAGCAGTGGGGAACTTCAGGGATCATGCAATCCCGTTCTTAGAGACCGAAAGACTGAGGCCCAAGGTCACGTGGCAGGCTTCTGATTCCCAGTCTAGTGCTCTTCCACCACAACAGTGGTAGTGACACTGTGTTCTGTAAAATTCCCTCAAAGACCACTGCAGACAGGAGAAGGCTGAGAGGGTAGAAGGCACTGGGGAGGGCGGGGCGAGAGAGCAAGCAGGTGTGCCTCTGTGCCCTCATCCTATTTCAAAAATACAAGTCTAATTTGGTTTATTTGATGCTTCTAAATAGGAATTAGATTGCATAAAGGATTCTACTACTTGAGAGACAGACAGACAGAGAGCGAGCACGCGGGCGAGCATACCTGGGGCTCCTCCTAGCCCTATTGAATGGGCCGTCCCAGGGGGCATATTTGTGTCATATAACTTAGCCCTTCCCATCAAAACTGGCCAGCCAATGACCAATCAAATAGTCTCTCTTGGACAGGCGCAGTGGCTCACGCCTGCAATCCCTGCACTTCGGGAGGCCAAGGTGGGCAGATCACCTGAGGTCAGGAGTTCGAGATCAGCCTGGCCAACATGGTGAAACCCCATTTCTACTAAAAATACAAAAACTAGCTGGGCATGGTGGTGCATCCTGTAATCCCAGCTACTCAGGAGGCTGAGGCTGGAGAATTGCTTGAACATGGGAGACAGAGGTTGCAGTGAGCCGAGATCATGCCACTGCACTCCAGCCTGGGCGACAGAGGGAGATCTGTCTCAAAACAACAACAAAAAAGTCTCTCTTGAGCATTTGATCATAGAAAGACAATGATTAATCAGTCACTTAGTGGCGGGTTTTGGAAAAAAAGGATATGTAGAGTTAGGGCCAGAATCAGCACTATTCCAAGCCAAACTCATGTGTAAGTTTTCAGGGAGCAGAACCTGTGAGTGTGCAGAGGATGCTGGTGAGCAGACAGGTGAATTGAGCAGATGCACAGAAAGAAGCCAAGACAAGAGGCCTTGTGCCCCAAAGAGGGAGAGAGAGTTGTCCACCTTGACTTCTGAACCCCCATTCCCAGTACAGGTTGAGATCCCAAATCTGAATATCCAAAATCCAAAATGCTCCAAAACCCAAAACTTTTTGAATGTCAACAAGATGCTTAAAGGAAATGCTTATTGGAGCATTTTGGATTCTGGATTTCAGGTTAGGGATACTCAGCCAGTAACAGGCCCATTAGGCCTAATAGTGCTGTTTCCATTCATGGCGGTTCTTGGGATTGCCTTTTCTTGGGTCAGAATCAGTTTCTTGCAACTGAAAGAAACAGTAAATAGCAAATTTAAAAGGATGAAAACAGTAGGTGGTGGTGGTGGAAGTGTGTGGTGTGAGTGCAGGTGGGTGGTAGAGGTGGGTGGTGGGGGCGGGGGAGGAGGTGGAAGTGGGTGGTGGTGGGGGAGGACGTGGGTGGTGGGGATGGAGGTGGTGGTGGGTGGAGGTGGGTGGTGGTGGGGATGGAGGTGGGTGGTGGAGGTGGGTGGTGGTGGGGATGGAGGTGGGTGGTGGGGATGGAGGTGGGTGGTGGTGGTGGAGGTGGGTGGTGGGGATGGAGGTGGGTGGTGGTGGTGGAGGTGGGTGTGGGGATGGAGGTGGGTGGTGGTGGAGGTGGGTGGTGGGGATGGAGGTGGGTGGTGGAGGTGGAGGTGGGGGTGGGGATGGAGGTGGGTGGTGGTGGTGGAGGTGGGTGGGGGGATGGAGGTGGGTGGTGGGGATGGAGGTGGGTGGTGGGGATGGGTGGTGGTGGGGATGGAGGGGGGGGGTGTGTGGTGGGGATGGAGTTGGGTGTGGGGGTGGAGGTGGGTGGTGGGGATGGAGGTGGGTGGTGGAGGTGGAGGTGGGTGTTGGGGATGGAGGTGGTGTGGGGATGGAGGTGGGGGTGGGGATGGAGGTGGGGGTGGAGGTGGGTGGTGGAGGTGGGTGGTGGTGGTGGAGGTGGGTGGTGGGGATGGAGGTGGGTGGTGGTGGTGGAGGTGGGTGTTGGGGATGGAGTGGGTGGTGGAGGTGGAGTGGGTGGTGGGGATGGAGGGGGGTGGTGGTGGAGGTGGGTGGTGGTGGTGGAGGTGGGTGTGGGGATGGAGGTGGGTGGTGGTGGTGGAGGTGGGTGTTGGGGACGGAGGTGGTGGTGGTGGTGGAGGTGGGTGGTGGGGATGGAGGTGGGTGTTGGGGATGGAGGTGGTGGTGGTGGTGGAGGTGGGTGGTAGAGGTGGAGGTGGGTGGTGGTGTGGATGTGGTTGGTGGGGATGGAGGTGGTGTTGGGGATGGAGGTGGGTGGTGGTGGTGGAGGTGGGTGGTGGGGATGGAGGTGGGTGGTGTTGGGGATGGAGGTGGGTGGTGGTGGTGGAGGTGGGTGGTGGGGATGGAGGTGGGTGGTGGTGGTGGAGGTGGGTGGTGGGGATGGAGGTGGGTGGTGGTGGTGGATGTGGTTGGTGGGGATGGAGGTGGGTGGTGGGGATGGAGGTGGGTGGTGGTGGGTGGAGGTGGGTGGTGGAGGTGATAGATAGTGGACCTAAGGCCTTGACTCACCCTGAAGGCCACAGGTTGTATCCCCGAACTCCGGAGCCGATTTTGGCGGACATCCAGGATCTCAATGCCACTGGGCAGCACGGGCAGAGCTTCCAGCTGGTTCTCTGGGAGGATGAGGTCCTGGAGGGCATGTAGCAGGCGGAAGGCATCATTATCGATGGAAGAAATGAGGTTGCTGGAGAGGTCAATCCTCTTCAACTTTGCTGAGAGAGGTTGGGGAGAACAAAGACATGAACCAGAACACAGTCTTTCCTTGCCCAGAATGGAGCTGTCTCCACACCTTGCTCCTTCCTTTTCAAGATGAGGGGATTCTAACCAGCTCCCCACCTGCACTAACCCAAACCAGAGGAAATAACATAAACCAGAACTCCTTGGAAAAGCCCTCGGATGCCTCAGTGCCCCTCCCTGGAATCCTGTCCTGTGTGGTGGCCGCCGACCTTGGATCCTTTAGAAGTCTCTTAAGAGCGAGAACCAACAGGCCCAGGAATCCCTGGATCCACCTCACCTCCACTTGTGAGTCTACACAAAAGGGCACTGAGGCCCAGAAAGGTTCTGGGTAATTAGTGGTAGAATCGGGATCAGAGCCCAGGTCTCCTGTCTCAAGCAGGGCATAGGGCATAAAATAGCAAAAAGCACACAAACAACCTTGTAAACAGCATCAGTGCCATGGAGAGTAGATTTAAGACAGTCCTGCCCAGAGGCCAGCTGATCACACAGCTGTCATTGCTGGGACATCCTGAAGATGTTGGCAGATCATACCTTCCCCTTCCAGCTTCCCAGACCTTTTTGTAGAACAAATAAACATAGGTCCCTTCCACCATCTAAACATTTCAAGGAAGGGACTTCTAGAGACTTCGGGCTATGACCCTTTGACAGCTGGATGGACTGAGAGCCAACAGGAAAGAGTTAACCCAGTGTTGGTGACTGTTCTAGTGGCAGGGTGGCTTCCTATGCCTGCCCCTACTCATCTTTTCCCAGGGCATTACATACTCAGCCCTTCGAAGTCTTCGGCCCTGATACGGCTGATGCGGTTGAAGCGGGCATACAGGTAGGCAGTCCTCCGGGGAAGAGGAGGAATGTCCTCTAGGTCAATGTCATCGCAATACACAGAGGAACCAAGACACACACAAACCAGGCAGGTGGGCAGACCTGGCCCAGGTGAAAGACAAAACAAAGGGAGATCTCTTTAGCCTCTGGGGCCAATGGCCCTTGCTGCAGGGAGTGTCTGAACCATGGCCATCTGTGCCTTTTTGATAGCCTATCGGTTGCTGCCCAGAACTGACAGGCACCATGTACTCAGTGCTGTGGGCTGCTCCCAGCCTGTCACTCTGTCCTTGACCCCAGAGAGGCAGGTCCATCCTCAGTTACTACCCAGTCTAAGCCCATTTATAGTTTCAGCAGACCCTGGTTCTGTGTACATTTTCCTGGGCCTATGTGGGTATTTCTAGGACATCCCTTGGTCTCTTTTCCATAGGATTCCTCTCTGGTCCCAAAAAGTAAAGCCAGAATTAAGTGGGATGGCCAGTGGTTGCTGGCTCTGCCATCTGCCTCGGGGAAGAGAAATTAGATATGTTCTGTGTGGCTCCAAGAAGCACAATAGAACCAAGGTGGAGAGCACAATGCCCACTCAGCATCCACTTCCCCTTCTTATGGCATCAGCATGCCAATTTTTCTTTGGGAAGTAGCCCTCTCCTGTTCTGTTCTGTCCATAACCCTGTCTTTGTACCCAGGGGTCATGAGGTTAGGCCAGGTCACCCACCCCAAGTAGTTGGGGAGACTTTATTGGATCATACAACTGAATAGCACAGGTGGTTTCTGTCACCTGCTGTCACAAGGCACAGAAATTACTGAGAGACCAGTTTAGCTCACCTCAAGGAAGAACTCTGGTAGCAGTGACACAGCCCCAAGATTAAGGAGCTCTTCTCTGCCCGCAGTGACCAGGAGGAGTGGGTGGAGCAGAGGGGCCCCAGCATCTTTCTTATCCTGAGGCTGTGAATGGGTTCAGCTGAGGCCCTTTATGGCCTCTTTAAGCCTGAGACTGTAGCTCTGAGAGGTCACGGATTCCTGACTGAATGGTTTTCCTACGGATGCCCCAATACCCCCGGTCCACCCAAGGCAAACATCCCAAGAAGAGAACAGGGAAGCTGGGGGCAAGCAGGTCCAGAATGAACTTCACCCTTCCTCTGCCCACTTCTGACTGCCAGCAGAGTGCCGAGGCCTCACTGCCAGGCATGCCAGCTCCAGCCTCCAGGAGGGCATCGGGAAAGGAAAGAGAGCTGCTGAAGAGGGACTTTGAAGCTGAAAAGCAGTGTGACTACTTCATTTGCTCCCATGCCAAGTGGCAGCCACAAAGTTACTTATTCTTCTCTACAGGTTTTTAATTGTCTCTAATCTAATCACCACTCAACCTGCTTCCCCTGTCATGCTATTAATTAAGGCAGGGTGGCTTTGCTAGGGCATAAGGGAGTTCCTGCATTCTTTGCTTCTTACTCAACTTGTACATTCAGGCAAAAGTATTAGGGACAGCCAGTGCCTGTCTTTGATTTCTTTTTTCCTGTTCTTATTGTGGCTATTTCCCCTCCTCTCTCTGCTAGTAAGGGTAGCCCTGACCCTCCACGTCCCAACACTGACCACGTTCCACTTTGGTACCCCTGGTGCTGGGTCATAGCTGCTTGGCCTATGACCTAGGGATATTGTGACCATGTGACTGTGCACTTACCATGGTTGGGCTGGGAACTCAGTAGCAGCCTCGCTGTAGTAGGTCTGGTCATCGTGGGGTTTGATGAGGGTGTCCTTGGAGCTGTAGTGCTCTTGGCGGGACTGATCCTGGTTGCGGGAGCGAAGCTAGTCACCTTAACCTGGAGATGTAGCACAGAGTACACAGTAACCCAGCTTTTGCCTGAAAGGGACTTAACTTTGGACCCTGGAAACCTCAGTGATGGATTTTAAACCAGCAAAAAGTCACTGTGGAGAAGGAGGGGGAAGGGATAGCAGAAAGACTGTGCGAAAAGGGGAACTGAGAGAGCATCGGGTCCGGCATGTCCATCCACTGGATGAAGAAACTGAGGCCCGGAGAGGAGAGGGATGAGGATCAAAGAGCCAGCAGGTGGTCAAGGCAGAGATGGAACCTGCTCTCCCAATTTCCCAGGCTAGCGCTCTTCCCCTGCTCCACACTGACCAGGCTCATGCAGCAATTGAGTGGGGGCTTCTGGGCTTGCATCCCATGCTGCTGCAGTGAAGGCCAAGAGGGCCTAGGAAAGAACTTCAGACTGGAGGACAGTTTCAGAAAAGAGACGGGGGATGTGGCACTTTTATTTCCCAGAGAATATGATGAGGACGTTCGAACCCCTCCCCAAGTGAGACATGGGTTTGGGTCCTACTTGACGGCAGAGGGAGGGATGTATGACTTCTGGAGAAGGAGGAGTCCCAGGTTTGTGTCCTCTTTCTTAGTATCATCTAAGTGACAAATCCCTATGGAGGGATAAGAATTTCCACCTCATAGAGAAAGAGGTAGAGGCTTGAGACCCCCATACTATGGGGCAGGTGGGAGGCCCGGGCCTCTGACTCCCAGTGTCATGCAGGGAATGCAGTCGGTCTCCCGTGTCCCTCACCTCGGGGAGCTGGTCCCCATAGTCTGTGAGCTCCTCATAGTTGCTCAGGTCAATGACTTCACCATAGTTGTCTGGGTTCAGGACGTCGTTCCCCAGAGGCAGAACTTCAAAGGAATCGCCTTCCCTCGGCATCTGCTCCTCTCTCCTCTTCCTCTCCTTCCTTGGGAGAGAAGCTGTCCCTGACTCCTGCAGCACCAAGGCCAGCAGACTCAGGAAAGCCAGGAGCCTCATGGGGAGGTGGATGGGAATGAGAATCCCTTCAGCGGCAGGTCCTGGCAAGTGGGCAGGAGGAAGGGCAGCGATCTGAGGGGTAGGCTCTCCAGAGGGTTGTGGGAACGGCTGGAAGATTTACCCCACTTCCCACTCCCACACTTGCAGACTCAGTGCCTTCATCACATGCACAGACTCCCTACCAGCTGGGACTATGTCTTGGGGGGTATCTCCTAGCAATCCCCACCCACCACTGCCCCACTTGAATGTTTTTACACTCTCACCCAAACACTGATATTCACTCACAGAGGCATGTGCAGACACATCTCAACACAGACACATTCACAAGAGTCCCCTTGTCTACAAACCAGGCACACACTGGTACATGCACACAGATGTCCTCTCTTAACCCCATGCTCAGAACATGACTGCTAATCACTAAGCTCGATTCAGAGAATGCCAACATCAAAGAATCTTATGGGGTCTTTTTGTTTGTTTGTTTGAGGTGGAGTTTCGTTCTTGTTGCCCAGGCTGGAGTGCAGTGGCGCTATCTTGGCTCAGTGCAACCTCCGCCTTCCAGGTTCAAGTGAACCTCCTTCCTTAGCCTCCCAAGTAGCTGAGATCACAGGCACCCAGCATGCCCGGCTAATTCTCAAATTTTTAGTAAAGAAGGGGTTTCACCATGTTGGTCAGGCTGGTCTCAGGTGATCCACCTGCCCTAGCCTCCCAAAGTGCTGGGATTACAGGCGTGAGCCACCACACCCAGTTGAATCTTATGGGTTTTTATAAAGATCATCTTTTCTTGCATTTGCTCAACAAACATTTATGGGTGTCTATTGAGTTCCAGGCACAGGACTTGTCTCTGTGGGTACAGAATGAATAAGGCACAGCCCTTTCTAGGAGCATCTAGTCTCCTTAGGAGACATAGACTTACAATACATTACATTCTTTTTTACATTGTATGTTGGACATGCAACCTACAATGTAAAAAAGAATGTTAGTTTATGAAATATACTTGTAAATGCAGTTTTTTAGAAACAGATTATTACAGGTACAACAGTTCTGGCTGGGTGTGGTGGCTCATGCCTGTAATCCCAGCATTTTGGAAGGCTCAGGTGGGTGGATCACTTGAGGTCGGGAGTTCGAGACCAGTCTGGTCAACATGGTGAAACCCCATCTCTACTACAAATACAAAAATGAGCCAGGTGTGGTGGTGGGCGCCTGTAATCCCAGCGACTAGGGAGGCTGAGGCAGAAGAATTGCTTGAACTCGGGAGACAGAGGTTGCAGTGAGCCAAGATGGTGCCACTGTACTCCAGCCTGGGCAACAGAGCAAGACTCCAGCTTAAAAAAAGAAAGAAAAAAAAGAGATCTTTGTGTGTGATTGCGTGAGTGTGTATGCATCTGGAAAGTTCCTTAGATAGCTGTGCGCATTTGTGTGTGTGCACAGACACCTGCGTATGATATGCATGTGAGTACACATGTTCATGTAATTTGTATATGTATAGACGGGTCAGGAAATGCATGTGGTGTGGTGCTGTATCCAGGCATAAGTGTATACCACAGTCATCCCCAGTGTAGGCTTAACACAGCCCTCCCCAAAGCTAGCTGCACAAATTTCTAGTAGGCTCTCCCCCTTTCTTTCTTTAAAATGTTTATTTTTTATCTTTTAATTTTAATTTTATTTTCTATTTTTAAGACAAGGTGTCACTGTGTTGCCCAGGCTGGAGTGTTACAGCATGATCACAGCTCACTGTAGCCCTAACATCCTGGGCTCAGGCAGTCCTCCTGCCTCAGCCTCCTGAGTAGCTGGGACTACTGCATGTGTTACCATGCCCAGTTAACCTCGCCGCCTTTCTTAATTTCAGCTGGGCAAGGGGGCAAGCCCCCAGCAGTAGCAAGAGGTGTTTCTTCACCTTACCTCCCATGCCTCACCCCAAACAAATTACATAATCTTAAAAAAAATTTCTAAGACAGTTTAGTGCCCACTCAGAAGTCTTGTCCAACTTCTTCGGCCAGAGGCCTAAACTCTCTTCATTTTCCCTGCCCAATCCCCTGCCCCAGCCAAAAGCTTTGCCCTCATTTGCATACTGATGGGCCAAAGGCCTTAAACCTTGAAACTTACCCCTTCAATGCTTCTGGATCCTGGGTGGAGAGCCCTGCAGCTTCCAGAAAGGTGGGGACTCTGGTGGAGGCAGTCTGAACTGGGGCTTGGGTTAGACAGTGGTGCCCAGGGGAGGGCAAGGAGTTGGCCAGGCCTGTGACCAATCAGACTTCTCATTCCTTCTGATGTCCAGCTGTTTCCCCTCCTCTTTCCTCAGGGGGTCCCCTGCCCCATTTCTGTGCTTGACAAAAGGGAATTCTCTCCCTGCCTTCTGCTTCGCCCCCCACCTCCAGCTCCTGCTCTGTCTCTCCTCTTACTCTGTCAGCTCCTTCTTTCTTTTCCTCGCCCACCCTCCTGATAAGGCCACATCTTTGAGGAACAGGCAGTGCCACCTCCCACAAGGAAGGGTCCCCATCCCTCATATTCTGAGTCCTCAGAGAAGGCTGGAGTGGGGGGATGTGGAGAGACAGAGCTTGTCTTTCCAGCTTCTTTCTCCAGCCAGAGAGTGATGAGGCTTCACTTCATAACCAGAATCCAAAGATAAAATGAAGTGGAACTGAGGCACTTCACCCCCACCTAGAGTGCCAGCACAGAGACCACAATTGAAGAAAATCACCAGAGGCAGGAGCTGCAGGCCTAGGTGGTTCAAAGAGAAGGTGTATGGGGGATGTGATAGGATTTGAATGCCAACTTCAAGTTCACAGATGATCATGAGGATACAGGAAATTCTCTAAATCTGCTAGGAAGAAACTAAATGGAAATTGGGAGATGGGCCCTAGAAAGGATCATAAACACCAGAAGACATTGTGTAGGGTCCTCGGGGGCCTGGGAAGTATCCTCTCCCCAACCCTCAGAGAGGTACAGTCGTCCCTCAGTAACCATGGGGGATTGGTTCTGCACATCCCATGGATACCAAATCCACAAATGATGAGGTCTTTTATATAAAATGGTGAATCTGCATATAACCTACGCACATCCTCCTGTGTACTTTAAATCATCTCTAGATTACCTATAGCACCAAACACAAGGCTTACACCTCACTCTGTTCACATAGATTCCACACAGTACTGGCACACAGTAAATTCAAGTTTTCCTTTTCAGAACGTTGTGAATATTTTTTTTCTGAATATTTTCAATCTGCAGTTGGTTGAATCCATGGATGTGGAACCCACAGATACAGAGGGCCAACGGCAATTATCTGGAAGCACTTCGCTTTCCTTGGTACCTCTAGCAGGCTGCCAAGCAAGTCCTTGATGAAGACAGATGTGGAGTGGTTAAAGAATCTTCCTCCAGCTTCTGCCAGCCTGTGCCCCGGCGTCCACCCAAGTTTCTCAGTGACTCTCCTTGTTCCCTACTCCTTTCCACCAACCAGATACTAAATTCCAGCTGTGAGCCCCCGTAAAGATCTAGTCCCAATCCTTGTGGTATAGATGAGGAAAGTGAGGCCCAAAGAGGTGACATGACTTGCCCTAGGTCACACTGAGCCAGGGCCAATGCCTAGATTTTTTGACGGTGGGGTTAGAGAGTTTTCTTTAGTTCATATGACCCTCCCTATTTCCACCTTCTTCCCCAGGAATCCTGAATCCATATGTTTCCAGGCCCTCAGAGCAGATGGCTTGGCAGAACTCATCTCTGCCCTGGCACACCAGGTGAAGAGGCAGATCTAATAGCCTGGCCCATGAGGGCAGCATTTGGCTTGCTGTGTTCCTGGGCACCAGCTGGTGTGAGAGGGGGCTTCCCTCAGCCCAAGAGCCTGGTCACCAGAGAAGAGCATGTTCCTGTACCCCTGGCAGCCCCCCACCTGGGGAGAGACACCATCAGAGGCTCTGCTGGGTGGAGGGAAAGACAGTCCTGGATCCTGGAGGGCACCCAGGAGGCAGATGGCACATTTGGCGGGCTGTGTGCCTCCCTCTTCTCTCCACAGCCTGGGCTTTGCAGCCAGAGGCCCTCCGCCCTCACAGCCAGCCTAGGCGATTTCCCCCCTCCCACCCCACACATTTATTCCTGGGAGAAATGCAAATGCGAGTGTTCATTCACTCTCCCTGCCGCCTGCTCCCACCCTCCCTCCCTGCTTTCCCAGTGACACACACGGTCCTGCCATCCCTGCTTGGTTGCTGCACCCCCACCATCGTTCCTTCCCAATACATACACACCTGCTCCCCCTACTCCCGGCAGGAGTCACATCCAGACACAGGCTCGCATCCTAGACCCTCTCCCAACTTCTCCTCTTGCTTTCCCAAGTTCGCAGGTCACACGCTCTTGTTCTCATGAATATAAGGGGCTGTCCATGGATGTATACATGCGACCTGGGGGGGAAACGGCTAACTCAGCAGACTGTTGTTCCAGGCAGCCCAGCTCCCCGAGAGCCTGGCAAAGGAAGCAGGAGGTGGGGGAGGCGTCCTAATCCTAATCTCTCATTAGGAGAGGCACACGGCGTATTGATGAATCGGAGGTGGCAGGTGGTATGGACAGAAGTCTGGCCAGCCAACCCTGTTGTTGCCCTTTTCATGGACAGGGAGAGAGAGGCAGGGAAGTTCAGGAACCCTCCTGTGTTTTGGAGGACGGGGGTATATCCCCTGCTGAGGGCTTGTAGCCACATAACTCCATGCCCGGAACATGACCCTCTCTTCTTTTTCAGACACACAAGCCCCACAGAGTAGACTCCACACCTTCCTACCTTTGTACTCATGCTGTTTCCCGTCCAGGTGGCGTCTTTTTTTCTTTTGTCCACCTGGCAAAACCTGATTTATCCTTAAGAGCCAGCTCACATGTTAGGAGCCTTTCTGGTTTTCCTCAGGTAGAGGGAAAAGCCCTCTCCTCTATGCTGTTCATACACAGCATTATTACAAACACTTAGGACACAGAGGTATCTACAGGTATCCATTCATGGATTTCTTTCCCTTTACCAAGGTAGAGTTCCTCAGGGGTGTGCCGCTGTGTATATTACCCGTCGTTGAATGCTTAGCGGGGGACCTGGCATGTGACCGATGTCTGCTGAACATCTGTGAAGTGAACTGAAGTAGATGTTTAGTAGCCAGGCAGCAGCAGCGAGGGCGTCACCTGGCAGTTCTCTTCTAAAGAAGATGGTGTAGGCTGGGAGGGTCAGGAACCCCACTTTTGCACCAACCTTCCCTTGGAAGAGAGGACACCCTGTTCTAACCCTTCTGTGGACTTCCGCATGGCATGTAGACCATTCCAGATGACTTGGCTCTATGTTCTCTGCCCTCGAGACAGCTCTTTTACTGTTTTGTATGCACACTACATCTCCCCAGTTAGTCTGTAAGCTTCACTTGGGCAGGAAAGACGACCGTTTTGTGTCTTTCTGTGTCTGCCTCGGTACAGAGCTCCTGGGAGACCCTCAACAATTTAGTACGTGTGGGTTGAAAGGACCTGAGGATTTGGGTTTCAAATGCAGTTGTTAGATTTCTGGTCTGACTTTAGGAATATATATATAGATATTTGGTCTGTGTGTGGTCAGTCTTGTGGAATTGAGGATTAATTTTTCATGAGGGTTGTGAGTTTGGGAGAAATTCTTCAAGAAAAGGCTTTGGGGCTCGGCACAGTGGCTCACACCTGTAATACCAGCACTTTGGGGAGGCCAAGGTGGGAGGATCACTTGAGGCCAGGAGTTCCAGACCAGCCTGGGCAACATAATGAGACCCTGCCTCTATTAAAAAATATGAAGAAAAAGAAAGAAAAGGCTTTAGGATAGCTTTCATAGGAATTTCTTAAGAATATAATCTTCTCTCCACTCATTTTGTTAGAGCAAGTAAGGCTTTGGGGCTTGGCATGGTGGCTCAACGGTAGGGGATGGGTGGCAAGATGACTTTATTTATATTTTTATTTATTTATTTTGAGATGAAGTCTCATTTTGTCTCCTAGGCTGGAGTGTAGTGGTGCAATCTCGGCTTACTGCAACTTCTGCCTCCCGGGTTCAAGCAATTATCCTGCCTCAGCCTCCCAAGTAGTTGGGATTACAGGCATGCGCCACTACACCTGGCCAATTTTTGTATTTTGAGAAGAGAAGGGGTTTCACTATGTTGGCCAGGCTGGTCTTGAACTCCTGACCTCAGGCAATCTGCCCGCTTTGGCCTCCCAAAGTGCTGGGATTACAGGCATGAGCCACTGTGCCCAGCCGGCAAGATGACTTTAAAGTGTTATTCTTGACCTTTTCACACCGTCCAGTTCAAGCAGGGTGTTTTTCATATTACTTTATTTCCTCTACTGTGAAGCGTGTTGAAATGTGGAAGTTATTTCACAAAGTTAACACGGTCTTCAAGAGAGAAGAGATATACGTGCAGAGTACACATGTACACCTACATACACACCTGTGTATGTCGATGACAACAGCATGGAGGGAATGAACTTGTGCATGGAGAAGGGGGCTTTTTTAAACTCAAAAGAAACCAGCCCATTGTGTGTGTGTTTGGGGGAGGGGAGCCTGTAAAGCCAATTTACCTTGCATCCCCTTTGGCTTAGAGCTGCAGAGGGCGATGGAGAGCAGACATATTCTAGATTGGGCAGTGGGATGATGGTGACTGCGTTGCTGCTAAATGAGTCTGGGTTTGCAGGATGGAGGGAATGACCTCTCCCCTGAGGGCCTCATCAAAGGGGCTGAGGTTGCAAGCTGTGAATAAGATGCAGAAGGAGCTCTTATCCAGGCCAAAGCACCAGGTTGCTTTCGGCCATAGCGCACCATAACGCATCGACTTTAAGCAGGAGCCTTGGAGAAACCAGCTGCAGCTAGAAAAGAATGCGGCAATTGTAGTGGAGCACGGGGGGGAAGGAGGCTATGATGAAATGGGCCCTATTTTCCATAATTAGCAAAAGAGAGAGGTGAGAAGGAGCATAATGGGAATTTCTTGAAGTCAGGGACCCAGCTTAATCCAATTTCTTAAAAACCTCTGGAACATTTTTCATCTTAACTTGGGGGTGGGCACTGTGTCTTACTCATTTCTAGAACATCCATCCCCTGTGCCTCCCACCAACATACACACGTAGGGGGCTGAGAAGGGGCAGCATCCCTTGGAGGAAGTTAGGGGGGAAGGTGAAGTCGAGGCAGCCCTGTCTGGACCGGGTTCCACTTGGAGACCTGCCAAGCCGCTCACCTGGGCCAGGCATGGAGGGTGGGGAAGCCTCTAGGGGAGAGACAGTCCATACAGAAAATAAATTACTCAAGGGAAGGGGCAAATATTTAGGACTTGTCCTGCATTCGAGTATGATTTAAGGTGTGGAGCCCCAGACTCAGAACATGAGCGCAGGAGGGACCTCAGAGGAACACCTTTTTTTTTTTTCTTTCTTTCTTTTTTGAGACGGAGTCTCACTCTGTCGCCCAAGCTGGAGTGCAGTGGCACGATCCCGGCTCACTGCAACCTCCGCCTCCCGGGCTCAAGCGATTCTCCCGCCTCAGCCTCCTAGTAGCTGGGATTACAGGCACGCGCCACTACACCTGGATAATTTTTTTTGTATTTTAGTAGAGACGGGGGTGGGGTGGGGGGGGGTGTTCACCATGTTGCCCAGGGTGGTTTCGAACTCCTGAGCTCAGGCAATAATCCGCCCGCCTCGGCCTCCCAAAGTGCTGGGATTACAGACGTGAGCCACCGCGTCCGGCCAGGAGCATCTTATCCACCTCCTCGGTTTACAGATGAGGGAGCTGAGAAGGAACCCGGAAAGGGCATACAACAAACAGGAGCCGACTGTGTCCTCACCTGGGCTCACTCACGATGGGAATGAGCCCAGCGTGGGGACGTTTGTGCCCGTTAGACCTTAGAGGAGAGCGACACCATGCATACGGCCCACGGTTATTCCATGTTGGGACCCCACTGGCCTCCTCCACCGAGGAAAATCACCCCAGGGAGAGGGCCAGGCGGAAGACTGGGGCCAGCTGTTACCTCCACCAGCCACTAGGTGGCACCCACGCGTCTGTCTCCGGGGAGGAGGCGCATTTTCAAACGTGGAGGGGCTTCTGGGAGATGTCCAGGTGCTCCGCCCCTTCCTCCCTGTTTCTCAGGAGCCGCCTCCCGGGGGTGGAAAAGGCTGGGCCACGCACACTGATGGAGAACAGATGGCGGGGGCGGGGCTGCTGCCTCTTCCCTCCCCCGCCCCCACACAAACACTGTGAACGCTGCTCCCTAAACCCGCGGCTGGGCAAGGGGGCCGCAGGACCCATCGACGCCACGCGGGCCCATCCGGGCTTGAACCCCTCCCCTCTCCCATGGCTGCTTCCTAGTTCCTTGGGCCATTCTTCTCCTTGGCTGTTCCCCCTGAGGCCCAGCCAGGAGAGTGTGTGCTATGTTCACTCTGGAACAGGAGAGATCCCCCTGCGCATCCCTGTGACCTGCTGGCCAGATGCAGGCCCCTGCGAGAGCCCTGACCCTGCAGCCCACCTCCGTCATTCCCTCGCTCCTCCTTCCCGGACACCCGGGCCAGCGGGGCCAGGGCGATGTCTGGTGCCGGGGAACCGCGCGGCGGAGCAGCAGCTTTGCCAGAAGGGATCCTTGGCCCAGGAGAACTGGGTTTCTCGGCCTCTTTAAGCCAGAGCTGCCCAAGATGGAGGAGTCCCCAGGGGGACTTTCTGAACCTTACCTCCGGGCTGCTTGCTCTGCCAGGACCATGATCAGATGTCAGTCCACGGCCCAGATGTACTCAGGAGTGGCGGGTGGGGGAGGAGAGAGAAGGGGACACCAAGTCTTTAGACACATCTGTGTTTCTGGAACAAAGGGAAACCACAGAAGGCCAGGAGTTTGGGTGTGCACTGGGTGTCTTTCAACTGGGTGGGACCAAACCGAGCCCTTGGAAGTCTCGCTCCTGAGGCTGCAGAAGAATAGATGGTTTTTCCCTGCCTCGAGGGTGGGATAAGGGAGGCAAAGCTGGGAGCAAGAAAGGGAGAGAGAGAAAATGAATGGCGGGCACAGGCGCCTGGGCCCCAGCCTTCAAGTGCGGTCAGAGCAGATCCGGTGGCGGAGTAGGGCCTAGATGACCACGGACTGCAGGAGGCGGAAGCACATCATGAGGTCCAGCGGGATGGGCGGCTTCAGGTAGTTCCCATCCAGCCGCAGGTAGCGCAGGTGTGGAACGTTCTCCAGGTCCGAGGAGAAGTCATGGAACGCCACTAGGTTGTTGGGGCAAATCTGGGTTCCGTTGATTTCTACGGAAAAAGAAGACGAGAAATCAGCGGGGAGTGGAGGCTGGCGGCCAAGATGAGGAAGCGGAAGGGGGAGGACACCCGAGAGCAAGGACTGTAGACTTCTCTCTGAAACTGGCTAGCTTTGGGAATGTGTGATCATAGATGAGCTGCCTTGACCTCCAGACTCAGTTTACTCATTTGTAAATTGAATTAAGTTGGAATTGATAAACAACTGTTATTACAAGTTCACTCTAGAGAATTGGAAGTACATTTTGAACCGGGCCTTCAAGAATAGGTAGGATTACAACAGGTGGAGACCTGGGGGATGGTGTTCTGATAGAGGAATCTTTGAATGAAGTTGTGGAGGCCAAAATTCTGCTTGTGGGCGAATCTGGGAATAGTAATAGTGCAATGTGGTGTACTAAGGAGAGTAAGCTGGGAAGGTAGTTAGGCTTTCAAACAGTCTTTCACTAAGAGGCTTTTGGTCTCTGGTCTGAGGAATGGCAGTGAACAGGACTGTCTTTATGAGAGCAATGTTATTAATAGGATACTTGAACCATGGTATCCTGGAGTGTTAAATCTGGAAGGGTCCTTAGGGATCCCTATGTTCAGGTTTATGCTGTACAAAGATGAATCTGGCTACAGTGTGGAGAAGCTATGGAGTAAGGTGAGATCTGAAGCCAGCAGATGGATGAGAAAATCACTCTGCAGGTTTTCCTTTGAATTGGATGTGAGACGTGAGGATGGGCAAAAGATGTTAACTGAAATAGGGATGACAGAAAGAGGAAAGAGGGTCTGGGGAGAGCTCTGGAGCCCCAGGGACATGATGAGCCTACTGATTCTGAAGGGTCTGTGGCCTGAGATTCCATTTCCTCCATCACATCTTGTTAGATGCCGGTGGCACCAGGCATGCCAGCATTTAAATGGACTGTTTTATTCTCCCTAAGCCTTGCCTCACTTATTTATGGAGGAGGAGGAGGAGGAAGAGTAGGCATCGTCTTCATTGTAATTGTCTTCCTCTTCCTTTTCCTCCTCTTTCTCCTTCACCATTGGAGTAGCAGAAGTGCCCTGACACAGGGGTTTTCTCTTATGAGCTTGGGGCTGGCTGTTGCCTATCCACACTGATGCTGAGTTCTTCAATCTGTGAAATGGTAAGAGTGGTGCCTGCCCTGTAATCAGGGGAGAGAATGTTGGCAAAGGCATTTTGCAAGCTGTTTGAGGACAGTACCAGTGGCAGCATTACGGTCATTGTGAAGAACGTAATTGTCACACTGACCTAGGCCCCACTCAGCCCATTCTGTCTGTGAAAGACACAGGAGACAGGCTGGATGGGGTGGGCCCATGTGGCTGAGGTGTGAGTTCTCTCACTTCAACCTTAGAAGGCTGGGATATCTTCTAGCAACCTGTTTTTCCATAATCTGGTAGAGACCTATCAGCCATTTATTAATCAAGGTATCCTTTCTGTCTGTATTTCGGCCTCATAGCTTCCTGGGGGTAATGTGTTTTATTTTAGTGTACTGTCTCCAGGGTAAAATTAGACAGTCTTCCCCTTTTCACATTTTGTTTTTTGTAAGATTAAAAAAAAATCCTCCCCTACTTCTTGAAATTATCCCAAATGAGTGAACAGATCTATTTGCCCATTGTTGGTGTCAGTAGAGACACCAACAATCTCCCTCTCATTCTTTGGCTTGGAACCTAAGGATCCCCAAATATCACTCTAAGGGTCCTTCTCTTCTCCCTGAATCCCTCTCTTTCCTTCTGCTGCTGCATCCCTTGTGTGAATGTAGGCTGATTTTGTTCAAGGACCAGAAAATATTATTTCACTTCTAAAACTTTCTGCTGATGCTCTACTCAGAGTTGAAATTTTTGATTGAAGCAAAACTGCAACTTCCAACCTCCTCTCCTGGGCTGCAACTGATACTCCAAGTTCAGGACCCTGTAAATGTCAGTCAGGCAAACTCTCCCTTAAGTCCACCTAAACATTGCACACTTCCACATAGATTCAGAAAGCAGCAGCATACAGACCTTCTTTTCCTGACTGCCACATTTTTACCAGTTGCGTACCCTGAATAAAAACCCAGGCTCAGGGTTGGGAAGAAACATCCTCCCACAGGGGCAGGTTTCTGCAGAGGGCCGGCCCAGGACATTTCAGGATAGGTATTAAAATGTCTCTGTTCTGTCTTTAGTATAATGTCCAGGAGTATATTCCATGTCTACCCTACCTATAGATCCAGTTGCCAAGGAACTGGGACTGAGGAAGAATGGAGGAAGAAAACCTATGGCCCTCCAGGTACGGTATTCTGGGCACTTTCTCCATATTAAACTATTACATCCTCATATCACCTTCGTGGTAGAAGGTATTATTACCATTCTCACTTTACAGATGAGGAAACTTCCCAGAGAGGTCAAATATCTTTTCAAGGTCGCCCAGATAGCAAGTGGCAAGGCCATAAATTGAAGTCCAGTGCCAAAGTGGATGCTTTTTATACCACCCCTCCCTGAGACTCCCTAGAGAGGGTGGAGGTGCTACACAAGCCAACATCCTTGCCTTTGGCCCCGCCCTGGCCCACCCCACTCACTCTCGATGCTGTTGTTGTTGAGGTACAGGTGTTCCAGCCTGTTGTTGATGGCAGGCACACTGCTGATCCTGTTGTGCGACAGGTGGAGCACGAGCAGGTTGGAGATGTTAAAGGAGTTCTTGGGGAGTCCCCTGTCTGTCAGCTTGTTGTAGTTAAGCCGAATGAAGGCAAGATTGGGAAAACTCTTGAAATATCCGTTAGGGATGGTCTCAATCTTGTTGCTGTCCAGGTAGAGCTGGTGAATGGCGGTAGGGACCCTGGGCGGCATCTTTCTCAGGATATTGTGGGCCAGGTTGAGCTGCATGAGGTTCTTGAGGCCCTGGAAAGTGTCGGGCTTGAAGACGCCGTCGCTCAGCCTGTTGTGCTGGAGATCCAGGAGCAGCAGGTTCTCCAGCTTGCTGAAGACGCCAGGTGGGATTCTGGAGATGTGGTTCTGGCTCAGCCTCAACTGCTCCAGGTTCCGGGGCAGGGCTGAGGGGACCTCTTCCAACTGGTTCTTCTCCATGTAGAGGAACACCAGGCCAGGCAATTTCTCCAGCACCCTCTGGTCTATCTTGCGGATTCGGTTGTTGTCCAGGTTAATCCATCGCAGGCCTGTGGCATTCTGGAAGGACTCCAGCGGGAGCTCAGTGATGAAGTTGTTCTGGAGATAGAGGTAATGGATGCGGGGTGGGATGACAGGGACCTTTCGCAGGTTGCGGCTATCACAGTAGAGGGCAGATGGGAAATCAGGGGGGCAGTAGCATTCGCGAGGACAGTCAGGGAAGACAGATGGAGGGCCTGGAGGGAGGGGAGGAGGCAGGTCTGTTGGCTCTGCTGGTTCATGAGGCTGAGGAAAGCTGGGTGTGGGCCTGGGCCTGGGCCTGGGTCTGCGCCCGGGCCCAGTCCCGGGTCTTGGTCGTCTTGTTGACTGGCCTTGGGCCACCGAGGCCAAGATGAGAAGTGGGAGGAGCCAGCAGAGGGGTGACCTCATGATCCAGGTGATACACCTGCAGGGAGAAGACACAGGAGGTCCTTAGCCTTGGGCCCTCAGTAACTAGATGTCATGTTTTTGAAGCCAGAATTGAGCAGAACTAGAGCTCCAGGGAAGATGGGCAGAGTTCGGGGAGCTGTAGAAGCATCTCCTTGTTTGCCTATACCCAGCAGGTGAGGGAGTAACAAGGGTTTGAGGCTCTGGATTCCTTGGCCATTGGCTTAGCCACTTGATGTGTTGAGCCTGCTTTGAAGAGGGCAGGGGGCATGCTGGTAGAAAGCACACTGGGGGCTGGGCACGGTGGCTCACGCCTGTAATCCCAGCACTTTGGGAGGCCAAGGTGGGTAGATCACGAGGTCAGGAGATCGAGACCATCCTGGCTAACACGGTGAAACATCTTGTTTCTAACAGAGATGTTAGAAACATCTCTACTAAAAATACAAAAAATTAGCTGGGTGTGGTGGAGGGCTCCTGTAGTCCCAGCTACTCGGGAGGCTGAGGCAGGAGAATGGCGTGAACATGGGAGGAGGAGCTTGCAATGAGCTGAGATCACTCCACTGCACTCCAGCCTGGGCGCGACAGAGTGAGACTCTGTCTCAAAAAAAAAAAAAAAAAAAAAAAGCACATTGGGGCTGGGGCTGGGGCGGTGGTGTACACACCTGTAATCCCAGCACTTTGGGAGACCAAGGCAGGTGGATCACTTGAGGTCAGGAGTTCGAGATCAGCCTGACCAACATGGAGAAACTCCGTCTCTACTAAATACAAAAAATTAGCAGGGTGTGGTGGTGGACACCTGTAATCCCAGCTACTTGGGAGGCTGAGGCAGGAGAATCTCTTGAACCCAGGAGGAGGTTGCAGTGAGCCGAGATTGCACCAATGCACTCCAGCCTGGGCAACAAGAACAAAACTCTGTCAAAAAAAAAAAAAGAAAGAAAGGAAAGAAAGAAAGAAAGGACACTGGACTTGGAGTCAGGAGTCCTGGGGCTTGTCAGAGCAGATCCTTAACCACTCTGGCCCTCAGTCCTCCCATTCACAAACTGAGAAAATCATCAGTGTCTTCATGAGAGGGATATTAGAATGTATGAACATCCTAATGGATGTATGAACCATAGTCCATAGTTAGGACTATGTACCGTAGTCCTGGTTAAATCCAGAAAAGTCCTTAAAGATCCCATAACATAGTAGTTTTCCAACTCTGCCTTCATTTCTGTGGAGCACCCCTGTGGGGAGGAGACTGAGGAGATGGCCCTGGGGTACCCTCAACCCGTCCCTGTGCCAACCTCAGCAGCTCTCTTTTTAAAAAACCTATTATATATAATGAGGTTTACCCAAAGCATTCATTTGGTGTAGGGAGGGAGGGGGACATGTTTCTTTGCTGAAAATGGCTTGAAATCCACCAATCAACTCCAGACCCCACCGTTTACAAAACTGAGGACGGGAGGGAAGAAGTGGCTTGCCAAGGCCAGGATGCTATTTAACAGCAGACCCAGGACAAGAACCAAGGCCTCCTCCCTTCCAGAGGAGAGCTAATGGGATCTTGGGAAGGGAGGGAAGTGCTGCCGACACCTTTGCATCCACCCTGGCTCATAGATGCTCTGGGCCTCCTCACCCCTCTCCCTACTCCCTGCACTTGGCTCAGAGAACGCTCGTCTTTGCCATTGGGAAACATGCCAAGAATGTCTCCCCAGATGTGGAGGCTCCCAGGAAAATAAACAGGGAAGGGATTGAAAGATGTGGAGAAACACTTTCCTTTCTTTTGATCAGATATTGCTTCTCCCATATCCTTTGGAGTTGGTGGTATTGAGGTGGGATATCAAGAAGAACCTCCCACTAGCCTCAGTGACATTGAAATATGCAGCTGAAGGATGTTTTGGTGTTGCCTTCCTTCCCATTGGCCCTGATGACCATCCAGATAAGGCCATGTGGTTTGAGTTGAACTGAAACTGGGGAAATAACAACAGACTCATGACTGCAGACAGAAATAGGCAGCTCCCACGGGCATCCCCCTGGCCTAGGCTAGGAAGGGTCCCTGGAGGGAATGACCTATACCTTCCCCTCTCCAAGGCTATCATTCCTATGACACCCCCAGCCAGGATCCACATTCTAACATTGCTTCAACTGGCCCTCCTTGCCTCTTCCTCAGAATTGGGGTGCCCCTTCCACTGCTTCGAGGTCTGGACACACTGGGGATAGAAGCTTCTCTGAGATAGGGTGGGCTGGAGTATGTCCCCAGCTTGCGTCTGGACCCTGTGATCACTGTGCTGATTCAGACACTCTGCCTCTCCTGCCTTCCCTCTGAACCCATGTCAGCTTAGACTCTTTTCTTGCTTGACCCAGTGCCTGGCTCCTTGCTGGCTTTGATCAAAGGAAGACAACAGAAGCCGCTCACAGCTGTTAAATTCTAGGACAGATGCTCAGGAGAAGCTGAATGTGACAAGAAACTGGAAAGAGAAGAGCTTAGCTATGGATGGGTGGAGGGTGTCTCACCGCAGCTTATGCGCAGGGACACACACACATACACCCTTGACCCCCCAGTCTGCACACTCTCACACACACACCTCTCCAGGTCCCATCACATAAGCAAACTCACTCACTTATCCTCTGTGTGCATATGTGAGCCCTTATGCAATACACTGAGTATCGGAAGGAAAGAAGGAAGGCAGGAGGGAAGGAGGGCAGAGACTGTCCTTCAGCCTCTATTGCTTCTCCACCTCCCTCTAAGGTGGTCTCCTCCAAGGCAGGCCTCTCCAAGGGGGTCCGGAAGGCCATTTTCCCTGGCCTCCTATCACAAAGGATCTTGCAGTTAGGTTTTTGGCTTAATCTGTTAAGGATGTAACATTCTCAGAGATACATTGCAAGGATTAAAAAGAGAAGGCATTAATTGCAAAACTTTAAGCTTGAGTCTTGTTGGCTGAACCCCACTTCACTTGTAATTGGTGAACTATGAATTAACATTGTGTAAGTTCTGTTATTTTCTGGAAAACAGAACAGTCATCTTGCATATAAATTAAGGGGGTGGTTAAAGCATTAGTATTCTAAAACAAACATTTCTAAAAGCTTCAATTTTTATGACCCTGATTTTAAAAAAGTATTTTCTAATCACCCAGAAGCCTAGAAATGAGCAAGAAATCTTTCGTACTGTGAAAAGCCCTGTCCCAAGGAGGCTCCCAGCACTGGCGGGGTTTTCCTGTATCCCTTCATTGCCTTTGTCACTGAAAGCATATGCCAGGGACTGGGCACCAATTTGCCCAGGGCTTCCAGCAAAAGCAGTGAGGCATCGTGACTGTGACTTGTGCTGAGGTGGGGGGGGGGGTGCGGGGGGCGGGTGGGTTTCCTTGGCTCAGTGCCAGGGCAGCCTGGTCTTCATCGTCAGGGGTGAGAGGAACAGGCAGGTCACTCATAGCTCCACCCAGCAGGCTAACCATGCACGCCTTCTCATCCACAGTAAACACAAGCCTTCCTCTTCCCCGTGTGCAGCACCAGACCCTTTGGTAACTTATCTTTTCACTAGGCCTCTGACCTGTTTACATTCCAAACCTCTGGGCCTACCCAAGCTGCTCCCAGAGCCAATAGGAGGTTCCCCAGGAAATCGCTCCCAGGAGCAAGTTATGTGGGGAAGCTGAACGTGCTCTCCTCCCCTTCCCTCAGCCCCAGGGCTGAATCAGAACCCTTCCAAGTGCAGGGATGCTTCTCTCTTAAGGAAATAGCGTTCATTTCTAAGGCTTTTCTCATGGGGTGATGCCTCTTCCTGCTGGAGCTTTGCCGTGAGGCAGGATGAGAAGTTGTGACAGCTGACAGCACAGCCATTCTCTCTGGCAGGGCTCCATGATGTCCTAGGTCTCTAAAACCAGAATCCATGTGACAGACTGAGAGTACCTGGACTCCATGGGTAGTCATAGTCCCTCCTACAAAGCCTCAGAGCCTCACTCTATGCTCCCCTTCTAGAAAATTCTGTCCAATCGTAAGATTCCTTAGGATGGGTCCGTGTGTGTTTTTAAATTTTTCTTGTGCTTTCGCAAGTGCACCTCTCCACCCACAGCTTTCTACTGGGCTCTGCTCATTGCTCAATCAGTGAAGGTTTGTTGACCACCTACAACAGCCAACTGCATGCAGTTCTGCTCTCCACCATTGGTTCTGGAAAAGCTGCTGCTTAATGATAGAGAAAAGCAATGCTTTGCCCAACCCAACACTCACTCTCTACATTTGAGAACGTTTCCTGAGAGAATTTTAATTTCTTTTTTTTCTTTTTTCACTTTAAACAAAAATGAGATGGGGGTCTCACTCTTTGCCCCGGCTGGTCTTGAACTCCTAAGCTCAAGTGGTCCTCCCACCTCGGCCTTTCAAATTGCTGGGATTACAGGTGTGAGCCACTGTGCCCAGCCCCTAAGAGAGTTTTAAATTCTAATTTCAATTCCAATTATTGTGGATCTGGGCTTGACTCCTGGCTCTGACTCCCCAACCCAGGCTTCTCATCTGTGTGAGGATCAAATGAGATCATGCATTTGAAGGCATGTTATAAAGTGCAAAATATCTGCAAGTGGCAGAGGCTTACTTACTCATTTATTTGCTTATAAAGAGCAGATTATCCAGAAAGACGCTTTGATTTTTTTTTTTTTTTTTTTTTTTTGGTGATACAGGGTCTCCCTTTGATCAGGCTAAAGTGCAGTAGTACAATCACAGCTCACTACAGCCTTAACCTCTCTGGGCTCAGGTGATCCTCCCATCACAGCGTCCTGAGTAGCTGGGACTACAGGCATGCGCTACCACACCAGGCTAATTTTTGTCTTTTTTGTAGAGATGGGGTTTTACCATGTTGCCCAGGCTGGTCTCAAACCCCTGAGCTCAAGTGATCTGCTCACCTCAGTCTCCCAAAGTGCTGGGATTACAGGTGTGAGCCACAGCGCCCTCATGGACTCCTTGATTTTTAAAGTGGGATAGCCCCCTTCCCTATCTCTCTCATTAATTTACTGTTACAACCCAGGACTGGTGGAATGTTTCTGCTCAGAGCAGGGATGGATGGAAGTCCTGATGGATTGGTCAAGTCATTAGGAGCAGCTATTTAAGGCTAATTGGCTTTGTATGGAGAGGTTGAGGTTGGGCTGGGAATGAGGTTGGGTTTGTCTCCCAGGGCTAGGCAGGGTTAGCAGCAGGGTTACTCTGCACTCTGAGCTGGCATTCTTCTTACTTGTCAGATCTCCTGTCTAATTGGTCACCCCTAAGCCTCCATGCCTTGACCCAGAGCTACCCTGCGGTAGAGAATGGGGCTGCTTCTGACCCAGCACTGTGCCTGTGAACATTGGAACATCCCTCTCTCTTTTTTCCCTTCTTTCTGTTCTCAACCTAGATGTCGAAAGCCATCCTGCTCTCTTTATCTCTTCCTGTAGTCCAGAAGGGGATTGAAAGCAGGGAGAATCAAGCAGTCTTTGCCAATTTATGAGCACAGTTAGCAGAGGAGTGAGCCTGAGGCCCTTTCAAGGCCCCCATTAGGACTGATACGGTCCTGAGATAACAAAGGAGCCTTATGGGGCGTGATGACTTCAAGATGCCCCTTTCTAGGAAGGTGAAATGATAGAAGGATGAGCTTGCCTGGGGCAGTGGGAGGAGAGTCTGCTAGGTGCATACTAGTTAGAAGAGAAGATTCTCACCCCTCCACCACTACCTAGTGATGTGAACCCTGTTCTGGGCCTCAGTTTTCTTATCTGTAAAATGGGAATAACAGAATCTTCCCTATACCTATATTCTTTACCCAGTTGTCAGAAGCAAGTGTGGTTAGCAGCTTTAAAATGCACTACAGATCAAAAAGTGCTAAAAATAAAAATAACACTATTATGGAGAGACCATCTGTCTCCCCAGTGTCTACCACAAGGCAAAGTGTAAACAGAATGAAGATTTTCTGGCCTCAGGCCACCAGTCTAGAAGAGCAAGTTTTCCATTCTGAGTGATGGGGAAGAAACCAGGGTGAGACGACTTTTTTCTGACAGCCTGCCACCTACCATATCCTTCTCTGCCCCTGCCACCTACCATATCCTTCTCTGCCCCGCTCCCCCAGCATCTCCAACCCTTGAAGAAAGCCTGGAAGAGTGTGTCTGATGCCTTGAGTAGTTATAGATCTGAGACCCAAACCTGCAGTTCTTCAGATGCTTAGCTGGGTAGGCTTAGGCAAAGCAATTGCTTTTCTCCTCTGTAAAATGGGCATATTAACACATTCTTTTCTGTTTTGAGAGTTAAATGAGTCAATACACGCAAAGTGAGTGTTCTGTGAATGTTAAGGTTTTGTTGATACTATTTCAAAGTAATGGGGTCTCTTTCCCTCCAGCCTGGCTAGAGGGCAGCCCCCATGCACTGCTCAAAGGCAGGGATCCTTGCGGGTGGGGTATCAGCTCTTCCACACAGAGCAACTTCCTCCCCTTTGTGGCTTTGTGAGATCACACTTGGGTCTCAGAAACGACTAATTGAGGAGACTCTGGAAGCCCCCAGCCACCTAGGAAAGCTTGTTCTTTCTTTTTTGTCTTTTTTTTTTTTTTGTCTTTCAAAATGGCTTTATTATTTTGCCTTCCCACCAACAGTAAATGAGAGTTCCTGTCATTCACCACCTTCTCACCCATGTGTTCTGCAACAGGTGAGGGGACACTGGCCAGAGAAGGTGCAAGTCTGCCTTCCTCAGCAGGCCGTGGAGTTCCACTGTGATTCATGACTTCTCCCAGCCTTTTGCACCCAGCTTTTTGCCCCTTCCAGCCTTGAAATACTTCACTCACATGCCCAATAAATGGGGTTGCCCACGAGGGAGGTGGAGGGGGAATGAAGAAAGTGTTCGGCCCACCCTTTGTGAGAGCCCAGACAGGCGGCTGCTGGGCAGGAGGAGCAGGGACCTAGAAGGGTCAGGGGAAGAGCCCAGCACGTGCTCCTGGGGTCCTGGGGCAGGCAGATGAGCGGGTGAGGGGAAACAGAAGCTCTGTGGAGCCATCTTGGGGGAACTTTCTGACTGGAATGTTCCTCTGTGGTATATATGGCTGCTTGTGCTTGCAAGGAGGAGAGAGGGAGACAGCTCTACCCTGTTTACTCCCACTCCCCCAAAAAAGGGATGGCCTATTTGGGACACTCTGGAGCTCCTTTTCCAGGACACAGTCCTTCTGCCCAGCTAACAGTGCCAGAGTCTTGGGCTTAAAAATTACAGCAAAGCTCTCTCTCAGGCCCCTGATTCTCAAGCCCTGGTGGACCATCAGAATCTCCTGAAGTATTAAAACGAGACTCCTGGATCTTGATTCAGTAGATCTGTAGTGAGAGCCGACATCTGTATTTTTAGTAAGCCCTCCACACTCCTCCCTCTCCTGCCCTCGGGTGATTGTGAAGATCAGCTGTGTGTGGGACCCTGATCTCCCTCCACCCTGCCTGCCTTGGGACATCTCCTCTCTATTAATGGAGAGGAATGAGCAGGGGAGCAGGAGAGGGGCCACCCTTCAGTTTTCCCCTCCCCAACTGCTTAAGGAACTGCCGCCTTTTTTTTTTTTTTCCTCCTCTGCCACAGGACCTTTTGCCAACCTGAATGGTTGGAATAATTTCAGAACGTCTTTAAAGAAAAATATTTTTCTGGCTGCCTGCAGGAAAAATAAAAAATAAAAAATCAACTGTCCACAGAGCTGGGAATTAGGACCTGCAAGGACTGAGAACTGGGTTGCTTTTCTTTCTTTCCAAAAGCCAAGTGGTTTGGCCCAGTGAGACAGAAATTCAAAACTGCTGAGAAGACCCTGTGCAGGTTGGAAAAAGCCACTTTTCTCCCGCTCCTACCCAGTCAAGCCCTAAATAATGAAGAAACCCTTCCAGCTCCCACTCTTGCTTATCTCCTCCCTATTCAGCCTGGACTTGGGATGCAAGATTTTCTTCTGGCTCCGCCATCTCAACGGGAAGACGTACTTTGCCGTTGTTCTTACAGATGGGGAGGTGTGTGAAAGGGTGAGAGACAAGATGCGGGAAACATGTGTGGCTGTGTGTGTGTGTCCGCTGGTATCTGGTGACGATGTGGTCTAGCTCTGCATGTCAGATGCAGAGGGCAGAGGTGAATGGACAGGATGTCTTCATTTTGTATGGCCATGTGGGGTGGTGGTAGTGAAAGTGCAGCCTCCGTGTGATGTGTGTGACTTCCACAATGTGTGACAATACACAAAAGGTGCAAAGAAATGGGTTCTGGAGTCCAGTTTCTATGGAAACACCTGATCTGTAGAGACACTGTGCAGCGTGGCTCACTGTGCTACAACAAACATCTGTAGCAGAAAGCTTAACTTTTGCAGCAAGCAAATTAGGGGTATAGAGTGATGAAAAGAAGAGGAAGAGGCTATAGGAAAGAAATTAGGAAGACTAAATTTGAACTCATTTGAGAGGAGAAAGTGGTGGGAGGAAGGAAGGAGTAAGAGAATAGAGACTAGATCAGTAAACGGACAGATCAGGAGGAAACTTACTGGATGAAAGATACTTCCCAGTCTCCTGCCCATCTCCCGACTGGGCTTACCTGCACACACCTGCCTCTCCTCTCAGCTCTGAGTTTAGTCCTCCTCTTCCACCCCCTCCCTTCAGCGGAGCTGTGGCAGCAGAGAGCCAGCTAGAAGATCTGATCTCCCAGTGGTGTGTGCGTGCTTGTGTTTGCCTGACTTTTCTTCCACCAGATCCTATTGGGGTGGGGAGGTTAGCTTAGGGGGAGGGAGGGGCAGATCTTAGGGAGGGAGGGAGGAGAGGAGGGAGGAGGGAGGGAGGAGGGAGGGAGGAGAGGAGAGGAGAGAGGGAGGGAGCTTGGGAAAGGAGGAATGACAATCAAGTCTTTATTTGGCAGCCAAAACTCCCAAAGACTTCATCCACACACCATTCCCACTAACAGACTCATTTTTAATAACATTTCCTTCTGCTGCTGCCACTTCTGAAGAGGGGTTGTTTGACCCATGTTTGGAAAACAAGCCAAATTAACAGAGGGAAAAGGCATGAAAAGCAACCTCTGTGTAAGCCAGGACTGGATGGCTGGGTCCAGCACTAGCCTGTTTAATTCCTCCTGACAATTGCCTTGCCTTCTGGGGCTGTTGCTCCATGGTGTTAAATTCCTAAACCAGTGAGGGGTTTGGGATGCTTCCTCTGAGCAGTGACAGTCTTTCCCTAAGTTATCTTCTCCAGGAGGTTGCAAAGGGAGTGGAGTCTCAGGCTGGCATAGGAGATAACTTGGGTTTGGCTGCCAGAGCTGTTCTGAGAACCAGAGAGGGAGAAGGCTGGCCTGAGTTGCACAGCAAAGTTAAGGCAGAATTAAGATTTAATGTAAGACCTAAAGTCACTGTTCCTAGCTCATGTGGACAATGCAGTGGCTTCTTTCAGCTTCTCTATATCACACTTAGGTGAGATTTAGGGGCTGTGTGGTCATCACACAAAGTGATGGGAAATCAAAATTTCCCCCGTGCATATCAACACCCCAGAAGACTCATTCAGGTAACACCACAATGCCCCTCAGTTAAGAAAGCACAACACACTTGCAGTTAAGTAGATGCCCATCAAAATTTCCTGCCATGGCTGGGCATAGTGACTCATGCCTGTAATCCCAGCACTTTGGGAGGCAGAGGCAGGTAGATCACCTGAGGTCAGGAGTGCCAGACCAACCTGGCCAACGTGGTGAAGTCTTGTCTCTACTGAAAATACAAAAAATTAGCCAGGCGTGGTGGCAGTCACCTGTAATCCCAGCTACTAGGGAGGCTGAGGCAGGAGAATTGCAGAGGCAGATTCTCAGTGAGCCAAGATCGTCCTGCTGCACTCCAGCCTGGGCAACAAGAGTGCGACTCTGTCTCAAAAAAAAAAAAAAAAAAGAAAAAAAAAAATCCTGCCATCCCAGCTGACTACTTAGGAAATGCAATACAATTTTCTTCTCTATTATTGGTTCCATGGAGAGCTGCAGAGCCCAGTGACAAGGGACTGCCTGCCTGCCCTCCCCAATATGGGGTAGAGGACAGAACACTAAAATTAGGGTCTGTAGCCCTGGGCTCAGCCACTCACAAGCTATGTGATCTTAGGTGAATCACTTGATCATGAGGACCCTGTTTCCTCATTTATAAAATGTGGATAATATTGACCTCACAGGGTTGGGAAGATTAAATATTGTAAATGTGAGAGCACTTTATAAACTGGGAAGATAGTACGGTTTAGGAAAGGGATTGTGGTGAATGCTAATCAGCCTAAGAAAAGAAGGAAAAATAAAACCCAGACCTTTCTCCAACCCCCATTCCACCTCAGATCTCATGGCTTCACACCCTGCTGGTGAGGTCTTGCTGGAAGACAGCACAGCTCCTCTCCAGGTTTACATTAACCGTGGCTCTGCCAGGCTGCTCATGCACTTCAGTTCTCATGCAGATGGGATATGGCGTCTTCTGCAGGCTGGGAACATCAGACCTCAGATCTGCTTGTTTCCCTTGGTATGGTGGGTGGTAGATGATAGAGTGCACAAAAAGACTGGCTGGGCACAGAGACTCATGTCTGTAATCCCAGCACTATGGGAGGCCAAGGCAGGAGGTCTGTTGAGCCCAGGAGTTCAAGACCAGCCTGGGCCACATAGGGGACCCCATTTGTACAAATAATTTAAAAATTAGCTGGGTGTGGTAGTGTGCACCTGAAGTCCCAGCTACTTAGGAGACTGAGGTGAGAGGATTACTGGAGGCCGGGAGACCAAGGCTGCAATGAGCTGATTACGCCACTGCCCTCCAGCCTGGGTCACAGAGCAAGATCCTGTCTCAAAAAATGAGGTGAGCAAAGTACAGTGAGGTGCAGGGAGGATGGGTAGAGTGCCGGTGGGGATAGAGAGACTACAAGGAGTGTGGACTATGGGCAGTGGCAGGGGTATCACCTGTATCCATCTGTATGAGATCCATCCAAATCCCAAGAGTCTATGCCCTTGGGAATGGATGGCCAACTTCCAAGCCCTGACCAAGCCAGTTATCTCCCTTCCCCCGTCTCCTATCTCCCGCATCCCACGCTATGCAGAGAGAATTGGAAGTAAGTATAGATATGGCCAACAGGATATTCAGAAGTGTCCAGTATAGAGTTTGCTAATCAGTGGCTTGTGGACTTAATATAGCTTGAGTACCTAATTTTTTTTTTTGACAACACATTAATGTTTTAAAAGTTTTGTGGAAATTTTAAAACATACACATATTTACACAGGATAGTATTAATATCCCCATTACCTAATACCTAGCTTCAACAATTACCAACTCATGGCCAATCTTGTTTCTTCTGTGTTCCCCACTCCCACAAATGCTACTGGTATATTTTGAAGCACTGGTTTTTTAAAAAATGGATTTGAACACCTTAGGCAGGACAAGCACTTTCCAGTTCAACACAGTCATCATCCTGGGAGCCAGGGGGCCAGGTTCTTGTCCCGCTGCATGCTGTGTGACCTTGAAGATGTCCCTCTGCCTCTCTGACCTCAGTTTACCATTTATAAAACACGAGGTTGTACCAAATGACCTCTCAGTGCTCTTCTGACAATAGTGTGAAGAGAGAGTATAAGGTTTGGGGTTAGGAAACCTGGATTAAGATGTCAACTCTGCTGTTCTCTGGCTACCTGGTGAGCAGGCCTCAGCACCTGAGTCTTGGTTTTCTCATCTGTACTTGGAAGTTAACAACTCTGCCGCATCTCTCTCCCAGAGTACACCCAAGATAACACGGGGATCACCGAAAGCAATGGTAGGGGAGTAGTTTGTGATTCACTGGCGTCATGCACCCTGGGACCATGTGAATCCTCCAGGAAGAGCCTCCTTTACTCTCCTAGAGTCTCGGGGACACCAGTGGTGTGTCTTCAACCCAGGGGAGGTATTTATCTCTTGCTGGTGTGGCCAGAGGACAGTCGCAGGCACATGATGTGAATGCTGGGGCATATGGTGAGAAGTCCAGATATGCACATTGCTGCTGCTACTGCCGTCTGGTCCTGGCAGAGGGCTAGGGGCAGCACGGTTAGGAGACAGAACGCGAGGAGGGCCAGGCAGCAGAGGGAGGGGACTCTCCAAGATGGTGGATTTCAGCTGCATTTGCAAAGTTGGGACCTGCCCACACTTCCCACTCAGACTGAAATCCATCAGGGGGCTTACCATTTCTTTGACCCTCACAGTAATTGCTGCCTTGGTTATAAGCAGTGAGTGCTTAAAGCAAGAGAAGAAAGGACGCAATTGTGTAATACTCTTTCCATAGAAGTACAGGAGGGAGGTACTCAAGCTCCCCACCTCCCCCATGGTGGTCCTGAGACTCTGCCCGGAAGGAGCAGTGTGGGCCTGAAGAGTTTGGCTCTAGCTGCTCAGTGGTCATCAGAGGCTGGCCCTAGATGGACCCTCACCCTGTACTAGTTGAGGCTCCCAGTCCAGGGTGGCTGGGATCTGGGCAAATGCGTAACAGAGGAGAAGCTGTGTAAGTCCTGTGGCAGCCCGTCCCACCCTCCAGCCTGGGGGGCCTGGGTGGCCTGGGGTGAGTGGGCCCCTGCTGGGCAGAGACAGCATCCTGTTCATCATGGTATAACCCACAGCTCCCACCAACGGCTTGGCACGCCCTGGGTGCTCAGTAGGGGTCTGTTTCATTGAATTTAAGAGGATTGAACAAGGAGATTCTGTCACCCTCTTTTTTTGAAAAAAGGTTATTATTTTTTGAATAGGTAACACATTCTCTTGATTGAAAATCTAAGAGGTATAAGAGCTTGCACAGGGAAAGTCTTTTTCCTTGCCTGTCCCCTCATCACTCAGTTTCCCCCAGAAGACAGTGCGCCAGTTTTTTGTGTCTTCACAGATTTATTTAATGCACGTGCTAGTAACAAATAAGCAGCTATGCACTTTTTTTTCACTCAGTGGTACGGGTAGATTTTGAAGATGATCATATTGGTACTTTTGGTGATTGTTTCTCTGCCTCCACCCCCCAATATTTATTTATTTGAGCAGTCTCTCTTGGTGAACATTTGGGCTCCTTTTATTTATTTATTTATTTATTTTTATTTTTTTGAGACGGAGTCTCGCTCTGTCGCCCAGGCTGGAGTGCAATGGCGCCATCTCCACTCACTGCAAGCTCCGCCTCCCAAGTTCACGCCATTCTCCTGCCTCAGCCTCCCATGTAGCTGGGACTACAGGCGCCCGCCACCTGGCCCGGCTAATTTTTATATTTTTAGTAGAGACGGGGTTTCACCATGTTAGCCAGGATGGTCGTGATCTCCTGACCTTGTGATCCGCCCGTCTCGGCCTCCCAAAGTGCTGGGATTACAGATGTGAGCCTCCACTCCCGGCCTTATTTTTTGTTGAGACAGAGTCTCCCTCTTGTCGCCAAGCTGGAGTGCAACGGCGCGATGTCCGCTCACTGCAATCTCCGCCTCCCAGGTTCAAGTGATTCTCCTGACTCAGCCTCCCAAGTAGCTGGGATTACAGGCGCCCGCCACCAAACTTGGCTAATTTTTGTATTTTTAGTAGAGACGGGGTTTCACCATGTTGGCCAGGCAGGTCTTGGTCTCGAACTCTTGACCTCAGGTGATCTTCCCGCCTTGGCCTCCCAAAGTGCTGGGATTATAGGCATGAGCCACCTCGCCCGGCCTGGGCTCCTTTTTTTTTTTTTTTTTTTTTTTGAGATGGAGTCTTGCTCTGTTGCCCAGGCTGGAGTGCAGTAGCACAATCTCAGTTCATTGCAAGCTCTGCCTCCTGGGTTCATGCCATTCTCCTGCCTCAGCCTCCCGAGTACCTGGGATTACAGGCACCTGCCACCACACCCGGTTAATTTTTTGTATTTTTTAGTGGAGATGGGATTTCACCGCGTTAGCCAGGATGGAGGGCTCCTCATTTTTAAGGTATGCAGTGCTGGAGTTGGAGTCTCACAAACTTGGTTGCAGGCCTGGCTCTGCCTCCTCTCCATGCTAACGGGGTGGCCTTGGGCTACACAGCCCTTCCTGAGCCTCAGTTTTCTCTTTTTATGTGTCAGGTATTCAAGGCAGTCCACCAGCTCAGTAGTGACAGAAATACATCTTTATCCTATCATTTCACTTCTCTAATTTCTGGATCCAAGTGCTCATTTCACCGGGACAGTGGAATACTCCACTTCAGTCCTTGGTACCCGTGGGGGGCCACCCAGCAACTTCAGGCAGATTTATTCAGTGGCAGCACTAACAGGGATGGAGAGTGTCTGTGGGGAGGGGACGTACATGGCTCCTGGCTGATGCTGCTGCGGGGCACACCCTCCATCCCACTGAGACCCCTTCTGGCCTAGCAGCCCTCTGACACTTCCTAGGCTGCATGTAGGGGACAGGAACTTTCTGCAGGGCTATTTCCTCTCTGGAAACATGCTGGCTGCCTGGCACTCTGCCAGGGGCAGGCTCTCCGATTCCCCTTCTCAGGGCTCTCATTCTCCTCCAGCTCAACCCCTTTTACATGCATATTAAAGCCAGGGGCCCTTTTCTTTTCTAGAGAAAGAAGTTTCCATGTTCCCTTTTCTTCTGGCCAAGACACTGTGTCTATGCCCAGAAGCCCCCAAGAACCTAGGCTTATGGAAAATGAAGCCAAAGGCACATGCAGGCGGCTTCTGCTTCCTGCCTCCCCACAGATCTGATGTGCTTGTTTCCATGAGAGGAAGGGACAGGGCACAGGCAGCAGAGGAAGAAATAAAACTTATCTGTCGGCCACACAGTGAGCACAGCTGGACCGGAGAACCCCTAAATCCCTCTCTGCGAACTGTCGTGATCCTGTTGAGGGGTTGTCAGCTTGTGGACCATCAGGGCAGTCCTGCGAGAGGGCTGTTGACACCTGGTAGGAATGAGGGTGCTGATACACGAATGCTATAGACATGGCGTGTAGGCCTAAGTGCAAAGGCTACACCATCAGCTGGTGTTAGCAGACAGCACTAGCCTGGGACTGTTCAGTAAGCACTGCTCTGGGCTTCCCCAGGTCTCCCAGAAGCCAGGCTCACGTGAGTGGTGATGGCATTTTGCCTTCCAAGGTGAGGTCCTCCTAGGTTCTGGGGTCTCCCAATCACATCATCCTGAAACCGCAGCCTAATTTAATTTTATGTTGTAAAAGTCACAAGTCACAGCAAGTCACAAATACCTGGATCAAATATCCAGGTTCCAGGTATCATCCTGAGCAAGCTTCCAAACGCCATCCTGCTCCATGTAATAGATTATTGGGTAATGACACTGCCTCACACAGGCACAGTCCCACTGCATCCTGTGACGATGGCCAGTCTGTGGATATGTGTGGTCAGTTACGCCCCATGTCACAAGGTCTAGGAGGGCAGGAACAATGCAGCCCTGCCAGGGACCCCCACACATGACCTTGGGGGATCCCACATCCATATGTGCACCAAGCAATGTCTCTAAATTGAGTAACAGTAACAATAATAAAGCCTCTTGAGAATTATTATAGGCAAAGCGCCCTTCTTAGCCCACTGCGTGTATCAGCTCTTTGGTCCTCACATAGCTCAATGAGGCGGGGACTGCTCTAATACTCATTTAACAGGTGAGAGACTGAGGCACAGTTAGTTTATGTTTCAAAGGTCGCAAATCTAGTAATGGCTGAGATAAGATTTGAACCCAGTTCGTCTTCCTACAATGTTCTTGTTTGTGTATATGTATACTGTTGTGATGAATGAAATGCAAATTATTTAAAATCATCTTTAAATTCATGTAACTTTGTGTTATTACGTATTCATTATCATCACATACTTTTTTTAAGTTGAAAAGAAATCTTTACACTTAAAACTGTTAAGAACCACTGATCTAGATTTCAGTTACTTCTTCTTAAAAGACGGAGTTGCTTTCAACTGTTCTCTTCACCCCGCTCCCCACGCCCCAGACTCTCCAAGTCCAGTCAGTTCTATTTCCTCCATGGCTTGACAGCTGGTCCCCTCTCTCCTGTCATGGCACTGTTTTCCTCTAGACCCTGGCCCACTGCTATGGTGTCCTGATGGGTCTCTCTGCCCTGCACCCTCCACCTGGCTCTTCCTCAGGCATAGATCTGACTAGGTCACCTTGCATGGTTCCCTGTCCCCATGATCATTGTTCTTGGCCCACAGCACGTGTTAGATTCACCTAACTGTTCCTGAAAGTGCCTGAGGCCCCAGCCCTAGAGATGCTAGTTCAAATATATGTGCGTTTTCCAGACTCTCGTCATGAGTGATTCTGATCTGTGCCCTTGGCTGATAATTAGACCTGTAGAATGCAGCCCAAGCTCCATGGTCTGTCTCCTGCTTACCTTTCCAGCCCTGTTTCTCAAAGTCTAGACTCTAAGCATGTGTGTGTCTCACAGCAGCCAGAGTACTCCAAGCTATTTCACCTCTACATGCCTTTGCCCACTGCTCCTTCCATGTAGAAAGCCCTTCTTCGCTTACGCCTGTAATCCCAGCACTTTGGGAGGCCAAGGTGGGCGGATCATGAGGTCAGGAGTTCAAGACCAGCCTGGCCAACATAGTGAAAACCTGTCTTTACTAAAAATACAAAAATTAGCCAGGTGTGGTGGCATGTGCTGTAGTCCCAGCTACTTGGAAAGCTGAGACGGGAGAATGGCTTAAACCCGGGAGGTGGAGGTTGCAGTGAGCTGAGACCACGCCATTGCACTCCAGCCTAGGTGACAGAGTAAGACTCCATCTCAAAAAAAAAAAAGTAAAAAAGAAAAAAAGAAAGCCCTTCTTCCCCCAGGTGTTACACCTTCTAGGATGCCCTCCCAACAGCACTCTCCTCTTTGACCGCTGGTCTCTCCGTTTGCTGCAGCAGTCCCCCAGTGGATGGCCCTCCCAGGAACCGTGCCACTTCCTTGCCCTTCTCTGCTCTCCTGTCTGCCTCATCCACAAGATGCTGTGGGCCTGTGCCAAATCGGATTCCTACTTGGAATCCCAAAACCTACACGGTTCTGACACACAGTAGGCGCTCAGGATCCTGCACTCGGGCCCCAGCGGGAATCAGGCAGTGAGCCCAGAAGCACTGAAATACTTTCTCCTCTTAGTGGGTTTGAGTAATTGCAAAATCCTCCTGTTTTTATTTTTTTCCTGAAGCCTTCTCATCTTCTAATCTGTTTTCCATGACCCAACAAGTGTGTTATTTCCCCAAACACAAATCTGATCATGTAATTCCCTTGCTTAAAATTTTGCAATGTCTCTCAGGTATTTATAGAACAAAATTCAAATGCCTTGGCATGACATTTGAGACCCTGCAGCCTGACCTGACTTTCTTGCCATTCTAATTTCCTCTCATAGTTCCTGTGGAACCAGAGAACCAGACTCATGGGATCCTGGTTCCCTGGGTTTTTTGTTTTGTTTTGTTTGTGAGACAGAGTCTCGTTCTGTCGCCAAGGCTGGAGTACAGTGGCATGATATTGGCTCACTGCAACCTCTGCCTCCCAGGTTCAAGCGATTCTCCTGCCTCAGCCTCCCAAGTAGCTGGGATTATAGGTGCGCACCACCATGCCTGGCTATTTTTTGTACTTTTAGTACAGACCGGGTTACGCCATGTTGGCCAGACTGGTCTCAAACTCCTGAACTCAGATGATCCACCCACTTCGGCCTTCCTAAGTGCTGGGATTACAGGCATGAGCCACCACACCCGGCTGGTTCCCTGGGTTTTTATGCCTCCATGCCTTTGCCCAATCTGAGTTCAGATGTCCTTCTTTCTCCTGTTCTCCATTTGGGGGAACTCCTATTCATCCTGCAAGGCCCAACTCAAATGTTACCTCCTATGTGAGCCTCTCCTCAGTTCCCACAGGCAGAGTGAGCTCACTCTTGACTGTGCTACCCTGGGCCACAGCTCTGCACAGCACGGTTTCTTCTTGTTTCCACATCTGCCTTCTGTGTGATTGAAGGGTCTCCAAGGCAGAAACTCAGCTCCTGGCAAATAATTAAATAATAATGATCAGGATAGCTAGCCCTTACAGAGCACTTACTATGTGCTATGCGTGTGCTCTACAGGGCATCAGCTGATTTAATCCTCATAACAACCTCAGGAGTAGGGGCTATTATTACCATCCCCACTTTACAGATGAGGAAGTTAAAGCAGAGTGTTATTATACAGTCAGTAAGTGTCAAGGTATTATAGTAAGTGTTGAAGCTGGGATTTGAACCCAGGCAGCCTGACTCCGGGATTCACACTGTCTATGCTGTCCTGATAAATGCCCTCAGAATGAATGGGAATCTGCAGGCTCTGACCTAGTGAGTGTGTGTGTATGTGTGTGTTAACAAGACATGGTATGACTCTGTCCCTGCCCACATTAGCTCTGATGTCATACTAGGTTGGAAGGGTGTTCTCCGGAGGCCTGGTACAGACTGTGGCTTTCAGTGAAATAACAGAATCATCACCTCTTCCAGCAGGTGTTACCCACACCCACCCTCGCCCACTCCCCTCATTTCTCCTACGAGCCTCGAGCCTCGGCCTCCTTTCTTTGTATTTCTGCTTTATTTTGTTTTGCTTGGCCAGTCTGGAAAAATGACTGGTTGGCCTGCAGCTCGGGAGTGGTGCCTGGTCTCCCTCTTGGCCTCTCCAGGCCCCTCCTTCTAGCCCCCATGCACAGCCCTGGCCTTGTTCAGAGCCAAATCACAGGGCTCAGGGGCTGAGCCACGTGTCTGCCCACCCCGCTGCCTTCTGAGTCTGTGAGCCTCCCGACTCCTGGCCCACCACAGGCAAAGGACCCAGCCAGAGGCAAAGACCAATACCAAGAACATGCTCAGTCCGTGCACTCCCTCCCCAGCCTCCCAGGCTTGGAACTGCTACTGCAGGATGTCACCAGCCATGGTCCCTGCCTGTCTACTCCCTGATCCCTCCTAGGCTGGCATTCCTTCCTGGCAGGTGGCCCACCTGAGCAGACCCCTCTGTTCCATGCTTACTCTGCCTTCCACTCGCATGCACTCACTTACGGATTTTCCCTGAACCCCTACGCCCATGCTTCACAAAACCTGGCTCTGCCTTTAGACCTGTGGAGTATGCCCCAGGCAGAGGGGCTGTGTCTCCCTGGTCAACCTGGCGTTTCCCAAGAGCACCAAAAGAAGGGAGTCTCCCAGTTGATGGTGTGGGAAAGTGGGGCCATGCTTGGCTTTATCCTTGTTCTCCCTCCCAGGTTGGTGCCCAGAGAGAGTAGCAGGGGCCTGGGGGCTAGTCAAAGTGCTCCATGGAGCAAGGCATGCTTCTGCTTGCTTCTGCTCTAAAAGCTGACTCACAGCCTCAAAGGAGCAATACAGATGCAGACAGGATGATCTGAGGGCACCAGGACCTATAACGACTGTCTGACCCCAAAGGTACATAGTAAAGGATAAAGACGTTTTATGGCTGTGGCTCGTGAAATAGCATGATAGAGGATCCAGAGCATTGTCATGAGGTGTCCGTGCCAAGAGACACTGTGTTTCCTTCTAGTGTTTATGCTGGCGTTGGCGTCATCAACAGTGGATTTAGCCAAGAGAGCTTCGGGCCGAGGCTATGAGCTCAGAAAGTAGTTTATTGGGTACAAATGCTGCCCCTTCCATCCAGTCACCTTTCTGCAGTGCACTGCAGCCACCCCAGCCATGCCTGAGGAGACCATCCTAGGTGCCCTTTCTTGGAAGGCACTCTGGGGTGGGACTAGAGTCCATGCAGCAGCAAGACCAGACCCTCCATGCCATGGCCTCCTCCCCACATGGTCCCTGGGAGCTGCCCCTTGCTAATCTCAGGGCCTCAGGGCCAGCTGTCCCATTCCAGGAGGCCATTCCTAAGACAGAGCAGAGCTCTAGGGCTGGAAACAGTTATGTGAGCAATGGAGCATCCCATCTTGGCCCACCCCAGGTGTGGGGAATTTTCAGGCCCAGTTGAGCCAAACCACAGAATGAAGGCAAAAAGGCAAAACATGTTTTGGAAGGTGGCTGGCAGCCCCAGCTGTCTGCTCCATGGGCCAGGGCTTCATGAAAGGCTGTGGAGTTACTGAAGTAGTGTGGGACCTGGGGAAAGGCGACCCAGGACAGTGATGGCTCTGCTTTCTTCGAGGCCGTCAGAAATGAAGTCTCTCCACCCCACTGTGCCTCATTCCCCCAGTCATGGTCAGCCTAGCACTTCAAGCTAAAATGACCTTGTTGGAAAGTTCCTCCTTCCATCTCCCTTGCCTCTCTCATGCTGGAATTCAGGCTCCTTTCTATTTAGATCCATATTGGAAGACAGAAAACCCCTCTTCCATCTTGAGTGGAACTTGGATTTGAGGAGAGCTTTGGACTCCTTGGAGACAGGTGCCGGGTGAAGGGCAGGTGTTGTCCTTAGCACTATTATGCCATTAGCATTACTCATCTGCTGGGCTCCTGCTAAATGCAGTAGCCTTCTGGGCGGGCAGCCACCCTTCCTCCTGTTTTTTCTGGAGAGGGAAAAAATGGGGAGGTGGGGAGGTGTGGGGAAGCGTGGGCAGAAGGAGGAAGAGAAAGACACAGAGAGATAAGGGGAGCCATCGACCTCTAAATCCAGGTTTCTGATGGGCTCCCATTGCTGTCTCTACTCAGGGGGAGGGTGGGCGAAGGGGAATTTGGTTCCTGAGGCTGTTACACTCTGATTACTGTGGACCCAAGACCCTTTGCCTCTCTTCTCCTTCCTCCCTCCTCCTCCCTCCTCCCTCTCTCCCTCTTCAGCTCTTTCTCCTCTTTTCCTCTCCCTGCTTTTCTTTCTCCCTCCTCTCTTTGCGCCTCCCACTTTTCTCCTATTCCTCCATCTGCCAACCCTTTCCTCCCCTCCAGCTGCGCACTCTATGCTCCCTCCTTGCTCTCTGCTTCTTCTTCTCTCCTCTGTCTTTGGGCTACTCTAGTGGCTGAGCTCAGGGAGGGGATATGAAATTCATTAGCTGCCACATTTCAGTGGGATTAAATCATTCTGGCCGCTTCTCCGACATCACTCTTCTCTCTATAGGGCCCTCGCAGAGCTACAGGCGCCTCCTGGAGCCCTTCAGTCCCGCTCCCCGGTCTTGACTTGACTCTACCCCAGCTCCTGTTGCCCAGAGCCAGGCCCCATCCCTCATCCCGAGCCCATGGTGGGTGGGCGTGGAGGTGGCTCAAAGCCTGCTCACTCCAGCTTCTCCTCTAAAGGTTTCCCTCCCAGCCTCTAAGCCCTGAATTGGGCCTGATTTGACCAAGGGAAACCATGCTTTTTCTTTTCTCCCTTGGCCCCTGAGCCTGTCTTCGGGTGCCCTGCTGCCTTCCTGTGCCGGCTTCTGTGCCAGCCCTGCCAGGTCCCTCTACCGCCCATCTTTTTCCTCCCTGGTCACTCACGCCTCTTGCCTGACAGCTTCTGCTCTCACAGAGTCCCCAAGCCACCCTCAGAGGAGTGATCTAAATTACTCTGGCTTCCCCTGTAGACTAAAAGCTCGATGAGGGCTTACAGTATATCCCAGCACCCTGCAGGCCTGGCATTCATTTGACAAATATTTATTGAGCACCTACTATGTGGGAGGCACTATAGTAAGCTCTGAGGGTATAGCTGGGAACAAAACAGACATCATTCCTGTCCTTCTTAGGTGTTCAGTCCAGTGGAAAATACAGGAATAAACAAACACATAAATCAGCTTAAGCATAAATCAGCTTAAGCATATCACAACTGGTGGTGTTATGAAGCAGGGAAAGGACCCGTAGTAAGTCCTTAATACATATTAAAGGAATGCATGAATCATTAATTAACTCCACTTTTTTTTTTTTTTTGAGACGGAGTCTCCCTCTGTCACCCAGGCTGGAGTGAAGTGGCGCAATCTTGGCTCACTGCAACCTCTGCCTACTGGTTTCAAGTGATTCTCCTGCTTCAGCCTCACAAGTGGCTGGGACTACAGGTGTGCACCACCACACCTGACTAATTTTTGTATTTTAGTAGAGACGGGATGTCACCATGTTGGCCAGGCTGGTCTCAAACTCCTGGAATCTTATGATCCACCTGCCTCGGCCTCCCAATGTGCTGAGATTACAAGTGTGAACCACCACACCCGGCCAACTCCACTTTTTTTTCTATTTCCTTTCCTACTTTGCTTTCAAGCCTGAAAGCTGGTCCGGTCTGTGCCACCTAAAAATATCTCTAATTGTATCCTGTCCTAAATTATTCTCTCATTTGTTCCTCTTGTATTATTAGTTTTGTCTCACAATTAATAATACTAATAAATTTCCATACATTAAATGGCTATTATGTGCCAGGCAACATATTAAGAACCTTAATGTATGACCTCATTTTAATTTTTATTTCTATTTTAAAGGAAACTGAGACTCAAATTAAATAACCTGTCAAAAGTCACGCAGCTAGCACCCAGAGAAGACGCATGTCTTATACTTCTTCACTGCCCCATGGGGGCCAGGGGCACCCAAGATCCCACAAGAGAAGCTGGAGAACCAGGCTGGTGGGGATTGGGGGACCTGGAGACACAGCCCCTGCTAGTCCAGCAAAAGTGAGGTTGGCACCCTCCCTGCTCTGTCAAGGATTCTGCCCTGGCGCCCTCATACACACTCTGCCACCCGAAAAAAACCAAAACAAAACAAAAAAACTCTGACTCTGATCTCCGGGCCATGCTGCCCACCTCCCAGTGCCCCCACCATCTTCACCTTTATGTTTCCCTGCTGTCCCTCCCTTCCATCAAGGTCTGCCCACAAAAGCAGCAGGAGCAAGGCATTCTGGCTCCTTCTCTTCTTGTAAGACAAGGCTTCTTTTCTAAAAGGCTTCCTTGGGTTCATCCCATCCATCTCCAGCTCGAGCCCCTCAGTTCCTCCAGACCCATTTCTATTTAGCCCTGGATCTATTCTGATAAACAATTCCACCCCACGTGATACCTACTGACCCATCTTAATAACTATACACGCTCATTAGCACTGCATTTATAAAAAGGGCCTTTCCCACCATCTAAAATTAAACTCTGGTCTCCGCAGGTGGCTGGGATGGTGAACATCACCTAGTCTTTACACTCTCCGTCAAGGGTCCAGTGCAGGGCCTCTTGCCACTGTATAATTCATTCTTCACCAGAAGCAAGAGTTCTTACTTTTTAAATCAATTTTTAATAATTATAATTTGCATAGAGTAACAGGTTACAAATAGGTATCCATTTGAAGTATACAGCTTGACAAACTTTGACACATATGTATATATATATACCCATGCAACCACCACCCCAATCAGGTGTATTGAAAAATGTTTTAAATTGACAAAAATTGGCCGGGCGCGGTGGCTCAAGCCTGTAATCCCAGCACTTTGGGAGGCCGAGACGGGCGGATCACGAGGTCAGGAGATCGAGACCATCCTGGCTAACACGGTGAAACCCCGTCTCTACTAAAAAATACAAAAAACTAGCCGGGCGAGGTAGCGGGCGCCTGTAGTCCCAGCTATTCGGGAGGCTGAGGCAGGAGAATGGCGTAAACCCCGGAGGCGGAGTTTGCAGTGAGCTGAGATCCGGCCACTGCACTCCAGCCCGGGTGACAGAGCGAGACTCCGTCTCAAAAAAAATAAAAAAATAAAAAAAATAAATTGACAAAAATTATATATATTTAGGTTATACAACATAATGTGTGTGTATATAACATGAATTAATTCCACTTGTTTTTTGTTTTTTGTTTTTTTTTTGAGATGGAGTCTTGCTCTGTCACCCAGGCTGGAATGAATATACAATTACATAATATATAATAACAATATACAGTATATACAATTACACACACACACATTGTAGAATGGCTACATTGAGCTAATTAACATATAAATTATCTCACATACTTCTCATTTTTTGTGGTGAGAATACAAAATCTGTTCTCTTACCAACTTTTAGTACACAATATATTGCTATTAACTACAGTCACCATCATGTACAATAGATCTCTTGAACTTACTCTTCCTCTCTAAGTGAAATTTTGTATCCTTCGACCAACATCTCCCCAACACTTCCACCCCCATCTGGCCCCTGGTCATCACCATTCTGCTCTCTGCCTCTATGAGTTCAACATTTTTAGATTCCACGTATAAGTGAGACCCTATGGTATTTGTTTTTATGTGCCTGTCTTGTTTCACTTAACATAATGTCCTCCAGGTTCATCCATGTTCATGCAAATGACAAGGTTTCCTTCTTCTTTAAGGCTAAATAATATTCCACTGTGTACGTACAGCATATTTGCTTTATCTGTTCGTCAATCAATAGATACTTAGGTTGATTCCACATTAGCTATTGTGAATAGTGCTGCAGTATACACGGGAGTGCAGATATCTCTTCGACATACAGTAGTCCCTTCTTATCCAAAGTTCTGCTTTCTGTGGTTTCAGTTACACACCATTAACAATGGCCTGAAAATATTAAATGGAAAATTACAGAAATAGACAATTCATTCTTTTTTTTGAGATGGAGTCTCGCTCTGTCCCCCAGGCGTGCAGTGGCATGATCTCGGCTCACTGCAACCTCTACCTTCTGGGTTCAAGCGATTCTCCTGCCTCAGCCTCCTGTGTAGCTGGGACTACAGGTGCCCACCACCATGCCCGGCTAATTTTTGTATTTTTAGTAGAGACAGGGTTTCACCATATTGGCCAGGCTGGTCTCAAACTCCTGACCTTGTGATCTGCCCATCTCGGATCCCAAAGTGCTGGGATTACAGGTGTGAGCCACCACGCCCGAATGACAATTCATAAGTTTTAAATTGTGTGCTGTTCTGAGTAACGTGATGAAATCCTGCACTCTCCCGCTTCATCTGACTGGGGATATGAATCCTCCCTTTGTCCAGCATACCCACACTGTAGATGTTACTTAGGAGCCATCTCAGTAATGAGATCAACTGTCTCGGTACAGCAGTGTCTGTTTTTACTTAATGTCTCATTTTACTTAATGATGGCCCCAGAGCACAAGAGTAGTGATGGTGGCAATTCAAGTATGCCAAAGAGACACCATACAGTGCTTCCTTTAAGTGAAAAGGTGAATGTTTTCAACTTAGTAAGAAAAGAAAAAATATTGTAGGCTGAAATTGCTAAGAGCTATGATAAGAAGGAAGCTTCTATCTATGAAATTGTGAAGAAGGAAAAAAAAATTCATACTAGTTTTGTTGTCACACCTCAAATTGCAGAAGTGATAGCCACGGTGCATGACAAGTACTTAATTAAGTACTTGTCCCCTGTCCCCCCATGGATAAGCAGGGACCACTACACTGATTTCCTTTCCTGTGGATATATATCAGTAGTAGATTCCTGGGTCACGTGGTTGTTCTATTTTTAAGTTTTTTAACGAATCTCCATGCTGCTTTCTGTAATGGTTGTACCAATTTACATTCCTAAGGGTTCCTTTTATTCCATATCCTCACCAACTTTGGTTATCTCCTGTCTCTGTGTGTATGTGTGTGTCTGTGTGTGTGTGTGTGTGTGTTTGATAACAGCCATTCTAATAGGTGTGAGGTGATAGCTCGTTGTGGTTTTACTTTGCATTTCCCTGATGATTAGTGATGCTAAGCGTTTTTTAAATATGCAGGTCAAATGTAAAATATTTTCATCACTATGAAAAATGTCATGTCATGTCACTTTCAGTGGGATTCCCCAAAACCTTTCAGTGGCATTCCCAACCCAAACCTTTCAGTGGGATTCCCCAGTTTCTAGTAATAGTGGACAAGGTTATTTGGACCAAGTCTACCACTGAAAACAAGTAAAACTGACAGATGAATTTAAAAAAAAAATTTTTTTTTGTTTAAAAACAAGCGCTAACAAGTGTTAGTGAGAGAGAAACAACCAGCCAGACAAAATTAAAGGGAAATAATGGAAACCTCCGAGATGGAAGCTAAAGGTTTGCCCCGAGGGTATTTGCTGGTCCCAGTAAATCTCAACTATTGTTTAGATGCCTGCAAGGGAAAGAAGATAGAAATCAAAGCTCAGGCTGGGCCAGCTTGGTGGTTCTCGTCTGTAATCCTGGCACTTTGGAAGGCTGAAGTGGGCAGATCACTTGAGTTCAGGAGTTTAAGACCAGCCCAACCAACATGGCAAAACCCCATCTCTACTAAAAATAAAGTTAGTCAGGTATGGTGGCAGGTGCCTGTAATCCCAGCTATTCGGGAGGCTGAGGTGGGAGGATTGCTTGAATCCGGGGGTGGAGGCTGCAGTGAACTGAGATCGTGCCATTGCAGTCCAGCTAGGCAACAGAGCGAGACTCTGTCTTAAAAAAAAAGAGAAAAGAAAAAGAAAGAAAGAAAGAAATCAAAACTCAGGGTTTGAAGAAAGTGGAGAGATATCCATCCCTTCCATAAGCAAGGACCACAAAGGACAACACCCTTGGAGCAAAGGTGAACCCAGATTGTACCAGGCTGGCAACAGGAAGGCAGAATTCTCATCACTGTGATCCAAGGAACCTCAGTTCCTCGCAATTGATTTAAGATGGTTTTAGATCAGCACTGGCCACAAGTGTTTGGCAAAGAGAAAAACAAACAAAGCCAAAAAAAAAAAAGTTTCTCTAGAAGAAAGTCACCCTCATTCCTTAGATTTCAAATTATTCCATCAAATTATTTTTCAAGTATGATGAGCAGGAAACAAACAAAAATAAGCAAACATACCAGAAATAGACACCGTGCATAAGAACCCACAGATACAACAGACATGAGAAACTAAACCGTAAAAACATTAGGTTTTATAATTATCAGACACATATAAAACAATTATGATTACTATGCTTAGAGAAATAAAAGTCATGCTTGCAAATTTTACAGTAAATAAGAAATTATAACATTTGATTTAGATTTGGAAAAATACCAAATCAAACTTCTAGAAATAACAGATTCGATTAACACAAATAAAAGCTCAAAAGATACAGCTGGAGGGAATTTGAAACTAGAAGACAGAAGAAATTATCCAAAATTTAGCACAGAGGGACAATAGAATGGAAATGATAAAAGAAACATAAAGAGCCATAGAGGACAGAGTGAGAAGAACCAACATATGTTTAATTAGGGTTCCAGAAATAAAAGAGAGAGAAATTGTCAGAGGCAATGTGTAGACAGATAACAACTGAAAATGTTCCAGAACGGATGAAAGAAACAAGTCTCAAATTTAAGGAGACAAATTCATCTCCAAAAGGATAAACAGATATCCCCACCCAGACACATTATTGTGAAACTTGCGTAAATCCAAACACAAAAAACAATATTAAAGATCGATTATCTTAAACAAAATATTTTTGTTTGTTTTTTGTTTGTTTGTTTGTTTGAGACAGAGTTTCGCTCTTGTTTCTTGTTGCCCAGGCTGGAGTGCAGTGGCACAATCTAGGTTCACTGCAACCTCTGCCTCCCTGGTTCAAGCGATTCTCCTGCCTCAATCTCCCGAGTAGCTGGGATTACAGGCACCTGCCACCACACCTGGCTAATTTTGTATTTTTAGTAGAGATGGAGTTTCTCCAAGTTGGCCAGGCTGGTCTCGAACTCCTGACCTCAGCTGCTCTGCACACCTCGACTTCCCAAAGTGCTGGGATTACGGCGCGAGCCACCGTGCCTGCCCTAAACAAATTTTTAATATGTTGAAGGAAAATAACTGCCCACTTAAAATTCTTTTCTCAGTAAAAATACATTTCAACAGTGAGAGTGAAATACAGATGCTTTCAGATGATAAAAATAAAGTGGAAAAACAACAACAACACAAAGATGTATTTGCTACCAGCTGATTCCCACTAAAGGAAATTCTATTCTTCGAGCAGAAGGGAAATGATCTGGGTTGGAAAGTCTGAGAGGCAAGAAAGAATGAAAAGCAGTAAAGTGGCAAATGTGTGGGTAATCCAAATGAGCATCCGCTGTATAAAACAGTAACAGTAATGTCTTATGAAGTCTACAGTTAAAAAATATAAAGGATTTCTCAAACTTGTAATGTCCAAACTGAGATCTCTGATATTTTCCTCCAGACCTAATCCCATTATATTCTTCCCCATCTAAATAAATGGCAACTTCATTTTATCAATTGCCCAAATCTTGGAGTCATCTTTGGTCTCTTTCTCTCATCTCTCACATCAGCAAATCCTGTTAGACCTACTCAGCGGTGTGCTGAAACTGGCCTATATTGACTCCCAAGAGCCAACAGTTACAAGTTTTAGAAATCTCATCAGCTGATTGACATCCTGCTGGTAGCTTGAAATCAGCCATGATAGGAATATTTACATCACAGAAACCAGCCACCCCTCATTCCCAAGAACCAGTTGTTAAACCTTTGCCAGCACATCACTGGGTTTACCTGCGAACTACATCCAGATTCTGATCACTTCTCACTACCTTCACAGCCACCACCCTAGTCCCAGCTACTATTGTTGCAATAGTCTCTCAAAGCGTTTCCCCTCTTCCTCTCTTGCTTCTCTTCATTTCAGTCTCAACACAGCAGCAAGAACAATGCTGTTACTCCAGTGGCTTACAATCTCAGAGGAAAACCGAAGGCTCTGGGCCCTTTGGCTTCCCCTCCCCAGTCTTACCTCTCTGACTATTAATCCTATTACTCACCCTTCATTCACCCAGACCCTCTCACTCCCTTCCTGTTTCTCAACCAATCCAGCACCCCGCTTTGGGCCTCAGGGTCTTTGTGTTAGGTTAGTTGCAAAAGTAATTGCAGTTTTTTGCCCTTGAAAGTAATGGCAAAACCCCGCAATTACTTTTGCACCAACCTAGTATCCCTACTCCCTCTTTCTGGGTGTTCTTCCTAAGATCCTTCAGGGCTTTATCACATTTCACCTTCTCAGCAAGGCTGTCTCTGGCCACCCTACCTGAAATTGCAATACTCACACAAAACTTCTTAACCCCCTTTTGGCTTTATTTTCTCCCTAGCAGTGATTATTAACACATTATACATTTTATAAATTAACCTTTGTGTTATGTCCTCTAATTAGAATAACAGCTCCATGAGGCCAGGGCTTTGTCTGTTTCTGTTGAGTTATATCTCATATTACCAAAACCAAGTCTGAGATATAGGTGTTCAATAAATCTTATTGTGTTGACCCACCCCAGGGGCATTTGAATTTTTTTTTTTAATCCAAAATGTGTTTATTGAGATGATTTCCCACTCATCTTGATTCAGAGTGCTTTTAGTGCTGCTTCCTCCTAAAGGAACATCCTTCTGTAAGCCTTGCTTTTCCTCCTGTAGGCTGGCAGAGGACAGTGGAGCCGCCAATACACAAAACTACCATTTGTGCATGGCTAAAGACTGTGCTGATTTTATAGCATCCTGGGCATTTCACATCCATGAAGTAGGAATTGGGGCTCTGCACCAGGCGTTTCTTCTTGTGTTTCCTCTTCTCCTCTTCTGGGGAGGGATGAAGGAGATCCTTTGTGAGAGGCACGTTCTCGTGTGGGTAGGTCATCACCGCTGGAAAGCCTGAATTTTTAAATTCAGGTGGGGTGGGGAAGGCTTTATCTGGGCTTTGTTGGCATCGTGGAGGCAATGTAAGGCCCAAATCTGCAAACTGGCAGCCTGGAGCCCAGACCAGCCCTAAAATGTGTTTTGTTTAGCCCACTAGACATTTTAAAATAAACTAAATTAGTTGTCAACATTCAAGAATGGGAGATTTCATCTTTTAAAAATCCAGATTTCCAGCTTCTCTGGAAAAACCCAAAGTTCTCACAATCCAGAGGCTTTGTTCCCACCTGGCAACAATCAGCAGCCCAGAGCGGCGCCTGCCCTCCCGCCCCAGCCTGCGCCCCACCAGCTCCCTTCCTGCATGCGCTGGGGCCTGCCTGCTCTCCCGGGCTTGGGCCTGTGTCTGTCTAAATGGTGAGGTCAAGTAGCAAGACCTCTGAATTGAAGTCAGGACCTCTGAGTTTGGTTCCTCATCTGTAAGTAGAGATAACAATGATACCAACCCAGAAGGTGGTTATGAGACCTGATGAGGCATCTGTGAAGGGACTGTGTGAGCTGCAAAGCCCAGAACACCCTGAAGGGATCACACTCCACATCACGTCCATTCATGTCAACACATCGGGGCTGCTGATGTCTCTCTGTACAGGCCAGCCCTGCCTGAGGACCCCACCCAAACATTCCATGCAACCTCATTCTGCCTCTCAGGTAACATCTGGCTCCCGTGCAGACCGTGACCTGCTCACCCTTCTCTGTCCAAAGACCCCTGTCCAAGGACCCCTACCTAGCCCCCTTCCTGGCATGTCGGCTCTGCCATGCTGTCTTAGTGGCAGAGCTGTGGGGTCTGTGCGTTCTCTCTGACAAGGCTCTACTGTCTTGGGCCAGGAGCCATGCCAGTAAAGCCCCGCAGGTTGAGGCCAGAAGTTAATCTACAGGATCCTGTGCAGGCGGGCCCTGAGAGGCAGATGAGGGCTGTGGCCCCTCCGCTCGTGGTGCCCACCCGCACTGCCGCTGGAGCCGTGTGGCTCACACCGGGCTCGCTGCCCGAGACCAGGCAGGCAGGAGTGTGGTGAGGTGGGTACCACTTCCCCACCCGTGGTGGGTTTGGGGCGGGAACGCCGACCGTTATTGGAAGGCTTCAGGAATGTGTGGGGAGGCCACAGGAATGCCAGGGGAGGGGGAGATGGAGGGATGGCAGGGAGGCCAGTGTTCAGGGCTTTCACATGCCACGTCTTCGGGGCTCAGAATCTCAGCTTTGAGGAACCACATGGTCACTTATTAGCTGTGTTGCCTAAGGCAAGTCACTTCATTTCTCTGAGCCTGGTTTCCTCTTCTGTGAAGACTTATTTATTTATTTATTTATTCATTTGAGACACAGTCTCACTCTGTCACCCAGGCTGGAGTGCAATGGTGTGATCTCGGCTCACTGCAACCTCCCGTCTCCCGGGTTCAAGCCTTTCTCCTGCCTCAGCCTCCTGAGTAGCTGAGATTACAGGCATGCGCCACCACGCCCAGCTAATTTTGTATTTTTAGTAGAGACAGGATTTCACCATGTTGGCCGGCCTGGTCTCGATTTCTTGACCTTGTGATCCGCCTGCCTGGGCCTCCCAAAGTGCTGGGATTACACGCATGAGCCACCGCGCCCAGCCTGAGTTATTTTTGCCTACTCCCCAGTGTCATGAGAATCCAGTGAGATTCTGTGAGACTCAAGTGAATTTAATTAATAAGAGTGGCTGCTGTTTGGCAGGCACTGTTCCAACCACTACACATGCACGAACTCGTTCACTCCTCACACAGGCCCACTGACGTAGAGGCTGTTATTATCTCCATTTTACGGACGAGGACACTGAGGCACAGAAAGGTCAAGGAATTTGCCTAGGAAGTTATAGTTTGTAAGTGGCAGAGCTGGGGTTTGAGTCCAGTAAGTGTAGGTGCAGAGGTCAGGGCCCCTGCCAAGCTCTTTCAATGTGTTTTCTCTGGAAAACATTGCTGAGACAATCCTAATATCTACATAAAAATATAAGGGTAGGGACCGCGCAGTGGCTCACACCTGTAATCCCAGCATTTTGGGAGGCCGAAGTGGGCGGATCACCTACGGTCAAGAGTTTGAGATCAGCCTGGCCAACATGTGGAAATCCTGTCTGTACTAAAAGTACAAAAATTAGCCGAGCGTGGTGGTGGGCACCTGTAATCCCAGCTACTCATGAGGCAGGAGAATCGCTTGAACCTGGGAGGTGAAGGTTGCAGTGTGCCAAGATCACGTCACTGCACTCCAGCCTGGGCGACAGAGTGAGACTCCATCTCAGAAAAAAAATAAATAAATAAAAGTAAGGGCAAAGTATTCACACAGATGGTGGGAGATTATTTCACTGGGGAAAGGAGGATTTGTTAACTCACCAGCAAGTGGAACAGTCAGGATGTCCTAAATCTCTTGAGCCCAGGGGGTTGCCTGCTCCTATGGGCAGTCTGGGATAGATGAGGCTCACAGCTCCCTGGGGAAGCTGGGACTCACAGACTAGGAAGAGAGAAGGAGTCTGGAAGGGAAAGCCTGCTATGTGTGAATGTCTGAGAGCCGCGGGAAGCTCAGAGGGGAGACACAGCAGGCAATTTCTGGAAAGACTTCTGGAGGAGGTGGTCCCTGAAACAGAGAGTGAGGGTGGGAGTCCCCCAGGAGCCGTGGTTGTGGTATGGTTTGGGATCCTTCCTGCTGATCTTTATCACTGTTTCCTGAACCCCACTTGTCCTTCCAATGAACATCTGGCTGGGAGGGGTCCCGCCATTACTTCCATTAAATCTATTAAATCCATTAATTCCATTAAATGGACAGAGGTAAGAGGCAGTGGTCTCTTTCAGCTTAGTGTTAACTGTGAATGGGCATGATCACCTGCCTCCTATGCTTCATAATAACAACCTGGTTATTTAAAGTGCTCTCCTGATCACTGTCCTCCCAGGAGAGCAGATAGTAGCTGGAGGCTGCATCCTGGGGCTGGTGGCCAGGAGGAGGAGGAAGCAGGAAACAAGAATGCCATCTTCCCTCCCTGCTGGCCCTCTCCACTTCTGTCCTATACCATTGTTTCCCCCATTTTGGGCAAGGAGCCAGCTCAGGCTAGACTGTCCCGGGGCTTCCTGGGTGGGTTTCTCGCAGTGCCCGTCTGGTTCTGGCACCGCTTGAGAAGGTCTCCCTGGATACAGTCAGAGCAGAATGAGACACTTCTCAGCCCTGTGCTCTGGGGGCGTAGAGTCTGAGCTGAAGAGTCAAGCCTCTGCTGCTGCCTTGGTCTGTCCTCCATTTGTTTGTCTTCACACTCACCATGCAAGGTCCTAAGGTAGGGACAGAATCCTATGCATGTCTCTCTCTTATGTCCCAAAGAGCCAGTCAGGTCCTGGGCATATGAAACACTTTTACTAAAACCTACTATATTAGTTAGAATATAAGTTCATGCGCTGTGACAGAAACCACAAATACAAATGCTTTAAGCAAAGCAGTTTATTTGTTGCTGGTATAAAAAGCATGGCAAAGCACCACAATGTTTGGCTCCATAGAGTCAGGAAGTGCTAAGGTGCTTTCTACCTCGTTCTCCCCTCTTTTCTAGCTGACTCCTGGTTTGCATGGCCCAAGAGGGCACATCCCCATACCAACTTTCCAGCTGGCAGGAAGGGAAGGGTTGTCAGAAGTAGCAAAGACCACCACTGTATATATCCTGTTGGCCACTTACTCCAATGTCCACACCTAACCCCAAGATAGGCTGGGAAATGTAGTTTTTATCCTGAGAAGGCATATTTTAGGACACAGCTAGTAACCTATGTTATACTCACTAACTGAAAAGTCTGAACATATTCAAAAGATAAAGTCATGTTATGAAATGAATCCAATTCAGATTTTCCTAAAACAATCAGCTCTCTAGCAAGTATTGTTCCCTTATTCATTCATTCATCAAACATTTCCTCATCTATAAATGGGACTGATAGTACATCTCCTGGGGAAACTGAGGATACTGAACTCACGAATACATGTAAATCTCCTAGGAGAGAGCCTGGCACATAGAAAACGCTGCCTCAGGGTTCACTCATAGTATTATTCCTTGGCATTGTCCTGAGTGCCGTAAGGATTAGAGGGTTGACTGAGACAAGATCCCTACTCTCAAGGAGTTCATCATCTATTGCATCAAAGAAATATGAACACAAAGAACATCTCTACAACTGTAGTTCTCTGTGCAGGGTGTGCCTCAGTGTCCCCTGGGGCTTCACTCCCTCACGGTTTTGATTAACTAGGGTGGAGGCAGGGCTGGAACATCTGCATTTTATTAAAATCTACAAGAGGCTGCCCTCTAGTCTGATGGGTGGTATATGAATGTGAGAGCTCTAGGGAGAGGCTAATCTACTCCACCTGGGTCAGCCAGGGCCAGGGTAGGCTTCCCAGAGGAGGTGATGCCTGAAGGTTTCATGCAAAACGGGTGGGAACACCTTTTAGGTGGAAGGATCAGCATGCATTAAATCAGTGTCAATTTCCGGAAACCGCAAGAGGCAGTCAGTGCCCATGGAGCATAAGTTCATGAGGGGCGGGGGTGGAAGGACAGGGAAAAGACTGCCAGAAGTTAGAAAACAGAGAAATGCAGAGGGGCTTGACTGTAGCTCAGTGGTCATTTTGTTTCTCAGACAGGATCTGACAAAGCTACCATCCCTGTTTGCAGGAAGAAAATGAATATATACACAAAATCTCACATGCAATTTCAGGAGGTTCATAGACACTGTCCCCAATCCAAGCCTATCCACTGATGGTGAAACCACTGTCAAGTGTGACACACTGAGATATGGACTACAAGGAGAACCTGGTAAGGGGGATATTAGCGAGTTCACTTTTGGACAAGTTGAATTTGAGGTGTTTCAAAAAAAAACTTTTTTTTTTTGAGACAGAGTTTCGCTCTTGTCGCCCAGGCTGGAGTGCAGTGGTGCCATCTCATCTCACTGCAACCTCCGCCTCCTAGGTTCAAGTGATTCTCCTGCCTCAGTCTCCCAATAGCTGGGATTACAGGCATGTGCCACCATGCCTGGTTTATTTGTTTGTATTATTAGTAGAGACAGGGTTTTGCCATGTTGGCCAGGCTGGTCTTGAACTCCTGACCTCAGGTGATCTGCCCGTCTCGGCCTCCCAAACTGCTGGGATTACAGGTGTGAGCCACCGTGCCCGCCCAAGGTGTTTCAGATTTGACATCCAAGTGGAAATGTCTAGCAGGCCGGTGGGTGTACCAGTGTGGAGTTTAGGTGAGAAGGGTAGGCTGGAGACAGAGATCTGGCTCATCTGCAGGCTGGTGGTAGCTGAAGTCATGGGAGTCGCTGGGATGACCTAGAGGCGGTGGTGGTGTGTGGGGTGAGAAGAGCGTCGGGACTCAAACACACGGGACTAACCTTGGCTGCTTTAAGAACACCTCACCAGGTAAAGCAAACTCTGATTAATAAACTGTTTCAGAGTAGGAAAGACAGGGATGCTACCCATGGGGGTAGGGGATGACATGAGCTAGGACAAAATGAGGGAGGGGTGAAAGACGTCATTGTCGCTGTTCCAAGTTCAGGTATAATAGGCTTGTGCGATCATTTGAGAGTCTTTTTTGAGCAGACAGGATTCCACATTTGAGCAGACAGGATTCCACAATTCTCTGGCTGAGGGGCCAGCTGCCTTGGCAGGACGGGGGAGCCCAGGAACACTTCCATTGTCCCTCAAGGAAGTTCAGGCACGCTCCTCCTTCCTCTGGAGGGGGTTTCTGAGAAATGCCTATTCCGGTCAGCATGGCGGGACCCTTAGCTGTGATGCATCCCACATGGGAGTGACAGTGGCAGGGCTCAGAGCCCTCCCACCTCTCTCCACTTGCACTTTTTCATGTTTCTTTATGAAAAGCCTCGCCAGAGGATGCAAGCTGAAACACGTTTAGCTAGTGATTTAATAGAGGACCCCCTTTAAAAGAATAAAATGATTCCTTTTGGGGACTGTTATAGAAAATACTGGACATGTGTTCACCATATTAAAAGGCTGTGAGTCTTTAGGAGGGGCAGGAAATTTTTCTGAAGTGCTAACTTACATTCCTCACCAGAATTCCCTCCTCTTTCGCTCATGCTTCCCAAAGCCTCAGGACAGGGTTGTATTAGCAGAGAAAAAAATCAGTGCACCCAGCTTTCATTCCCTTAACTAGATAATATAGATTAGGTAAAAGATTTGGGAGAAGAGTATCGTAAGGCCCCCTCCCCTTGCATGATTGAGATCTCCTAAAACTCAGGTGTACAGGGTGAAGGAGAACAAGAGAACACAGACATTGGTGAGTTTTAGAGAAGTGGGCCCTGCACCCATTTCTTCATTCATGGACCAAACTGAGCCCCAGAGAGGGACTAAATACCAGGAGAGAAGAGGGATGCAAGAACAGGGGGATCTCTGCCTTCTATATCTGGACAGCCCCATGGGGCAACAAGCTCTCAGAGAAGACGTGCAGCGTGAAGTTCCCAGGCAGGTAGTACACTATGGGAGGAAGCAGATGATTTCCTCATACATAATCTGTTTGTTCCAGCGTGTGGTGACGCTCCAGAGTCTTTGCTGAGTAGCAGAGAAATGACAGGGAGAGCCACTAACCTGAAGGGACCATGGGGCAGGGACAAGGAGCATCTTTTCCCATCTGATAAGGCCACCAGCCAGGACGATGCAGAGCGATGGAGGTCTCAGAGGATGCCTCTGTAACAGGTGACACTGAGTTCCAAGACCTGGACCCATCCCACCTTATAAATTAGACACGACCCTGGGGAAAAGGGGGTTGATTCCTGAGTTGACCAAGACAAAGATTCTGCCAGCCTAAAAGACTGAAAAGTCAAAATAAAAATTTAATTTCTATGTATTTTACTTTTTCTTTGATTTTTGTCTTTTTTCTCTTTTTTTGTGTGTTATGTTAGTTTTCCAGTCTGAATATGTTCATAAAAATTTAATTTCTTAAAGAAAATAAAGGAAAGTCACATTTCTTGCATACATAAATTGTGAACCAAAATCCATACATTTAAAATCATGTATATGTATAGATATAACAAACTGGCCTTTAAAAAAACTGGGACTTTTGGAATATATATAAGACAAGTGGTTATTGTACAACAAACCTGAGTCTTTAGGTGTCTTTAAAAAGAAAGGGAAAAAAAAATCCAAGTCCACTCCCTTAAAAAACAAACAAACCAACAAACAAACCAGGAGAAAGAAAGTCATTGTAGTGCCAGTAGTCATTTGCTAAACATTTCACTGAAAAAAAAAAAATCCCTTGAATCTAGCCATTCATTCATCTCAGGCAAATATGGAAAAATTGGCAGAATGAGCAATGAAGAAAGAAGTTACCAGAATAGGGACTGGGGATGGAAAATATTTTGCAATTCTGCAGTTGTTGCCACTTCTGTTGGTGTAATGGGTCATGAATGCAGCGTGTTCTGGTGCCTGCTGGTAAGGGGGGCCCAGCAGAGACTCCAGACACAGACTCCCTTGACCTTTGTGTATTTAGCGCCCTGCCGCCTTGATGTCTGGAACAGCTGCCTCACCCCGATGAGTCCTGTCCCACCATCCCCTGCACCCTCCCTAATTTGTGAGGTGGAGCTATGGAACCTTCTGCCGTCAGGGGCCTCCCACTGGGACAGGCTGTGCACAGATTTAGAAAATATGCTTGCTGGGGAAGAGCGGGCCCTGGCTGTTTGTTCACTGTCTCAGCACCTCAGAAAGGAGAAGAGGGCTTTGGCTGCAGGAGGAACATTACCAGATCATCTGGACCATAAACACTGGCTCATGCCCCAGGGGAAAATGGGGACTTCCCTAATCCTCAAGCGGAGAGGGTCTACTCTTCCAGCAGGAGACAGGCTAGTGCAGAAGAATGGACAGAACAGAGAGGATCACTACCCATCCCCAGTCTCAGGGTTTCTTGTCAAATTCAGGAATATTTCTGAACTCATTAGCCTATCACCTCTGACCTTGAGGGAATGGAGAATAGAAACACCTTGGGTCCGGGCATTCGTTTCTGTCTCCCTTTCTCCCCAGCTTTTTGTCTTTTAGATAAAGAAACAGAGGAGTCAGTTGTGTAATGATCAGACCTAATCAGGCAATGACACAGGCTCTTTTATTTTATTTTTTTCTTCTTTTTTAAGAGGGGGGCTCCCTCTGTCACCTAGGCTGGAGTACAGTGGTGTGATCACAGCTCACTGCAACCTTAACCCCCTGGGCTCAATTGATCCTCCCTCCTCAGTCTCCTGAGTAGCTGGGACTACAGGTGCACACACTACCATACCTGGCTAATTTTTCTTTTTTTTTTTTTGTAGAGACAGGGTCTCACCATGTTGCCCAGGCTGGTCTCAAACTCCTAGGCTCAAGCGATCCTCCTGCCTCAGCCTCCCAAAGTACTGAGATTACAGTTGTGAGCCAACGCACCCAGCCAGGCAATGAGAGTTTAAATAGCAATGTCTAACATTTTCCAGCAATTACTGTATGCCAGGCCCTTGATGTGGTATAGTCTGTCTTCTATAATTCCCTTAACAGCCTTGTGAGGTAGGGACAATTATTAGTTTCACTTTTCAGAAAAGAAAGCCAAGGCACACAGAGGCTAAGTAACTCAACTAAGATTGTATAGCTATTAAAAATTAGGCTGGGATTTAGACTTAGGTCCATCTGACTCCAGAGCCCACATGTTAACAGCTACACTCCACTATTTCCTAGAGAGAATGCAAAGAGATGCATAACATAGAGAAAGCTAGGGAGATAACAGGAGTAGTGTGTGAAATGAGAGGAGGAAGAAAATATATTTTAAAATTGTAGATGGTATCTTTAGGAAAAGGTAGAAAATTCCATTGTTGAAAATGGAGATGCTGTTCCTATGTTTGGCAAATACAGACATGGAGGTCATGGTTGCAAAAAACTGGTGGAAAAGGGAAATTGGAGTAGGTACATGGAGGTCATGGCTGCAAAAAGCTGGTGGAAAAGGGAAGTTGGAATAAGTGAGTTGGAAGGTTGGGACTGCACCAACAACTTCCTCTAAATAAAGGAGGGAGCTTACTTCCTTCTCTTTGTCCCAGCCCAAATCCAATTCTAGACTAATTCACAAACCTTCTGATGAACCATACTCTCCACTCTATCTAACCCCACCAAACTTCAGACCGAACACACCAGCTTCCAGGAAAACAGCAGGGTGGACAGAGCCCTGAATCACAGCTCCAAGGGAAGATGCCAAGGCTACCCTGTTTCCAGAAGCCAGTGGAAGGAATGATACACAAAGGAAGAGAGCCAACCTATTACCTGGCTATTCCACCTGGGTGATAGCCTGGCTCTCTGTCCAGTCCATCTGTGGACACCTGTTCAAAGTTTTGCTCTTCAGATCTCCGTGAAGAGTCTGAAGGGACTGAGGGGCTCCGTGACTCTCCAAGGGATAGAAGTTTTGGTGAAAGATTGAGCAAGGATAACTAGCTGCTTGGGAGACAGACCTGGCTTAAAATAGGGCTGACTTCTCCAATTGTCCTGTCCTTTGTGCAGCAGTTTAGTTAAAGAAACTTGCCAACAGGATACCCAGAGGACACGGGGTAGTGAGGATCTTCTCAGAGACAGTGGAGACAGCAGAAAAAACAATGGACCAGGAGTGAGGAAAGTAAACTGCCCCCAGGCCCCAGGCCTGCTTACCTTACTGCCAGTGGGACCTTAGGTAATCTAACTTAGCTAGGGTTATTGAAAGAGAATATCATAGCCCAGATGGCTTAAACAGCAGTCATTTATTTTCTCACAGTTCTGGAGACTGGAAGTCCAAGATCAGGATCCAGCATAGTGGCGTTCTGGTGAGGACTCTCTTCCTGGCTTGCAGACAGCCGCCTTCTCACTTCTCTCTTTTCCTCTTCTTATGAGTTCACTGATACCATCAGATTAGGACCCTACCCGTATAACCTTATTTAACTTTCATTACCTCCTAAAAGCCTTATCTCCAAATACAGTCACATTGGGAGTTGGGGATTCAACATATGAATTTGAGGGAAGGAGGGGCACTATTCAGTCTATAGCACGCTTTTTCTGAGCCTAAGTTTTCTCATTTTCATAGTGTCTTGTTCTCAACACCACCTACTTAAGGGGCATTACCTGTCCTCCTTCATACCAGTTGTTTTGCTCTTGTGTGAAGATAATTTAACTTTTCACTTTCAGAGTTCTTTTACCTAAGCTGTTCACTAGAGACTCCTAACTATTCTATAAGAGGGGAAAAGAACGTATTAATAAATGGTGCCAGCTAAGTGTTGCTGCATAAGACACCACCTCAAAAGTTAGTGGCTTAAAACAACAAACCACTTTATTACATCTTGAGATTTTGTGGGTCAGAAATTTGGGCAGGGCTTGGCTTGGTAGTTCTTCTGTTCCATGTGTTTTTTCCTGAGGTCACTTCGGTATTCAGCCAGTGATGGGCTGATCAGGAGGGTGCAAGACAGCCTCACCCACATGTCTGGCACCTTGGCGGGCTGGCTGGGAGGCTGGGCTCAGCAGAGACTACTGACCAGAGTGCATACTCCAGCACGGCAGTCTCAGGGTAGTCAGGCTTCTTACAGCGAGGCCCAGGGCTCTCAGAGAGTGTTTAGAGCCACCTGGAAGGAACCTGCAAGCTTTCTTATTACACACCTTGAAAGTTCCAGAATATCACAAGTGACACATTCCACTGGTTAAGCAAGCCACTAACGCCAACCCAGATCTCAAAAGAAGGAATAGCAAACATTTTGGGCCCTCTTCAATTTACCACATATCCCCATTTTCTAGAAGGAATAAGTGGGGCACACAGTGCTCACTGACAGCTTCTCAGTCACAGAGTCCTTAGATACTACATTCATTTCTTATTGCTCCTGTAACAACTTACCATAAGCTTAGTGGCTTAAAACAAGACAGAGGTATTCTTATAGTTCTGGAGGTCAGAAGTCCAAAACATGTCTCATAGGAGGAAATAAAGAGCTGAGTTTCTTCTGGAGGCTCTAGGGGAGAAGTTGTTTCCTGGTCTTTTCCAGCTTTTAGAGGCTAGTTGCTGCATTCCTTGGCTTCTGGCCCAATCCTCCATCTTCAGTGCATCACTCCAACCTCTGCTTCCGTCACCACACCTCCTCTCTGACTTTGACCTTGCCTTCCTCTTGTAAAGGTCATTGCAATTACACTGGGTTCACCTGGATAATCCAGGATAATCTCTCCATCTCAGGATCCTTCATCACATCTATAACATCTCTTTTGCTGTGTTAGATAACATGTTTACAGGTTTGGGGGATTAGAATGTAGACATCTTTGTGGGGTGGGGTGGGGATGGGGGTGCATTATTCTATCCACCACAGATGCTGAGCCAGAACTAAAACACAGGTCCCTAGCTCACAGCTCACGAGGTGCCTCCCCTGTTAACATGAAAAAAGGGCCATATCAGGTAGTGATCAACTCAAAGCACAGCATAACTGACCAATCCCCAAACGCAGGCGCTTGAAACCGTAAGTGTTTATTTGGACACAAACCCACAGTAGGTTGCTGGGTGATTCTTTTCATCTCCCCTGGCCTTGCTCACATGTTTGTGGGTCAGCTGGGATAATAGATAAGTCAGCTATCCTGGACTTACTTTGCATGGCCAGGCAGAAGTGTAGGAGTCCAGGAAGAAATGTGCAAGCACTTTTTAAGGCCTCTGCCTGACTCACATCTGTTGACGTCCCACTGGTCAAGGCAAGTCAAGTTGCTGGCCAGTGTCAGGTAGGAAGGCATTATAAAATTTCATGGCAAAGCTTGTAAATACAGAGCAAAGAACTGGAATGCTGAATTATTTTCCTCTCTATCTCAGGCCCTCTGTGATATGGCAGTTTCATCACCAGGTGTCAGTAAATACTAAGTTGACCAAAGAGCATTTGTTATGGGCTCAAGAGCATCAGAGACCTTGTGGCACTCTGTATTTTCCTAAGATGGTCACACCAACACACTTATCCCAACCCACCTGCTCTTCTTGTAACTGATACTCCTCCCACTCAGAGGCAGGGTTTACATTCTCTTAGGTCATGAAAAAGGGCTCAGCTTCTGGCTGGCTCTCTCTGTCTCCAGATGCTCACCTTTGGAACCCAGCCACTATGTTGCAAGGAGGCCCATGCCACATGGAAAGATACACTTGAAGAGGAACCAAAGCCTTCTCCCAACAGCCAGTGCCAACTTGCCAGCCATGTGAGTAGGCAGCCTTGGAAGTAGATTCTCCAGCCCCAGTCAAACTTTCAGACACTGCAGTTTTGGCTGACATTTTCACTACATCTTCGTGAGAAAGACCAAACCAGAACCACCTAGCCAAGCCACTCCGATTCCTGATCCATAGAAACAATGTGAGACAGTCCATGATTATTGTTGTTTTAAGTCATTAATATTCAAGGTGATTGTTATGTAGTTTTAGCTCATATAGACCTGTTCATGAGGCTTAGGACAAAATAAGGATAGACCCAATTTGGGGGCTCCAGGAACCTAGAGTCTCTAGGTGACCAAGCAGACATTAATGGAATCAACAGCTATGGTAAGTATTTAATCCAGTCAGAATACACTAGCAAGAAGGGTGGGTCAGGGATAAGCTGACTATATCTTTCCAACTCAAAACTGGGGCAATTGACTAATGGTAGGCCATTGTAGCTTGGAATTGGAACAAAATATTTGAATCAGGGCTGACCGCAATAGTATATAAGATATATGGTCACTTTGTCCAAATATTGTTCTGCCCAGCTGGGGCTTTGAGTGATCTGGAAGAGCTCCCTGGTGTGACAGCAATTAAGACGGGGAAACAATATGACTATCTGATGGTTTCTGTCCATTTCCCTCTTTCCTTCCTGGGAAAGCGGATACTCAGTCGTCGTTTCCTTTCCTGTCTCCAGGGAGGGTCTTGCCTAGCCAGGTTGTATATGTAGGGTTTTTTTGTTACAGAATTAGGAGGAAAAGAGAGAAAAAAAGGAGAAGGGTTGTGTGGTTAGAGTTGGAAAAGGAGTTTGGGAGGTGGGAGTTTTGGAAAGGAGAGGTGCCGGATCAGATCTGATATGTACAGAAATAAATGGGAGAAAAATTAGGACCTTGAGATGTACTATTCTGGCCTACCCCATCCTCTTCATTGCATTGGAGAAGGTGTACAGATAACTTGAGTTTTTAAAAAATATTTTTTGGTTGCTGGACTGAGTTTATTTGGTGACAACCACTTTGAGACTGGACCATGTGGGTGATGGGGCTCCAAGTGTCTCTGTGACGAGTAGCAGAGAGGAATGGGGTGTGGTGGGTGGCTCTGGGCATATGAGACAGTCGGTCAGCGGCTATGAGGGGAAGAGGCTGGAAGCCAAGGAACTGTTCATTTGTCCCGGAATTGGAAGTCAGCGTGACTTACGACCTGCAGAATTTGGGCTGTCCTGGGCCCGGCTGTGTCCAGATGAGAGCAAGGAGCTCAAAGGCTCGGGGCTTTTAGAAGCCTTGTTTGTGGCATCACTGCCCACTCTGGTGTAGCCCCAGGATGGGAGGGGCTTGGTACAAGCTTGACCTTCTGTTTCTCAAAACAGAGGGAGCTGGGGCTGGAGGGAGAAGAGGTTTGCTGGGCGTGATAGTGAACTCGGAAGTACAGAATTAAAGACAGGAAGGAAAGAACTACTGAGAGAGGGGGCGCGTAAAGAGCTGCCTCAGGTTCCTGAAATATTCCAAGGGATTGTGAGTTCCCCAAGAGCAGGGACTGACTGTTATTCATGTTTGTTCTTCCGACTTTACATCATGCCTGACATACAATTGCTCCATAAATAATGTAGAGGGAAAAAAGAAGGGAGGCAGGGAAGGAAGGTGGGAGAGAGGCAGGCAAGGAGAAAGGGAGGGAACAAGGGAGGAAGGGAGGCAGGGAGGGAAGGAGGAAGAGAAGGAGGGAGGCAGGGAGGATGGGAAAGAAGGAGGAGGAGAAAGGTTGGTTGGTTTTCTAACTTCCTCTCAAAATTATTTGGCTACCTAATTGAAACATAAAGTTATTCTCACTGACATCTAATTTCTCCGGGAGCCAGAGCTGGTATAGGGGGTCCCGATGTCAGTCTTAAAATTCTAGAATTCTGGAGCTCAAGTCCTCTTGTCTCCACTGATCCAGCCTCCTCTCTCTCAGGTGAGCTGCTGACAGAGTAAGGTTAGGAACCATTTGGAATCGCACAGACCTGGATTCAAATCCCCACTCCCTCACTTTAGTCTTGGCTACTCAAGCAAATTACTTAAACTCCTTACAGAGGCCCACATTCCTGTAACAGCGGCACGGATCCTTGCTGCAATGAGGATTAAGCAGAATGTGTCACTGAAAATGAAATTAAATGAGAAGCCCCTAACCCAGTCCCTAGTTCATGGATCTCAGGAAGGGCCTGCAGGCTTCCTTCTCTCTGGTGGATAAATGCAGCCCCTGCTCACTTTCCCTGCCCTTTGACTGTCCCTTACCCTCTGATCCCTCCAAGCTGCCCTTTTCCTCCATCCTCCTTGTCTCTAACCCTGTGTCCTCCTGGCCTTTCCTGGTTTAGTTACTGCTCGCTGGAGCTGCTTTCCCCTGCTGCATCTGTCTCTCGCTCCAGCTTAGGCTCCTTGGTAGGGTACCAGCAGTGTGCCTCCAGGAGGCTCGTGCCCTAGGAGGTGAGGGACCAGCAAGCAGCTCAGAGATGAGCCAAGAGGGATAGGACTGCCCATCCCAGAGCTTCTCGGGGGGTGAATACCCATGTCTTTCCAGCAGTACACACAGCTGGTTATTCAGGAAAAAACAAAAAATAAAATTTAAAGATGTAGGCTCCTGCATCCTACAGCATTCCAGGGCTCTGCCTCAGTCAGGGAGAACCTCACTCCTCCTGCAGCCTTGCGCCTCAGCCCCTCGCCTGAGCATCTGTGACTCCTTGGCCTCCATTCCCTCTGCCCCTGCTCTCCATGCCTCTGCCTGGAGCAGGGACCGTCTCTGGAGACAGTGAGTGGGTCCTGAAGGTGGGAGAATTTCACAGGGTGCCCCAGCCCTGATCTGGGCATTTAGACTAATCTCAGGAGAGTTGAATTCTGTTCTTAAAGTTGCACTGGGCAAGATATGCCCATAAGAAGGGGGTGGGTGCCTGCCTCATTTGACAGAGGATGACACAGGGACCCACAGCTGACCTGAGGACTAGTGTACCACGCTGTCAGGCAAAAACCCAGAGAGCCCAGGTCACATGTCAGAGAAAGGGCTTTAACACGGGATTCTTAGACCATGGAGCCCAATGCAAGGGAAGGAACAACCCCCATGCAAGGGAAGGAACAATACACCATGGGGACAAAGGCTTCTGAGCCCTTTAGTTAATGGGACAAAAGCCTTCAGGAGGAGTGAGATCACAGCCTGCTTTCTGTCCACCGTGGGGCACCCGTGCACTTCGAGGAAGGCCCAGGAGGAGCTGCCAGCACAGTTCTGTCCAGGGTGAGGAGTGAGTGGCTTGCAGAGGAGCCGCTCCACGATGCACTGGCAAGCCCCTGTCACATTCCAGAGCACAGAGGACTACGAACTCCCAGATTGGCTCAAGGCATGTGGGGCTGGCATGCAACCCAGGCATTTCCTCCCCTCCCATCCCTCTTTCTCGTTCTCTTTCTGCATCCTGGGGCTAAAGGTTCTGCTGGAGCTTCCATCTCTCTTCTCTGCAGAAGGAGAATAGGGAAAGGAGTGGGTGTCAGCTGGGAGAAATTTCCACTCAGTTTAATGTTGCTGGAAATCCAGACATCTCTAAAATATGGGCTGAGGACCCCCACGTGCCCAGCACTGTGCCAGCCAGCCCCAGAACACAGAGATGAAGAAGAGCTATCTATTGAGGACAGAGGAGACTGCTTACGGATGTGTCCTTGACAGCCACATTGGCTGGGCACAGGGAAGAGATCAGAGGAGGCAACGTCAGTGAGGGTTCTGCACCACTGTACCCTGCAAGCTGCCTGAGGGTGGGTCCACCTCTGCTTCTTTGCCATCATTGCCTAGCACAGTGCCTGGCCTGCTGGAGGAGCTCAGTACACATTTGCTGAGTGAATTAGTGGAATGAGGTAGTTCAGGAAGGCTTTCTGGAGGACAGAAAATCTGAACAGGGCCCAGAGAGGATGGGTGGAATTTGACCAAGCCAAGTAGAAGGGAGTGTATCCTGTGCAGCAGAGAGCCCTAAAAGAAGAGGTAAGGAAGGGGGCAGTCCACAGTAGGCTGTTCTAGACAGGGGCATGGGGAACAGCTCCTTTGTTACTCTCAGGATAAAGCCAGGCCCCCTGGTTCACTCACAAGATCCTTCTCATCTGGCTCTGCCCACCCTTCAGTACCGCCTCTTCCCACAGCGCCGTGGTCCTCTGAACTCCAGCTGACTCAAGTATTTATTTGCAATCCCTGGGACAAGACCCTTGCTGTCTCTCCTCCAGGCCTGTGAACAACTCTCCTCCCCTCTGCCAGGAAGGCTTCCACCTGCACCTCTCCCTGTCTCTCCCACTCCTCCTGACACCATTGATCTCTCCTGACACCAGTGGTCTCTCCTGCGAGGACCTCACCTTCTGAAGTTGGGTTGGTCGCCGTTCCTAAGTGCAACATGCTGCTCTCTGCTTGCCGCATGCTCACACCATCCCCATGAATTGTTATTCTTGGGCTGTCTCCCCCTAGACTGGTCCTAGACTGGACCATGGTCATGCTCCTAGACTGGTCATGTTCCAGTGCAGCAGACTCCCCACCCCGAGCTGACCAATTACAGAGACAATTAACTACGGCTTCAGCAGTGTGTGAGAGGCCGCCAGCATTAAGGGGGGCAACACACAGCCGTCAAAACAGAGATCACACAGTCCCAAACAGCCTCGACCCTGGCTCACATAAACCTTCCCATCTCTAAGTGGAAGAGGCAGGCTGATGCAGGCATAGCTTTCAAAGCTTTTCCATAAGATGTTAGTGATTTCTGATCACACTTGGCAAGCATCCTTTGTGGCTGTGGATTTCTGATTAGCCTGTAAACTCCTCGGAGCTGAAGATCAAGTCCAATTCTCCTCTGTATTATCAGTTAAACATCACACCGGGCACATGGGAGGCTTAACAACGAATTATTTCTTTATTTGGTTAATTAATTATTCATTGATCAAACTCACTTAAGGCAATGTCATTATAATTTCCAGTCTCAACTTCAATCTTGAACAGGCTGCAGGAAGGGTTCTCACACCTAGAGCTCATGCCCAGAAGATTACATAATGCCAGCAGCAGGAAATGAGAAGCTACAGTAGTAAGTGGGAAGTCAGTTTCCAGCTAAATTCTATATGCTCAGAGATAGAAAAGGCTTTAGAGAGCACCCAGCCCCCACCCTCACTTTATAAGATGGGAAACTGAGACTGTGATATGGAAATTATTTGTCCAAGCTCACAGGACATCATTTAGTTGTTGGATCCAGTTGTTTGACCTTGGTCTTTGAGGTTCAGTGTTCTCTCCATTATACCATTTCACCTTCCTCTACCACCAGTAAGAATCCTCTAACTGCTTATTCCCAAGAAGGAGCCTGGTAGAAAGACCATGGATATTTGTGTCAGACCTGAGTTCAAATCCTGATTCTGCTACTTAATTGCCATTCAACGAAGACAGCCTTGTATATGACTCAAATGACTCACTTGCAAAACAGAGAAATAGCACCTACTTTGGAGGGCTGGAGTGTGAATTACAGGTGGGACAATGTCTGCAGCATGCCCAGCCCTGTGCTTGATACGGTGGCTCTCAACAAACGTCAGTTCTGCCCCTTCTTCCAGTTCTTGGAGTTGTTTTGCCTTCTCTGTCTTTTCACTCTTAGAAAATCATAAGGTCTACTTACAAGAGCCTCTCAGAGGTCTTTTGGCCTCTTCCCTGCATGTATTTAGGGCTGATCCCCCCTTCTCTCTAAAGCATTTCATCCTATCCTGGAACTTCTAAGGAAGGCATTTCACAGTATAACTCATGCTAATGGATAAAAGTTGGTAAGGCCTCTCTTCTTCCTCCCATCTAGCCCAATATTTCCTACTACAATTTAGGAATGAAGTCATTTTCTCTATTTTGCTTTCCAGGAGGATGCAAAAATTTTTTTTTTCCTTCTTCCTTTCTTTTTCCACCATATCTGTTCATTTTTTTCTTCAATATCCTAATTTCTCCTCCTTTTCTCCTTCCCCTGGGCTTTAGGAACTACCCCTACCCCTCTCTCTGTGCCCCTGTCCCTGTCTTTTCTTTTCAGATGGGCAGCAGACTGATAGCCCACATTATTAGGGCGGCCCTTCCCACATCCCACTCCCGCCCAGACATCTCAGCCCTGCTCAGTGTCCGCCTCTGGCGGAGACCTTATCTCTGCCCACCACACCGCAGCTCCTGCTGCTGTCCTGGACAGACTGAAACCAAACAGCTGGAGTGAGCCTGCAGGATCCTGCTGGCTGGCTGACCCAGCTGCCTGCTCCCAGGAGAAGTAGGATGAGGGAACAGGTGGAAGTTGAGGCCACCTTCCTAGCTCCTCTGACAAATGTCAAAGGGACCTGGTAGAGCCTCCTCCCATTCCACAGGATGGGTGCTACTAGCTCTCCTTGTCCCAGACCCCTCTCCTTGACTGCGCTGGCCTCATTGCCAGAAAATTCCAGGGCAGGCAGAGGCAATCTGCCTGGAAAACAAACCCGGTGCCCAGCCACTGCAGGATGGGCCAAAGGATTTCGGTGGAATCCCAAAACTCGCAGCGCCGACTGAATCTCGTAAATCAGGAGGGGCTTGTTGCTCTAAGCGGCCTGACCTTTCTTGTGCTGGCAGCAACTTGCTTGCTTTTTGCTTCATCCCCGCTCCCTGTCTGGAGTTGGGGGGCGGGGTAGGGGATAAAGGGGGTGGGAGTGGTCAGGAACAGAGGGCAGGCAGCCGGAGGGGATTGATGGGCTAATTGAGCTGAACATGAACCGTCCCTCTGCCTGGCTGTGCCCTTCGACCTGGCACAGACTAGAAGGCCTCACTGGTAATCCAGGCCAGGCCAGGCTGGGGAAGAGCAATGAAATATATTCGGTGCTTTTCAAAGCATCTTCATTTATTAATCCATTTTATCCCTCTGGCAGCCCTGGACAGACATAAGGTAACAGGCGGGCCTGAGGGCGGCAGAGGGCCCTGAGTCCGAGCTTGCATCCCTCCCAGCACATTGGCTCCCCAGGCCCCTGCAGTCTGCTGCCTCTTGCATTGGGGACCACCCCCATAGAGAACTATGCCTTCTATTGCTCCAGAGAGGAGACTTCCAGAAGCTTCCACACGCTGGCCTCATACTGAGGTGCTTGAGAACATGGACTCTGGTTCAAAATCTGGCTCTGCCCTCTACCAACTGTGGTACCTTGGCCAAGTTCCTTAGCCTCTCTGGGCCTCAGTGCTAATACCTACCTCACAGGACTGTTAGGGTGACTAACAGAGTTTTTTTTTTTTTTTTTTTTTTTTTTTTTGAGAGGGAGTCTGGCTCTGTCGCCCAGGCTGGAGTGCAGTGGCCGGATCTCAGCTCACTGCAAGCTCCGCCTCCCGGGTTTATGCCATTCTCCTGCCTCAGCCTCCCAAGTAGCTGGAACTACAGGCACCAGCCACCTCGCCCGACTAGCCTTTTGTATTTTTTAGTAGAGACGGGGTTCCACCGTGTTAGCCAGGATGGTCTCGAACTCCTGACCTCGTGATCCGCCCGTCTCGGCCTCCCAAAGTGCTGGGATTACAGGCTTGAGCCACCGTGCCCGGCCAGTTTTTTTTTTTTAGACAGAGTCTCACTCTGGCAGCCAGCAGTGCAATGGCATAATCTCGGCTCACTACAACCTCTGCCTCTTGGGTTCAAGAGATTCTCCCACCTCAGCCTCCTGAATTGCTGGGATTACAGGCACCTGCCACCACCCCCGGCTAAGTTTTGTATTTTTAGTAAAGATGGGGTTTCACCATGTTGGCCAGGCTGGTCTCAAACTCCTGATGTCAGGCAATTTGCCCACCTTGACCTCCCAAAGTGCTGGGATTACAGGCATGAGCCACCATGCCCAGCCTAATTGAATTAATACTTAGGAAGTGCTTAGAGCCGTACTTGATACATAGTAAGTCCCGTGTTAGTGTTTGCTAAATAAATTGGTCCCAGCTCTGAAATATGGGAACGCACAGCTGCCAGCTCATTGTGCAGGTCTGGATAGCCCTCATGGGCTCCCTAGACTTCTTCTTCTCCAAGTCCTTCATTTGCTCAGTAAATATTTATTGAACACTTACCATGTGCCACTTACCATGGGTTGGCTGTGTGAACAAAACAAAATGGTCCCAGTGTTCACAGGATTTATAATCAATGAACAAATCAATACATAATGTCAAATCATGCTGTATACTATTAAAGCATCAAAACATAAGTCACTGCAAGAGAATAACAGGCCAAACCTACTTGGGGGCTAAGAAAGGTCTATATGGGGAAATCACCTTTGAGCCCAGATCTGAAGGATGAGAAGGAGCAGATATAAGAGTTGGGTGGTGGGAAAGAGCATTGCAGGTAGAGGGACCAGCATGTGTGGGGGCCCCTGGGCAAGCAACGGTATGACATGTAGCAGAAATGGGAGGAAGGCCAATGTGGCTAGAGCCAGGGACTAAGGGGCTGTGAGAGAAGAGGTGAGGTGGGGTGTGGATTTAGGATGTGGGGTCACGTGCTAAGCAGAATGTAAAGGATGAAAGGGCTTTAAGCAGCAGCGTGGCATGGTCCCATTTGGCTAGGCGAGTCTGTCTGGCTGTCAGGTGGCAGAGCGGCTTTGTGGTGATGACAGATTGGAGAGAGAAGGGGTCTGTAGTGATCAAGGCAAGGCTTGCCACTGCCTTACATTGGAGAAGTGGCCATGGGGATGGCAAGAAGTGGGTCAAGTCGAGATGTGTTTTGGAGGTAGAAGGCGAGGCTTAGGATTGTCATGTGTAGGAAAGCTTTCAGGATTTTAGGGGGTGTTAAGCCTGCTGGGACTCAAGGAGCTGGCGATGGGTGGGTGTGGGGGAATGGATTTGAGGGTAGAATCTAGGACTCCCCACGCTGTGGGCTGGATCACCTGGGAAGATGAAGATGGAGAATGTAAGGGAAAGAGAGTGTTTCCTTTCTTCAGCATCCCTAAACACTCGCTTTTGAATAGGCTCCATCACGTCTTCTGAAGTGCTGATCTTCTTTTATTCTATGAAATAGAAGACTCCTGAAACTGTGTTCTCGTCAACACAGAGTGGAGAAAGACTGTTGCCTGTCTGTCCTAAATTCCATGCTTCCATTCCATCGGGTTCAGGGTCTGGGTCCACATTAATTCTGGCTGTACCACTTGCCAGCCACAAGATCTTAGGTAAGTTACTTAAATCTCTCTGTGCCTCAGTTTCTTTTTCTGCAAAATGGGGATAATAAGATAGTACTTCTCCCCTAGGTTATTTTGAGAATAGCATGAGATTGTGCTGAGCATACTGTAAATATTCATATAGCTGAAGGGCCAATTTCATTTTTGCCACCTCCTTGAAACATACTATCCCTGAAGACCCCAAGACCTTTCCTGCACCTTCCATTTCTGAGCCCTGCTTTCATCATTCTGTGCTCACGCAGTTGAATTTTTAAACCCAGGTTCAGGGCTTGACATTTATCCCTGTTAAATCTCATCCTGTTAGATGCAGCCGTTGGCACCAGCCTGTCAAATTCCTTTTTATTTTGATGAGGAAGAGGTAGCGTGATGCATGCTAAGTTCATTTTTGTGGCCATAAAAACATCCACGGATGGTGTTTTTGCCATCTTCTTGCCACCTGGTGAGTGGTCCCCTAGCCTGGGGACGTGAAGGCAGGGACCGAGTTGGGCTGAGATGAGGGAGGCGAGGAAGTCAGCTTGGCCCGAGGGCAATCCAGCACAACCATCCTGGTTCCCGTCTCCCAAGTCAGGCACTGGCTTGGAGTTCTGAGATGCTGGACCAGAGAGACCTGTTCAAAGTCACTTCATGGGTTGGCCAGTAAGTGACAAGCCTAAGGCACAGGCCATGGCCCAGCTGGCCCAGCTCTCTGTCCACAAAGCCCCACCACTTAATGATCTGACCTCTTTCCAAACCACCCTGTCACATTCCCTGACCTCGGATCAGAGAAGAATGTGGGCTAGACATGTCTCGCTCCACACGGCCCTCCGGCCTCTCCACTCCCAGAGTGTGCGTGTACCCGCATGCCTCTGAGTGCAGCACCCCCCAACTCCCTCCCACTCCACGCACACACCTACTGTGTCTATGCCGGGCGAAACAACACAGCCCCTTCCACACTGGTTAAGGGGAGTTGTGCTCTGACCCACTCATGCTCCTCCTCTGACCTTTCCAAAGTCTCTGTCCCCACCTTGGAACTGATCTCACAGCAGCGGCAGGTGGCTTTGTTGTTTATGCTTAACCACAGGCATTACTGAGCCTTCTTCCTCTGGAAGTCTCTCTCCCTAACTTCCTAAGGGCAGGTAGGTCTCCCCCTTAGGCCAAGAGCTCCCTGAGGACAGGGGCTGTGTATCCTGTGACTTCTTCCCTTGCTCTCCGAGCACCTACTGGGCTCAGTTCATGGGGGGAGCTGGACTTCAAGGTGACCCTGGCACTTAGCAAAGGCCCAGAAGGACAGCCAAACCTAGAAGCCCTGAGAAGCAAAATAGCGCATTGATTCTGCATTCCTCCCAGACTTCAGGGGAGTGGAGGTGGAAAGACACCTCCAGCCAGGCACAACAACACGCCTTTGGTACCAGCCTCTGGGACTGATGGACTCATTGGTCCAGTGCCCGCCACCACTCGCCCTCTTCCATTAATGCACTCCTTGTTCACGATGTATGCTGCGAGGTATTTTTCCAGGCAGTAGTTTCTTGGGAGAATTGAATTTCCCTAATAAGTAGCCTTGCAAATAACTCAGAGGACAGGGAGAGAGAGGAAGCTCTCTCTCTAGATTCTAACACAGGGAAATCCACAAATTAACCCTCACTGGAGCAACCTGCCCAGACTAGAGAAGGGAAAAAAGGTTCCTTCTCTACAAGGTTCCTTCTTTCACTAGTTACACGTGTCTCACATAATTCTTGGTTAATTTTCTCCGCCAACCTGTTGGTATGGCTTGGAGAAGACTGGGGGAGAGAGGGACTGAGATGAAAGAGAAGAAGAAAAGTGGCTCACGCCTGTAATCCCAGCAATTTGGGAGGCTGAGGCGGGCAGATCACGAGGTCAGGAGTTCGAGACCAGCCTGACCAACACGGTGAAACCTCATCTCTACTGGAAAAAAATAAAATAAAATAAAATAAATTTAAAAAATAGCAGGATGGAGTAGTGCATGCCTGTAATCCCAGCTACTCAGGAGGCTAAGACAGGAGAATTGCTTGAACCCGGGAGGCGGAGATTGTAGTGAGTTGAGATTGTGCCACTGCACTCCAGCCTGGGCAACAGAGCAAGACTCCATCTCAAAAAAAGAAAGAGAGAGAGAAAAAAGAAAGGTATAAACACTTTATATTTGTATAATGCTTTGTATCTTTTCAAAGGACTTTGCCTCTATAAACCCAATACTCATTACATGCTATCAGTATAGACCCATTTATTCATCAGACTTTTAGCGAGAGCTTAATATGTGTTGGGCCTTATGCTAGGCACTTAGAGGGATGTTATAGGAAATTAGACCTGGAGGAGTTAAAACCTTGGATAGGGAGACAGAATAAACAAATGATGAGGATTTAAGGTGGAAAAAGGGATAATGGGGATCAAAGGAGGAAAACACCAACCCTGCAGTAGAGTAGAAACAGCAAGCACTTTACAAAGAAAATGATAGCTGAGCTGGGTTGCTTCTAATAGAGGAGGAAAGGAGGAGCTACAAGGAAGAGAGTTCTTATTTTGCGTAGCCCAAGTCTCCCTGCAACTGACGCTTATCAGTAGAGAGCAACCAGCATGGTGAAAGGCGTAGAAACCACAGTGTACTGGGAAAGGGTGAAGGAAATTTGGAGTTTGAGCTGGAGAACAGACTTGGAGACAAGGGACACCCTTGCCGTTATTTGAAAGACTGATGGATTTATGGATTTATTTATTTATTTATAGACAAGGTCTTGCTCTGTCACCCAGGCTGGAGTGCAATGGTATGATCATGGCTCACTGCAGCCTTGAACTCTTGGGGTCAAACAATCCTCTTGCCTCAGCCTTTTGAGTAGCTGGGACTGCAGGTGTACACCACCATGCCCAGCTAATTTTTAAAAATTTTTTTGTAAGGACAGGGTCTCATTATGTTGGCCGGTCTTGAACTTCTGAGCTCAAGCAATTCTCCCACCCTAGCCTCCCAAAAATGTTGGGATCACAGGCGTGAGCCACCACATTCGGCCAGGACTGATGGAAATAAAGACAAAGTAGATCCTCCCTGTGATTCCAGTGGGGAGACCCAAGGCCAGTGGGTGGGAGGAAAATATTTTAGCTCGAAAGAGAAAGACAGCATGTGATGCAGTGCAGACAAAGTAACCACGGCTGGTTTCCCCTTTCCCTAAGAGGGCATTTGGCAATGTCTGGAGACAATTTTGGTTGTCACAACTGGAATGTGGGGTGCTACTGATATCTAGAGGGCTATCTAGCCAGGGGTGCTGCCGCTACACATTTCACGGTGCACAGGACAATAACCCTCCATAGCAAAGAATCATCTAGCCCCAAATATCAGAGCGTCAAGGTCAAGTAACTCTGAGGCAGTGGAAAAAGCCCAAGCTTGGGGTTCTAATCTCTCATACCAGCAGCGCCATTTACTAGCCTTGAGACTGTGGGCAAGTTACTCAGACCCTCTTGTTATCAGATTCTCATCTGTAAAATGAAGATAATAGAACCAAACAAAACCACTGAATCCCAAATTCAGTGGGTTCTTTCTGAATAGTGCCCAGCAAAGTCCCTTCTATAGAGAACGTGCTCTGTAGTGCCTGTTATTAAAACACAAGGACGATTTTATTTCCTTTACATCATGAAACTGTCTAATAATTGATCAGGGTGCCAGAGAGGTTATGAGTTGTAACGAGTTTTCTGTACCTGGGAGTGCTCAACTTCCTGCAGGGACGTTATAGAGGGTTTTCTGGAGTAGGTGTGTCAGTCACTCAGTCCTTCTATTCTGGCATTTTTCTTGAGGGGGATCAAGACATCTGCATTGCTTTTTTGTTTGTTTGTTTGTTTGTTTGTTTTGAGACGAAGTCTCACTCTATCGCCCAGCTGGAGTGCAGTGGAGTGATCTCAGCTCACTGCAACCTCTTCTGCCCAGGTTCAAGCAATTCTCCTGCCTCTGCCTCCCGAGTGGCTGGGATTACAGGCACCTGCCACTGTGCCTGGCTTTTTTTGTATTTTTAGTAGAAGCGGGGTTTAACCATTTTGGCCAGGCTGGTCTTGAACTCCTGACCTCGTGATCCACCCACCTCAGCTCCTCAAAGTGCTGGGATTACAGGTGTGAGCCACCGCGTCCAGCCAACATCTGCATTGTTGTAGGGGATCTCTCAGAGTGGTGAGAAAAACTATAGGGAAAGGATGCAAACCTTCTGAAAGGTCAGAAGGTTCTGCAGAGCCCTGGGGGAGAATGGCTGAAGGCAGCTGTTCTATAACCCTGAGGCAGAGGGCAAGGAGCAGCTACAAGGAAGTGTGGGGGGAATTTATCTTAAACAAGCTTGTTATGTTGACCAGGAACTGACTTTTGATCATCCAAGTGCGTGAAGTTCCCTGAAAGGGGAACGATAAATGTTAATTACCTACAGGTTGTGTTGGCTCCACGTTTTGGGCATTGTGCCTGCACCGAATAAAAGCAAGCAGTTCCAGCTTCTCGGGGCTGCACTGTGGCCACTTGAGCTGCTCTTACACTGCATACCTGTGTCTGAGTGCTCATTTCATCCATCGGCCAGGGTCTGTGGGACAGAACCGGGTGTGAGGTGCCCCACGTGAGGAGTGGAGCAGCGGATCATGACGGAACCCTCGAAAATGAAACTGAAGTGATTGCGCAGTAAGTAATTGGTGCCTGCTGGGGATTTCCAAGTTCAAGGGGATTTTCTAGCTAGGGTTTCATCATGGTACAACAGTTATCCCCTCAACAGCAACAGTACATAAAGGTATTGAAACAATTGCCTAAAGCTAGTGGAGCCTCGGTCTCCGAGACCCAGTTAAAGGAACTGATGCAAACTGTTGTTTTCCACAACCCATGGTTCCCAGAAGAAGGTACACTAGACCTAGAGCTCTGGGAACAAGTGGGAAGAAATCTTAAATGATGTGTGCAAGGGCACCAGGTCCCAGTAACATCTTTAATGTTATGGGTCCTAATACGATTGCTTTGGCCCTGCTCTTCACAGAAGAGCCCAAAAAGGTAAGCGAAGAGGAACCACTACCCACTTTAATGCCTCCACCTCCCTCAGCCCCGCTGTTACTGGGTAAAGATACCAAAGAGGAGACGGAGGTTTTCCCTGAGCCCCCTCCCCAAGTAAACTGGGAAGAAGACAAGCAATATACTACAGTTATGGGACCCTGCCTCAGGCAAGCAGCATTGGAAGAGGACCTCTTGGCCTGCCCAGTGATGCAAGATCAATGAGGCAATTGGGAGCATAAGCCCATTGCATTTAACACTTTTAAGGAAATAAGAAAAAGCATTAGAGAAAATGGGACCACTGGCCCATTCACAAGAGGATTAATTGAGGCAATAGCAGATAACTACCATATGACTCCATGGGACTGGCTAAAACAACTTTAGGAGGCGAGTCAATACCCCCTCTGCAGGGCAGAATATGATGAATTGTGTGAACAACAGCCTAACCAGAATCAATTGGCTGAACAAAACATACCGGCCGCTGTGCTCCAGGGGAGGGGTCCCTATGTTAATATACAACAACAATTAAATTTTGTACCCCAAGCCTATGCACAAGTGTCCTTATGCGCCTGCAGGGCTTCGACCAAATTTCCAAAGACGGAGTTCAACAGGGATCTTTTGTAAATGTTCAACGAGGGCCTCAGGAGCCATTTATTAAATTTATCAATCAGTTAACCCAGGCAATTAAGAGCACACATGGAACCTCGACCATTCCATGGGTATCTTGTATAACCCTCAAGGACAAGCTATATTGGAATGTGCCCATTCCACCCTTAAAAATATGCTTTAAAAAAAGGGGAATATGAGTAAGGACCCTACAACACTACTAGCACAAGTCTTATTCACCCTTAATTTCTTAAATTTAGATAATAAATTTCAGTCAGCCATAGAAAAGCATTTTGCTAAAACCTCCCAAGATATAAAGCCTTCAGTGTTATGGCAAGATGTAAATAGTAATCTATGGTGCAGTCCAAATGATTTGCTAACATGGGGAAGAGGATATGCTTGTGTTCATATCCCCTCAGATCCTCTTTGGATTCCAGTGCAATGCATCAAAGCATACCATGGCATGGCTAGGACCCAACCCAGTACCGGAAATGAAGAACGTGACCCTGCAGGACCTGCAGCCCTGGACAATGCACCTTCCTCAGACAACACAGGCCCTGGATGGGGAATGTGAAAAAGACAACTGGGGGATGCTGAATAAGACAACTCAGGAGGCTGAGCAAATCACAGATACCATTCACTACAGATAATCTGTTCCTTGCTATGCTATCTGTTGAACATTGCAACTCTTGTAGAGATGCAAAGCCAGAATACAAGCTGTAACTGCTGCACCTGTCAAACCTGTCGCTGCACACATCTGTATGCTTCAATCAACTAAACCTGATGCAAAAAAACAGAAAAGGGGGAGATGCAGGGGATGGCTCAGAGTGGTAGGAAAAACTACAGGGAAAGGATGCAAACCTCCTGAAAGGTCGGAAGGTTCTGCAGAGCCCCTGGGGAGAATGGCTGAAGGCAGCTGTTCTATAACCCTGAGACAGAGGGCAAGGAGTAGGTACAAGGGAGTGTGGGGGAATTTATCTTAAACAAGCTTGTTATGTTGACCAGGAACTGACCTTTGATCATCGTATGCGTGAAGTTCCCTGAAAGGGGAACAATGAATGTTAATTACCTTCAGGTTGTGTTGGTTCCAGGCTTTCAGCATTGTGCCTGCACTGAATAAAAACAAGCAACTCCAGCTTCTCAGGGCTGCTCTCTGGCCACTTGAGCCAGGCAGTCCTCTAACTGCTCTTACATTGCATACCTGTGTCTGAGTATTCATTTCATCCATCGGCCAGGGTCTGCGGGACAGACCCAGCACATTGTAGCCCCAGCACCCCATGAATTGAAGGGATTGTACTTTTCCAGAAACCAAGAACTGATTGAATGAGGGCTGATCAAAGTGGTATTAGAACCTTACTCCCTGCCTCTTAAATAATGCTCTACCCTTCCTAGCCCCCCACTCCTTGGTTCTAGCCTTTAATAACGTGAGAAACTGAAGAAGGTCCCCAAAAAGTCATGCAAAGGACACAGAGGTCAGAAAAGGAGCGAAGAAGAAAGGGAAGGTTAAGGGTGGGAAGTGAAGCCCTGTGACAGGGGATGTAGAGCAGCAGGACATTGGCCCGTTGTCCCCACCACCTCAGAGGCCAGCAGGAGGAAATGAGCCTCACTGAGGAAAGTCCACACAGAAAGTGGTTCCCAAGGGAAGGTGAGGGATTCCATCTGGGGGAGCAGAAATTAGAATCAGCAGCCATACATGAGTCCAGATTCTGGGCTCAGACCTTTGTGGACTGCTGTTGAGGCACAAATGACAAATCTAAGCTGCTATGGAATGGCATGAATGAGGCAATTGGAAGTGTTCTGAAATCTAGGAAAGGGAAGTGGATAAGCCCCATGGCAGGGCACTCAGAATCTCCAAGAGGCTCTTCTCAGAGAACAAACACCCCACATGAAAACCTATTTGAGAATTACCCCACTAAAATGATGCTGGAGTGTAACTGCCTGAGAATGTTAACAAATGATTTAAACTGAAAAAAATTTTATTTTTAGGTGAAGGAACAGATCCAGAGAGGTAAAATGAATTATCTAAGATCATAGTGGCAGAACTGGAACTAAAACCTAGGGATATATATATTTGTTAAAAGCTTTTTAAAACAGCATGGCTGAGAATCGATCGCATCAGACTCTCCTGTGTGCCTTGGCAAATGCAGATTCCTAGACTCCTCACTAGAGCTAAGGAAATAGAGTCCTTTGGGATGAGCCTTGGAAATGTATTCTTTTTTTTTGTTTTTCCCTTACCAAGCTCCTAGGAGCTAGAAAAGGAAATGTACCCTTAAGCTCACCAGGTGAGGTGACTCATATGCACATTAAGCTTGAGAGCCAGCTGTTTAGATAGGTTTGCTGATGGTAGACAGATGGAGTCCAAGACCTCTGAAGTGCCTCCCAGTCAAGGAAGCTGGGAATCTATGATGTAGGTACAGCATAGGGTGGCTGTAGCCCCCTCCCCTCTCTGTGTATAGAGGTCATCTCATGAACCTCCAGGAAGAGTCAAAGAACTGTCACACATCCTAGAGCTGGAATGGGCACCCTCCACACTAACCCCTTTGCATAGCCTGTCTGCTCTGCATGATCCCACAGCTGGTCACTACAGCCTGGAAGAGCTGAGACAGAGAAGACAGACATGGGGAGGGAGAGTAACAATAATAAACAGACCTCAGACAAGAGGCTGCTGCATGGATCTCATTCAACTGTTTACTCAGGACAATAGGTTATCTTGTGGGGTGGGGGGGGGGGTCTGCTTTGGCTTGAGTGTGCCCATTAGTCCAGCCCAGCAGGCCTCTTCCCTGTGGCTGTCATTGCCAGACTGTCAGGAGAGGTGTCATCATTTGCTTTTCTCTGAATTCCAATCACTGTCTACTGTTGCAGCTGAACCTGAACCTGACTTTTTCAGATGTTGCTCACTGTCTGCTGTTGCTGGTCCCCTATCACCTGAGTGATCCACTACACCACAGAGTATGAGTTTGGGCAGGAGGGTAAGTCCACAAACCCAGGCCATGCAAACGCCCTGTCCACCCTTCCCACTAAGCTCCAACTGAACCAGATGATATTGTCTGCTCCAACTGGGCTGTTTCCAGTTCCCCAAACACACCCAGCACACTCCCATCCCACACTGAGCCTTTGCTCTTGCTGTTTCCTCTGCCTGGAAGTCCTTCCCCACGTCGTTCAGCATATTCCACTCATTCTTTAGGGCCTTGGCAGACATTGCTGGTTGCATAACCTTCATCTCTTCTCCCCTTCTTCATTTACAGTCCATTGATTTGTTTAAGGAAGGGAGATCAATATGCCATCCTAAAAATACTGCTTCTAAGTGATAATGTAACACAGTTGTAGCCAATGGGATTTATACATTTATTTATTTTGGAGACAGGGTCTCGCTCTGTCACCCAGGCTGGAGTGCGGTGGCATGATCTCGGCTCACCGCAGCCTCAAACTTCTGGGCTTAAACAATCCTCCCACCTCAACCTTCTGAGTGGACTGGGACTACAGGCACACGGCACCATGCCCAGCTATTTTTTAATATCTATTTTTATCTTTTAATTTCCTTAAAAAAGGAAGAGACAGAGCTGGCATGTGTCTGGCATGTGTGTTTTGTTTTTCCCCTTCTTGCTCCCTGGAAAGTTTAAGCCTAGGGGTGGAGTAGCCAATTTATAACCAAGAGGATAAAGACCACATGTTAAGGATGTTGGCCTGGAAGACAGAAGGAGCCTAGGTCCTTCATGACATCTTGAGGCTTGCACCGTCCTATCTCCACTCTTATAACAAGAGAAGAACAAACCTCTATTTGTTTAAACCTCGTAGTCAGGTTTCTGTTACATGCAGCCAAATGCAGTCCTAACCAATACAATGGCTTATCTAAATATATACATTTATTTATTTATGTATTTATTTACTTATTTAAAGAGAGATGGGGTCTTGTTTTGTGGCCCAGGCTGGTCTTGAACTTCTGGGCTCAAGCAATCTTCCCACTTTGGCCTCCCAAAGTGCTGGGATTACAGGCATGATCCACCTTACCTGACCTCTCCCTCCATTTCTAATCATCCTGGCTGGATAGGCTCCTCCCTCCCTCTGCACTCCATTGGCCCCTAGTTCCTCTCCCAGGGCAGTTCTCTTTCTCTTTTTTTTTTTTCTTGAGATGGAGTTTTGCTCTTGTTGCCCAGGCTGGAGTGCAATGGTGCGTTCTCAGCTCACTGCAACCTCTGCCTCCCGGATTCAAGCGATTCTCCTGCCTCAGCCTCCTGAGTAGCTGGGATTACAGGCATGTGCCACCACGCCTAGCTAATTTTGTATTTTTAGTAGAAACGGGGTTTCTCCATGTTGGTCAGGCTGGTCTCGAACTCCTGACTTCAGGTGATCCACCTGCCTTGGCCTCCCAAAGTGCTGGGATTACAGGCATAAGCCACCGCGTGCAACCAATTCTCTTTACTTACTTGCTCATTGTATATTTGTCTCAGTAACTTTGATGTGAGCACCTAGAAGGAATGAGCCTTCCTCTTCCTGGTAACTCCTCACAGGAGCACCTGATCTTAGGAGATGCCTGGTAAAGATGTTTGAAAAGAACTGATCAACATTGACCTCTTTCCCCGAAGATCTACCAGGGTCATAGCACTCTGAGGATTATTTTGTGATATTTCCCCCATGGCCTCTCCATCAACTGCCCATACTCCCTAAGTTTGTCCCCTGTCCTCTGTCCAGGTCTAGACTCCAGGGCAGTGAGGCACAAGGGAAAACTATCCTATCACGTCTTCTATTAATAGAAAGAGAATTAGGAGAGCAGATGTAGCTTGGCCTCCTAAGGGTCCCCTCCTTTTGCCCTCCCTAAGACTGTCTGAGGGGAAGAGCAAGTTCTGAGGCTTCCTTCGAACCCCTCCCTCCACCATAGACTCTTGGAGCAGACAATGTCATCTGGCTCAGTCTCCAGCCTTTAGGCAGGAAAATTCTGCAGCTTTCAGAACAGACAGAGAAGACTCAGTATCTCTTCAACCATCAAGATGGGACAGACTATAAGAGGGCCCTGGAGGTAAGATGTTGAGGCTGTTTCTAGGCTTGGTGGCATGCTGCCTGGCATCATGAAGGAGTCAAGCCAGATGCTAGTCTGGGATCTATGGTATGTCTCCTTGAAGGTGTGTCCCCTAAGTAGGACCAGGGCTGGAGGAAGTTCTACATGTTTATCTTCCCAGTAATCTACAAGCTCCTTCAAGGAAAGGAATGCCTTATTCATATTTGTTCTCCCACCTAACAGGGCACCTGGCACAAAAAAGATGCCAATAAATATTTGTGGGCAGAAGAGAGGAAAGGAGGCCTTAAGTAAACTCAAGCAAATGAGTTGCTAACCAGGACGCAAGCCCTGTCCTTCCCCAGCTCAGCCCAGTGTTCCACTGTGGGACTTGTCTTAGAATGTTGCTCTGGCTTCTCCCTTAACCCTTCAGGCCCTGACTCGGACAATACCTCCTCTTTTAATTCTCTCTGCCCTTTTGCATGCCAAAGCAGAATTCATCATTCTGTTCTCCAGTGGAATATTGGATACTCCATTACAGCCTTTAATCAACTGGATTGAGAGTCTCTGCCTCTTCCTCTTCACCAGTAGTCAGGGACACTAGAGGGAAAGGCTCAGAGCCTGTTCCTCAGACTGGATGCAAGAGCCTCCAGGTTACTTGCAGATACAAAGGTCGCACAGCGAGGTAACTGGGATGAGGGTTGAGGTTAGACAGTTCTTTCCTGAGGTGAGGAGGGACATGGGGTGAGTGGAGGAAGGTTGCCTTTGAGGAGGGCTGGCAGGAGAAATGAGGCTTCTTTAGACCAATGGGAATGTGCCATCTGGACAGGCTTGTTTTTCCTAAAAATCATGAGGCAGCTCTGGGCACCAGAAGTCAGAACTGACCCTGGGAGCAGGATGAAAAAGGTACCTATGCTGTCTCACCAGGGGCTCAGGGCTCCAGCATCACGGAAGGTAGGGTTGGACCTCCGGGGTCTCCTAGGCCAGTGGCTGCTGTAGGGCATCCCTGGGTCACTCCGAGTCCTTAAAGGTAATCATGAGGACCTGAGAGACACTTTCAATTTCTCCAAAGAACTTGTGGAATTTTCATCATATGGAAAGATTGAATAGGCTAAAGTAAAAGGTTGCTTTTCTTTGCTTTTGGCTAGAATTATATCAGCACAGTGTCCTCATGGGAAAATAAACTATTCGATAAATACAGTTTGGTGGGTGCAGTTTTACAAAATATGGGATCCTTTTTGATGTTAAAAAAGTTGGCAACCACTGGTTCCCTAAATCTTTCTTTCCCTAGATGAGAAGGATGAGGCCCAGATAGGTCACAAAGCTGGTCAGTGGCAGAACTAGGGTTAGGACCAAGTCAACTGACCCAAGTCAACTGACCCTAGTCAACTGTCCTCTCTGCACACCACGTGCCTCTCTGCTTTCTCTTTTCTTCATTATTCTTCCTGAAGGGGGAGTCCTCTGACTCTGCCACCCCAATACCTATTGCTGTCCAGTGGAACTTCTACAGGAGTCTGATACCCATGTGTTCTCTGGGGTATCCCACCGAGCCCCAGCATCTACTGCCATCAATATTATGTCCATAGCTGCCAGGGGAGTGGTGTCTCTGTGAAAGAAAGGAGCCATCCAGTACATCCCCAGGGGATACATCAGTCAGATTCATATTTAGTTATGGGTAAAGGAAACCTTGACAAATAGTGGCTTAAACAAGAAAGTTCCTTTCCTCCTTTCCCATTTCCCTTCCCCTTTCTTTCCTTCCTTTCTACCTTCCTTCTCCCCTCCCCTCCCCTCCCCTTCCTTGTTTCTTTGTTTCTTTCCCTTCCATGCAACAAGAAGTCTGGGGGGTGGGCAATCCCAGGCAGGTGCAGCTGCTCAAGGAGGTCATTAAGGTACCAGGCTCTTTCTCTTTTTCTGTTCTATCATCCTCAGTGTTTAGCCTTTCTCCTCAAGGTTGCAAAGTAACTGCTGCACTTCTGGACATCCAAGTAAATTTCCAGTCAAGAAGAGGGTGAAAAAGGTCGGGGAGAGGGAAAAGCCCACTGCTAGAAGGCTTGGCTCTGATTATTCAGGAAAGGAAGGCCTGGGATAGCTCCCCCTCTCTTTGGCTAGAAGTCATCTCATGAACATCACTAGCTGCAAGGGGCACTAGTCATTTAAGCATTTTCTTTCCAGCCCTTATACTAGAGGAAGGTAATATAGAAGAGGATTGAAATGGGGTAGAGAGAGCCAATATAAACATGGACATCTCCCCTGCATCTTTACCCATCCTCCTCTCCAGCCTTGCTATTACAAGGAGAGGTGACTGTGGGCAGCTAATCTGTCCACTGGTGCTATGGATCCCATGCCATGTCACCTCCTCACCTCTGTTTCCTGTATCTTCAAACTTTTCTGCTCTCCTGGATCTTGTCATTCACTTTTTAATACATTTTTAAATCATTCCCATATTAAACAAAGTCAAACAACTCTTGGAGCAGTGACTTAGGGGACTTGTAGAAAAATGTTGGGATCTAAAATTGTGTTTGTCAGCATTTGCTGACCTTCAGTGAGTTGCTGCAAGACAGAGACAGTCATCAGTCATGCTAGGCCACAGGAGAGCAGCAAGGACACCATTTATAGCTTCATCAAAAGGCCCTTTATGACTGTGGCCAAAGATTCATGTCCCTTGCAGACTATAAATCTGAATATGGCTCTTCTCTTGAGTGACAAAAGACCACTCTGTTAGGCTTTGGTTTTTCATCTTTAAAATGGGGACAATAATATACTTGCTTCAAAGGATAATCCTGAGGATACAGTGAAGTAATATACACAAGAATGGCTTATCTTATAAAAGATAAACTAAAGCAGAGCTGGGGGTAAGAGAGAAACCCAGCCTCCATGTGCGAGTGCCACATGTTCTTGTGCCAAAATTCAGCCCCACCCCATGTGTGTTCTGCTGTGTGAGCCAAAAATGTCCTTTTTCTCTCCTTAACCTTGTTCAGGTTACATTTCTTTCTGTGGAACCCAAAGCATCCTCTCTAATAAACTCATCCATTCCCTTAACCTCCAGTGACACTCAGGTCCATTCCTATAGCCCAAACCTTTCTCCTACACTCTGCAGCCATCTACCCACCTCCATATTTGATATTAATACTTGGATATATACAGACCCCTCAAACTCAAAATGTGTAAAATTGGACTCTTCATCTTCCCCATACCCGTGTTTCTTCCTCGTGTTCTCTGTCTTAGTAAATGACATCATAATTTATTAGCTGCCCAAGCTGAAAACTGGAAATCATACTTGGCTTCTTCCTCTTCTTCATTCTCCACATCCCATCATCAAGCTCTGCAACTTACATCTCTTAAACATCTCTATCTTCAATGTCATCCTCTTAGTCTAGGCCATCATCTTTAGCCTCTGTGACCATCATTATTTCCTACCCAACATAATTTCCTTATTTACTTGTCTATAAGAACCCCTGCGTGGCTCCAGGCAGCCGTGTGCCTAGTTCTAGGTACTCAGTCATAAGGAAGAACGTTGCTCCTCTTTGCCAGATACTCAATTTTCCAGCCTTGCTTGCAAGTAGAAGGGCTGTGTGACCCAGTTTTGACCAGTGAAATGTAAAAAGACATGCTGGGCTCCTGGGAAAGTTTTGCTTTACTAAGAAAAAGAATAGAAGGGGTCTACTACTGTCCCCTCCCCCTTCTGCCCGCCTTGAATACACTTATTGTGTCTGGAGCTGAGGCAGCCATCTTGCTACAATGAGGGACTAAACAAGAACATATATAGCCAATATGTGGAGGATGGCGGTGCAGAAGGATGCAAAAAGCCTGGGTTTCTAACAACGCTATCCCCGAGGAGAGCTTATTTCCTGATTTCCTGTGGGTAAACAATCAATGTCATTACAGGTTTTAAGCTATGTTAGGTATTTTCTTACATGAAGCTGAAAGCATTTCTAACCAATGTAATCTCCCTGGCTTTGTTCTCTTCCTCTCCTTTAATGATTCCTCACATAGTATTCAGAATAATCTTTTACAAATATAATTCTGATGTTGACATTTCCTTGCTAAATGCATTTGATGGCGTTCTATCCTTTAGTTTAGTGAAACTTGTATGGCCAGCTTCACCAGCTTGGAATAAAAATGAAGCCTGCCTCTTTTTTAATATTCACAGTAACCACTGGAGCTTCAGTCTGTTCAGATTAGCAGGTGTCTAATATCCCTTTCAGGCCTAATTCAAAGGAGTCAATCTGGCATTCAAATGCCAAGCAAAGGGATAAGTTGAGTATATGCCAGGCTGTCATTGGGTCCATCCTTTTGGCCATCATTGACTGTCCCATGGCATCCCATTTGTAGGCTGGTCACATTTGACTGGCCCATTCCCATCTGACACTTCCGTGACATCCTTGGTTGGTCCACATCCCCTGCACCGGCCATGGTGGTGGTGGGTCCTTAAGAGAGAATTGCATGCCAGTAGTCAGACACTTGGCTATAGGATAGCCACGATTATAGCTCTGTTGGCCTGTGTTCATCCTCTTCCTAAGCCATATCTGTCATGCCAGAGTGACTGGATGCAGAGTGGCTTCCAGACTCAGCCACATGCTGATCACAATCAGCCTTCAGCCCAGAGCTCTTTTAGCTCATAGGATTGAAACCAGGTAACCAGTCCCAGTCTGCTATTATAAAGTTCACTCAAACTCTGAACTCCACTATATTAGGATCAAGTGTGCATGTTGGGGGACTCCCTTAATATGGCTGGACCCTGCCTGCCTCCCCAGCCTCATTTCATGCCACTGTCCTTCATGTCTCTTAGCACCAGTGATGCTGGGCTTCTTCATTTTCCTCACAAGCATTAACATTTTTCTTGTTTTTAGGTTCAAACATGCTTTTTAAATTTTTTTTATTTTTTTATTATACTTTAAGTTCTAGGGTACATGTGCACAATGTGCAGGTTTCTTACATATGTATACATGTGTCATGTTGGTGTGCTGCACCCGTTTCCTCGTCATTTACATTAGGTATATCTCCTAATGCTATCCCTTCCCCCTCCCCCCACTCCACAACAGGCACCCATGTGTGATGTTCCCTTTCCTGTGCCCAAGTATTCTCATTGTTCAGTTTCCACCTATGAGTGAGAACATGCGGTGTTTGGTTTTCTGTCTTTGCGATAGTTTGCTCAGAATGATGACTTCCAGCTTCATCCATGTCCCTACAAAGGACATGAACTCATCCTTTTTTATGGCTGCATAGTATTCCATGGTGTATATGTACCACATTTTCTTAATCCACTCTATTATTGATGGGCATTTGGGTTGGTACCAAGTCTTTGCTATTGTGAATAGTGCCGCAATAAACATACGTGTGTATGTGTCTTTATAGTAGCATGATTTATAATCCTTTGGGTATATACCCAGTAATGGGATGGCTGGGTCAAATGGTATTTCTAGTTCTAGATCCTTGAGGAATCACCACACTGTCTTCCACAGTGGTTGAACTAGTTTACACTCCCACCAACAGTGTAAAAGTGTTCCTATTTCTCCACATCCTCTCCAGCATCTGTTGTTTCCTGACTTTTTAATTATCACCATTCTGACTGGTGTGGATGGTATTTCATTGTGATTTTGATTTGCATTTCTCTGATGGTTTTTTTCATGTGTCTGTTGGCTGCATAAATGTCTTCTTTTGAGAAGTGTCTGTTCATATCCTTTGCCCCCTTTTTGATGGGGTTGTTTGATTTTTTCTTGTAAATTTGTTTAAGTTCTTTGTAGATTCTGGATATTAGCCCTTTGTCAGACGGGTAGATTGTAAAAATTTTTCTCCCATTCTGTAGGTTGCCTGTTCACTCTGATGGTAGTTTCTTTTGCTGTGCAGAAGCTCTTTAGTTTAATTAGATCCCATTTGTCAATTTTGGCTTTTGTTGCCATTGCTTTTGGTGTTTTAGTCATGAAGTCCTTGCCCATGCCTATGTCCTGTATTGCCTAGGTTTTCTTCTAGGGTTTTTATGGTTTTAGGTCTAACATTTAAGTCTTTAATCCATCTTGAATTAATTTTTGTATAAGGAGTAAGGAAGGGATCCAGTTTCAGCTTTCTACATATGGCTAGTCAGTTTTCCCAGCACCATTTATTAAATAGGGAATCCTTTCCCCATTGCTTGTTTTTGTCAGGTTTGTCAAAGATCAGATGGTTATAGATGTGTGGTATTGTTTCTCAGGGCTCTGTTCTGTTCCATTGGTCTGTATCTCTGTTTTGGTACCAGAACCATGCTGTTTTGGTTACTGTAGCCTTGTAGTATAGTTTGAAGTCAGGTAGCGTGATGCCTCCAGCTTTGTTCTTTTGGCTTAGGATTGTCTTGGCAATGCAGGCTCTTTTTTGGTTCCATATGAACTTTAAAGTAGTTTTTTCCAATTCTGTGAAGAAAGTCATTGGTAGCTTGATGGGAATGGCACTGAATCTATAAATTACCTTGGGCAGTATGGCCATTTTCACAATATTGATTCTTCCTATCCATGAGCATGGAATGTTCTTCCATTTGTTTGTGTTCTCTTTTATTTCATTGAACAGTGGTTTGTTGTTCTCCTCGAAGAGGTCTTTCACATCCCTTGTAAGTTGGATTCCTAGGTATTTTATTCTCTTTGAAGGAATTGTGAATGGGAATTCACTCATGATTTGGCTGTCTGTTATTGGTGTATAGGAATGCTTGTGATTTTTGCATATTGATTTTGTATCCCGAGACTTTGCTGAAGTTGTTTATTAGCTTAAGGAGATTTGGGGCTGAGATGATCGGGTTTTCTAAATACACAATCATGTTATCTGTGAACAGGGACAATTTGACTTCCTGTTTTCCTAATTGAATACCCTTTATTTCTTTCTCCAGCCTGATTGCCCTGGCCAGAACTTCCAACACTATGTTGAATAGGAGTGGTGAGAGAGGGCATCCCTGTCTTGTGCCAGTTTTCAAAGGGAATGCTTCTAGTTTTTGCCCATTCAGTATGATATTGGCTGTGGGTTTGTCATAAATAGCTCTTATTATTTTGAGGTATGTCCCATCGATACCTATTTTATTGAGAGTTTTTAGCATGAAGACTGTTGAATTTTGTCGAAGGCTTTTTCTGCATCTGTTGAGATAATCATGTGGTTTTTGTCTTTGGTTCTGGGTTTATATGATGGATTACGTTTATTGATTTGCATATGTTGAACCAGCCTTGCATCCCAGGAATGAAGCCAACTTGATCACGGTGGATAAGGTTTTTGATGTGCTGCTGGATTTGATTTGCCAGTATTTGATTGAGGATTTTTGCATCAATGTTCATTAGGGATATTGGTCTAAAATTCTCTTTTTTTGTTGTCTCTGCCAGGCCTTGGTATTAGGATGATGCTGGCCTCATAAAATGAGTTAGGGAGGATTCCCTCTTTTTCTATTGATTGGAATAGTTTCAGAAGCAATGGTACCAGGTCCTCTTTGTGCCTCTGGTAGAATTTGGCCATGAATTCATCTGGTCCTGGACTCTTTTTGGTCAGCAGGCTATTAATTATTGCCTCAATTTCAGAGCCTGTTATTTGTCTATTCACAGAGTCAAAATCTTCCTGGTTTAGTCTTGGGAGGGTGTATGTGTCCAGGAATTTATCCATTTCTTCTAGATTTTCTAGCTTATTTGCATAGAGATGTTTATGGTATTCTCTGATGGTGGTTTGTATTTCTATGGGATCAGTGGTGATATCCCCTTTATCAGTTTTTATTGCATCTATTTGATTCTTCTGTCTTTTCTTCTTTACTAGTCTTGTGAGCAGTCTGTCAATTTTGTTGATCTTTTCAAAAAAACCAGCTCCTGTATTCATTGAATTTTTGAAGGTTTTTTTATATCTCTGTCTCCTTCAGTTCTGCTTTGATATTAGTTATTTCTTGCCTTCTGCTAGCTTTTGAGTGTTTGCTCTTGCTTCCCTAGTTCTTTTAATTGTGATGTTAGAGTGTCAATTTTAGATCTTTCCTGCTTTCTCTTGTGGGCATTTAGTGCTATAAATTTCTGCTGAGACCAGCTTGGCCGGGGATACCCTAACCCAGCGGTGATAGAGGAATTAAAGACACAGAAATATAGAGGTGTAAAGTGGGAAGTCAGGGGTCTCACAGCCTTCAGAGCCAAGAGCCCCAAACAGAGATTTACCCACATATTTATTAACAGCAAGCCAGTCATTAGCATTGTTTCCATAGATATTCAATTAACTATAAGTATCCCTTATGGGAAACAAAGGGATGGGCCAAAATAAAGGGTTGGGTCTGGCTAGTTATATGCAGCAGGAACATGTCCTTAAGGCACAAACAATAGCTCATGCTATTGTTTGTGGTTTAAGAACACCTTTAAGTGGTTTTCTGCCCTGGGTGGGCCAGGTGTTCCTTGCCCTCATTCTGGTAAACCCACAACCTTCCAGCGTGTGCGTCGTGGCCATCGTAAACATGTCATAGTGCTGCAGAGATTTTGTTTATGGTCAGTTTTGGGGCCAGTTTATGGCCAGATTTTGGGAGGGCCTGTTCCCAACATGTCCCCCTTATTTGATTTGCAAATCTGATTTGCCAAAGCAGCTTTGTCACGGTGAGCTGCTTCTCACAGGAGTCAGGATCCACATCTGCAGACTATACAAAGACAAACAACACTGATTAAAAGCACAATCATCATTGAAATTACAGAGCTTCCAAGTGGTTTTATCCATTTTAATGGGTTACTAGCTGTTAATCTGTCTGCAGCTCCTTTAAGCACTCCGGTTGCTGACATTAAGGTCAGGTGTGCCTGGGATGCTTTAAGTATTTGTTCTTTTAATTTCGCAATATCCAAAGACAAGTTTATAGAGTGTCCTTCTAGATGCTTTTTTATTCTTCCCCAAATTTTGATCTTATTAAGAGCTATTAATAGTTTCCACAAATCCTTATGTTTAGCTCCTACAAAGGGCCACATCATTTGAGGCTGAGGTGCCACTGTACCGCCATGGTTCCAGATAATAGGAACTTTTGCCGTATTTATTATTTCTACCATCTGACTGTTTTGTTCAGACCAACTGAACATACTGTGGCCATGGCACGCAGACTGAGAGGTGCAATTCAAGCTAAACATCCCCTTAGGTGACCAATTAATAATGATTCCATAGGAATTGCTGTGCAACACCTCTGTCTGTTCTGCAATGCAGTCTTCCTAAACAAGTATGTTCATTCATTTTTTCTAACTGGGTCCAATCCTGTTTACAAATAGGTTTTTGAGGGCAGTATGCCTCAATTATAGGAGCAGATTTATTATGGTAAATACTGAGATCAGAAAGGATGTGTAACTGTGTCATAGGGTGATTACATGCCGGCATTCTTGCCAGCCAAGATTGATAAATATGCCCAGTAAATGTAATTGTTCTCTGTGTCAGCTCTTGTTGAAGGAATACTCACAGCAATGGTGATCACCGCTATCATAGATACCATTAAATTACTCATTGTGACTGGTTGTCCTGCTTTCCTCAGGTTTTCTTCTGCCATCTGTGACAGCTTCTTGATCTGTCCCCAGGTGGGTGGCTGTGTTCAACGGATGTTGCTCATGACAGTTGGGGTTCTCCTCAGCGTCAGCCTTGACATGGCTGCAACCAGTGGGTCCTCGGGATCCTCCCGGAATCTCTTCCTTGGCATTTGGCTCATGATAAGGTTTTGGGTGTCTTGATGGTATGCAAATTGGCTGTTGATTTTGACCTGGAGAAACACAAGCATAACCTCTACCCCAAGTTATTATTTTCCCTGTTTCCCAACTTTTTGTTATTGGATCTCTCCACCAAATCAGTTGTTCTACTTCTGTCTTTGCAGCTGGTTTCTGTAGATGCTGTTCAGCTGCTGGTAACATCTGGCCTTTGGGCAGGCTCAAAAAATTTAAAGTTAATAATGCTAGATTCAATTGTGTATGGGATCTCCCATAATCTCTATTCCTCCCCCCCCTTTTTTTTTTTTTATTTTCAGTTGTTCATCTGTATGAAATAATAACTGAGCATTTTCAATTAACTGTGTGGACTGAACCACATATGGAGAATCAGAAATCACATTAATAGGCATATCAAAAACAGTCAATACCTCAATTACAGCTACAAGCTGCACTTTTTGAGTTGAAGTATAGGGTGTCTGGAAAACTTAAGCTTTTGATCCAGAATAAGCAGTTTTACCATTACTAGACCCGTCTGTGAAACAATGAAAATGCTTAGCAGGCTGCAGGTTGTTTACAGCAGGAATTGTAAATGCAAACCATTCACAGTCTTGCTCAGCTAAGGGTATAGTAAAGAAATAGTCTTTTAAATGTATGCTATTAAAGGGTAATTTTTTGGAATTATGGCAGGAGAAGGCATTCCTGGCTGTAATGCTCTCATAGGTTGTATAACTGAATTGATGGTTCTTAAGTCAGTTAACATTCTCCATTTACTTGATTTTTTCTTAATTATGAAAACTGGAGAATTCCAAGGGGAAAATGTTGGAGCTATGTGCCCATTTTTTAATTGTTCAGTAACTAATTCCTCTAAAGCCTCCAGTTTCTCTTTACTTAGCAGCCGTTGTTCTATCGAAATTGGCTTATCTGTTAACCATTTTAAAGATATAGGTTCTGGAGACTTAACAATGGCTGCCATCAAAAATGATATCCTAAACCTTGGCGGGAACTTTGTCTTCCCACTTGAAGTGGTTCTTTCAAACCTTGCAATTTTGTTTTCTAGTCCCATACCAGGGACATACCCCATTTCATGCATTGTATGTTGATTTTGTGGGTGATACGATTGTTCTGGAATTAGAACTTGTGCTCCCCATTGTTGTAATAAATCTCTCCCCCATAAATTTATAGGTACAGAAGTTATAATTGGTTGAATAGTCCCAGGTTGTCTATCGGGCCCTTCACAATGCAAAATATAGCTACTTTGATATACTTCAGGGGCTTTACCAACTCCAACTATGTTAAATTGAGCGGGTTGAATTGGCCATGTGGACAGCCAGTGCTGTAGAGAAATGATCAAAATGTCCGCTCCTGTATCTACCAAACCTTTAAACTTCTTTCCCTGAATAGTTATTTCACAGGTAGGATGTTTCTCAGTAATTTGATTTACCCAATAAGCTGCTTTGCCTTGTTTATTTGTGCTTCCAAATTCTCCTGTTTGTTTAATTTCACTTTTTCCCATTCCCACATACGGCACAATCAGGAGCTGTGCTATGCGCTTTCCCGGCTCTGCTTTCCAGGGAACAGAAGTAGATAAAACAATTTGAATTTCCCCATTGTAATCTGAATCAATGACTCCTGTATGTATTTGTACCCCTTTTAAATTTAAACTAGACCTTCCTAAAAGTAATCCTATTGTCCCTGCTGGCAAGGGTCCACAGACTCTTGTTGGGACCTTTTGTGGGGGTTCTCCAGGCAGAAGGCTCACAGCTTTTGTGCAGCATAAATCTACTGTGGCACTACCAGCTGTGGCAGGGGACAGACATTGTACAGGGGTGAGGGAATGGCCTGAGCTGGAAATGACCTGGTTTGGAACAGGGCCCAGGATGGGCCCCTCATGGCATTTCCTGAAACTGGGTTCCCATCTTTATCAAACTTTGAGTGACACTGATTAGCCCAATATTTTCCTTTTTTACATTTTGGACATATTTCAGACTCAGAAGTTTTCTTTTTTCTCTTATCTGGCGGCCTGACTTGCTGATTATTTCTACATTCTTTTTTAGTATGAGTAGCTTAAATTATTTTAGTAATTTAAAAGGAAAAAGCTCAAATGTAGCTATGATATTTTCCTGTTGATCTGGGGTGTGTATTCTAACAGGGAACTACCAAGCCTCTAAATCACCCTCTTGTCTCACTTGCTGAATTCCTGCCTGAATAGAACTAAGAGCGGTCACTCCAGGCACTGCTCGATCAGTCACTGGGGCAATTACTTTTTGCCCAGTGTCCTCTGGAAAAGAAAGATCTGGAGGGTCAGGCCACTCTTTTTCTTCAAAATAATAATGAGGGGGTACAGAAGGGTAGGGATGAACCTCTCCTTCCTTTGCTGCTTTAGCTTTAGCTGGCAAATAAACCTGCTCTGTAACCGCTTCTGTTACTTCATTATACTCTCCTTCCTCCTCATCATCAGTGTCAAAAAGTTCCAAGGTGGAACGAACCAGACCCTACACTTGTTCCATTGTTACCCTGATGCTTCCAACATCCCCTTCTTACCACAGAGATTGCTTTAAGAGTACTCAGGTGTCCTCCAGCTAGTTCCACATTCTCCAATCATCGCTCTGGCTGTTCTTCGACGTGGATTCGAGCCCCCACATATGTGTCCGCTTGCCGAAACCAGCTTGGCCGGGGAGACCCTAACCCAGCAGCGCTAGAGGAATTAAAGACACACACACACAGAAATATAGAGGTGTAAAGTGGGAAATCAGGGGTCTCATGCTGAGAATCTCATGCTGAGAACCCTAAGCAGAGATTTACCCACGTATTTATTAACAGCAAGCCAGTCATTAGCATTGTTTCTATAGATATTCAATTAACTATAAGTATCCCTTATCAGAAACAAAGGGATGGGCCGAAATAAAGGGATGGGTCTGGCTAGTTATCTGCAGCAGGAACATGTCCTTAAGGCACAGATCGCTCATGCTGTTGTCTGTGGTTTAAGAACACCTTTAAGGGGTTTTCTGCCCTGGGTGGTCCAGGTGTTCCTTGCCCTCATTCCGGTAAACCCACAACTTTCCAGTGTGGGCATCATGGCCATCATGAACATGTCACAGTGCTGCAGAGATTTTATGACCAGTTTTGGGGCCAGTTTATGGCCAGATTTTGGGGGACCTGTTCCCAACAATTTCCCTCAATGCACTGCTTTAATTGTGTCCCAGAGATTCTGGTATGTTGTGTCTTTGTTCTCATTGGTTTCAAAGAATATCTCTATTTCTGCCTTCGTTTCGTTATGTACCCAGTAGTCATTCAGGAGCAGGCTGTTCAGTTTCCATGAGTGGTTTTGAGTGAATTTCTTAATCCCAAGTTCTAGTTTGATTGCACTGTGGTCTGAGAGACAGTTTGTTATAATTTCTGTTCTTTTTACATTTGCTGAGGAGTGCTTTACTTCCAACTATGTGGTCAACTTTGGAATAAGTGCGATGTGGTGCTGAGAAGAATGTATATTCTGTTGATTTGGAGTGGAGAGTTCTGTAGATGTCTATTAGGTCCGCTTGGTGCAGAGTTGAATTCAATTCCTAGATATCCTTGTTAACTTTCTGTCTCGTTGACCTGTCTAATGTTGACAGTGGGGTGTTAAAGTCTCCCATTATTATTGTATGGGAGTCTAAGTCCCTTTGTAAGTCTCTAAGGACTTGCTTTATGAATCCGGGTGCTCCTGTATTGGGTGCATATATATTTAGGATAGTTAGCTCTTCCTGATGAATTGATCCCTTTACCATTATGTAATGGCCTTCTTTGTCTCTTTTGATCTTTGATGGTTTTATGTCTGTTTTATCAGAGACTAGGATTGCAACCCCTGCTTTTTTTTTTGTTTTCCATTTGCTTGGTAGATCTTCCTTCATTCCTTTATTTTGAGCCTATGTGTGTCTCTGCATGTGAGATGGGTCTCCTGAATACAGCACACTGATGGGTCTTGACTCTTTATCCAATTTGCCAGTCTGTGTCTTTTAATTAGAGCATTTAGTCCATTTACATTTAAGGTTAATATTGTTATGTGTGAACCTGATCCTGTCATTATGATATTAGCTGGTTATTTTGCTCATTAGTTGATGCAGTTTCTTCCTAGCATTGATGGATTTTACAGTTTGGCATGTTTTTGCAATGGCTGGTACCGGTTGTTCCTTTCCATGTTTAGCGGGACCCTCCGAGCCAGGTGTGGGATATAATCTTCTGGTGTGCTGTTTGCTAAGACCATTGGAAAAGCGCAGTATTAGGGTGGGAGTGTCCCGATTTTCCAGGTACTGTCTGTCATGGCTTCCCTTGGCTAGGAAACGGAATTCCCTGACCTGTTGCACTTCCCAGGTGAGGCAATGTCCCACCCTGCTCCATGGGCTGCACCCACTGTCTGACAAGTCCCAGTGAGATGAACCCAGTACCTCAGTTGGAAATGCAGAAATCACCTGTCTTCTGTGTCACTCACGCTGGGAGCTGCAAACTGGAAGTGTTCCTATTCAGTCATTCTGGAACCTCCCCCAAAACATGCTTTTTTAATCTGCCTGAACATATTCCCACCCTTTCACCTAGCTAACTCTTATTCTTCTTTTAGGCCAGGGGTCCCCAACCCCCAGGCTGTGAACTGGTACAAGTCCATGGCCTGTCAGGAACCAGACCACACAGTGGGAGGTGCAGGAAGTGAGTGGCCAGCAAGCATTAACACCTGAGCTGCTCCTCCTTTCAGATCAGCAGCACCATTAGACTCTCATAGGAGCACAAACCCTCTTGTGAACTGTACATGCAAGGGATCTAGGTAGCACACTCCTTATGAGAATCTAACTAGCACCTGATGATCTGAGGTGGAACAGTTTCATCCCAAAACTATTCCCCTCTGACCCCCACTGTCTATGGAAAAATTATCTTCCACGAAGCCAGTCCCTAGTGCCAAAAACATTGGGGAACTGATGTTTTAGGCTTCAGGTTAAGTGTTACCTCATTAGACAGGTTTACCTGGCCCTGAGGGTCCCCTTCCACAACACTCACGTATTTAGTAAAGCCTATAGTTTTCACCACCAAGTGAAGTCTGTCCATCTTGTTGACTGCTTAGCAAAGTAATAAACAATTGCAACTCCATAAATGGATGGTCAGGTTTTGTCCCCTCTTGCCTAAGTGATGAACTTCTACCCATCTTGCACATCCTCCTCACTCCTAGACCCAAACTGGTTCAACTTCTCTTCTCTGTGTTCCAATAACACATATTACCTCCCCTATCACAGACTTCATCTTAGTACATCATGATTCCATGTTTACTTATCTGCTTCTCCATCTAGGATTTGAGCTCCTTGGGTTCTGTGGTCTTGTTTTATTATCTTTGTGTCTCCCAAGAAGAATACTTGGCATATGGCAGCCTCTCAATGATGTTTACTTTATAAATGAATAAATCTGTTGTAAAAAGAGCCCTGGGAACCCTAAAAGTAGAGAGTCGGAAGTTGAGGGAGGGAGGCAATTTTAGATTTAGCTAACGGCCCTGAACATGGCTTAGATGAATTCTTCCTGTCTAACCTATTTGGGGAAGTGGATAGAGAGTTCTGTGTCCAAGTGTATATTTGCATATTTACGTTTAACTAGAAAAATAAAAACTGTCCCTAGTACAGGAAGATGGGGAAGGCAGATAGCCTCTGTTCTAGGAGCTTAATTAGCAAGCCACAGGGGCTATTTTGAGAGCTTCCAGTGAGTTTTTGGCTATACTAAGGGAGTTCATGAGCCACGTTTGGCAGCAGAGGTTGGAGAAAGCTAAATTGTTCCACGTAAGAAATGAGAGGAATTTGGATTTTGCCTCTAAGAAGAAGACAACAATGAAGAGGGGGAAGGGGATTAGCTGAATAACATGCAAAGAGTCTGCACCCTGAGTTGTGAAAATGATCAATAGATTTTTAAAAAGTAATACCAGAAATGTCTGTTGTTTAGTATTATTTAGTGCTTAGTGTTATTGCTAAAGCTCTTCATTGCTTCAAAGCTTCCTAAGTTTTCCACATCACAGAAGCCTTGCGAATGTTTTTGCCACATTCTCCACCTGGATGGTGGTGGTGTGGAACAGGGTCAGTCACCAGCAATGGCCAGAGGACCCTGGATGGAACAATTCATCAGAAGCAGGAGCACCCTATGGAAGTTTGTGGAAAACTTGAGATGGACATTAGAGTTTGCAAACTTCAAAGGGTGATGCTGGTTGAAGGCACATTTCCCCTGACCTGAAGGGTCAATGTGACCCCTTCTAGTCTTTATGAGCAGAGCCCTTCTAGTCTTTAATGTGTGTTTCAGTGGCAGTGTGTGTGTAAGAAGTGTGGGCTTTTATTGTCTGTATAATTGAGCCCTGTGCTTGCAATTATCCTTGAAGGTGTATGTGTTTATGTGCTGCTTTTGGAATGATGTATTGATATGACCGCATGTTGAGTCCCTGTGGGAAAGGCTGCTAAATGGTCATGTGACCATACTTTTCTTCTTCACCTAAGAACACCAAGCCCCTTCCCACTCCATGAGAAGTAGAGGCCTTCCCAGGATCAAACCAGCACTCCCTCTCGGAGCCTCCCCAAGTAACATACACTACCTGCCCCATTTTCTGCTTCTCCCGCCCCTGCCTGTTTCCTTGTCTTCTTCCTCCAGCCCCAAATAGCTGAGGCTCTTAACTAAGAGCAAGAAAACAAAAAATCAGGTCACCAGATGTGTTTCATTCCACCTCTCCCTCTCTAGCTATCCTCCCCACAAACCAACACATTCTGAGCGCATATGCAGCAAGCACCTGGCATCCCCCCAAACCCAGCTGTGCCTCTGCCTGGCAACAGACCTCACTCAGGTGGAAATTTGGGGTGCCCACACAAGCATACTATATGGTTCATCCTGTCTCTAGCACTATGGTGCAGCTCTTTTGTTCTGCCTAGACTGCCCAAGCAGACAACAGAATGATTTTTCCCATCCGGAATGAAAAGTGATAAGTTGATGTCATCTGTACTGCCAGGTCACCTTCTCTCTGTGTAGACACTGCCTGCCTCAGTGTAGGAGGATACTGAGGTCTCCTGAACAAGGTCCCTGTCCGGGAGCTAGAAAACGGAGAGACCAGCAGTCGTGCCTCAGCTCATGGGCTGGGTTCACTTGAGCTGGTCCTCACCTGGAGCCCAAAATGAGTGTCTTGTGCTTTGGAATGAACAGACATCTGGGATTCTCATTGAGGACTGTTTACTGGTTCATTTGCATGGCACGTTAACAGCCCACAGCAGCTCACTTTCTGCCAGGGTCTTTCAGGAACAATTTCTTCAAGCCAGCGTGGCCCTGCCTGGGCATGAGCCCTCCCCATCCCTTCTTCCCTCCCCACATCAGCCACGTGGAAGTGACTCATGCAGGCTCTCTGAGCCCCTGCCAGCAGCAGCCAGAAGATTGCCTGGATAAAGTTGGGATGGGCCACTTCAGGAGCAAGGAGCAGTCCAGAGTCCCTTTTGGAATTCCATGGGCCTCTGTGCCCTCTTCCTACTACTACTCCCAACATCACCTGCAGCCCAAACCTCATGCAGCAGCGTCTCCCTGATGCTCAGGAGAAAGTTCATTCTTCCAGGAATATCACACACCGGGGCCTATCATGGAGAGGGGGGAGGGGGGAGGGATTGCATTGGGAGTTATACCCGATATAAATGATGAATTGATGGGTGCTGACGAGTTGATGGGTGCAGCACACCAACATGGCACAAGTATACATATGTAACAAACCTGCACGTTATGCACATGTACCCTAGAACTTAATGTATGATAAAAAAATTTAAAAATTAAAAAATAAATAAAAAAAGAAAGTTCATCCTTCCTTATCTGCTTCTCTCCTTTCTCCCGTAGCACGTACCACAATCAGGGACAACTGTGTGAGTTATCTTGGCTTTTCCCTGTACTATTATATAAATAACCCACACTTAAACCAAAATATTCATATATATTATTTTGTTTTATCCTCATGATCACCCTATGAGATAGCTGTTGTATTTCCCATTTCAAAAAAGAAGAAATTGAAGATTAAAAAATTAAGTGAGGCAAAGCATAGAGGATGTTTAGGGAGTGAAACTACTCTGCATGAGCCTATAAAGGTGGATACAATTCATTATACATTTGTCCAAACTCATAGAATGTACAACATCAAGAGTGAACCTTAATGTAAACTCTGGACTTGGGGTGATAATGATGCTGAAATGTAGTTCATCAGGTTTAGCAGATGACTGGTCCTGTGGGGGATGTTGATAGTTGGGGAGGCTGTGTGTATGAGGGGCAGGGGATACATGGGGAACTCTTTGTACTTTCTACTCAATTTTTATGTGAACATAAAACTGCTCTAAAAAGAAAAGTCTATTTTAAAAATGCCATTTTAGGCAACACAGAGAGACTTTGTCTCTACCAAAAAAAAAAAAATTAGCCGGGTGTGGTGGTGCACTTCTGTGATCCCAGTTACTTCGGAGGCTGAGGTGGGAGGATTGCTTGAGCCCAGGAGGTTGAGGCTGCAGTGAACTATGATCACACCACTGCACTCCAGCCTGAGCGAGCAACAGAGTGAGACCCTGTCTCAAAAATAATAATAGTAATAATAAGAAACACATAAATACTTTTTTTAAAGTTTTAAGTTATTTTAAAATTTTTTCCTTGATCCCCAGAGTTTCCCTTGTTTTAAATGTACTGTATGAGCTTCTGAACGTACTTGAAGATTTACCAGTACCTCTCCTTGCCGTGTAGCTCCTCACCCCAACATGTCATCTGTCTGCCCCACCCTCCTCAACCCCTAGACTGTAAGAGCTGTGAGCCTTGACTTAGTTGTCTCTGTATTCTTAGCTTGTGGCAGTGTCTGACACGTAGATGCTGGATAAATGTCTGCTGGGAGAATGCATGAACGAATGAATGCATGGAGGGAAAGGAAGGAGAGGGAGAGAGAGAAGAAGATAGTGGGAGGGAAGAGAGGAAGAGATTAAAAAAACAGGAAAAGGAGACAGAAGAAGAAGTAGAGTGCAGCATAGGGTTGGAAAGAAAAAAGGCATCCCTTGATTTTATCTTATCCCCTTTGTCGTCCTGGGGACTGGAAGGCCCTTCTCAGTTCCTTTCTTTTCTCTCTTCTCCCAACAGGATAAGGACTTTGGCCAGAGCCCTGCGTATCCCCCAGGTATCCCCAAAAAGTCTTTAACTCTTAGACATAGAACTACTCTGTCCCTTTTCTACAAAACAAACGTGTTATTTGGGCAGAAGAGGAAGGAGAAAGTTTGAAGTGGAAAAATCTTTGGTTTGGAAATTCAGCTGACTGCCCTCATTTGGAATAAAATGTCCTTCAGTCCCTGGCTGTGTGGCAGGCAGGCCCGGCCAACAGCAACACCGGATGCCGGGAGACTGGGAGGAGGCCTGGGGATTTTCAGAGGAGCCGCCAGAGTGGTATGAACTTGGAATCCAGGAAGAGAGTGATGGGGCTCATCTCCCAGGGCTGAATCCCTATCCTCTTCCTCATTTCTTCCAGACAGTGGTCAGTTGTCCCGATGTGTCAGGCAGAGTACTATCCTGGGGGCATGGACAGGACCAGGATAGGCAAGTCCTGAGGGAGAACAGGGGCTGGGTCTGTCTCATGTCCTGAGCACCAACCTCAGCATCTGACACATGGAAGGTGCCCAAGAAACATCAGCTGGGAAAAAAAAGTAACCCTTGTCCCAAGGGGTTGACAGGAGACCCAAACTTTGCACTCAGGTTGGTCCCAGCCTAATAGTGGAGACAGAACAGATATAAAGAATGCAGCTCAATATTGGAATACCAAGTACAAAAAAAAAAAAAAAAAAAAAAAAAAAAAACCAAGGGCTTATCTATCAGAATAGCACAGCAGACTGGTTTGGGGCCAGTGAGGTGAATTGAGAGAACCTCTCCAAACGGACCATCCTAAGTGGACCTTTGAAGGAGCAGATGGGAATTATTTGGCTGAAGCCAGTAGGATGATTATCAAAGTGAGGAGGTCAGACTACATAAGAACAAGAAAGGCAGGAGGCTGAATGGGGATGGGGCAGTTCTCCAGGGCTGGAGCAAAGCACAGCTGACCCACCCTGACTGGTGTCTGCAGATGTTGTACAAGCAGTGCTTGAGTTTACAGTGGCTTGCTGGTAACCTGGGTAGCCGGGGAAAATATCACAGTATAGTTCACAGGTTGTGTCATAATCTCCCAGATACATCATTTTCAGCCTTGGTTGTGCTTATGGGGCTAAAGGGTGGAGACCTAGATTTATAAGAGCCCAGAGACCAAACCCATTTCCACAAGAAATTGCACAGAGAAGACAAAGGGAAAAACATGGCAACAGGGAAGATGTCAGAGAGGTGGGAGGCTGTGCAGAGAGGGCAGCGCAGGCTGCCATTTGGCCTCTTTTGTTTTGTTTTGTTTTGCTTTGCAGGAGAGAGGGAGATTGGAAGCACCACTGAGAGGAGTCAGAGGAAAGTGTAAGGAGACTTGTAAAAAAAGGTATGCTGGGTGGTGTGTGCTGCCTGATCCACTGTATGTGGGTTCAGGGTTTCAGCAAAGGCCATATAGACATTAAGGCTTCTGGAGGAGATTAATGCTAATGTTTCCTTGGACTGTGATCCTGCTGAAATAGACTTTGGAGGAAAGAAAATGAAAAGGCTCCAATTTGTATCTTCCTGGCAGTAAATGTTTCTTATCCAATATCAATTCTCTCCTTTCTTACTTAATAAAACCACAATTTGTTACCCAGACAAAATATGACCTTTCCTTTGCTCCCTTGCAGCTAGGAGTAGCCATGTGACACAGCTCTGACCAGTGAGGCGTCTGCAGGAGCCCCTGGAGGGTTTGGGGGAAGAGTCTGGATTTCCTGATGCATACCCAACTCTTGCTTTTTGTCATTTTCTTTGTCTTCATCCTGCCTGGAACATGTGATCAGGAGGCAGTCATGAGGATGAAAGTCATGTGTGAAGGATGATGCAACAGAGGGACTAAAGAAGTCTGACCTGGACACCCTGATTTCCTGCTATGTGGCCTGAAAAAGAAGCCACAGTCCCATGGATTCTGTTATCGGCCACTGAGTGCAATCCTACCTGATCCCATGGTCCTCACCAAGGCTGTGTCTGCTTAGGAAATGGAGAATGGTCCCCAAACCACAGCAGCAAAAATGAGTGGAAGGGTTGGGCATTATTTCCAGCCCTTGGTTGCTCTGGTGATTGGTGCCTGGGAGGGGCAGGACCTCCATCCAACAGACTATACCAGCAGAGTGGTAAGAGGTAGGGCTTTGAAGATTCAGCCGTGTGTTCTACGGCTGGACTGAAGGCTGAAGGTACATTGCTACCCACCTGTTCCATCCCATGTGCAGACTCCTTCAGCCCCCAACCCCAGGCTGTCACCAGCTCCTATATTCATTTTCTCTGAGGTTGGAGGAAAGAGAAAGGAGACAGCAATGGCCAGACTTCCCTGTGGTTCCCAAACTGGTTATTGTGCTCTGCTCAAGTGCTGGCTCCCCGCCCCTCTATACACACACTGGGCCCATGTTCGCTGATGCCCATCCTACTCCCCAGTCATTTGCCTAACTAGCTTTTTTTTTTTTTTTCTAGGAAACCTCAGAGATGCATTGGACTTGGTCAGCAGACTTGAGTTCTATGCCCACACCAGTCACTGACTGGCTATGACCTGAATTGGACAAGGCATGCCCACTCTAGACTTCAATTGTTCCTTATCTGGAAAAGGAAAGGAGTGCTTTGACAGTGGTTCGCAGACACCAATTTATAAAGATTTCACTAGTCTGTGGCAAAATAATAATAATGGCTATGAATTATTGGGTATTTCCTTTGTGTGAAGTGATTTTCATATATTAACTCATTTAATCTCATAACCACCTGGAAAAGTACGTATTCTTATTAACACCTTCACATGATAGATGATAAAAATGATAAAACCAAGGCTCAGAGAGGTTAAGTAACTTATCTGAAGGTCTTCAGATGGTAAGTGGTAGAGCCTGGATTTGAACTCAGGTGTCCTGGTCCCAGAGTCCATGTACTAAATCACTACATTACAGCTGCCCATGTGATAAGGAAAGACTAAGGAGGATGACGATGATGTGCACCCATATCGATACACACACAGACATATAATACAGTATATTTGTGTACTGTTAGTGTAAGTTTAATACTGACTTTCTGGGGAAGGACAGGGATATATATATATATATACATATATCCTTTATGTTAAGAGTAAGAGAATAAGTCATATGTTTTACATTAAAAGGTACTTTTCTGAAACAATGACAGAAGGTGAGTATTTTATTTGCTCAATTCACAAAATAAAACTTGTTGACAACCAGTTACTTTTTACAGTATTTTACTTCCAACTTGTAATAGACCGTGAAACTAAGTCGGGAGCCCCTGGGCTAAAGGGTCTTCGAAGTCCTTTCTGGCTTAAACACTGTAAAGACTTCAACCTCTAGGTGAGGTCACACATTCTTGGAGATGTCCTCCCAGATATCAGGCACACCATCTGGGCCCCCTGGTCAGCCTAGCAGAAGGAGAGCCATCACCCCGAGCGGACCTGTTGGTAACATGCCTGTTTAACACTGCAAGTATTTTGAGCCATAGAGAAACTTTCCTTTCCTGTCCTGCCATGGCCTCAGCTTTAGCTACACACCCCTCTGTACTTGTCTACCTCTTGGGATAAGCATAATATATAGAAAGAATCTTAGATTACTCATTACTTGGTAGAGAGATTTTATTTGAAAGCACATCCCAAACATGACCTCCTCCTGCCCAGTCCTAAATCTCAGGCACCAAAGAAGGCCAAGCTCTATCCTGAGTACTATAAGTGAGAAAACCAAAGGCAAAATTGTGAACTATCTTGAGGATATCTGTTCAAAGCAATCGTCCTCCACCTTATATGGATTCTCTCGGATCCTGAAGCAGATTAGAAACAGAACAGGTAGTACTGGGGGCAGTCCATTCGTGCTCTCTTTAAAACCAAGCTGGCAAACTCTTGTTTTGAAACTAACATAGAACAAGCAATTTGAGAGAAGGGAAATTGGTGTAGCCCAATGTTGTCATTTTTTTCTTAGTAAGAGTCTCAAAGTCCCTTGTGAAGGAGGGGAACATCCAAACAGTTAGCAGCCAGGGACATTCTTAGGAAGGACAGCGGAAGCCACAGAGCTGCTTCTGCTGTGGGGTCTATATGCCTAAAACTGAGCAAAGAATTCAACTTGGTGGGCTAGACTCTGCCTCAAAAATGAATGGAAACGAAACAAGACTTCAAGTTAGCATTTGTGGAAAGGAGGAGAAAAACATCGTCTGCCTTTTTGTCTCATGAACACAGAAACAAACACTAATGAAGGCTCCCAATCTGGCAGAAATCTAAGGAATTAGAGAAAAAGGAACAAAAATAAAAGGACACCAGACATCCAGTTTCTCAAGCCAGATGTGACCCTGGAAACTGGTGTCATGAGGAAGAAAAACAGCTGTTAACTCAGTCATGTGATGATTCAGTGATACAATTATTTCGTCATCAAAAGAGGCTTTGATAACTTCACCATTAGCAGTAAGAGTAAAAATAGAAAAAGAGGAAGGAGGAGCTCGATTTCAGCACTAATCTGATTCATTCACTTTAAAAGACCCAGGCTTGCGGCCTGCACTGGTAATGGAATCTAACTATTAAAAATGGTTCTATCTGGTGACGAAATTTTAAGAAATGTTGAAGTTGGCAAAGTAGATTGCTCTATTTAGCAAAATATTTTCAGCTATGGTGGTCCACTAAAACACCAAGAAAAAGAACAAAAGAAACAAAAATCTACTGGATAGAGTTTGCATGAAATCCACAATCCTGCAGTTTCAAAGGAGCGGGAATATACTTGCAAATCAATGTCAGACATTTGCATTTTTCTGAGCTTTTTGTGGAATGGAGTGTTGGGGAGGGACTTTCTGCTTTTTATGGGTGGATCCAGTGAAATGATTGCTGGTCCTGATTAGAGGCCCATGGTTTCAATAATCTAGCATTCTCCCAACTGTGTCTTTAGCCTCTCTTTCTTTCTCTTTGGCCTACAAACAGGCTACAGAAAGTGCTGTCTGGGCTACATGCTTAGATGATCCCATCCTAAATACGACTTTCCATTGACTGGGGTCCCTTTCTAGCTATGACTCTAGCAATCAGCTCTTCTTCCCAGACAAGTTGTTTGGGAGAGAAGTCCACATGCTACCCTGTTAGAACTGCCATATAAAATACAGGATGCCCATTGAACTTTAATTTCAGATAAATGACATAGTTTATGTATGTCTCAAGCAATATTTGGGACATACTTATTATACTAAAAATGTATTCATTGTTTATTTGAAATTCAAATGTCAGATGAATTGAAATTTAAGTGAACATCCTATATTTTTGTTTGCTAAATCTGACAATTGACTCCTAGTATCCCTTCCTCACTTTCTATTTGTTGCTCAGCCCATGGAAACCTGGTTTTTACCTCCACCTCTCACTGAGACTGCTCTCCCCGGGCTCCCCAAGGACCTCTTACTGATCAAATTCACAGGGCACGTTTCCACACTCCATGGCAGGGGCCTCTCTGGAGGACTCTGCAGGCACTGCTGGCGTCTCTGTCCTGGTGAAGCTGTCTTCCCTTTTGCTTCCATGATGCATTGCACTGCTTGTTTTCTCCACCTTTCTCTGACTGTTCCTTCCCTGTTTCCTTCACGAGCTGCGCTTGTTAAGCCACCTCTTACATGTTCGGTGCTACCCAGGGCTCTGCCCTTTGGCCTTCAGCACTCTCTACACACAGAGCTGGATTTGCTGCCACATTTCTCTCCCCACTCAGCCCCACTGGCCTCAGCTGCCCTGAGCAGCTCTGGCCTCCTCATCCATCATGCTGGCTGCAGGGCACCAGCGTTATGTCTCGCAGAGAAACCTTTCTGCCCTAGGCCTCCAAGGAGGGCTCAGCTATCAGAGAAGAGGGTCATTTTCCAAAGGGTCAGAGCATAGGACTCTCCAAGACTGATGGGTTATGAATTATGGATGTCGCATCTGTCAGTCCCCGAGCTCCAGAGCCAGAGAGGATGTCCCTGCCTTCCGTCCCTGAGTTGGCCTCTGTAGCATCCCTGTAGCAAGTGCTTACTAGATGCATTCCTGTATTGCTTTTTCACATTTGTTGTCTTTTTGATGATCTTTATTTCTATGCACACACATACACGCGCCAGCACATCCTGTCTGGTTGGGAGCTCTCTGAACCCTCCTCCATCACACTGTGCCCTGCTAGAGGGCAAGGACTGAAACGCCCCAGGGGGAGTGTTTGGTACACAGGTGTGACTATAAGGATTGAGCTGGACATGACCATCTTAACTGACATGGAAAAAGTGTTCAACAAAGTCCAACATCCTCTCTCTCTTTTTTTTTTTTTTTTTGAGACAGAGTTTTGCTCTTGTTGCCCAGGCTGGAGTGCAATGGTGCTATCTGGGCTCACTGCAACCTCCGCCTCCCAGGTTCAAACTATTCTCCTGCCTCAGCCTCTCAAGTAGCTGGGATTACAGGTATACGCCACCATGCCCAGCTAATTTTGTGTTTTTAGTAGAGATGGGGTTTCACCATATTGGTCAGGTTGGTCTCAAACTCCCGGCCTTAGGTGATCTGCCGGCCTCAGCCTCCCAAACCGTTGGCATTACAGGCATGAGCCATCGCGCCCGGCCCCAACATCCTTTCTTTTTTTTTTTTTTTTTTTGAGGCGAAGTCTCCCTCTGTCGCCCGGACTGGAGTGCAGTGGCCAGATCTCAGCTCACTGCAAGCTCCGCCTCCCGGGTTTACGCCATTCTCCTGCCTCAGCCTCCCGAGTAGCTGGGACTACAGGCGCCCGCCACCTCGCCCGGCTAGTTTTTGTATTTTTAGTAGAGACGGGGTTTCACCATGTTAGCCAGGATGGTCTCGATCTCCTGACCTCGTGATCCGCCCGTCTCGGCCTCCCAAAGTGCTGGGATTACAGGCTTGAGCCACCGCACCCGGCCAACATCCTTTCTTGATAAAAACTCACAATAGTTTAGGGACAGAAGGAAAGTTCCTCAACATAATAAAGACCACATAAGAAAAATCTACATCTAACATTTTAATCAATGGGGGAAAACTGAAAGCCTTTCCTCTAGGATCGAGGACAAAGTAAGGATGCCCACTCTCTCCCCTTCTATTCAACATAGTACTGGGAGTACTTGCAAGAGCAATCAGATGAGAAAAGGAAGAAAAGGCATCCAAATTGGAAAGAAGCAAAATTATCTTTATTTTCAGATGACATGATCCTATACGTAAAAATCCCCAAAGATTTTTTTTAAAACCTGCCAGAACTTATAAATGAATTCAGTAAAGTTCCAGGATACAAAATCAACATACAAAAATCAGTAACATTTTTAAGATTTAGAAGAGGTTACCTAGGTATTTTTATCAGAAAGCGCTCATGAACTATGGAAAAACCTGTGATTTTTGTAGCTTCAGTAAAACTTCAGTTTCCATGAATTGTTATGAAAAGTTAAACAAGGCCAGGTGCGGAGGCTCAAGCCTGTAATCCCAGCACTTTGGGAAACCAAGGCGGGAGGATCACTTGAGGTTGGGAGTTCGAGATCAGCCTAGCCAACATGGTGAAACCCCATCTCTACTAAAACTACAAAAATTAGCTTGGTGTGGTGGCATTTGCCTGTAGTCCCAGCTACTCAGGAGGCTGAGGCAGGAGAATCATTTGAACCCGGGAGGAGAAGTTGCAGTGAGCTGAGATAGTGCCACTGCACTCCAGCCTGGGTGACAGAGTGAGACTTATCTCAAAACAAAACAAAACAAAAACAACAACAACAACAAAAAAACAAAAAACAGACACACAACGGTTTTTAACCTTTTTTTTTTTTCAGGCAAAGTCTTACCCTCTCGCCCAGGCTGGAGTGCAGTGGCATGATCTCAGCTCACTGCAACCTCTGCCTCCCGGGTTCAAGCAGCTCTCCTGCCTCAGCCTCCTGAGTAGCTGGGACTACAGGCGTGCACCACCACACCCAGCTAACTTTTGTATTTTTAGTAGAGCTGGGGTTTCACCATGTTGCCCAGGCTGGTCTCAAACTCCCGACCTCAAGTGATTCGCCCACCTCAGCCTCCCAAAGTACCAGGATTACAGGCGTGAGCCACTGCGCCCAGCTGATTTTTATCCATTTTTAAAGTTGTAAGTGCTTTTGTACAGAATACTTTGGCAGTGATCTCAGGAGTTGTTTATGTTGATTTGCTAGAAGGAGATACAGAATGCCAGGCTAGATTCAAAACTCCTGAGGATCTCAAGCAATAATAAGTACACTTATAGAAATTAAAAAGAAACCCTGCTGGAAACTCGAGGGCTTTTCTGGTGATCACAAAGATACTGGCAGATTTTTGTTGATAGATAGGCAAACGTAATCAGCTAGGGAAAAGAAAGAGGTACTAAAAGTTAATCACCAAAGCCAAAAAGATTAAACTGGTAAAGACTCGACAAGCAAGTAAACACTTTAAATTTTCTGAATATGACTGAAAACAAAGTATAGTTCCCCTCTTAATACTTCACTGGGTATTTGAGCTATTCTAAGGGATGCACTTTCATTTTGGTAGTACTGTATAATCAATGTTTTCCTAAAACCTACAGTTAATGTAAAAAATGTCTTTGTTCCTCAACTTGTAATGACATAAGTACATTGCATACCACAATTTTTCATTGAACATTTTATTTGTTGAAATTATATAAGTCAACTTCAGGTGATTTAGAAAATAAATGTGTTTCGAACATTTTTTTAAAAATCAGTAGCTTTTTTTTTTTTTTTTTGAGATAGAGTCTTACTCTGTCATCCAGGCTGGAGTGCAGTGGTGCGATCTCCGCTCATTGGAACCTCCGCCTCCCGGGTTCATGCAATTCTCCTGTCTCAGCCTCCCAAGTAGCTGAGATTACAGGCACGCACCACCACGCCTGGCTAATTTTTGTATTTTTTTGGTAGACATTTCACCATGTTGGCCAGACCGGTCTTGAACTCCTGACCTCAGGTGATCCACCCACCGCAGCCTCCCAAAGTGCTGGGATTACAGGCATGAGCTGGCCCCAATTAGTAGCATTTTTATACATGAATAATGACCTAGCTGAAAAAGAAATAAGAAACACAATCTTATTTGTGATAATATCAAAAATAAAATAAAATACTTGGGAGAAATAAACTTAATCAAGGAGACGAAAGATGTGCACATTGAAAGCTATAAAGCATCAATAAAAGAAACTGAAAAAGATACAAAGAAATGGAAAGATATTCTGTGCTCATGGATCAGAAGAATTAATATTGTTAAAATGTCTCTATTATCCAAAGCAATATACAGACTCGACACAATTCCTATCAAAATCTCAATGACATTCTTCACAGAAATAGAAAAAAAAAAATCCTACAATTTATACAGAACCACAAAAGACCCCAAATAGCCAAAATAATTCTAAGAAAGAAATACAAATAGGAATCTTCCATTTATTATTCAGGGCTGGGTTTGTATCTGGTCCTATTGGCACATTTAGCTAAAGAAACTTCTTCCAGTAACTTCTTAATGTGTGCTTCCAAACTACTTTTCAGGTTAAATTATTACAGTTTCTGAAAGAAAACTGTTAATGATTAGCCATTCTGAAGGCATTCTGAAGCGTTACACTTCTTGATTTAACAATAAAATATAGTAAAAGTCAAACATTTAAAAATATAGTAAAAAATTACTGTATTATAAAACCATAGTAAACAAAACAGTATGATACTGGCAGAAAAACAGACATATAGGCCAGTGGAACAGAAGAGACACCCCAAAAATAATTTCAAACATATATGGTCAACTCATTTTTGTCAAGGGCACCAACAGGACAAAATGGGGCAAGGACGGTCTTCTCAATAAATGATGCCAGGAAAACTGGATTTCCACATGCAAAAGAATGACACTGGACCCTTATCTCACACCATATGCAAAAATCAACTCAAAACAGATTTTTTAAAAAAACCTAAATGCAAGATCTGAAACTATAAAACTTCTAGAAGAAAACATGGAGGAAAAGCTCCTGGACATTGGCCTTGGCAATAATTTTCTTTTTTCCTTTTGGTAGAGACAGGGCCTCATTATGTTGCCCAGGCTGATCTCGAACTTCTGGACTCAAGTGATCCTCCCGCCTCACATCCCAAAGTGCTGGGATTATAGGTGTGAGCCACCACATCCAGCTGGCAATGATTTTTTTGGAGATCACAGCAAAGCTCAGGCTACAAAAGCAAAAATAAATAAATGGGGCTACATCAAATTAAAAAGATTCTGCACAACAAAGGAAACAATCAGCAAAACAAAATAGCAACTGATGGACTGGGAAAAAATTTTTGCAAACCATACATCCGATAAGGGGTTAATAGTCACAATTTATAAAGTACTCATATAATTCAATTATAGAAAAACAAATAACCTAATTTTAAAATGGGCAAAGGACCTGAATAGACATTTCTCCAAAGAAGATATAAAAATGGCCAACAGATATATGAAAATGTGCTTGACATCATTAATCATCAGGAAAATGTGACTCAAACCCACTATGAGATATTATTTCAGACCCTTTAGGATGGCTGTTATCAAAAAGTCATAGGATAGCAAACGGTGGGGGTGTGGAGAAAAGGGAACTCTTGTACACTGTTGGTGGGAATGTAGATTTGGTGCAGCCATCATGGACAACAGTATGGAGGTTTCTAAAGAAATTAAAAACAGAACTACCAGAAGACCCAGCAATCTCTGTTCTGTGACTATACCCCCAAAAAATGAAATAACCACCTTTTAAAAATACCTGCACTCCTATGTTCATTGCGGCATTCTTCACAATAGCCAAGATATGGAACCACCCAAGTGTTGATGGAAGAATGGATTTTAAAAACTTTGGCGTTTGTATACAATGGAATATTATTCAGCCTTTAAAAAGAAAGTCCTGTCATTTGGCACAACATGGATTAATCTGGAAGACATTATGCTCAATGAAATGCGTCAGACAGGAAAAAAAAATAGTGCATGATGTCACTTACATGTGGAATCTATAAACAGTCAAATGTGCAGATGCAGATAATAAAACAGCGTTACTGGGATGGAAGCAGGCGGGGGAGGAGTGGGAGGAAGAAACGGGAAGAGGTAGGTCAGAGGATACAATGTAACAGTGTGTGGAGAGACCTAATACAACATGATGGCTGTAGGTCATAAAATTGCACTGTACTTGGGATTCCTGCTAAATGACTAGATTTTAGCTGCTCTTACAACAAAAGCAACAAAAATCGGTAACTATGTGGGGAGATGACAGAGATGTTCATTTGCTTTGCTATAGTAAATATTTTACTATCTATGTGTATCCCATAACATCATGTTGTATACCTTAAATATACACAGCACTATTCACAATAGCAAAGACTTGGAATCAACCCAAATGTCCATCAGTGACAGACTGGATTAAGAAAATGTGGCACATGTATACCATGGAATACTATGCAGCTATAAAAAAGGATGAGTTCGTGTCTTTGTAGGGATATGGATGCAGCTGGAAACCATCATTCTCAGCAAACTATCGCAAGAACAGAAAACCAAACACCGCATGTTCTCACTCATAGGTGGGAGGTGAACAATGAGATCACTTGGACATGGGAAGGGGAACATCACACATCGGCGCCTGTTGTTGGGAGGGGGGAGGGATAGCATTGGGAGTTATACCTGATGTAAATGACGAGTTGATGGGTGCTGATGAGTTGATGGGTGCAGCACACCAACATGGCATGTATATACATATGTAACAAACCTGCACTTTGTGCACATGTACCCTAGAATTTAAAGTGTAATAAATAAATAAATAAATAAATAAATAAATAAATAAAATAAGTAGGATTGAGCTGGGAAGGAGGACAAGTTTTTCTGAGAGAAGAACCAGGAGGCAGAATATTAAAAAGTGATGATAAATGTACTCCGTGTGTTCACAAAGGTAGAAGAATGTATGAGCATGATAAGGGAGAGGATGTCCTCAACCCACAGCGCTCTGATGCCCTTTATCCAGCAAACTGCAGGAACTGACTCTTGAGGAGGTTAGTCCTCCTAATTGTCCGATTCAATAGATATTTTTCAGTGCTTACCAGTTTGGACCCCTCTGATGCATTGGACCCTGTCAGTCCCTCTTCTCTACTGCTGTTGTTGTTGCTTAAAAATAATTTCATTGTATAGCTGATGGCAGTAGTTTCTCAGTGATGCGATCATTCTAGCAGAGGGGGGTGATGAGATAAAAATAGACAATCAGTAAGTAACATGGCTGGCAAGTTGTTATAAATGTTTAAAAGTGAATAAAGCAAGGAAAGGTGATAGAGTGTTTTTGGTAACATGACATTTGAATGGAGACCCAAATGAAGTTAGGGAGAAACCCATGGGGACTGCTTAGGGAAGAGTGCTCCAGAGAAAGGGGACAGCACTTGCAAATGAACGAGGAAGTGTGCAAGAAGTTCAGGGTGGTGAAATCAGAGTCCTGGGAGGGGTGGGGATTAAGAGATGAAGTCAGATAATTAATAGAAGTAAGTGATCATGAGTGGCCTTTCCAGCCACATCCGGCATCCAATCAAACCTTAACAGGCATACAAAGAGGCAGGAAAATATAACCCAGGACCGGGCCCGGTGCCTTACACCTGTAATCCCAACACTTTGAGGGGCCAAGGCGGGTGGACTGCTTGAGCTCAGGAATTCAAGACCAGCCTGGGCAGTATGGCAAAACCCCATCTCTACAAAAAAATACAAAAATTAGCCAGGTGTGGCGGTGCGCACCTGTAGTCCTAGCTACTCAGGACGCTGAGGTGGGAGAATCACTTAAATCTGGGAGACAGAGGTTTCAGTGAGCCAAGATCGTGCCACTGCAATCCAGCCTGGGAGATAGAGCGAGACTCTGTCTGAAAACAAAACAAAAAGAAAATACGACCCAGAATAAGAAGAAAAATAAATTGATTGAAACAGAAATGACACAGATGCTAGAGTTACATGGAGCAGAATATTAAAAAGTGATGATAAATATACTCCATGTATTCACAAAGGTGGAAGAATGTATGAGCGTGATAAGGAGAGATATGGAGAACATAAAAAAGACCGAATTAAATTCTATAGATGAAAAAATACTGGCTGAGATGAACAGCATCTTAGACACTCCAGAAGAAAAGACTAGTAAACTTCAAGATATACCTGTAGAAACAATTCAAAATGTAATGCCGAGAAGAAGTCTGGAAAAAAGAAACGAACAAAGCATCAGTAAGCTGAGGAATAACATCAGACAGCCTAATATACATGCCATCAGAGTCCAGAAGAGGGAGCAGAAAAAATAGTAAGAGAAAGAATGACTAAAACTTTTCTGAATTTGACAAAACAATAAACCTGCAGATCCAAGAAGCTCAATGAACCCCCAAGCAGAAAAAAAAAAAAAACATGAAGAAAACTATATCAAGACACATCATAATCGAATTTTAAGAACTAGTGTTAAAAAGAATGTCCAAAAGCAATGAGAGAAAATCAACAGCAGAACTTTAAGAAGCATTAAACGAAGGTTTTTTTGCACAAAAGGAAAATGATACTAAATGGACATTTGGATTTATACCAAAAAAAAAAAAGAAATTTCTGGAAATGGTAAATATGCAGATAAACATAAAAAATTAATTGAAATATCTAAAAGGGATAATTTATTGTTTAAGACAAAAATAATAGTAATGCATTGTGAGGTTGACAGCATCTATAGAAATAAAATGTAGGGCAACAATAGCACAAAATCTGGGAGAGCAGAAATAGAAATATACTGTTGTAAGGAGCTTATATTTTACATGAAGTGGTAAAATATCACTTGAAAGTAGACTATGTAAGTTAAAGGTGTGTACTATAAACTCTAAAGCAACAAATGAAAAAAATGAAACAAGGAGGTATTGCTAATATGCTAATAAAGAAGATAAAGTAGAATCATAGAAATAATTAACCAACAAGAAGAACAAAAAAGGAAAAAGTGAATTAGGAAAAGATGGAACAAATAGGAAACAATTAACAGGATAATAGATTTAAGCCCAGCTATATTAATAATCACATAAAATGTAGTTAGTATTAACACTGTAATCAAAAGGCACAGATTGTCAGATTGGACTTTTTTTTTTTTTTTTTCTTTGCGAGATGGAGTCTCCCTCTGTCTCCCAGGCTGGAGTGCAGTGGTGAGAGCTCAGCCCTCGCAACCTCCGCCTTCCAGATTCCAGCAATTCTCCCATCTCAGCCTCCCAAGTAGCTGGGATTACTGGTGTGTGCCACCATGTACGGCTAATTTTTTGTATTTTTAGTAGAGATGGAGTTTCACCATGTTGGTCAGGCTGGTCTTGAGCTCCTGACCTCAAGTGATCTGCCTGCCTTGGCTTCCCAAAATGCTAGGATTACAGGCATGAGCCACTGCACCTGGTCCATGGGACTTTTTTTAAAAAAAACAAGACCCAATTATTTTCTGTCTCTAAGATACCCAAGTTAAATATAAAGGCAAAGACAAACCTGGGTACAGTGGCTCGAGCCTGCAGTCTCTGCTACTCAGGAGGCTGAGGCAGGAGGATCTCTTAAGTCCAGGAGTTCAAGGCCAGTCTGAGCAACACAGTGAGATCTTCAACTCCTAAATAAATAAAATAAAAGCAAAGGCAGATTAAATATAAAAGGATAGAAATGATATACCATGCTAATACTAATCAAAGGAAAGTTGTAATGACTATGCTAATACCAGACAAAGTAGATTTCAGAACAAGAGATATCACTAGGAATAATGAGAGTCATTTCATGATGATAAAGGTGTCAATTCTTCAAGATAATGTAATAATCCAAAAATATTTTTGCATCTAATAGGATAGCTTCAAAATACATGAAGGAAAATCTGAGAGAAATATGAGAAAAAATAGACAAATCCACAGTTATAGTTGGAGATTTCATAATTTCTATTTCAATAATTGATAAAACTAATAGACAGAAAATAGCCAGGATATTGTAGACTTGAGCAGCCCTACTAACCTATTGGACCTGACTGACATTTTGAGAACACTCTTCCATAGAGCAACAGGATGCATATTTTTTCTAGTGCTCATGGAACATTTACCAAGATAGACCATCTGGGCCATAAAGTGAGTCACAATAAATTTTAAATGATTCAAATTATACAAAATATATTCTCTGGCCACAAGAGAATTTAATTAGATAATAATAGAAAGATATCTGAAAAATTCCCAAGTATTTGGAAACTAAGCAACACACTTTTTAAAAAGCCATATGTCAAAGAAAAACTCACAGGGGAAATTAGAAAATACTTTAATCTGAACAAAACATGACACATACAATTACATGGGGTGTAGCTACAGTAATGTCTAGAGGAAAATTTGTAGCATTAAACATTAATATTAGAAAGGTAATACCAGATTTATTTTCAATGACCTCAGCTTCTACCTTGGAGAATTATGAAAAAGTACAAATTAAAGTCAAAGAAAGGAAATAAAGATAAGAGCAGAAAATAATTAAACTTTTAAAAATAGAAAAAAATTAATGGACCCAAAAGCTAACTCATGGAGAAAATTAATAAAATGATAAAACTCTAGCCAGATTGATTAGGGAAAAAATAGAGAAGACACAAATGATCAATATCAATAGTGAGAAAGAAGGCAGCACCATAGATCCTACAGACCTTAAAATGGCAATAAGGGAATATTGTGACAACTTTATGGCAATAAATTCAACAATTTGGTCTTAACCAATGCAATAAGACAAGAAAAACCAAACAGACGCATACAGATTGGAAAGAAGGTAGTGGTAGTAAAACCGTCTGTATTTTCAGATGACGTGATCTTCTATGTAGAAAATCCTAGGGAATCTACAAAAAAGAATACTAGAGCTTTTGAGTGAGTTTAACAAGATTGCTTGAGAGAAGGTAAAATCAAGTGTATTTGTATATACTAACAATAAACAACTGGACATTGAAATGTTTTAAGTACCATTTTAACAGCATCAAAAATAGAAAATAGAATAAATTTGATAAAAGATGTGCAAGACTTTTACACTGAAAAGCATAAAACATTGTTGACAGAGCTCAAAGAGGGCCTAAACGAATGGAGAAATATTTGTGGATCCGAAGAGTCAATACCGTTCTTTGTTTTTTGTTTTTGTTTTTGTTTTTTGAGATGGAGTCTCGCTCTGTCACCCAGGCTGGAGTGCCATAGCACAATCTTGGCTCATGGCAAGCTCCATCTCCCAGGTTCAAACCATTCTTCTGCCTCAGCCTCCCGAATAGCTGGGACTATAGGTGCCTGCCACCACACCCAGCTAATTTTTTGTAATTTTAGTAGAGATGGGGTTTCACCTTGTTAGCCAGGATGGTCTCGATCTCCTGACCTTGTGATCCACCCGCCTTGGCCTCCCAAAGTGCTGGGATTACAGGCGTGTGCCACCGCACCCAGCCAAAGAGTCAATACTGTTAAGATATCATTTCTCCCATATTGACCTACAATATTACACAATCCCAGTCAAAATCCCAGTAGTCTTTTTGTAGATATTTGTATGTAAAGGGAAAAGACCTAGACTAGTCAAAATAGTTGGGAAAAATAAGAACTAAGAAGACTTACACTACCTAATTTCAAGATTAATTATAAAGCTACAATAAGCAAGACAGTGTGGTATTTGCATTAAAATAGGCATATAAATCAATGGAACAGAACCCAGAAATAGAGCCATATGTACAGTCAATTGATTTTCAAAAAAGACACCTAAATGACTGAATGAGGAAAAGGAATCTTTTCAACAAATGGTGCTGGAACCATTGGATAACTAAATGCAAAAAAAAAAAAATTACTTCATATCATATACAGAATTAACTCAAAGTGGGTCATAGACCTTAATATAATAGCTAATATATAAACTTGTAGAAGAAAACAAAGGAGAAAATCTTAGTGACCTTAGCTTAAGCAAGCAGAAGCAGCACAAACTATAAAGGGGAAAACTTGGGTCGGGCATGGTGGCTCACACCTGTAATCTCAGCATTTTGGGAAACCAAAGTGGGAGAATTACTCGAGACTAGGAGTTCAAGACTATCCTGGGCAATATATTGAGACCCCATTTCTACACATGCACACACACACACAATTAGCCAGGTGTGATGGTGCACACCTATAGTCCTGGCTACTTGGGAGGTTGAGGCGGGAGAATCTCTTGAGCCCAGGAGTTCGAGGTCACAGTGAGCTATGATCACACCACTGCACTCCAGCCTGGGTGACAGAACGAGACCTTGTCTCTAAAAAATAAACAAATAAACATATTTTTAAAAATTTATTTTAAAGATCAGTATATTGGACATCATTGAAATTGTATTAGTCGCCTATTGATGTCACAAATTATACAAACGTAGTGGCTTTTAAAAACCTCATAAATTTATTAACTTATAGGTCTATAGGTCAGAAGTCTGACATACAGCTCCCTGTACTAAAAGTCAAGGTGTTAGCAGGGCCAAATTCCTTTCTAGAGGCTATGGGGAGAATCTATGCCCTCTCCTTTTCCAGTTTCTATAGGCTTCCTACATTCCTTGGCTGTGACCCTCTTCCTTCCTCTTCAAAGCCAACAATGGCTAGTTGAGCCCATCTCATATTGCATCATTCTGACCTTCTCTTCCTCCTTCTTCTTTTGTTTTTCAGGACATTTGTGACTAGTTTGGGCCCACGCAGATCATCCAGGATAATCTCTCTTATTTTAAGGTCAACAGATTAACAATCTTAATTCCATCTGCAATCTTAATTCCTCTTTGCCATGAAAGGTAATATATTCACAAGTCCCAGAGATTAAGTTGTAGAAATATTTGGGGTGGGGCATTATTCTGTTAAGAAGAAAATTTAAAATTTCTACTCTTCAAATGACGTTGTTAACAAAATTAAAAAGCAAGCTGCAGACTTGGAGAAAATATTTGCAAAACATATATTAAAAAAAGACTTGTATCTAGAAAATATAAAGAACCCTTAAAACTCAATAAGAAGACAAACAACCCAATTAAAAGATGGGAAAAGATTTGAAGAAACAACTCACCAAAGAAGATATATGGATGGCAAATAAGCACATGAGAAGATGCTCAGTATCATCAGCCAATAGGCGAATGCATTTAAAATCACAAAGAGATACTACTACACACCCTAGAACCAGAAATACCATTTGACACAGCAATCCCATTACTGGGTATATACCCAAAAGATCATAAATCATTCTACTATAAGGACACATGCGCATGTATGTTTATTGCAGCACTATTTACAATAGCAAAGACTCAGAACCAACCCAAATGCCCATAATGATAGACTGGATAAGGAAAATGTGGCACATATACACCATTGAATACTATGCAGCCATAAAAAAGGGTGAGTTCATGTCCTTTGCAGGGACATGGATAAAGCTGGAAGCTGTCATTCTCAGCAAATTAACACAGGAACAGAAAGCCAAGCATCGCATGTTCTCATGCATAAGTGGGAGCTGCACAATGAGAACACATGGATACAGGGAAGGGAACAACACACACTGGGGCCTGTCGGGGGGTGGGGGCCAAGGAGAAGGAGAGCATTAAGACAAATACCTAATGCATATGGACTTAAAACCTAGATGATGGGTTGATAGGTTTAACAAACCACCATGGCACACGTATACCTATGTAACAAACCTGCACTTTCTGCACATATATCTGGAACTTAAAGTAAAATTAATTTTTTAAAAAGTAAATACTGTATGAGTCCATTTATGTAAAATACCAGATGATTAAATTATAGTAGCAGAAAACAGACAAGCAGTTGCCTGGAGATGGAGTTGGGGGAAAAAATGTGTGGTGGATTACAAAAAGGCATAATAAAACTTTTGGGAGTAATTTATATTGTACTAGTTTTTATTGCTGCATAACAGATTACTACAAATTTGTTGAAAACAACACACAATTGTCATCTCAAAATTACTAGGGATCAGCAGTCTAGGCATGGCTTAGCAGGGTGCTCTGCTCTAGGGTTCCTCACAAGGCTGCCGACTCATCTTAGTGCGTTCCTGGGGAAGGATCTGCTTCCAAGGTCACATGATGGTTGGCAGGGTGCAGTTCCTTGTGAGTTGTTGAACGGAGAGCCTCAGTTTCTCACTGGCTATTGGCCAGGGGCCATGCTCACTTCTTTGCCATGTGGGCATCCCCACAGGGCAGCTCACAGCATGCAGCTTGCTTCATCAAAGCCAGCAAGGGAGAGAGTCTACTGGCAAGATGCAAACTGCACTCTTACGTAACACAATCACAGCAGTGATTTATTCTTTTGATTAGAAAAAAGCCATGGGTCCTGCCCATACAATGGGGTTCACAGGGCATGGATACCAGGTGGAGGGGGGGACAACTGGGGGTCCTCTTATAGTCTGTCTGTCAGAGGTATGGTCATTTACATGATTGTACTGATGATTTTATAGGTATATATTAATGTCAAAATTTATCAAATTGTGCATGTTAAAAATGTGCAGTTTTTGTCCATCAATTATACTTCAATACAGTAGTAAAAAGCTAAGAAACAGGACGGACATGGTGGCTCACACCTGTAATCCCAGCACTTTGGGAGGCCGAGGTGGGTGGATCACTTGAGATCATGAGTTCGAGACCAGCCTGACCATGTATAGTGAAACCCCATCTCTACTAAAAAATACAAAAATTAGCTGGGCATGGTGGCAGACGCCTGTAGTCCCCGCTACTTGGGAAACTGAGGAAGGAGATTCACTTGAACTGGGGAGGCAGAGGTTGCAGTGAGCTGAGATTGCACAATTGCACTCCAGCCTGGGTGACAGAGTGAGACTCCTAAGAAACAAAAAGTTTGACAAACTGATTATAGAATAATATGGAAACACAAACAGCCAAAGCTAACCATGACAGAGGAAGGGAGTTTTGCCCTACCAAATATAAAGACTTGTTATAAAACTATTTTTGTTGTTACGAGTGTGGTATTCATACAGGGATAGACAAACAGTCAAACAGAACAGATTAGAGAACCCAGAAACAGAGCCACACATATGTGGAAACTTGATAAACAACAGAGATGCCATTCTTAAACCAACGGGGAAAGGATGGACTTCTAAATAAATGAGGCAGCGACAACTGGGTATCCATATGGAAAAAAATAAAATTAGATATTTACCTCATAACATTCACAAAAATAAATTTCAGGTGGAGTAGACACCTAAACGTTTCAAAAGCAAAACTTTAAATTTTTAGAAGAAAATATAGATTTATCTTTATGCCTTTTGTGTGGGGAATAAATTTTTAAACAGTATATGGAAAATGTAAGCTATAAAAGAGCAATCAATTTGATTGACTTAAAATTATAATCTTCTGTACAACAAATTACCATCTACTAAATGAAAAGACAAGCCACATAAGAGGGAAAATTATTTGCAACTGAATAAAAGATTTGTACTCATATAAAAAAACTATTCAGAATTGGCCGGGCATGGTGGCTCACGCCTGTAATCCCAGAACTTTGGGAGGCTGAGATGGGCAGGTCACGAGGTCAGGAGATTAAGACCATCCTGGCTAACACGGTGAAACCCCATCTCTACTAAAAATACAAAAAAAAAAAAAATTATCCAGGAGTGGTGGCAGGTGCCTGTAGTCCCAGCTATTAGGGAGGCTGAGGCAGGAGAATGGCATGAACCTGGGAGGTGGAGCTTGCAGTGAGCCAAGATCATGCCACTGCACTCCAGCCTGGGCGACAGAGTGAGACTCCATCTCAAAACAAAACAAAACAAAACAAAACAAACAAAAACAAAAAAACCACAACCTATTCAGAATCAGTAAGAAAAGCATACACCCAGTAGACAAACTGACAAATTATATAAACAAGTGATTCACAAAAGAGAAAACTCCAAATCCTGTATATTTGCAGAAAGATTCTTAAATTTACTATTAATCAGGAGCATGTAACTCAGAATATTAATGAGTCCTTATACCCATCATACTGAAAAATTTTAAAAGTCTGACTACTGGACACTGGGAAGAAAGTAAAAAAATATGAACTCATTCACCCCTGGTTGGAATGTAAACTGGTAAAACCATTTTGGAAGAGAAATTTAGCTCTATCTAATAAAGTTGAAGATGCACATAGCTTATTCTTCTGTTAGATAGATATTTTAAAGAAAATCATACAATTGCATAAGGAGACAAAAAATGTTTATTTCAAATGCTTTTAATAGTGAAAAATTGTAAAACTAAAAGTTCACCAACAAGAATATAATTATATTGAGGTATATTCATACAATATTATACTGTACAGCAATGTAAAAGAATAAGCTAAAGCTATACATTGAAATATGGATAAAGCACAAAAAGAATCCAAGTCCTGGTTCCATCGCTCATGAGCTGTGTGACCTTGGACAAGTCACTAAACTTCTTCGTGCCTCAGTTTCCACACCTATGAATAGCGATTATAATTATACAACTTCCTACAGAGGCTGTGAAGATTACACAAGCTCAGTTTAAAGTGTCTACGTTGCCTAGTACCTAGTAAGCACCAAGAGCATTAGCAACTATTATTTCTTTAAAAAATCTGAGTAACTATTTCAAAATATAATTTTATTTTATTTTATTTTTTTGAGACACAGTCTCCCTCTATCATCCAGGCTGGAGTGCATTGGCACAATCTTGGCTCACTGCAACCTCTGCCTGCTGGGTTCAATCTATTAATTATCCTACCTCAGCCTCCCAAATAGCTGGGACTACAGGCGAGTGCCACCATGCCAGGCTAATTTTTTGTATTTTTAGTAGAGACAGGGTTTCACCGTGTTGGCCAGGCTGGTCTGGAATGCCCAACCTCATGATCTGCCCACCTCGGCCTCCCAGGCATGAGCTACCACGCCCGACCAAATTACAGGGATTTTTAAAAGTAGCCTTTCCCCGGCCGGGCGCGGTGGCTCACCCCTGTAATTCCAGCACTTTGGAAGGCTGAGGCAGGCGGATCACAAGGTCAGAAGATCGAGACCATCCTGGCTAACGTGGTGAAACCCTGTCTCTACTAAAAATACAAAAAAATTAGCTGGGTGTGGTGTCGGGCACCTGTAGTCTCAGCTACTTGGGAAGCTGAGGCAAGATAATTGCTTGAACCCAGGAGGTGGAGTTTGCAGTGAGCCGAGACTGCACCACTGCACTCCAGCATGGGCAACAGAGCTAGACTCCGTCTCGAAAAAAAAAAAAAAAGTAGCCTTCCCCTTCCTGAAGCCATTAGGAAGGCAGAGGAAAGTTGGCATCCACAGAGAGGGATGGTTTGTGATGGTGAGTCATAGCCTGAGCAGGGCAGGGCCATTCACACAGGAGAGAGTAGATTGTCATGGGGTGTGAGATGCTAAGGCATCTACATGGGTGTAAAAGGGTGGCTTGCACCTTTCACAGAGCCTCCACAGGGAGACAAGATGTCGACATACAAGGGTGGCCCATTGGAGGATATCAGAGCCCAAGCCAGATGAGGAGGCCATCAACATGGCGCAGGGGCAGTAACAGGGATGGGAAATTGGTTACTTACAGGGGAAATAGATTGAAGAAGAAAGCATTTTTCTTTTCTTTTCTTTTTTTTTTTTGAGACAGAGTTTCGCTCTTGTTGCCCAGGCTGGAGTGCAATGGTGTGATCTCAGCTCACTGCAACCTCTGACTCCCGGGTTCAAGTCATTCTCCTGCCTCAGCCTCCCAAGTGGCTGGGATCACAGGTGTGCGTCATCATGCCTAGCTAATTCCTTTTTTTTTTTTTTTTTTTTTTGAGGTGGTGTCTTGCTCTGTCACCAGGCTGGAGTGCAGTGGCACAATCTCGTCTCACTGCAACCTCTGCCTCCTAGGTTCAAGCAATTCTCCTGCCTCAGCCTCCCGAGTAGCTGGGACTACAGGCATGTGCCACCACGCTCAGCTAATTTTTGTATTTTTAGTAGAGACAGGATTTTACCATGTTGGCCAGTCTGGTCTTGAACTCCTGAGCTCAAGCAATCCACCCTGTCTTGGCCTCCCAAAATGCTGGCGTGAGCCACTGCACCCAGCCAAGAATGGTTTTTATGGGGGAACATTCACAATCAATTTGATAGTAGGGAACACTCCCTTTGAACCCAAATTAAGTCAAATGTTACCCTCACAAAAGAATTCCTCTCTTATTAGTAGACCTGCATTAAAAAAAAAATTTACTCAATAATTATTACAGTTTTAATTTCATCAATAACAATTTTGCAAAATTTTTTAAATTTCTTGTTGTAAAAGTACCTATATACTACCCTTGATTTTGCCCCCTGGACCACAAAACCTAAAATATTTATTATCTGACCCTTTACACAAAACAGCTGACCCCTGGTCTCAACTAACCTAAATAAATAAATGAGTAAATTCCATGGTTGATGAGAAGTGGGATATTTGAATAGTTTTGAAGTACTGCCCTGCAAGATTCTTTTTAGTTACAAAGGGAAAAGGAAAATGTTACAGTGAGAAGCCCAGCAGACACCAGTTTAAGTAATCAAAGCAAACATCTTCAGTAATGGAACAAACTGGAATTGAGCTCCACCTGCTAAGATGCAATGGGAACCCAGATCACTCCTGTGATCGTCTTTCCAAAGAGGCACAACCTGAATCTAATCAGAAGAAAACAAACAAACCCACACCAAGGGACATCTATCATATAAAATAACCGGCCTCTAATCTAAAAGTGTCAAGGTCATGTCAAGGAAAGACTGAGGAACTGTTCCAGACATAAGAGATGAAAGAGACATGGCAACCAAACGCTATACAGAATTCCAAACTGGATACTTTTGCTATAAAGGAGATCCTTGGGACAGATGGCAAAACAGGAATGGGCTCTGGGGATTAACAGGTAATACTATACCAGTGTTAATTTCCTGATTTCCATGGTTGTATTGCAGCTATGCAGCATGCAGGAGAATATCCTTGTTTGTAGGACATACACATAAAATTTTTCAGGAGTGCTGGGGCATTTGTTGGCGACTTATTCTCAGCAGTTCAGGGAGAATAAAGATTTTTGTACTATACTTGCAACTTCACTATACATTTGAGATTATCTGAAAACAAGCAAAATGGAAGGCTTTGACAAAGTTAGGGAGTTTTCTATTATTCTCACTTTCCTAGACTCCCTTAGAGCTAGGGATGCACGCACAGTTCCGGTGAATGAAACACAAGCAGAAGAGTGCTGGGAATTTATGGTGGAAGCTTGTGCTTTTCTGATACAGACTCCACCCCTTCCTCTGTCTTCCTTCTTTCTGCCCAGAACACGGACGCGATACTCAGAGGAAGAGCATTCTGGATTTTATAACACCAAGAAGACAAGTATGGAGAGTAAAACCCTTACACCAAAGATGGCAGAGAGCGTGCACAAAGGATGCTGGCTGCCCCCAAGCAAGATGACTGCCTACTGCAGAAAGCTCTGAGTGGGACTGCAGGGTGACTCAGGAGGACAGCAGGAAGAGGTCAGTCATTCTGCTGTGCAGTGTGGCCTCTTCCTCCTGTAGTGATTAGTATCTCCGCTCTTGAAGTTACATACCCCCTACTGCACGTACATGGTAGAAATACTATGAAATGGGGGACTCCTGGGCATCTCCTCCTACCCCCACACTCAGTGACTTCACTTAGGTAGTTCCAAACAGGCCATGGAAATCAGCAAACACTGCAAGGCAATGCCCCACCCCTACCTCCCAGACAGCTGATTGTTAAACCTTTACCAGCATATCACTGGACTCCAGGGTCCCAGGAGGGTCAGTTGGAATAACCACAGCTTCAGCCCACCCTAGGAGCCTGCCATTTTCCCTGTCCAGTGCATGCCCCCTCCTCTGTGCAGGGAGAGGGCAATACTGCATTTACTCACTTGAAGGGCATCCTGGCCAGATGGTTTCCCTCAGACAGCAGTGCTAAGGAGCTGGCTAGGAAAATATTTTCCCAACTCTGCCTGGCTTCCTTTGAACAGGAATAAAACTGGTTCTCAGAAATGCAGCCAGTAGGTAAGTAAATAAAGCAGCTGTGCTGTGAGTTCCAGCTGAAATAAAGAAAACTTATGAGTCTGGTTTGCATAAAGAGAAAGCTTATGGATTCAGATTTTCCTCCCTTCCTGCCCTCCGGTCTCTCTCCTACAACAGGACCCCATCTGTGCCTGCATCGCCCTCCCCGCTTCCCCGGGGATGTGACCAGCACCTGGTTGTTCATTGGCTCTAGTACAGGATAAACTTGCAGCTTTCTGGAGACTTGTTTCCAATGGTGGAGCTATTTATTTCTCTTTTCGTAGTAGACATTGCCTAGCCTCATGGACCCTGTCAAGGGCCCATGTTCAAGGATCTCCTGTTCTGAGCTGGAATAGCCCCCCACCCCTAGTCCATCTGAAGTTAGGTCATTTCACTTGAGGGCCAAGGACAGAAGAAGGAGACGGGGAACCTAGCAGGTTTAGGAATTCAGCTAGATTTCTGACATGCCCTGAAAATAGGTGTTTGTCTACCCTAAAATCTGATGGTGAATTAACCACAAGCAAGATGCACTTTGCACATGCACTTCATGTTAGTATATGCCGGGGGACACTGCAGAAATAGCTCTATTCACTGGTTTCTATTTATTCACATTATGTGTTACAGTGTGGTGTGTATGTGTATGAACGTGTTAGGGTGTGGTCCGTTGTGAACCCAGATGCAGGTATACATGTATGTGTGTAGATGGGCACATGTGAGTGTCATTTTCTAGATGCCTGGGTGTTTAAACGTGTATGAAATTATGTGTGAGTAGCTCTGTATGTTTCTCTGTCTGTGTCTTTGTATAGGCAGATGTGATTGTGTGCGTGCAGGACTGAGCCTCGTGACTTCTGAAAACCTGGTTGAAATGCTGGGAGAATGTCATCGTCTTCTAAAAATAGAGGAGCTGAAATATTTTGAAGAGAGGATTGAACACACACACACATGCACACACCCCCAAACACATTTCTGTTTTGAGATTCCCTATGTTCCCTTAAGCCCTGTGTGTAATGGAAAAACACCAAATATTTGCAGTTTTCTGTCATGATAAGGATTGTTAACTTCATCCAGGGACAGAATTTTATCACTCAGTTGTCAGGGGAAGGGTGTGGGAGGGGGCCCTGAAGGGGACAGATTTAGACGAATCAAGCCTAACCTTGCTTCTCTGCAGCTGATTCCATCTGTCTTTAAAACATCTTGGCCTGCTTCCCACTGCTCAAAGGGAAGGAGCTTGTCTCTAGCTGTGGATCCATTTGGCATACAGGCAAGGGAACAGAGGGGCCGTGGTCATCTTCCTTTTGAGGACAAGAAGACACAAAGACATGAGATCCTGTTGTAGCATAATGGGATTAGAACCAATAGAAAATGTCTACTTCTTTGTGGGTTGTGAGATATAATAAAGGCTTTCTGAAGTGTTTATGAAGTCTGTTCCAGGTGATTCTAAGATAAGACTCCTAGTTCTCTGAGATGAATTAGAATCAGAATCATGGAGGTTCACACAATCATCAGAACAACCTCTGGAAGTTTGTTTGTTTGTTTATTTGTTTGTTTGAGACAGAGTCTCACTCTGTCACCCAGGCTGGAGTGCAGTGGCGCAATCTTGGCTCACTGCAGTCTCTACCTCCCGGGTTCAAGCGATTCTCCCGCTGCAGCCTCCCAAGTAGCTGGGACTACAGGCGTGCGCCATCATGCCCAGCTAATTTTTGTATTTTTAGTAAAGATGGGGTTTTGTCATGTTGGCCAGGCTGGTCTTGAACTCCTGACCTCAAGTGATCCACCTGCCTCAGCCTCCCAAAGTGCTGGGATTACAGGTGTGAGCCACTGTGCCTGGCCAACCTCTGGAATTTGTAAGAATCTTATGTTTATTGGGCATTTATTATAATAGCATGGATCACTGGCTTTGTGTGCATCAACTTATTTAATTTCCACCACAATCATGTAAGGATAATTATTATCCTATTCCACAGGTGAGAAAAATAGCACACAGAGGTGGAGACACTTGTCCAAGTCCACAAAGCTAGTAAATGATGAAATAATTTTTGAATTTTAAAACACAATAAAGAGTTTAAGTAGAAGATTAAACATAGCTGAAGAGAAAATTAGTAAACCAGAAAAGAAATCTGAAGAAATTATTAAGACTAACAGTTAGAATATGTAAAGGCATGAAGCAATAATGGAGGATGGAATGAGAAATTGAATAAACATCTACTCAGAATTCCAGAAGGAGAGAAGACAGTGAATATTTGAAGATAATTTCTCAGAGGAGAAACACGAGTCCATAGATAGAGGATACAACACATACCAAGCAGAATAAACAAAACTAAATTCATTACTAGACACATTTCAGAAAACCTGAAAAATAATAGAGTCAAAGAGATCTTATAACCAGTAAGACAGAAAAGAGAAATCACCTGCAAAACAATGGCATAGATTTATTGTATAATCCCCAGTAGTAATAATAGAAGCTCAAAGGAAGTGGAACCATATTAAGAGAAAGAAAAAACAAACTTCTCAACCTGAAATTGTGTACCTAGAAAAATCTGTTCTTCCTAAAAGAGGGTGAAATAAAGATATATTCATAACTCCGGGATTCCAGAACTCATGCTTTTTCCTCTATGTTATACTGTTGCTACCAGTTCTCAGATAGTTTAGATCTGAAGTTTTATAGTCAGTCATGCCTCATTTTATTGTACTTTGCTTTATTGCACTCTGCAGACATGACTTTTTTAAAAACTTGAAGATTGGTGACAACCCTATGTCAAACAAATCTATTGGTGCCAATTTTCCAACAGCATGCGCCCACTTTCTGTCTCTGTGTCACATCTTGGTAATTCTCACATTATTTCAAACATTTTTATTATTATCATACCTGTTACGGTGACCTGTGATCAGCGATCTCTGATGCTACTACTGTAATTGTTTTGTGGTGTCATAAACCGCACCCATGTAAGATGGCAAACTCAATTGATAAATGTGTGTGTTTTGACTGCTCCCACCAGCTTTACCCCATCTCTCTTCTTCTCCTTGTGCCTCCCTATTCCCTAAGACACACAACATTGAAATTGAGCCAACCAATAACCTTACGATGGCCTCTAAGTGTTCAAGAGTCACGTCTCTCACTTTACATGAAAAGCTAGAAACTGTTAAACTTAGTGAGGATGGTATGTCCAAAGCTGAGACAGGCCGAAAGCTAAGGCCTCTTGTGCCAAACAGCCAAGTTTTGAATGTAAAGGAAAAGTTCCTGAAGAAAATTAAAAGTGCTATTCCAGTGAACACATGAATGATAAGAAAGAAAATAGCCTTACTCCTGATAGAGACAAAGTTTTAGTGGTCTGGATAGATCAAACCAAGCACAATACTCCCTTGAGCCAAAGCGTAATTCAGAGCAAGGCCCTAACTCTCTTCAACCCCATGGAAGAAGGCTGAGAGAGGTCAGGAAGCTGCAGAAGAAAAGTTTGAAGCTAGCAGAGCTTGGTTGATTAAGTTTAAGGAAAGAAGTCATCTCCTTAACATAGAAGTACAAGATGCAGCACCAAAGCTGATGTAGACACTGCAGCAAGCTATCTAGAAGATCTAGCTAAGATAACTTATGAAGGTGACTACACTAAACAACAGCTTTTTAATGTAGATAAAACAGCCTTCCTCTTTAAAGAAGAAGATGCCATCTAGCACTTTCTTAGCTAGAGAGGAGAAGTCAATGTCTGGCTTCAAAGTTTCAGAAGACAGGCTGACTCTCATGTTACGGGCTAATGCAGCTGGTGGCTTTAAGTTGCAGTCAATGCTCATTTACCTTTTTGAAAACTCTAAGGAATTACGCGGCTAGGAGCAGTGGCTTACGCCTGTAATCCCAGGTCTTTGAGAAGCTGAGATGGGAGAATCACTTAAGCCCAGGAGTTCAAGACCAGCCTGGGCAACAGAGCGAGATCCCGTCTTTACAAAATTAAAACAAACAAACAAACAAACAAACAAAAAACTTTAGCCAGGTGTTATGGTGTGTACCTGTAGTTGCAGCTATTTTGGAGGCTAAAGCAGGAGGATTGCTTGGGACCAGGAGTTCAAGGCTGTAGGGAGCTATGATTGTGCCACTGCACTCCAGCCTGAGCAGCAGAGTGAGACCCTGTATACTCTGTCTATGCTCTATAAACGGGGCAACAAAGCCTGGATGACAGCACATCTGTTTCCAATATGGTTTATGAACTATTTTAAGTCCACTGTTGAGACATACTGTTCAGAAAAAAAGGTTCCTTTCTAAATATTACTGCTTGTTGACAATAAACCTGGCTACCCAAGAGCTCTGATGGAGATGCACAAGGAGATGAATATTGTCATGCCTGCTAACACAACATCCATTCTGCAACCCATGGATTAAGGAATAATTTCAACTTTCAAGTCTTATGATAAAAGAAATACATTTTGTAAGGCTATAGCTGCCATAGATAATGATTCCTCTGATGAATCTGGGCAAAGTTAGTTGAAAACCTTCCAGAAGGGATTCACCATTCTAGATGACATTAAGAACAATCTAGGTCAAAATATCAGCATTAATAGGAATTTGGAAGAAGTTTATTCTCACCCTCATGGATTACTTTGAGGGGTTCGAGACTTCAGTAGGGGAAGTCATTGCAGATGTGGTGGAAATAGAAAGAGAACTAGAAGTAGAGCCTGAAGATGGGACCAAACTGCTGAAATCTCATGATGAGGAGTTGCAGCTTCTGGATGAGCGAAGAAAGTGGCTTCTTAAGATAGAATCTACTCCTGGTGAAGATGCTGTGAACATTGTTGAAGTGACAACAAAAGATTTAGAATATTCCATAAACTTAGTTGATAAAGCAGTGGCAGAGTTTGAAGACTGACTCCAATTTTGAAACAAGTTCCACTCTGGGTAAAATGCTCTCAAACACCATCACATGCTACAGAGAAATCTTTCATGGAAGGAAGAGTCAATCAATGTGGTCAACTTCATTATCATCTTGTTTTAACAAATTGCCACAGCCACTTCAGTCTTCAGTGACCACCACCCTGATCATTCAGCAGCCATCAACATGAGGCCAGACCTTCCTCTTGCAAAAAGGTTATGACTTGCTGAAGGCTCAGATGTTCATTAGCATTTTTAGCAATAAAGCATTTTTAAATTAAGATATGTACAATGTTTTTTAGACATAACGCTATTGTACACTTAATAGACCCTAGTATAGTATAGACATAATTTTTATATGCACTAGGGAACCAAAAAATTCATGTGACTCACTTGATTGAGATATTCACTGTTGCAGTGGTCTGGAACGAAACCTGCAATATCTCCGAAGTATGCTTATATTACAATAATTATCTTCCAGGAAATTCTTCTTGCTTCCTCTGTTTCCTCCTGCCTCCACTATTCCTTTTAAGGTCAGAGTATTTCTAGGGGAAAAAAAAAATGCCATTTTTATTGGCTTGTATTTAAGGGAGCTCCAGGGTCTAATCCTTTGGAAGTTCTCCTTCATAAAAGGCTCCAGGGAGTCAAAACAGCACTGCAGACTGTCGCTGGACCCCAGTGACAGTCTACAGACAAGACGGGTGGTGGGAGCAAGCATGGAACATACCATGAAGGCCCTGGAACGCTTTCTAGAAATCTTTTGCGCTCCCTTAGAGACCATAGCTTGGTAAACACTGCACCTTTAAATATCATTTTATTAGAGTGAACAGAGCCTGCAGGCACAGCATTAATCAACTCAGCGTTCCCTTCAGGCCTGGGGGCTGGCAGAGTTTTGCCTTCCCTTTGTCCCAAGGTCAGAAATTACTTTGTGGTTCACTTGGCTCAATTTCCCTTTGGATTAGCACTAAGATAGCTTTTAACTAAAGGTTTTCTCCCCCTTGAAATGCACCAAACTCTCAGCTAAGACTGCTGGCCTCAGATCACAAATTCCTCCTCCTTTCCCTCCCCTGAGAACTAACCCTGAAGGGTGATTGATTTACTTAACCTTTGTTGGTACAAATATGAAAGGCAGCTGCCTCTCTTCAGCTAACATTTGAACCAGTTTATGTTATTTTGCTCTGAGAGCTGGCATTTCTTGAAGGTCTTCTCTGACCTTACTCCAGAAAAGTGGTAAGGCCTTCGTCCTGGCAGAAAATGGGAGGAAATACAGAAGGGAAAAGGGGCCAAAGTGGAGAGGTTGTGAAGAGGAGGAAGGGGAGTGGTCAGCAGTGCTGGCATTCAGGAGACTGGAGACACCAGTAGAAGAGCTGCGGAGTCCCTCCTAAAGTCTGTGCCTCAACCGCCCCAGGGGTCCCCTTTCCTTCTTCCCTTTCTCCTCCCCACCCTGGGATGGCCTATGCCTCCACTCTGCCCCCAGTCCTCTTCTTTTTCCGGACCCCAGGACAAGAGAGGACTTTCTTCCTGGGGTCTAAGACTGCCATATTGTCCCCCCTCCAACCTTAATCAAGGTCTCTCAGCCATGGGCCTCTGCAAGCCCTACCCTTCCACCTTGTATTAGTTAAGATAACACTAACTGCTATGATAAACCTAAAACTCTCTATGGATCAAATATGATAGAAATCTAGTTTTTGGCCAGGCATGGTGGTTCACGCCTGTAATCCCAGCACTTTGGGAGGCTGAGGTGGGAGGATCTCTCGAGCCCAGGAATTTGAGACCAGCTTAGGCAACATAGTGAGACGAAGGAAGGAAGGAAGAAAGAAGGAAGGAAGGAAGGAAGGAGGAAGGAAGGAAGGAAGGAAGGAAGGAAGGAAGGGAGGGAGGGAGGGAGGGAGGGAGGAGGGAGGGGAGAGAAAGAAAGAAAGAAAGAAAGGGAAGGAAGGAAGGAAGGAAGGAAGGAAGGAAGAAAGAAAGAAAGAAAGAAAGAAAGAAAGAAAGGGAAAGAGAGAAAGAGAGAAAGAAATGCATTTATTGCTCCCATAAAGTCCAAAATGGGTCTTCCTGACTGGCAGGCAGCTATCCTCTGAACAGTGATCTGTATCTGGGTTCCTTCTATTCTATGGTTCCACCCTCTTCATCCACTGGCTCCCAAAGTGGGAGGGGAAAATGGCAAAGGACTGTGTGGGGGAGACTTATGCACCAGGCCTGGAAGAGGCTGGTGGCTTCTCCTCACATTCCATTGGCTGGAGTCCAGTCAAATGGCCACAAGGGAGGCTGGGCAATGTAGGGTAGCTGTGTTCCCAGGAAGAAGAGGAGCCAGTCTCTGCTCACTCCTGTCCCTTTCTTACTTTCCTATTTTGCCCGCGGTGAAGATATCTTCACCAGGTATCTGTTAGGGCTGGTTTTTTACTATGTGGTGAAATTCAGCTGCTTTACTTATTTTTCTACGCAGGGATGCCCACTAAGTGTTACCTTCACATCAATCCCCAAACATGGTGGTGGCTCCCTCAGGCACTCCATTGAGAAGCATTTGCAGCCGCCCTGGGTCTTGAGTGCCAGGATTGACTGATGCAGAGTGGGTGTGATGGCAAGGGTACCATTTTTTGGCCATCTTGCTCCAACAGCCCTTTGGGGGTTTATTTCCCCAGCAGTTGTGTGGTCCCAGTGGTTGGGACCATCAGCCCAGAGGCCATCACTTTTTTTTTTTTTTTTTGAGACGGAATCTTCATCTTGTCGCCTAGGCTGGAGTGTGATGACGTGATCTTGGCTCACCACAACCTCCGCCTTCCAGGTTCAAGCGATTCTTCTGCCTCAGCCTCCCGAGTAGCTGGGATTACAGGCACCAGCCACCACGCCCGGCTAATTTTTGTATTTTTAGTAGAGATGGGGTTTCACCCTGTTGGCTAGGCTGGTCTCGAACTCCTGACCTCAGGTGATCCACCTGTCTTGGCCTCCCAAAGCCCAGCCAGCTCATCACTTTTTTTTTTTCCTCGAGACAGAATTTTGCTCTGTTGCCCAGGCTGGAGTGCAGTGGTGTGATCTCAGCTCGCTGCAACCTCCGCCTCCTGGGTTTGAGTAATTCTCCTGCCTCAGCCTCCCCAGTAGCTGGGATCTCGGCTCACTGTAACCTCCACCTCCTGGGTTCAAACGATTCTCCTGCCTCAGTTTCACAAGTAGTTAGGATTACAGGTGTGCGCCACCATGCCTGGCTAATTTTTTGTATTTTTAGTAGAGATGGGGTTTCTCCATGTTGGTCAGGCTGGACTCAAACTCCTGACCTCGTGATCCACATACTTTGGTCTCCTAAAGTGCTGGAATTACAGGTGTGAGCCACCATGCCTGGCCCCATCACTTTTATATCACTTCCTTTCAATGCCCCCAGGATGATACACCCTCCTTTTCATTTTGCAACTTTAACTTCTCTGGGCCAGTCTCTGTGTTCTAGTTAACCTCAGCAACTTGCAGAGCAGAACTGACTTGTATAAGGCTAATCGGAGAGAAGGAGCAGATTATGAAAGGCCTTCAGAGACAGCCCTGTGGCCCAGGAGACATGGAGAAATGCTGTGGATGGCATGATGCAGGAAGCCACCTGCTGGGGTGAATGAGGAAGACTGTGGACCTGTGGCAGAGGCTGAGGGCAAAGACGGCAGCCAAAGCCCTGGGCCAGAAGGTGCAGGTGTTGCCAAAGTGACAAAGTAATTTGGCCCTGAGGTCCCTTCTCTACACCCTGCCCTCCCTCAGTTCCACTGTAGCTAGAGTGCTGGAAGCTGAGTTGCAGTGTCAAGCACATGTGTGCGTTTGTGCCTGTCCACCTGCTCACACCCCTATGGGGATCTTCATCATTGGCACTGACTCCCTCTCCATTATACCAGATTGTCCACATCCCTTCCTGATGGCTAACAAGATGCAAATACATTCACATCCCTCCCCCAGGTGTGCTTCTCTAAGGTAACAAAGTCCCTCAATTAATCCAGCCCTGAGGGACAGGAGAGATAGGGGAAGATCTTCAAATCCCTAAATCTGAAAAGGAAACAAATGGCCCAACATTGCAGTCCTTGGTATTCATGAGAAAGACCCGGAGAGACTTAAAATTACAGACTCCTAGGCCCCTATGCAGAACCACTGAATGCGAATCTCCAGAGGCTGAGTCTCCTTGGCTGCCTCAGTGGCACCACAGGGAATCCAGATGCACACCAAAGTTTGGGAACTACTGCCTTCAGGAGCCAATTCTATAGAGTCTGAAATAAGAGATGCTCCAGAGAGAATCTGAGGTATCATAATTCTGTAACATTAGCCATCGAAATGGGATTAGTAAAGATTCCTAGCACTTACTAACCATTTCCGATGTGCAAGTCCTATTCCTATGTGCTATACATGGATTATTTCCTTCTCACGGTAAACTTACGAACTAGGTTCTGCTGTTGTCTTCATTATACAGATTAGGAAACAGAGGCACAGAGAGAGTGTTCTAAGATCACATAGCCAGTAAGTATGAAAGCCTAATTTGATCTCAGGAAGTCTTACTCCAAAGTCTCTGCTCTTAACCATTATGCCGCGCTATCACCCTTTCTCCTCTTTTAATAGGTGTGAGAGTTGAAAGGGGAAAGGTGGTCTAGAGAAGAACTGAGAGGAGGATAGGCTAGCTGAGCTCCATCTTTCGCACCTACCACACATCCCCTCCACACTAAAAGGAGGATAATGAAGGGGTTCAGAGAAGAGATTATGAGAAAGAAAGGCATCTACCATTTGCATTTCAGTCTGGTCACTTAGTTAATAACTTCCCGTGGGTGCCTACATGCTTCTCAGGAATGGCAAAATCTGTTCCCTTTGTCTGCCATAATTCTTTCTCTTCATTAACACCTGACAAGGTCCTACTGACCCTTCAGGTCTCCCTGGGAAGCCTTAGATAACTCTCCACCCTAACAGAGTCTATCATGACTTTTGATCTTCTGCAATTATAGGTGTTCACATCTTCCTCTAGTTATCGTTTCTTGAAATCAGGGACTCCACAGCCCTGTTTGTCATTGTAGTCCCCATGCTTGGCACATAGAGGCACTCAATAAATCTTGTGGGAAAAAATGAATGAAGGAATGAAACATTTATTGAGCACATACTGTGTGTCAGACACTACAAGACCTTATGGATCTTTGAAGATGTATGGACATATTTCCCGCTCACAAAGAATGTACAATCTTGTTAGGAGGAACAGATGTACCCCCAGGAACAGTGAGACCCGGAGGCATCACTGGCTTCCCCTGTCACTGTAGGTCAGTCACTGCCCTGCTTCCTCTTTTCCTCCTGGTACAAAGGGTTTATAAATCCTCTGAGGACACTCCCTATTCTCTTGTCTATTTCCACATAGAGACATCATTAAATGGACCCTGTGTACTTGTGGTTTGGAAGGTGGAGGAGCCGGGGAGAAGGACCTGGAAAGGCCACTTCTCGCTGGTATTGGGATAGAATGGTGGTTGCGCAGTGAGCAGGAGAGGAAAAATGACAAAGGTCCTGGGACCCCGGAGAAGAAATAAGAGTCTTCTCTGAGTGCCAGCCTGGGAAGATGAAAGGTTCCTAGGGGGTTGATTTGTGTGTCTTGGGCACCAGTCAAAGGTCGCTTTCCACAGTCCTGTTATTTAAGGGGAGTGGGAGGGTGGAAGGGGCTGCCTCCTTACGCTTCCTCTCCTTAGCCAGTTCTGCTCAGAGCCCCAAAACCCTAAGACCAGATTGTCAACCCCAGCCTGCTGCGCAAGATTTGTTTAGGCCTTGCATACTAATTGGCTCCACGCTGGTGCTCCAGGAACTTAATTGTGAGCCCATCACGACCTCTTCTGTCCTCAGATAGGAATGTGCACAGGCTTGTAGCAGAAACTGGGATTGCACAAGCGACAGGACGTTGGAGGGTGGGGTGGGAAATCCTGGGTGTTAAGCTTTGCCTGAGTTGATGCAAGGTCATCTTCTGAAGGATGAGATGAAGCAACAAAGTCAGGATCCCCAGTCAGGGCCACAGAGGTCAAGGAGGCAGAGGCATCCTACGAATTTCCCTAGTGGAAAATCAGGTGTCAGGGCACGGGGTGGAAAAGTTAATGGATCTCCCAGATCCTTGCTATGTTCTTTTTCTTCTGATTGCAGACACTTCCAAAATGACTTATCCAGGCCTGGCCAGTCCCTCAGCAGAGGCTGGATAGAAGAGGTTAGGGTGGAGAGGTCAGCATTGCCAACAGGACTCTGGAGCCCCAAGGAACCCCATCTGTGTTCTTTCCAGAATGAGTCAGAACAGGCTGCCACAGCAGGCAGCCTTGCCTGGTCACCATTCCAGGTGACCAGGGGCCACGGCACAGTCCTTGCATCCCCATCCTGGTCCTGTGCAGGAGGGATTGAAGCTGCTCAGGCCCAGTGCTCTGGGACTGTGCGTCACATGCCCTAGCTGTTCATGTCCCTCTGACTGCAGGCCCCAGGCCTGATAACTATCTTTTTTCTGTTTTGTTCTTGACCCCCAGTTCCTTATCCCATGAGGACCTAGACTTCTCCACCAGCCTTACAGTGAAGGCTCCATCCGTTGAACCCGTTTCTGGAAGCTATTTCATCTCCTGGCCCTCCTGCTCTTGCCCAGGGACAGAAAATCCCAATTAGACATCCATGGTAGCCATTCTTAATTGATCACATCACTCTTTCCTATTTTCTTCTGCTAAAGCAAGACTTAAAATACCCCTTGACACAGAGCTCCAGACAGCCACTACCAATCCATTACACCCAGCATGGGAACTGAATCCTATTTGCCGTCTCTGCTTTTTCCATTTGGACCCCTCCCAGGTCCTGCAGCTGAGACCTCTAGCAAGGACTGCCCTCATTTTCCCTGCCCCCCACCCCTGCACCTTGCCCCATTTTACCAGGCTGTGCCCCAAATGTGGCCAGAAGCTCAAAGATGCTAATTATGATTTAAATTCATTTTTCCTTCTAATCTCAAAGACTTGCATTACTCTATCCATTTTAGGAAGAGGGAAATTTTGAGGAGCCAAGAAGATGCAGGACTCTTATTTGACTCTTGGTCCAAAGTTGGGGAAATAATCCCCTGATAGGCTGAGCAAAGTTGCAGAGTATAACCAGAACCCCCAGCTACATCTGATTTCTCACCTACTAAAAAAGCAAAGCACATAATCTCCATCTACCTTAGGGGCAGTCCCAGTTTTCATTCAGCAATAAACCCTCATTTCACACTTCTTTCCTGCTGCTTGCTGCTAAGTACAGAGATGTCTCTCTCTCTATAGATATAACTTCTCCTGCCCTAAATGGGCCCAGAGTCCACCTCCTGACTACCCCCTGAGTGTATCTTTGGGACACACTGACTTAATGCAGATCAAAGGCACTGGTTTCTTACACCTTGTGTTTCAGAATCACCCGCAAGCTTGATAACATATAGATTCCTAGGCCCCATCCAATTCAAACCAAGAATCTCCTGGATAAGGGCCTGAGACTCTGTATTTATAACTCCCTGGATCAGTAGTCCTTAAAGTGTGATCCCCAGCAGCAGCCACACCTGCGAACTTATTAGAACTGCACTAACAACTTCTCAGGTGATTCTGATGCAATTCCAGTCTGAGAACCCGCTGTCCTCGGTGGTCCTGGGTAGATTCAAGTTTGGGAGCCACTGATCCAAGGGACCCTGCCAATTTCTGACTCTAGCTGTGGTCCCTTGGCTCCATCCAGTGCAGCCCAAATGGTAGGGAGCAAACCCTGGGACATCTTTAGTCTTCTTTAGGTGACTGGCCTGTTGAAAGGAAAAGGCTGGAACAGACAACTTCTCCAAGGCTGTTGATATACCTGGCAGCAGTTTCTGCTGGCCGCCAGAGAGCCAACCAAGCAAAGGCCCTTCTGAAAGGCTCTATTCAAAGCTGTTAAATGAGCAAACACCACCGCTTTTTTCCTTTCCCCTGCACCTGGAGCTGTGACCAGAACTGTTGGCAACCGCAGCTGTGGCCCCACGAAAGGGCCAGGGCAAAAGAAGATCAATCCTTACCTGCTGGAGAGCTAGGCCCCTGAGAAGGAGCTGGCCAGAGGGTTCAGAAAAGGGAATGTCCCCCAGATACAGGGCCAGTTCCTCAGAGTGGGAAAACCCATTCCTCCTCTGCATCCCTAGCACAGTGCTTACATTCAGACAGTGCCTGGGAGGTGGGCTGTGCTGCATGCCCAGCAGATGGAGGCTCTGGGGATGTCTCAGACTGTAGAGGACAGGTGGACAGGCCGACCACCCACAGACAATTCAAGATGGGAACCTATTCATGCCCAGTCTAGGTCAAGGCACTGTAGGGTTGCAGCTGTGCACCACTTCAGTTGCAGATAGAGCACAGATTTGAAACTGCCCTGTCCTTCAAGGTCCACATCACATGTCCAGAACAGGGCTCTGTGCTGCACTGGCCACTGCCCAGACGGAATGACATAGTCGTGCACCCTGTCTCAGGACTCTAGCAGTCTGGACCATTTCCCCAAGGCCAGTACAAGTCTTGGTTTCCGGTTTCAACTACAGTTTATTTAATCTCCCATCTACTGATTCACTTGCGGACCAAGAATCAACCCTCTGGTATTTTATGAAACCATAAGGCTTTCATTATGTCAAACTTGAAATCCAGATGGACTCAAACCCATCACCACTCATGTTCCAGGAAACCTTTCTTACCAGCCGTATGCTTGGGGAGCCTTTGTGCCCCTTCCTGGATCAATCTCCTTATCTGTAAAATAGAAGGATACGATCAATTTCACAATACCCTTTCATCACATTGCAGTCACTTAACAAAGCTTAATCGCCTACCTACTTTCTGCTTTAAGTTGAGAAGCCAGTACGCAAGGCCACAAAATGGTAGAAGTGGGGTCTGAGTCTGGATTTTCTGTCGTCCTACATAGAGTATCATGGTAGTAAGTTGAATTGTGTGCCCCAGAAAGATAGGCTGAAGTCCTAGCCCCCTGTGAATGTGACTATAATTGGAAATAGGGTCTTTGCAGATGTAATCAAGTTAAGATGAAGTCATACCGGATTAGGGTGTAGTGTCTACAAAGAAAAAAGAGGCAGGTTTGGGTACAAAGATACACAAAGAAGGCTATGCGAGGACAGAGGCAGAAGTTGGAGTGACGCAGCCACAGGCCGAGGAACGCCAAGGATTGTTGGGAGCCACGGGACGCTAGGAGGAAGCAAGAAAGGATTCCTCTCTGGAGGCTTAGGGAAGGTGACCCTGCCCGTATCTTGATTTCAGACTTCTAGCCTCTCAAACAGTGAAAAAATAGATTTTTGCTTTAAACTACCCAGTTTGTGGTAATTTGTTCCAGCAGCTCTAGGAAACTAACACTAACGTTCTCCCCCAGACCTGAAGCACTGCTGCTGACCTTTCTGTGGCTGGCCCTGTTCCCATCGGCAGCCTTTACCCTCCTGCTGATCCCCAACTTTATCTGGCTCTCCATGAAATAACATCATATTTCACATGTGAACCATGCTTGTGTTGGTTTTTTAGAGACAGAGTCTTGCTCTGTCACCCAGGCTGGAGTACAGTGGTGCCATCCTAGCTCACTGCAGCCTTGAACTTCTGGGCTCAAGTGAGCCTCCCACTTCAGCCTCCCAAAGCACTAGGAGTACAGGCATGAGCCACGGCACATGGTCAGAGTTTTAAGGCTTTTGATCTCATTTTATGATGTGAAAATTGAGGATCAGGGAGATTAAGGTGATTATCCTGTGAGGCCATGACAAATAAGTGGAACAGCCAAGACTGAACCCAAATATTCTGACTCTTAAGCCAAAGTTCTTTTTCTTTAAATTTTTTATTGTGAAGTGTAATAACACACATATAGCAATGCACAAACACAAATGTATAGCTCAAGCAAAGCAGCACAACCCATATAAACACCATCTAGGTCAAGGAATAGAATACTGCCTGCCTTCCATGTGCCCCCTGGCAATCACTCTCCCTTTCCTCCTCCCCAAGGTTACCGCTGCCCCATGCCAGGCCAGTGATTGGAACACGCATCCCATTTCAACCTCGGTGTCACTAAGAATCACTGGAGGCAGCAGAAAAAGATGGAAGCCTGTATATGTACTGGGGGAACCCCCTGCACTCCTTTCTCTAAGGCTCAGGATTTCCCTGAAGCTAAGCCTCTCTAGGGCTCTTCCCCATGGCTTTCTTTAGAGACGTCAAAACAAAACACAGCACACAACTCTTAACTGGTCTCGACACTTTCAGAATCGTAAAAGCTGGGAGTGGCTGACAAATTTTTTTTTTTTTTAAAGCAGTAAAACCATAGACTTTGAACAAGAAGGGAGGGAGAAGGGGAGATCAGAAGGTACACCCAAGGGCTGGGATCATGGATGGTTAAGGAAACAAAGCAATAATTATCAAGTCCCCGAGAATAGCCTGCCCACCACATCCCCCTCCCTTCCTCCTACCAGAGACATCTCTGCTATACCAGCAGGGGTAAGCAAGACCCACAGGAGTTTAGCCTAATCTTGCCTAGAGGCAGGCGCAAGCCACATGGCTTCTAGTCGCGCCTTCCTGTCTGAGTTTGTTATCCCTCTCTTCACCAGGAGTCTGCACGCCTGCTGTCAGTATCAGAGGATAAATAGGGCAGGAACAGGGGAGTAAGAGAACAGGGACTAGTCAGAAGGCTCCAGCCAGGAAATTGAGCCATCATTCCCTTGCCTGACTTCTGGAAAGTCACTTAATGCCTCTGGGCTGCAGATCCTGCCCTCTGAAGCAAGGACAATGGGTCAAGACCCTGTGGCAACACTGATGCAGACACGAGATGCTCCCCAGGCTCCCGGATGAAGACAGACAAACAGAAGGATCCTTTTGTAGTGGTGAGACTTCAGCTCACACCGCCCAGGCTGCCACAGGGAGACTTGATGCAGCTACTTCTGCAGATGCACCTGCAAGGCAGGAAAGTGAGGGGCTCTGGAGGGAGGACAGGAGCCGGAGGGAGTGACAGCTCAACAGCTGTCGGTTACAATCAATGCCTCAATGCCACTCTCTATCTGCTGGCAGGCCTGCAGCGGCCAAGGCACTGGAAAAAGGCAAGATCATTACAGGACTGGATGGAAGGGCTATCTCTGCTCAGTTGTCCTGTCTGTTTTCCTTAAGCCAGAGTGGGTTAGATCTCTAAGCCCATGGGGAAATTCATACTACTAGGGCTGTTTTCTGGAAAACAAAAACAAAAACAAAAAAAATTATGGACTGAGTTCCAAGAAGACTGGCCTTATGGACTAGGAATTGGAAGCTTTCCATTTAGTTCCGATATCTGCTACTTACAGTGTGCTTGAGCAAGTCACTTCCATTCTTAGTTTCAGTTTCTGCATCTGACGATAGTAACAATTTTTAATTTATTGAGCACGTATTATGTGTGCTAGGTGATGAGGTGGATGTTTAATATGCATTCTCTGTAATATCAGTCCTTTCTACCTCATGGAGATGCTGTGAGGATCAAATAAAAAATATACTTCCTCAAAAACTTAACAGAATTACCAACGAACCAGCAATGTTACTCTGAGGTATACACCTCCAAATAATTGAAACAAAACAAGCCACTCAATAAAACACTTGTTATGAATGCTCATAGCAACTTGATTCAAGTAGCCAAAAGGTGGAAACAACCCAAATGTCCACAACTGTAAACAAGCCATAGTATATACAGACAATGGAATATTACTCAGCCATAAAAAGGAATGGAGTACTGATACATGGTAAAACCCGCATGTCCCTTAAAGACATTGTGCTAAGTGAAAGAAGCCAGACACGGCATCCCATGTTTTCTGACTTATTTTATATAAAATATGCAGAATAGGTAAATCCATAGAGACAGAAGAGATTAATGATTACCAGAGAATCATGGGGTGTACTTCTGGAGTCACAAAAAAAAATTGAAAATAGAGACTGGTGGTGGCTGCACAACATTGGGAATACACTAAATGCCACTGAATTGTACACTCTAAAATTGCTAATTGTATCTTATGTGGACTTCACCTCAGTAAAAGATAGAAACACCTGTCCCTGTGGAAGTCTGTGCACTGTTTAAAGTCATGGCTCAGGAGCACAGTTTCCATGTGGAGCACCCTCTGCAGGTTGTTTAGCTTTTTTGGTTTTTGATTATTTACAAATAAACAACCGCCAGCTAACTCATTCCTCTAAAATGAGAAGGAATGGGGGCAGCTTGCCTTAACTTTCCCACACAAGCATATTGCAGCCATGCTCCACTACATATGGTTGAATTCAGCCTCCTGGGTCAGTGTTGTTGCCAAACTGCAGAGGCATATGTTACCCATGCATACACTGATGTGCCCACAGGCTGTGGTGCTCGGGAGCACACAGTTCCCACATGGAGCCCCCTCTGCAGTAAGCAAATGTGCCCAAGAGCTCCTAATTGACCCATCTCAGGCAATGGAGGATTATCAGTGAACATGATGAGTTTCTATTAGCACCAAGCCACTTCCTACACAGCAGTGCTTCATCACGGCTCCGATAAGGCAAGACAGGCTCCAGAGACAATAGCAAGCAGCAGGCCAGTGGAGAGTGGGAGGCTGCAGAGGCAGCGGCCATAATGCATTATGCAGGAGGGATTTGCTTTCAGCTAATTAATAGTGTGCCACACTCCCTGGCTCCTTCTCCCTAGCTGATCTCCAAGCTGATCTCCACTCCTGCCTCCCTTCAGGAGGGTCCCTGGAGAAGCAGGGATAAGAAGGGGAGCCAGGGCCTGGTAGGGATGGATATGCACCATGGGAAGAGGGGTGGCTGAATCATTGCTGCTCTCAGCACTCTGGGACTGGTATCCAGGCCTCCTCCACTGATTGCACTGGGTTTTATACTTTACATAAAGATCCCAGCAGGGCTGAGCAGACAGCGCAGTGTTGTGGTGTTCCTGACTCATCAGGCAAAGGCTACTTTCTTAGACTGCCAAGGAGGAGGAGTCATCAGCTCTCTTATATTCATCCCCCATTCCTCGTCAGGACACAGAGGTCTAGCAGGCACCTGGTCACCAACTCTGGATCAGCTACCTTGCTGCTTCTGAGGTCACAGACCCTAATGAACCTAGATAAATTGGACCAGGTGACCCCTTTGAATTGCAAAGCTGAGAGAGGAAGTGAGTGCATGCCACTGGGCTCCTTTGCCCTGGGTTGGCACTGCAGTTACCACATGAACTGCCAGAGGCCCTGCCAGCAGCACTCAAGGTTCCCTCGACCTAGTGGCCAAGCCCACTCAACTCCCGGATGCCATGGGCCTTAGATGATGGCTCCTTCGTGTCTCCTTGCATTTCCTTCAGGCCTGGGAGGTACTGAGGCTTCATGAGAAGCTGCTGGCAGCTGACGGCTGAGCCAAACTCAATGGCTGCCATGTGGTTGCCTCGATCATGGCACAGACAAGGGTCTGGATGAGGTTTTGTGGGAAAGGAGAGGGAGCCAGTACAAGCCAGTCAAACTGCTTGACCCATCGCCCTCCCCTACACATGTGAAAAGACATACACACACGCGCACACACACTCATCTCTGTATACAGAATACAGAAGAGAGGAGAGGGTTTGTCAGAGGTGGTCCTCTGTAGTTGGAGTGGCATCCAGCTTAAAGCCAGGAGAGGGAAGAAGACAGGAGGAAAAAAAAAAAAAAGAAGAAAGAGGAGGAGGGAGGGGAAGTAACCATGAAAGAAACAAGAAAAAATAGGAACACAATCTGACTTGCCTTTACCTACAGCCAGCTGGTGCTCCTTCCCATCCCTTCATCTATGTTACATTAGAAGAGGGTCTCACACAGCAGAGAAGACACTAGTTAAAGCATCAACTTTGTGCCTGCACCCCAGTCACTTCTTCCACTTACTTAAAATGCTGGCTGATGATATCCCCACACATCTCTGAGCCTCCAGAGGTTCCTCCTAGGTTCCCAGTCTAGGGTTGCAGACACAGGTCTCTAATGATAACAGTATGATTAGGTAAGCACATCTCTCAGCTACTAACCTTTCAATTCTTTATTTCCTTCCAAATAACAGCACTTGTTCATGTCAAATCCCACTAATTGGTGATGCTAGCTCCTCTTCTTCTACAAATCCACAGTAGCCAGCTACAGACCAAGGCCTTTCCGACTTAGAGGACGGCCTCCTGCTCCCTGATTCCTCCCACTCCTCACTGCCTCCTCCTCGGCTCCCTTTCTAGTCATGCCTGCGGCTCTCTTCCCTCCTGTTGAGGCAAGATGGTGTGTCTGGCAGCTGTTAACTCAGTGCAGTTTATCAAACTGCTATCTACAATGTCCTAGGCATGGGTGCAGAGCCGGGGGAGCTGTTCCTTCAGTAATGTCAGTACAAACCAGGGCCAAAGTCAAAGAATTGGGCAAGGATACAGAAAGAAAGAAAAGGTTAAAAAGGAAAAGCCCTCCTCTTATGTACCCTCCAGGTTTGGTTTTCATGGAAACCTGGTTCTGGCGGACAGAGAGGACAGCGTAAGACAGGCCCGTTGCAGTAGGTAGGGTGGGTCCTGCTGTGGCCTACCACGATCTGGCAGGAAGCTGGACGCCACATGGAGACCCCAGGGGCAGATCTTTTGGAGTTGAGGCTTTCTGGGAGAGCTGTTTTTCAACTCGCATTCCCAGGTGGGGAGAGCTGACTCTTTCAGACAAGTATGGGTTGTAATGCAGGTCTCAGGGCAAATGCTGAGTGCCTCAGTGGCCACTCCTTTCCGCCATTGGTGAGGAGGGAGCCTTGGCAGCAAAAGAAGCATGGATGGTGAGGAGTTGGCAGTGGCTGTGAGAAGCCCAGGATAATCTTTCTGTATATTTCTCTGAGAAGGATCACTGACAACAGCTCCTGGTGGCCCTCAGGCAGGTGTTGTAGTCAAAAGAACCCTGACCTTGGTCCCAATTTACTCCATCCATTCATTTGTTCATCCTTTCATTCATTCATTGGTACTATATGCCAGGTACTGGGCTTGTGTTTAAATCTCAGTTCATCGAAGATTCAAATGATTAATTGAGGCTGGGCATAGAGGCTCACGCCTATAATCCCAGCACTTTGGGAGGCCAAGGCGGGTGGATCCCTAGGTAGAGAGATCGAGACCATCCTGGCCAACATGGCGAAACCCCATCTCTACTAAAAATACAAAAAATTAGCTGGGTGTAGTGGTATGCACCTGTAGTCCCAGCTACTCCAGAGGCTGAGGCAGGAGGATCACTTGAACCTGGGAGGTGGAGGTTGCAATGAGCCGAGATTGCACCACTGCACTCCATCCTGGTGACAGAGCAAGACTCCGTCTCAAAAAACAAAACAAAGCAAAAACAAATGATCAATTGATTCAAAAGATTGAAATGATATAGGTAGAGGACCTAGTCTAGAGTCTTAAAAAATATTCATTCCGTCTTCTAGTTCTCCAGAAAGAAGGCACCTCCTTCTAATCCTATACCCCACACCCGAGTGATCTCCTTAAACCAGAATGCATTTGCTCTTAGAAGATGCTATTTCATTGAAATTGATGAAATGGGGAGCTGGAGAAAGAGGGGCCAATGGAGAGAGGGGTAGGTCTGAAAAAATGTAGCAGGCCAGATAGAAATACCTTAAGGTGGTGAAGTTTGAGAACTTCTCATGAGGGTGGTTGCTGGCAGGCAGATGGGGGAGAAGCAAATTCTCCCACAGGGTGTGTTTCTTAAAGTGACTGGAAATTTAAGAAGTAGGAGATGGGGGAGGGAGTGAATCTTTCTGTATCTTGATTGAAGATCAAAACAATTTCTATTCTTGCAAATTCCCTTAGAAATACAGCCTCATAGGGATTGGGAAAGGAATTTATTTCTTCACAAAGCTTACCAAGCAGCCTGGCTGGGAGCCATCTGGCAGTTTTCCCAGCAGGAAAGTTATGGAAGAAGCAACAGTGCCCCCCAAGAAGCTGCAGCAGAAGACATAGGGACATAGGGAGATGGGTATGTGAGTTCCTGCCCCAAGGAACCCTACAGCCAAGGGGCTTTCCCAAGATGCAAACAGGCAGCTCTCAGAGCTCTCCCTCCGGTGGCTGAGGACCTGACCAGTCAAGAAGAATGGCCTAAAACTGTGCCACTCTAGTCGGGACAGCTAGGAGTTCATAAAACCCCAGAGAAGCATGGTGGGTCTAGAGAACCATTTTTATTCAAGGAGCTTTGGGGAAGCAGGGAAATTCTATTGAAATAAACATGAATGTTTGGTAAGATAAAACGCAAACTTTGCATGATTTGTTAACATCAAATGTGAGATTTTGTCTTGAGTGGGCTGCTTTAGATTATGCTCCTTGATCACCTTGGGGTACACAATCATCCTTCTATCCCTTTCTGGTTACTTCTTAAAGAAAAGTTTGAACAACCCCTCTTTTCGGAGCTAGATGTTTAAAGATTATTTTAGAGGTCATTGTGTCCATCCCTCACCTCTGGATAGCACTCTCAAACCTGACTACACACTAAAATCATCAATCAATCAATAAAAAGGATGCCAGGCACCGTCTGCAGAGATGCTGACCTGGAGAGGAGCCTGGGTGTGGGTGTTTTCCAGAGCTCCTTGGTGGTTCTGATTCGTGGCCAAGGCTAAAAACCATTCCTCCTTTATTTGGCTGAGTGTGGTGGCATGCACCTGTAGTCCTCGCTACTTGGGAGGCTGAGGTGGGAGGATCACCTGAGCCTTGGAGGTTGAGGCTACAGTGAGCCATGATCGTGCTACTGTACTCCAACCTGGGAGATAGAGTGAGACCCTTTCTCAAAAAAAAAAAAAAAAAAAAGAGAGAGGGAGAGAGAGAACCATCCCTCTTAAATGAAGGGCTGTACTGTCAGAAGCTTAGAGGTTTTGGGTCTGCTAAATCCCTACTTCCGTTCTTTTTCACAAATGTCAGGTATGTCCTCGCTTTTCTTTCCAAGCTGCCACCACCTACATTCTACTAAAATAATCTTCCCTTCGATTTTTCAATAGATTAGGACATAGGGTCCTCCTTTCTACCCACCCACTAGTCTCTGGACAAACACCCAAGGCAAGCACTTTCTAAGCATCTAGCATATGCCAGATGTATACTGGATACTTACAATTGTTTCAAAACCACCCACTGAGATAGGTGTTAGTCATCCCCACTCTACACATAAGGAATCTGAGGACCAAAAAAATTAAGGAAATGTTCTAGATTTCTAGAATTCCAAACCATTCCGTCTGACCCAAAATCCACTCCCTTTCCAAGACAACAATGATACATTGGCTTTCCTAAATAGATCCCTCTTTTTAAGAGGTTTTCTTTATCTTAAAAAAAGCTGTCTAACTATTGCTTTACCATAAGGACTATACACAGGCAAACAGACAATGGAAGAAACTAGAGTTAAAGAAATCTCACACATTACTAGGGATCATTATTCTGGGTCTTCACTGAACTCCAATGGAACTAGAATCCAAGTTCTTAGACCTTTGGATGGGCACATGGGACATGTCATGCTTTTCACCTTAAAGAAATGTCCCCACCCATCCCAGGTAGGAGCTACCCTGTCTCCTTTGCTCAAGGGAATTCATATGATGCTACTGCTTAAGTGGTATTCTTGGTCAACTCTTCCCCCAACTCCAAACTTGATTCTTAAATTGCTAAGACTCAGGACATCTCTTCTGGGATGCTCTGTACTTGGCTCTTCGATGCTGACCTTTTCCATGACCCACTGTGATATGGTCTGGCTCTGTGCCCCACCCAAATCTTATTTTGAATTGTAGTTCCCACAATCCCCATGTGTTGTGGGAGGTATTTCATGGGAGGTGATTAAATCATAGGGTCAGTCCTCTCATGTTGTTCTTGTGACAGTGAGACAGTGAGACAGTGAGTGAGTTCTCACGAGATCTGATAGTTTTATAAGGGCTTTTCCCCTTTTACTCAGGACTTCTCTCTCCTGCCACCACGTGAAGAAGGATATGTTTGCTCCCTCTTTTGCCATGATTGTAAGTTTCCTGAGGCCTTCTCAGCCATGTGGAACTGTGAGCCAATTAAACTGTGAGTCTTTTCTTTATAAATTACCCAGTCTCGGGTATTTCTTCACAGCAACTTGAGAACAGACTAATATACCCTGTGTAAGTAAAATATTTTCCTATCTATCCCCTGAAGATATTTTTCCATAGCTGTAGACAGTTCTGCACCAACCCTTCCCTGTTCTCTTGCTCTTCTTGGGGATTTGATGATTCCAGTCACCAAAAGTCCTGCTGTACCCTTGGCTAGCTTCTCTCTGGTTTAAGTTACCAGAGTAGATTTACTAGTCTTTGTTAAAGTCTAACTTCTTCACCTTTCATTTATTCAACTAAGGGTTAGAATGGGCCTACCACAGACCAGCACTTGGCCAAGCACTGCGCTAACTTTTGAAGGCACAGCGTCATTGCCTCTTTCCTCAGGGAGCTTCCAATCTATTAAAATAACCAAGAGTGGCTGCTGCCGAAGGGCCATCGCATGGCAGCCTCTCTACTAGGAGCCTTTATTCTTTATCTCATTTCATCCTCCTGATGGCTAACAAGGTTATGGTTATTGTCCCCATTTTATGAATGAGGACACTGTGTCTCATTGATGCTTAAGCAGTTAGCCCAAAGTCACAGAGCTAGTCAGTGGTAGGGCTGGAATTTGAGAATATAACTACATTCCAAGCCCATGCTTTTTCCTCTACACTGGAGATTCTATATAGCAGAGTGGTTAGAAACTCAAACTCTGGGAACAGCCAGACTTAAGTTTAGAATCCCAACTTGGCTATTTAATTACTATCCAATATTGAACAAATTAATTAACTTTTCTGAACTTCGATTTCCTCATCTGTAAAAATAAGGTATGATAATACCTATCTCAGGGTTGTGGTGAGAATCTCAGAAATGGTAGCTGGTATTTTAGCTAACTTGGAGCTAAACTATTTTAGAGCCAATATCTAGGACTGGCATGTTAGAGCTAATATCTGGGTCTGTTCTCTCCTGCAGTCATGTAATTTCCTTAATAGCATCCTGGAAGCTGGTCTATCTTATGTTGGTTTCTTCCAACAGCCCTCAGCACAGTCTGAGGGACACCATTAGTTCTTGGCTCATTTGCAGAACAAAGGTGAATATCACGTACAGAGTCACTGAATGGTCAAATCCTCCAGCCTTCAGGTTTTAGGTTATCCCCTCTGCCTCCTTCCTTATTCAAGTATCTCTCCCTGAATGACCCCCATTTCCTGACTCAAATACACTCATACCTTCTACAAAGAGGTCTTCTGGAATCCATCATGTCATCATCATGTTAACAATATCAAGCATGCAGTAGACACACAGTAAAAATAAGAGATGCTATCCATTAAAAGACAGAGGTTGTTCTCTGTCTTCTTTTTAAACAGCTTATTGCTAAAAGGAAATTCTAAAACCCTCAGGCATCTTCTAGAACTTGGAAGTTGAGGTCTTTCTCCTACTGCAGTTCAAAGAAAACAAGTATTTCTCCAGCTCCAACATCTTCATGGCTCTCATCCTTCTGGAAAGAGGACACTCTCCATGATGAGGACTTCTAACGACCCTTTGGTGCCAAGGGAATAGGGAAAAACATCTCTCTTGGAAGCTTTGGGACACCATTGTTGGGTGCCAATGTAGCCAAGACTTTCCACCGAAACATCAGACTAGGAAAAACTCCCTCGCTGGCATCAAGAGTTTTCAGGATGGGCCAGCAGCAGGGTCTGGATTATATAATATCACCGTGGTCATCTTTCTGTTGACCTCTGTATACTCAATTCAAGAAATCTGGTTGGATGGATTTTCAGTCATACCCTCTTGCCCTCCACCTTCCCTGAGTTATCTGGGATCAGAGGCTGGGTCATGAAAACAAGGGTTGTTGAGTCTTGTGAGGGATAAGGAGGAAGGAAGGGGTTGGTGGCCACAAGAACGTCACTGTGTCTTTGCTGGTGGGAACTTGAGTCAGAAGGGACTTCGTTTCTCCCAGACAGGGTGGGTCCAGCATCAGAGGCAATGAACTTTGCCTAGTGATTGTGGCTTAACCTGTACTTTTCTGGGTAGGGAGGAAATAGCAGTGGCCTGAACCCCTGGAAAGTCTAAAGGTTTTCCTGGCCTGGTTGGTGGTGGTTTTTCCACCCAGCATTGAGTATTGAAGACAGACAGACTCTGTGGGGAGCCAAAAATACAATTCCTTTCATAACCCTTTACTGACTGCCTACTAAGTGCCAACGCATTGTGTGCCCAGCTGCGACAGGGGCTACAGAAATGCATGACATTTTCTCTCTCTTTAGTCTAGTGACTGCATAGTGCTGGCTAGACACCCCCTAGAAGACACTGGTGTCCTCCTTCACATGTGGATTCCCTCAGCAAGCAATCTGGTGGACATCAATATCTCATTCTTGGCTTCCCATGTTGAAGACAAACTCTGCGGGCCTAGATCCAGGAACCAGGCAAACAAAGCAGCAGTGGTCAAAATGGAGGTAAAAACCTCCACTAAAGGTTAGAGAAAGGAACTTTTGAACAGTGAGTGATTCCCTGGAACTCTGCCTCCTGAACTGGTCCCAATCGTCCCTTCCCTTCCTTCCTTCATCCCATGCCTGCCTTGAAACCGGATGGACAGCGAAACACCTGGTGCACATCTCACCGCTTTAGAAATGGCCAAAAATCCCATGGAGATACTGCCTTTTTAGTGGTGCCTGGTTGGGAAGAATCCTGTCACTATTTGGTTCCCAGACTTTACTAACTTTCATTGTTAGTAAATGCAGAATTAGTCAGCATGCTGGAATTAAAAAAAATAAACATCTGTACTCAGTGGTGAATCTGTCCAGGCTATCTAGGCTCATTTAAAAGTGTTTCCCAGGCTCGGTTGCCAAGATCAGTGTCCTCCATTGAAAAGTGACTGCTTTCTGGACTCAAAAATGACTAGAACGTTATCCATGTGTTATTCATAAGCATTTTCACAGTCAGGCCATTCTGCTTCACTCATGAGGTCAGAGTTCGCTGCATCCAGATCTGCTTTATTATAAGCAGGCATTATTCTTTGTGTCTCCAGCACTTAGGATCATGCTTGACACATAGTATATGCTCAAATTTATTAAATGGAAATGAAATATGGGTGGGCTGAGGAAGAGAACCCCTATACCCCAGCCCCCTCTCACCTTTGAACTCCCCTGCCCCCGAATTCAGGCAGATAGGACAATGACAATTGAGTTTCATCTTAGTTGAGGCCAGCCCAACAGCAAGGTAGTCATTGCCCCTCCACTCTGCCAATCCTCTGTGCTAGAGTCAGAGGAAAGTGTGTGTGCTTTGAAGTCATGTAGACCAAGGTTCAGATCCTTGTTTTGCCACTTACCAGCTGGTCACTTTATATTACTAAAACCCTAATTCCTTGGCTGAATGCAGGGTCAAAAACTAAAGAAATAAAAATAAAATAATAAAAATTAATTAATTAATCCTGACAGAATGAGGTGACACAACAGAGGCAGGTCAGAGTCACCGCCGCCGCCATGAGCTGTGGTAACCAGTGTGAGCTTGCCGGCTAGAAGAATAGGAAAAAGCAGAGTGACTCAGTTAAGGGAAAACGCCGAGATGACGGGCTTTCTGCTGCTGCCGCAAGCAAAGGGGCTCAGAGACCAAGCAGCAGAAGCAGAAAAAGGCAAACAAGAAGAAGGAGGAACCCGAGTAGCTTTGTGGCTTCGTGTCCAACCCTCCTGCCCTTCGCCTGTGTGACTGGAGCCAGTCCCACCACGGTCACGTTTCCTCCTGCAATGCCCGCAGGTCACAGCACCCATGGTCTCTTTTTGCCCTGAGTCTGCAGCGGGTCCTTTTTGTGCTTCCTTCCCCTCAGGTAGCCTCTCTCCCCCTGGCCACTCCCAGAAGTGGCAGGTAGGGGCGTACTCCTTCCCTGTGTTATTTTATTCCTGTGGGGCTCACCCCAAAGTATTAAAAGTAGCTTTGAAAAAAAAAAAAAAAAAACTAATTCTAATGCAAAATATCTACTGTTATCATTGATAACATAAGCAAACCACCTAGTCTATATTAGGTGGTCAGAAAAGGCTCATTCATTAAGTTTCATCTTTTTGAAATCTCTTCTTAAATTCTGAGAAGAGTGGGTCCCTGACAAGGCCCTTTCTGATAGCCCTCATGCTAAGTCAACAGCTCAAACCTACTGGAGAAACCAAAAGGACCATCTGCCTCGACACCTCTAAATTCTTCAAATTCAAGTCATCTCAGGGTTTCTCAGTTGGTATTTTTTTAAGATAGAGGTGTTTCTTTGATGTTGACATAAGCCAGTTAACATAGTTGAGGAGAGAACATTTAGGACACATGAGTTTACCTAAACTACCAAGATTCTGTGTGATCCAAATTATAATGGTTCTCAAATGTTTTCTTCTAGCCTCTAAAGCCCAAATTCAGATTCATATGTCCAATGGTCTACATGCATCCCCAAGGGGATGCCTAGCAGGCATCTTTAACGGCATATCCAAAACATAACTTTGGTTTTCTACCCAACTCGGTCCCACGTCACCTTTCCCATGTCAAGAAATGTTACCACCACCCACCCAGTTGCTCAAACTAAAATTCTAGGAATCATCCTTGACTTTTCCTAACTCCTCAAGCCCTGTCAGTTCTCTGTCTAAAATATAAGATCTGCTCTTTCATTGCACCAGTCCAATCTGCCATTACCTCTCCTTGAGGCTGGGCTGGAGCCTCCCTGCTTCCACCCTGGCCTCCCTTCTCCACACAGCAGCCCCTCCTACATGCTTTTAAAATGTAAATTAGATCCCACGCAAATCAGTTCCCATGGCTTCTCCTGCTTGAAACATGTTGTTTTTTAAACATTTAGAATAGGCAGGGCAGGGTGGCTCACACCTGTAATCCTAGCACTTTGAGGGGCCAAGGTAGGTGGATCACCTGAGTTTAGGAGATCGAGACCAACCTGACCAATATGATGAAACCCTGTCTCTGCTAAAAATACAAAAAATTAGCTGGGCGTGGTGGCGTGGTGGTATGCTCCTGTAGTCCCAGCTACCCAGGAGGCTGAGGCAGGAGAATGGCTTGAACTTGGGAGACAGAGGTTGCAGACAGCAGAGATCGTGCCACTGCACTCCAGCCTGGGCGACACAGCAAGACTCCTTTTCGATCTCCCGACCTCATGATCCACCCACCTTGGCCTCCCAAAGTGCTGGGATTACAGGCATCAGCCACCACGCCTGGCCAGGATTCCTTCTCAAACAAATAAACAAACAAACAACAACAACAACAACAAAAATTTAGAATAAAACCCAAATCATTTCCATTGCCTAAAAGTCCTTTCATGTTACAGCTCCTGCCCAGCTCTCTGACCTTGTCTTTCCCTGGCTTAGGAATGTTATGGCTGTGAAATGGGTAGGACAGAGTGAGCATCAGCTATGTGCCAAGTCAGAAGCCTCACGCACATCACCTGATACAGTCCTTGCTACAACCCAGCAAGGTAAGTGTTATTAGCTCTAAACTGGTTGTGAGCATCAAGTGGAAGTGGATGATGCTAGTGTATAAGTAGTGATCAACAAATGTTGGAGTCTCTGCCTTTCCTTTTGTTCCAGTGGTGGAGGTGGGCAGGACCTGTAGCCCAGAAAAGTCCACACTGCTTAGAGGTAGAATTGGAACCAGAGCCAGCTGTCCCTTGTCATGCATGCTCCCTTATCCACTAGTCTGATGACCTGTCTATAGGCAGAGCTGAGAAGGGTGAGTTCTGGCTCTCTAGGGGGACTTGTGGGTTGCTGAAGGAGTTAAGATGTCTCTTACCAAACCCTGGCCCTCCCCATCCCTGCATCTGCCTTTGTGGCTTTAATGAGAAATCCAGGCGCTTCACAAGAGACTGTACAAATAACTTCTAGGGCGCCACTAACTCATTCAGCAGAAAGAGACCCAGGGCTGCCAATGTTTCAGGGAAGATAAGTGAGTGGAAAAAAGGTGATTTTTATAGCGTCAGGCGGACAAGAAGGATTTGCGTGGTTGAGTGTGAGCTCCGCCCCTGCAGCAGTGCTGAAAAAACCAGGATCCGGGCTCCTCAGCCCCTCTTCACAATATTTGATTAGGAATTTGGGGCGGGACCCTGGTCTGGCACAGACGCGCACACTCTCAGTAGACTCTCTCACTCCTCTCTCTCTTCCTCTCTCACACATTCTCCAACCCAAGGAGGCCAGACTGAGGGACGTGGTCACTCTCTGAAAGGTTCAACTGGAGGTAAGTATAGTCATTTTACTTCGGATTTGTCCCTAGCATTTCCTTAAAAGAAATAAAGGAAAAGTGGTAGGGGATAGGGGAGATGGGGAGGCAGGGAGGGTTCATTCCTCCTTCTCCACATCTGGGCCATGACCCCAGGGATGCTGGAGAGTGGCAAAGACGGTGTCTAAGGGAGGGGTTCCAGCCCTGTACATTCCTCTTACAGTTCCTTTATGGGTGCTGAGGGGACCTCCAATTCTCAGGCATGAAAAAGTGAAGGACCTTCTGTCTAGGGAAGCTTCTTCCCTGCTACTCATAAATCGCACCACGCTGGGAGTGTGGGCATTTTGAAGGATATTTCAAGACCTGGATGTCCCTGCAATCTCTCTTATAGAGGGGTTTGGTACATAAATGCTATTATGAGAGAGGGGGAAGGTTTTGTGTAGAGTGTGTGTGTGTGTGTGTGTGTGTGTGTGTTTGGAGTGGAAGGGAGAGAATAAAAAGAAGTGTTGAGAACTGGCCATGTCCAGAGAGCTGTGGATTGAGGTGGGGATGCAGTCCAGGTGAGAGGATGGCCTCTGGCTTGACCTTCTCCACTGATAGGAGGGAGAGATCTTTCTCTAGAGTGGAGAAATGAAAGAACAGCAGTAGCTCCTGAGTAAACTTCCCCCAACTGATAGAGTGGCAGTCCTGGAAACTTTTGACCTTACAGAAACTCTGAGCACAGGAGGGCCTCTAGCATTACGGGAAACAATGTAAGAGTATGCAACCCTGAAGCAACATTGCTAAGAGATGGGGTGGGGTAAGGAGAGGCATAAGATCCCCATCAATCCCTTTCAGCAGCCATGGCTGTAAGAAGAGGCCAAAGTGGGAAGGGTGCACAGCCCCTAGAAAGCTGAGTCTGAAGGGGAAGGTGGCTCTTGTCTGCCAAGATGCCCAGTCTGAAAGAAGGAGAAATGGAGACAGAGGCTCACTGTGCCAGCCCTCCAGACAGCCACCTTGGTCCTGCAGCAGCCCAGGGCTGTGCATGGAAAAATGCTCTGTTGGCAGCGGGCCGCTCCATTCGTCTTCTCTCCTGGCCAGAGCCAGGGACCAGCCAGCTTGCCCAGGCAGTGGGCAGTTGGGTCAGCTTCTCCAAAACACTGTGGCTCTTTGTCTGAGGCCTGAGGCTGCCTGTGGGTGAGCCAGGGTGCCTGCTCCTCTGCAGCCTAGGAACTGATAGGATGAAGTGGGCCCAAGGAAACTGTTTTGAGGGGACAAAGAGGTCTGGGATGGATGGTGGTCAGAGGGTAACTCTGTTGAGTGTCACAGTTGGGGTCTTTCCCATCAGTTCACTGGATCTGATGACGTTGGCTTTTATACTCCTTTCTTTCTCCTATTTACAGTTGCCAACCCCAGTAGGCCCAACAGCGATGTGAGGGCTGTATGTGACTTTTCCAGGCCAAGAAAGGTTCTAAGGTTTCTCTGTCCAAGGGTGACACTCAGGAAGATGCCCACTGCCCACAGGAGTATGTCGTGCATTGGCTATAGGTAACCAGGGTAGGGTACCCAGGCCACACCTAGTCTCTTACCTTCCATACCTTTAGCTTCCCTCTCAGATGACATCAGACCCCACATTTCCTCTTCAGTCTGCCTTGTTCCTATCTCATTAGCATAACAGGCCCAAAAGCAACAGGCTACCAGCAATGTGGGGACCTAGACACAGAGCCTGGTCATCTAGGTGTCATCGCTGGGAGGAGGTAGCTTGGGAAAGGAGAGGGGAATGTCAGGATGCCACCTTAAGTCGCTTTCCCTTGAGCATACACAAGAATTTCCAATCTCTAGTTCTTCTTTTGGTGCCCCTCATTCATTTCTCTTGGCCCCACATGGCTCTTGCATGATGCCCATGGTACAGCACGAGAAGTGCTAACACCTTACTAGGCACCACGGAAGAGAGAAGCAGAGTAACTCAGACTCCACACACTGAGTGCCTGCTTTAGAAGACAAGTGCCACACCCAGTGCCAGGGTCCCCAGTCTGGAAAGGATTTGTAACTGCTCTATGAAGACCCTGTCCCAGCCAAGTTGCATGTGTGGCCACAAACTGCTAACCAGTGAGTTTCCTCACTCAGCAGACTGTTACAGATGATGGCATTTCGGAGGGCAACCTGAACCTTGTGGTGGCTGCAGAGGGACCACACTCCTCCCCAGACACTCAAGACCAAAAACTCCCAGCCTGCCCAAGAGACCAAAAGATTTTCCAGATGTAGTTCAGCTCTTCCCCTTTGATGTGTCAAGCGGCTTCTGGAGGTCTCCCATAGACATGGAAAGGGCTTTCTCCTTGGACTCTTAGAAAAATACGATTTCCCTGGAATATCCAAACTGGATTTGGGTTCAGATCTGAAGAGCATCCCACTACTATCCTCACCACCACACCACAAACACAGGGATTGCTGTCGGCTTTTCAGCTTTCCCACAGGACTTTCAGGGTGCTAGAGGCGCCTAAGAATCTGCCCCTCCAAAAAACATGCAGCCCTTCCCACTCAAAGACTCTGTCTGTGACTCTATGACCAGGGGAAAATGCACTTAACTCACCCCAAATAGCCATGGTCCGGCTGGACCAAGGGCAGAACCAGACTGGGAGGAGGCACCAAAGAAGCAAGAGCAAGGCTCCTGCTCTCAGATATTTGACACTGAAGTCAGCTCTGCATAGCTCAAAGCCTAAGGCTTGCCTACTCTGCCTCACTGCCTCTGTGGAGTCTCATTCATTCTGGCTTGCTCTGTTCTCTCCCTCTTCTCGCAGAGACAAAATGCAGTGGACCTCCCTCCTGCTGCTGGCAGGGCTCTTCTCCCTCTCCCAGGCCCAATATGATGATGACCCTCATTGGTGGTTCCACTACCTCCGCAGCCAGCAGTCCACCTACTACGATCCCTATGACCCTTACCCATATGAGATCTACGAGCCTTACCCCTATGGGGTAGACGAAGGGCCAGCCTACACCTATGGCTCTCCATCCCCTCCAGATCCCCGCGATTGCCCCCAGGAGTGCGACTGCCCACCCAACTTCCCCACAGCCATGTACTGTGACAATCGCAACCTCAAGTATCTGCCCTTCGTTCCCTCCCGCATGAAGTATGTGTACTTCCAGAACAACCAGATCACCTCCATCCAGGAAGGTGTCTTTGACAATGCCACAGGGCTGCTCTGGATTGCTCTCCATGGCAACCAGATCACCAGTGATAAGGTGGGCAAGAAGGTCTTCTCCAAGCTGAGGCACCTGGAGAGGCTGTACCTGGACCACAACAACCTGACCCGGATGCCTGGTCCCCTGCCTCGATCCCTGAGAGAGCTCCATCTCGACCATAACCAGATCTCACGGGTCCCTAACAATGCTCTGGAGGGGCTGGAGAACCTCACAGCCTTGTACCTCCACCACAATGAGATCCAGGAAGTGGGCAGTTCCATGAGGGGCCTCCGGTCACTGATCTTGCTGGACCTGAGTTATAACCACCTTCGGAGGGTGCCTGATGGGCTGCCCTCAGCTCTTGAGCAGCTGTACATGGAGCACAACAACGTCTACACCGTCCCCGATAGCTACTTCCGGGGGGCACCCAAGCTGCTGTATGTGCGGCTGTCCCACAACAGTCTAACCAACAATGGCCTGGCCTCCAACACCTTCAATTCCAGCAGCCTCCTTGAGCTAGACCTCTCCTACAACCAGCTGCAGAAGATTCCCCCAGTCAACACCAACCTGGAGAACCTCTACCTCCAAGGCAATAGGATCAATGGTGAGACCTTGGCAAAGGGAGGCGGGGACTGGCTGTCTATTTCACTTGAAAGACACTATTCTGAGTGCTAGTGGCAAAACAAAAGAAATAGAAGTAGGGGAACCAGACAACACAAAGGAAGCAACTTGACAAGCAAGCCACACCCCTGTACAAAAGAGAATACACTTATACTAAATAGCAGTGCTAAGACAATTCAGTGGGGAGTGGGTTGGTACAGAAGAAGACTTTCCAGGAGAGGTAAGTTTCATTCCAGGTCTTCAGAGATAAGCGGGCATGGGTTGGAGGGATGCAGGATGAAGCTATTCTGGGACGGAGGCTTGCCACAAAGGAGCCAGCCATTTTCACAAGTCACCTGTCAATGTAGGGGACAGCTGGGAAATTGCATGTGTCTGAGACGAAGGGGTCATGTGTCGAGAAGCAGTAAGAGATGAGTCCAGAGAAGTTTAGGAGGGAATAGTTCAAAGGGAGGGAGATTTAAGTTTCTGTCTTGGGAGAATGGTGAGTTGAAGGCTGGTACTTACTCACTGTCCCAGAAGAGGATGTGTTCTCTTTTTCCACTTGATCTACTCTTGTGTCTACAGCCTGGTCTTGCGTTTTGGTGTTTATTTGTTTTTTAAACATAACAGTTGGTGGACAAAAATGTGCAGCCTTTCAGAGCTGAATGCGGGACTTGTTCTGGTCAGTTCTTCCTGGAGTACAAGGAGCCCCTGGTGGCAGGGCAGAGATCCTTCCTAGGGTAACTTAAGCCGGACTAACACCAAGCCTAGGACACTGGGCTTCCTGTTTCATAAGCACTTCCCTGCAATGCCCAAAGGAAAAAAAAAAAAAGACTGCCTACCTGACTCTAAGAAATATTCATTTCAGATGGAATTATCTAGCTGATTTTCAGCTCCCTTTTGTCTTAGGATCTTGTATTCAGAACATGCTTACATTACCCCAGGGCCTCTGATGTCTTAATCCTAGCTGGAAGGTACTGAGCCAGCACTTAACCTCTCTTCCTCTGTCAGCAAAGTCCTCTTCCTTCTGGTGAAGGGAGGACTCATTAGCGACCACTGGTAAAGGGCTTTGAAGTGGAGCCTGCTGAGATAGAACAGCACCATCAAAGCGCTGAGAAGGACTGAGTCCTCATCCTCTCCCTCTCATTCCTTTCTCCCCATGTGCTCAGGGAACAGATCAGTCATTGAGCAAGATGTTAACAAGCTGGACAGCCCTCTGAGTGAGAGAGGCACCAACCCCAAAGGGCAATTTGGGAGTTGACAGTTGGGTGGGCAAAGCAAAGAGGCATCTGTCTGGACATTTAGTTTGAAGTGCCTGACACCATCATGTACAGCCTAAACTCTTTTTTATTAAAACCTCTCTTTCTTTGGGGTCTTCTTATTCCCAAGGTGGGGGTTGAGGGGTCCTCTAAGACATCTTGAATATGTTGCATGCTGCAGACATTTGACATTTCCTTGTGGCTGTCTATCATCACAACAGCAGTTACCGCTACTTACCTGCCACACACTCTGAATCCAGGAGCAGTCACATCAGAAATGTCATGCCGTATGCTGTGCTTCATCCAAGTTTGACCTTGAAACTGTGACAGCAAAGAGCGCTGTCACGGGAAAGAATCTATTAGCACCTACCCATACAATCAGAGAAAGTTAGGGTGGAAAAGGCTTCATCACAGCCTCTTATCATTCTGCCTTCATGCAGAACCACATCTGCCACTCAAATGGGAGGTGGACCACCTCTTCCAGATGCTTGTCAGAAAATAAAATTAGTGCAATTTCCTAAGGTCCTGCAAAAAAATTGTCTGTTCAGTCAAACAACCCCAAAATTTTCAGTGTCTACTCCTAAGTTAATTCTTGTGGAATTTAAGTCCAAGAGCCATGACTAGGTGTCGTTTAGTCTTTCTCAGCCTTCTTTTTAGACAAAATAACACCAATGCTTTCTTTTCCTTAAAGCAGTGAATTAATATATGTAAAGTGCTTTGTCCAGGGCCTGGCATAGAATTTAAAAACTAATGATAGCTATTATTATTAGCCTTTCTTCTTATTGCCACTTGAAAGTTGACAGGCAGTTTTTGTTGTTGTTTTGGGGAAAGAGAGATGCAGAGAAGGTAAAGCCATCTCTAAAGGTCCCCCAGACAACGTAGATTAGAACCGTGACCTAAAGGGCCTAGAGCCAGGCGTCTCTGACTGAGAATGGTGAGGAATATCTCTCTGATGCAGACCACCAGCAGGAAAACAGCTCCCCAAGCGCAGCCCCTTCTCCTACAGCAAACGTGAGGGACATCTCCCTGCAAACCAGTCAGGGACTTGGGGATGGGGGGGTGGGTGGAGGTGGGATTGAAACAACCTTCTGAGAGAGGAGCTAAAAGAAGAACAGGAGCTCAGGGGTGCACAGGGGACTCAGACGCGGTCCTCTCCTCCCCACTTCCCTCCTCCATCGGTATCTCCCTCAGTTTTTCCAGCCTGGCAAGAACACAGCTCAGAATGTTGTTCGGAAGCTTTGAGATCCAGTGGAGTAGGGCGGGTGCACCAGTAGGAATTTGGAAAGACTTATGTCAGTATTTAATTTGGGCTAGAAAAATGTCCTCCAGTGCCTCCACGCAGAAGCCTGTCCTATTCATGGGCTTGGGGAAGATGGTAGGGGGGGAAGGGGGAGGGGGTGGGGGGAAGGGGGGGTGGGGTGTGGCTCACAGTACCCAGTGTGTGGCTAGAATCCATATACACTGTGTGTCTAGCTCCCCACAAGTATGTCCCATATTTACCTATCCACAGCAGGGATCTGGAATTTTAGCAGACAGTCTGAGGGCTCCAGGCTGGAAGAGAATCTATCACAGAGCCTGCAGTTTCATCCTAAATAGGGCGGGAAGTGATACTTAAGCTGGGCCACTTTGCTTCTTCTCACCCCACTGCTCTGCTTGTACACAGATAACATAGACCCAGCCCAGTCTAGGCTCTGCCCCCAACCTGCCCACTCAAGGGCCACTTAGTCTAGTCCTTGGGACCAGAAAGGAAACATCCAAAAGCATTCCAGAAATTCTACCCCACCGGGAGTATTTTCCAAAGACAGGTATTTCCCAGTTTCCGCTGCTTTTCTCAGTGTCTTAATTTTCTTTGGGCCTAGATTTTCTGTGTTACGTCTGCAGTAGAAGTTAATTTGCTGCAACCTCACTTCATCTCATCTTTGTCTGTGCTTAACAGGGACTGAAAACCATTGAAAACGCTGATTTAAAAACACTTTTTTCATCAGCCTCTTAAATTCTTCACACTGTCTTTCTTGGAACTGTCTTCTTCATAACTATAACCTCCCCCAATGGGAGCCCTCATGGTCACCCCTAAGAATAGAGTTAGAAAAGCCCCTCCCTCTCCTGTTGCCTGGCCCCAGGCTGACACACCTCCTGACCACTGCTGCAAGCCGAGGGATGCCTCTGGTACAAAAACGGCATGCCCCAGCTCTGGGTCTACCCAAGTATTACAGCTGCTAGGGATGTGTCCATGGACAATCCTAACCTCAAGACCCAAAGGGTAACTTTATTCAAACCCCCTTTGCAGAGAATGATGACAGGAGCAAGTTTCCTGAAAGCCTCATTCACCATGGTAAAGACAGCCCTACGAGGCTTCCTCAGCTTTCTGTGGTGACTTTTGCTGTCTCTGCTGGAGTTTTAGCTGAGTTCTTGGCTTTTCCTTTCAAGTTACTGACCCAGCAGACTGGAGGCAGAGTGGTTGATTTGTCGAAGAGGACAACCAGAGGGAGAACAGGGTTAATAGCAACAGAAACGTTTATGCTAAAACCAAGCAAGCAGAACTGTTGTCTCTATTAGAATTCTGCGGTTTAGGGGAAAATCTTAGGAGACTTTTTCTGAGGTTTAAAAGAGGGAGTAGATTGTAATCATATTAAATGCAGGAGGCAGGGAAATTATTTATTTGACTTTTGAGGTCCCTAGCAGCCCCAGTGCTCTATGAGTCTCCAGCTTCCTTTAAACTCAGAGCCTTGCTCACTGTTCCGGCAGTATTTAGAATGGAGACGTGCAACCCCCTCAAAGCCCTGACACACAAAGACACTTGTCTCTCGGCCCAGGCTTTCTCTCTTTAATTTCCTGCCACTTTTTCTATCTGCAAAGTAGCAGGAGATATTTAAGATTTAAGTCCTTCCATTTCCCCAGTCTTCTTTCTCACAGCAATTCAGCAAATCCCTCCCTCTCCAAAAGCAATCAAGTACTTCAAGGTGTCTACAGTTGGTCTTTGGCTACCCTCTGCTTCCCACTGCTGCCCACAGCTTCCCCCCCATGCCCCCCCACCCTGCCGGAAGGAAGGAAGGAAGGAAGGAAAGAAAGAAAGAGAGAAAGGAAGGAAGGAAGGAAAGAAAGAGAGAGAGAAAGGAAGGAAGGAAGGAAAGAAAGAGAGAGAGGAAGGAAGGAAGGAAGGAAGGAAGGAAGGAAGGAAGGAAGGTAGGTAGGTCCCGGAGGGAAGGACACTTAAGAACATTCCTGACCCTGCAGAGTAAAGTTCAGGTTGGTGGTTAGGAGGTGAGCTGCAGACGCAGGCACAGTCCTCACTCTGTCCCTAGTTCTGCCCCTAGTGGCGTCAGTCAGTATGACTCCAGTCCTGGAAAATATCGGCCCTCCACCCGCACGTTCCATTCCTTTTATCTGAACTGCTTCACAGAGGCAAATCTCACTGTGGCTTCGGGTTCGTAATCGGGGCTTCTCTCCCCGACCCGTGCTCCTCTTGTCCCCACAGAGTTCTCCATCAGCAGCTTCTGCACCGTGGTGGACGTCGTGAACTTCTCCAAGCTGCAGGTGCTGCGCCTGGACGGGAACGAGATCAAGCGCAGCGCCATGCCTGCCGACGCGCCCCTCTGCCTGCGCCTCGCCAGCCTCATCGAGATCTGAGCAGCCCTGGCACCGGGTACTGGGCAGACAGACAGCCCCCGTGGCATTTGGCTTGATGGTTTGGTTTGGCTTTTGCTGGAAGGTCCAGGATGGACCATGGGACGGAAGTCCACGGGCTCCCTCTGTAGTCTTCTTTCCTGTAGGTGGGGTTGCGGGGGGATCAGGGACAGGCAGCCTTCTGCTGAGGACATAGGCAGAAGCTCACTCTTTTCCAGGGGCAGAAGTGGTGGTAGATGGAAGGATCCCTGGATGTTCCGACCCCATAAATCTCACGACTCTTAAGTTCTTCCCAATGATCTGAGGTCATGGAACTTTAAAAGTGGAATGGGCAATAGTATATAACCGTACTTTTCTAACAATTCCTGGCTGGCTGTGAGCAGCGCTTGACAGTTCTCCCTCTGTGCTGGGCTGGTCGTGCAGTTACTCTGGGCTCCCACTTGTTGCTTCTCAAAATATACCTCTTGCCCAGCTGCCTCCTCTGAAATTCACTTCACCCACCCCACTTTCCTCCACAGATGCCTCTTCTGTGCCTTAAGCAGAGTCAGAGACCCCAAGGCATGTGAGCATCTGCCCAGCAACCTGTGGAGACAACCCACACTTTTGTCTGAGGGTGAAAGGACACCAGGAGTCACTTCTATACCTCCCTAACCTCAGCCCTGGAAAGCCACCAGATTGGAGGTCACCAGCATGATGATAATATTCGTGACCTGACATGGGAGGAGACAGCCAGCCTCAGGCTTAGATCAATGTATAGGGCTATATTCTGGCAGCTGGGTAGCTCTTTGAAGGTGGATAAGACCAGAAGAGGAAAGGCCAGACTTTGCTTATCATCAGCATCTGCAATGGGGCAAACACACCTCAAATTGGCTGAGTTAAGAAAGCAGCCCCAGGAGTTCCATTCTTGCCCAGCACTTTCTGCATTCCAAACAGCACCCTACCTGAGTTTTTATCCACAAAGGTAGAGGCCACATGGTTTTTAAAGCATGAGAAACATAGTTTGTCCTCTCCTTTTATCCAAGCAGGAAGATTCTATATCCTGATGGTAGAGACAGACTCCAGGCAGCCCTGGACTTGCTAGTCCAAAGAAGGAGGATGTGGTTAATCTGTATTACCTGGTTTGTCCTAAGGCCATAGTTAAAAAGTACCAGCTCTGGCTGGGGTCCATGAAGCCCAGGCCAAGCAGCCAAATCTTGCCTGTGCTGGGCATGAAACCCTCCGCTTTCACATCTTTGAGCTATATCCCCATTAGTGAAGATGGCTTTTGCTTTCTAGTTTGGCTGGGGAGCACTTAGTTCTTCCCATTGCAAAAGGTAATGTTGCCTGGGGCTTAATCCACCTGCCCTTTTGGGCACTGTTGGGATGAAGCCATCTGGGGAGTCAGGGGCAAGGACTGGTGGAGGAGAGTTAGCCCAAGTCTGGGCTCTGCCCAGATGCCATCACATCCCTGATACTGTGTTTGCTTTGAATCACCTTCCCTGAGAAAGGAAGAGGGGATCTTTGGACTATGTTCTTGGCTCCAGACCTGGAATCCACAAAAGCCAAACCAGCTCATTTCAACAAAGGAGCTCTGATGCGAGGGGTAAGGCTGCCCCCTGCCCCCGGGCTCTTCAGAAAGTATCTGCATGTGAACACCATCATGCCTTTATAAAGGATCCTTTTTACAGGAAAAGCATGAGTGGTGGCTAACCTGACCAATAAAGTTATTTTATGATTGCATTTGCAAGAGTGGAGTCATTTAAAGCAGACTGCAGGAGGGTTACTTTAGGAGGACCTGGTGAGGTCGCAGGTCACATAGACCTTGGACTGATGAGCCCTCTTTCTAATCTATTCTGTTCGGGCAGATGAAGCTAAGAGGAAAAAAAAAAGTCACTTATATAAAAGCTCTACTTAGCAAACTGTGTTCTGGAAGTTCTTCTTTAAGTCTAACTTCAATCTTCTCTACACATTCCCCTCCATATTGTCCCCAAGAGATACAGACTAACTGGGTTTTTTTTTTTTTTTCAACCCTTTCCACCATCCTCTCTTGCCAAGCCAGTAATTCTAGATCTGGCTAGTCCTGGGTATTGTTGTCTTAACTGCTTCTGCCCTCTAGTGGCAACTGTGCAGATCTGAGGGCAGCCAAACCTGCCAAAGCCCACTGGCCCTGGAAGAGGAAAACAAGCCTTTACCCTCTATTTGTTTTCTCATTCATCCTCTGTTCATATCTTGAAAGCCTTTAGGTGTCCGATGTTGTGATAGGTGCTTAGCAAATGTCGTGTAAGTTAGGAGGGCAGACTAGGCTTGTGCCTTCGGAACAGTCCACTATTTTCTGATAGGGAAATAACAACTGATATTTATTGGGCACTAAAATCTGTACCAAGCATATTGCAAATGTCACAACTCCATCTTAAGCCAAAGTAAACTAATTTGACTATAATTCTCTGACGTGAGAGTTAGGCAGGAATGCTAGTTTGTGAAACTACCAGAAAGAAGTCATAGCTCTAACCACAATCCTCTCTTCAAGGACAGCAGATGAGGCCCCTCTGCCTTGGATCTCCAGTAGAGGAAGATGCCATGTGGAGGAGACAGAGACATGGCACATAGGGCAGGAATTATCCAACTATAAGGAGGAATCCTCTGCCTCTCCGTTTTTGCTTCTTAGCAGCTCCCATGAGCATCCCAACCAAGACGGAGCAGGAAGAGGAATGGGAGCCAGCCCTGCTGCAAGGCTTCCCTTGTTTCTAAACCCAGTGCTTTGCAAGAAACAGAGTATAGACAGTCCCTCAGGCTCAGTTGACTCTTTTTCTTTAGCCTGCCATTTGATCAGTCTTATTATGTGCTGAGGGCTTTACTTATTTAGTACTCTTTGCCATTCTCTACCATGGATATTATTATTTTCACTATTTTACAGAGGAGGAAACTGGAAACAAAGATGCAGAGGTCACCCAGGAAGGACACATCAAGGCCAGGATCTGACCCCCGCCGTCTGTCTCCCCAGCCTGTCAGTTTTGCAATGTTATTTCCACTGTGCTGTCCTGAGGATCCCTGTATTGTTGGATTATTAGGTGTATGCAGGAGGCTTGTGGGTCACTGGCTGTCATAAATGGAGAAAGATCATCTTACTTTTTTTGGAGATGGACCCAAATCCATTCTGCTAGCATTCACAGTTCCTTTATGAATTTCCTATTCAAAATTCACTTTTCATCAGTAAATGTTTAGTGAGTGCCACTGAGCAGGAACTGGGGATACTGCAGAGAACAAAAGCAAACAGCCCCTGCCCTTGGGGGCTTGTAGTCCACTGCAGTGACAGTCCTTGAACAACAGCAACAAAATCACACTGAGGATCATGCAGTTACAGACTGAGAAAGGGCTGTGACGATGAGCATAGGTCTGCACGAGGATTATCAAGCAGCCTGGCCTAGATACTCTGAGATACATAGTAATCCAGACAAAGAGATGGAAGGGCCGGTCCAGGCAGAGATAGCAGCATGCATACACACCCTAATGCACAAGGAAGCTTCTGAGACATTAGACAGCGAAAATGGCTGCAGCACAGAGAAAGGGAGAGAATTTCAACTGATCACGCTGAAGCAGTAGACAGGGGTCAACCACTTACTGCCTTTATTCTCTTATTTCAGATACAAGTACAAAGAAACTTAACTACCACCACCTCAAACCCCATGTCCCAGGGCCTGCCCTACAAGTAGGCTCACAGTTCTGCCTTGTAGCCACTAGTGGGCAGCATCTCACCTCGCACCACCAGCCTTTTCTGAAACCTTTAAATTGCAGCCCACTTTTTCCCAACTTGCTTTTTTTTTGAGGAGTCTGGCTGTGTCCCCCAGGCTGGAGTACAGTGCCACAATCTCGGCTCACTGCAACCTCCGCCACCCGGGTTCAATCGATTCTACTGCCTCAGCCTCTTGAGTAGCTGGGATTACAGGCGCGCGCAATCACGCCCAGCTAAGTTTTATATTTTTAGTAGAGATGGGATTTTTTTTTTTTTTTCTTTTTTGAGGCGGAGTCTCGCTCTGTCGCCCGGACTGGAGTGCAGTGGCCAGATCTCAGCTCACTGCAAGCTCCGCCTCCCGGGTTTACGCCATTCTCCTGCCTCAGCCTCCCGAGTAGCTGGGACTACAGGCGCCCACCACCTCGTCCGGCTAGTTTCTGTATTTTTAGTAGAGACGGGGTTTCACCGTGTTAGCCAGGATGGTCTCGATCTCCTGACCTCGTGATCCGCCCGTCTCGGCCTCCCAAAGTGCTGGGATTACAGGCTTGAGCCACCGCGCCCGGCCAGAGATGGGATTTCACAATGTTGGTCAGACTGGTCTCGAACTCCTGACTTCGTGATCCGCCCGCCTCGGCCTCCTAAAGTGCTGGAATTACAGGCGTGATCCACCGCGCCTGGCCTTTTTGAAAAAAAAAAAAAAAAAACAGCATGTCACTCTCGCCCAGGCTGGAGGGCAGCGGCACAATCTCAGATCACTGCAACCTCCACCTCCTGGGTTCAAACAATCCTCCTGCTTCAGTCTCCCAAGTAGCTGGGACTGCAGGCATGCACCACCACGCCTAACTTTTGACTTTTTTGTAGAGATGGTGTTTCATCATGTTGCCCAAGCTGGTCTCCAACTCCCGGATGTAAGCGATCCTCCCGCCTATACCACATGCCTAGGCTTACAAAGCCTTTTTAAAGGATTACAAAGGAAACTAATTACATTGAAATACAGTTACCAAAATATAAAACATATACATTTTTGATATAATAATATATACGTTTCTTTATTAATTCGATAAATAACAAGATCTAGCAACAGGTCTAATTAATTATAGTCATTTCAAAGTATTGATGCATGTAAATGGCATATCAAACTATTTTAACAACTGTAATGTAATATAAAAATATCTTGGCCAGGCACGGTGGCTCACGCCTGTAATCCCAGTATTTTGGGAGGCCAAGGCAGACGGATCACGAGATCAGGAGATCGAGACCATCCTGGCTAACATGGTGAAACCCCGTCTCTACTAAAAAAGAAAAAACAAAAAAATTAGCCGGGCGTGGTGGTGGGCGCCTGTAGTCCTAGCTACTCGGGAGGCTGAGTCAGGAGAATGGCGTGAACCCGGGAGGCGGAGCTTGCAATGAGCCGAGGTCACTCCATTATACCCCAGCCTGAGCAACAGAGTGAGACTCCCTCTCAAAAAAAAAAAAAAAAAAAAAATCTGTGGGCTAGGCGCGCTGGCTCACACCTGTAATTCCAACACTTTGGGAGGCTCAGGCGCATGGATCACTTGAGGTCAGGAGTTCAAGACCAGCCTGGCCAACATAGTAAAACCCTGTCTCCACTAAAAATACAAAAATTAGCTGGGCATGGTGGCGCATGCCTGTAGTCCCAGCCACTCAGGAGGCTGAGGCAGGAGAATTGCTTGAACCCAGGAGGTGGAGTCTGCAGTGAGCCAAGATAGAGCCACTCTACTCCAGTCTGGGCAACAGCGAGACACCATCTCAAAAAAAAAAAAAAAAAAAAATTGTGATTTCAGCTGGTGACAAAGCCTCAGGTACTGCTAATAATACTACAGTTTGTTACTTTCATAATTGAAATGAATGCTACATTTCTGTTAGATGTATGAAAAACAAAGATAGGGTTTCTCATTTCTCTCTAAGTCAAGCCAAGGAAAGACAGGCAGAAACATGGATCGTAGAGGGAAGGCAAGAAAAATAGGCAAATCATCCCTTTTTCTCTCTATGAACACAGCGCAATCACTCAACAAATTTTTACTGAATGCAAACCTTGAGCTAGATAATGTGTGGTAGTTGCTGCATTTAGTATATGAAAGATGAATGTAAAGTTCTCAAGGTCCTTGCCATGGCATTTGATAGAAATAATAATAAATAACATTCGTTTTGCGTTAACCACTTAAAAAAACACCTAGTTCATTCAAGAACCCATGAGGTAGTTTGCTATAAGTACCAATTAAGGCATAGGGACAAAATGTTCGTTTTTTTTTTTTTTTCCAAGGGTGGGGAATGATGAGGGGTGGGGTCCAGGAATGCTGCAGAACAGCCCTAAGCTCCCTCTCACTGGGGGCGTGCAAGGCACTTTGTTTGTTAGCTTTGTTTGCTAGCTCAGCCATTTATTCTACTAAGCACTCAGATGCAGGGTCCACAGTTGACATATATCATCAGGAGATTCAGTATCCTGTGTAGACCTCAAACTCTCCCAGAAATTATTCTGCCTCGGACACACAGATGGGAGCCAGTAGACATGACTCCTGTTGCCAGCTGAGCCTCTGGGTACCTAGGCTACCAAGTTGTGCCCAGACAGAGCAAACACATTGCTCAATCTTGTGACAGCCCAAGTTTCCAGAGTAGGAAACTTTTCTGGAAACTAGGCCATGCCCATATGTGCTGCTAGAAGAAATGGTACAATAAATTGGACCTAATCCTTGCCTGGACCGTGTGGTCCAGGGAGCAGATGAAGGGTGAAATGAGTCCAGAAAGACTGGAATGGACAAAAGGAGCAAGCAGACCCTGCCCAACCATGATGGGCTCCAACGGAAACTGCAAACACTAAAGATAAATGAGCTGTTTCCATTTATGTGTCCAGATTGTGAGCTACACGTAGGGTAGAAAGAACAAAATTACATTTGACCCAGTTTAAGAAATAAAAACAGGAAATGGGTCAGAGTTCCAAGAGGCAATAAGAAGACCTACCTACATAAGCAAGAGCATTGGAAATCAGAGGGGTCAGTCTTGAACCTTCTTACAACCCACCAGAAACAGAGAATCAGCAGCTTTGTCCTTGTATTCTACCGCAATAATCCCCACATTTTCTCCACAGGTGTTCATCAGAGCCATGAGTCTTGGCAAAATAGGGCTCTGGAGGCAGGCAGAGATAACAACAGAAGCATGCCATCGGTGCCAGGCTTAGCTGGCAGTCTCAGAGGTAGATCTGAGTCAGATACCAAGACCAACAATGGCAGTTTGCACAAGACGGTGTGGGGAAAGCTATTCCAGGGAAGGAGCCAAAGAACTCAAGTCCCAAAGAAGAAACAGATATATACAGTCAAGGTATATACACAGTCAAGGTGTCAGGGACATAAGCAGTTCCAAGCCCTGTAGCAAGGGTAAGCCAGGAGCAGAGGGGATGTCCTTATGGCAGCAGGGGAGTGGACCCAGGATAGTCCTGATGGCTTTGGCCCAGTGCAAGTGTCAGGTGGTGTTTCCTGGTCTGTCCTCCCCTAAGGGGACTCTCAGCCCATAGGCACCTTAAAATTATGAAAAGCATTTCTCATTGGCCTCACTTATCATGTTTTCTGAGCCAAAAATTATGACACATTTTAATAAATACCTATGTTTTCATAGAACCATAAAACCTTTTTTTTGTTTTTTGAGATGGAGTCGTGCTCTGTCGCCCAGGCTGGAGTGCAGTGGCGTGATCTCAGCTCACTGCAAGCTCCTACTCCCGGGTTCACACCATTCTCTTGACTTAGCCTCCCGCATAGCTGGGACTACAGGCGCCCACCACCACGTCCAGCTAATTTTTTGTTTTAGTGTTTTTAGTAGAGACGGAGTTTCACCTCGTTAACCAGGATGGTCTCGATCTTCTGACCTCGTGATCTGCCCGCCTTGGCCTCCTAAAGTGCTGGGATTACAGGCGTGAGCCACCGCGCCCAGCCAAAACAGAATATTTTTAAACATTCATGTCCTAGAAGTCCAAGACATAATCATCAAGGACCATTTGGGGCCAGACCACCAACTAGAGACGGAGTTGTGTCAGTCCCAGTTCTTAGTTTGCAAACAACAGAAACTGAAATTAGCTGATTTAAACAGAACGAGAATTCATTTGTTTGTTTGTTTAAAGGGGGATGGCCTATCAGGTAGTTCTGGGAGGGCTCTAGACCAACCTTGAGGGCATGCAACCAGAAACAACACCCAAGAACCCAAGTTCATGCCCATAAAGACCCCCCACACCACGCTGGCACAGACGCGGGAGCTCCATTTATGAGAACTGCTGCTGTTCCTGCCTATGGAATCTGGAGACCACTGCCATCACTGCCCTACCCTCACCAGAGTGGGTTCCACAGGGCCTTTGCTTTATCATGTCATTAACTTTCAATTCCAAGTCAAATTGGCAGAACCAAGTCAGGGGCTAGTGCCCTACCAGCAAATGAGACTAGGAGGTGAGTATCTGGCAATCTCATATTTCATAACAGGAGTCAGGCTCTGTCTCACATAGTGGGGAACTTCCCAAAATAAATAAAGGGCTCAGATGCCAAATAGCCAAAAAATAGAAGATTTTCCTTTCAGGAAATCTGTGGAAAGGGTCTGTGAGGTGTATTCATCTTTTTTTCTTTTTTTTCCCCTTGAAAAAAAGTAACTGGTAACTGCTGTTAGCCGGTCCAGAGTGCAGTGGTGCAATCACAGCTCACTGCAGCTTTGACTTCCAGACTCAGCAATCCTTCCACCTCAGCCTACCAAGTAGCTAGGACCACGAGTGCCCACCACTATGCCCGGCTAATTTGGTTTTTAATTTTTGTAGAGACAGGGTCTTGCTACGTTGCCCAGGCTGGTCTTAAGCTCTTGAGCTCAAACCATCTTCCTGCCTCAGCCCTTCAAAGTGCTGGGATTACAGATGTGAACCACTGTGCCTGGTCTTGCATTCATCCATATACCAACCACCAAGACAGCTCTGTGGAACTGGGTAAGAGAGACATCAACAGGGGTATAGGATGTCCTTATATAAATTAGGACTGCCACATACAAACACCTCCTTCTTCTTAATCCAGAAACATCTCATCCTGGTGAAAGCTAACACTGCTTCGAATCTGGCTTCAGATCCACATTACCCATGTCTATTTGTTCCCTAGGGCTGCCATAACTAAGTACCCACAAACTGAGTGGCTTAAAACAATTTTTAAGATGTATTTATTTTGTCATAGTTCCAGAGGCCAGAAGTCCCAAGTCAAGGGTTTGCAGAGCCATGCTTCTTCCAAAGGCTCTAGGACTCCTTCCTTGCCTTGTTCGGCTTCCGGTGGCTCCTGATGTGCCTTGGCTTGTCTTCACCTTCCTGCGTCCTCACATGGCCACCTTCTCCCTGTCTCTCTACGTCTTCTGCTTCTTATAAATACACCAGTCATAGCCAGACACAGTGGCTCACACCTGTAATCCCAGCACTTTGGGGGGCCCAGCCAGGCAGATCACCTGAGGTCGGGAGTTCGAGACGAGCCTGACCAACAAGGTGAAACCCCATCTCTACTAAAAATGCAAAATTAGCCAGCTGTCGTGTCAGGTGCCTGTAATCCTAGTTACTCAGGAGGCTGAGGCAGGAGAACCGCTTGAACCCAGGAGGTGGAGGTAGCAGTAAGCTGAGATTGTGCCATTGTACTCCAGCCTGGGCAACAAGAGCGAAACTCCATCTCAAAAAAAAAAAAAAAGAAGACACCAGTCATCAAATTTCAGGCCCACCCTCATTCATTAGGATCTCATCTTTTAAATTATTTTTATTTTTAATTATTACAGACACGTAATATTTGTACATATTTATCTTATGATCTCAACTTGACCCTTAATTAATTATAACCGCAAAGACCTTGTTTCCAAATAAATCATATTGTAAGGTTCTGGGTGGATATGGATCCTGGGGGGACACGATTCAACACACTGTACCATCTAACAGGGACTTCCGTAAGGCAGACAAAAGAGCTTCATCTAGGATATCAGACAGATGTTTCCAGGGCCTTGGGAATGGAACACCAGCCAAGCACTAAGGCCCAGGCACCTGAGACCCAGACCTTGGTGTATGATACCCTGACAACAGCAAAAACAGCCCAAGGAAGGCATCGTCCATTCACCAAACTAAACAACAGAGAAAAAGAAAAGGTTGGTGTATACAGGTGACAACTCACATTTATTTTTTCTTTTCTTTTCTTTTCTTTTCTTTTCTTTTCTTTTCTTTACTAATAGAGGTGGGGTCCTGCCATGCTGACCAGGCTGGTCTCGAACTCCTGGCCTCAAACCATCCTCCCATCTTGACCTCCCAAGGTGCTGGGATTACAGGTGTGAGCCACCACGCCCAGCTCACATTTGTCCTTGAGTCTATATCTTTCCTTACTTTGTCAATTATGAAACATTTAAAAACCTACAATGGGCTGGGCGCTGTGGCTCATGCTGTAATCCCAGCACTGTGGGAGGCTGAGGCGGGCAGATCATGAGGTCAGGAGTTCGAGACCAGCCTGTCCAATATGATGAAACCCCATCTCTGCTAAAAATACAAAAATTAGCCAGGTGTGGTGGAGCATGCCTGTAGTCCCAGCTACTGAGGAGGCTGAGACAGGAGAATCGCTTGAACCTCGGAGGCAAAGGTTGCAGTGAGCCAAGATCACACCACTGCACTCCAGCCTGGGCGACAGAGTGAGACTCTGTCTCAAGAAAAAAAAAGGAAAGGAGCAGAGTCTGCTGGCCCAGCACTGGGAATCTGGAGCTGGGAGCTGCCCGCTGAGCATGCAGCAACCGAACTGGTCCTCTTGCCAACCCACTCTAACACCCTCCATCAAGGAGGTGTGCTGTGGGAAAAGATGAGCTCCTTGCACCATTTTCTTGTTTTGTTTTGTTTTTTAGACAAGGTCTCAATCTCTTGCCCAGGCTGGAGTGCAGTAGCACAATCACGGCTCACTGCAGCCCAGCTAGTTTAAAAATTTTTTTGTACAGACAAGTTTTCCCTATGTTGCCCAAGCTGGTCTCGAACTCCTAGGGCTCAAGCAATCTACTCACTTTAGCCTCCCAAAGTTCTGGGATTAAAGGCATGTGCCACTGAACCTGGCTACCTTGCATCTTTTCTTGGTGACCTGGCCTAAGGAGCAAATGCCGAGATTAGAGGGCTACACTAGCACTCTTCTTCCTCTTGTAGAAGGGGGAAGAGAGATGGCCCTTTCATCCCAGGGTGGGACAGGCAGGGACAACAGTACCCCCAAAGTCCCATCCAGGGTCCACCCCAGAGTAGCAGCTGCAGCTATAATGGCTGTATTGGCATTTGTAAAGAGCGGTAGTGGCAGGTGCAGGCGGGAAAGCATCAGGAACAGGCACTGCGTGACTGCAGGTGAAGGGCAACATCAAGGGTGAGGAGGAGAGCAGTCCACAGTGAATGCACTATCATCCCAAGCCTAGGACAACGCATCAGGCCATGGCTCATGAACACTGAAGGCAGCAGCAAGGGTGGTTTGTAACACTGAAAGGACAGAAAGGGAGAGGTAAGGGGCCAGCACTTGTGCTGGTTGGGGTGAGGTACATCCGCTGATTGTCACATCACCAGATGATCCTTTCATTGCAGGACAGAACTGAATAGGTTGAGGAACCATTGTTAGAAACCACAGTAGTGCCACACATCAATGTTTCATGTGTTAGTTGAGAAACCTGGTTAGATTGTAAATTCTTTAAAGGTAGGGATCATATCATATGATTCCTGCTAATACTTCCCAACAGTTAACACAGAGCTGCATTCATAAGTTTTTAATGACACCTGTGGAATCATATTATTTGGGGACCAATGAAAAGAGTGGCATGAAATGGATTTAAGCCCATTACACACTCACCCCTACCACACACTTTTTTAATGTTTTTGAGATGGAGTCTCGCTCTGTCACCCAGGCTGGAGTGCAGTGGTGCAATACCTGCTCACTGCAAGCTCCGCCTCCTGAGTTCATGCCATTCTCCTGCCTCAGCCTCCCAAGTAGCTGGAACTACAGGTGCCCACCACCTCGCCCAGCTAATTTTTTGTATTTTTAGTAGAAACGGGGTTTCACCATGTTAGCCAGGATGGTCTCGATCTCCTGACCTGGTGATCTGCCCGCCTCAGCCTCCCAGAGTGCTGGGATTACAGGCGTGAGCCACTGCGCCGGCGCCACACCACACCTTTTTTTTTTAACCCAGAAAATATAAAGTGCTTTCACTTCTATGACATTTCTTTCCCTGACACACCTATGCAGGAAGGAGACAGGTATGAGACACCCTACTTTACAGACAGGGTAACTGGGACCCAGCAAGCTTAATTGACTTGTCTCCCTAAAGGCCCAGACTCAAGACGGAACCCCAGTCTTACTGGCTCCCCATTGAACTGTATCCCGTCTCTGTGTGTTCCTTATCCTCCTCCCTGACCCCGCCGTCAGGCGTCACTGAAATGCCCCCGACGCATCACTGCTTTTGTTCTTAACAATGTGAAACATCAACCAAGCCCAGCAGGTGATAGAACTGGACAGCAGCCAGGGGTCTGTAAGCACTGAACAGCCAGTCTCCACATTCACTGAAGAGAATGTATGTATCAGCATGTGGTATGTTTCTGGCAGGCAAGAGAATGCAGAAGGGGTGAGTCTCCAGGTGACAAGAAAAGACTTCGGGAAAGGGATTTGGGGAAAACATACAAGTCCATCTTAGTGTTAATGTGCATATATGGAGAGAACATTTATGGAATGCTCTACCTAACAAAAGGAGAAAGTTAAATCCTATTAAAAAGGGAGTTGTAAGTCCTTGAGTGCTGCTGTTCTAAAAATTTTTGAGAGTTGGAAATTTGAAGAAAAGACCTTGAAGAAAATAGAAATTCAGTCTTGCCAAGAGATTTCTCCCTTAGCAAAAATCTAGGAGCTAAACGCAGGACCCATCCCAGGGCCTTGAAACCATATCACGTTGTATTCTGAGTCTCAAACTACTTTACTAATAGGACTTTAAATGTCCTTAAGATCTAGTGCTATCCCCAGCACCTAAATCAAGAATGGTGAGCTGAGGTAAAATATGAGAAAGAAATGCTCATTCATTTGTTATTAATACCTAAAATAATATCAGCATTTATTAGGCAATTATGTGCCAGGTATTTTATCACCATAATGCTAGGAGATAGTGCCATTATTATCATTAGTATTTTTCACAGGAGAAAACTGAGGCTCGGAGAGGTTAAGTAACTGCTCAAAGTAACACAGCCAGAAAGTGGCAGAGGCTAGGGTCGATTCATGGTCACCTGTCTCTTGAGTCTAAATCTCGCTGCTACTGTGCCAAATTCTTTGAGTTTGTAGGTGTGTGTGCGCTTCTGCGTCCTGGGGCAAGAGAACAACATCATTCAAGATTCGTTAAACCAAGTTTACAATGTACGTGCTGGGGAACTGCATGCTGTCTTAGAGGCTGAGGCTGGCGCCCGTGGCCACAGTACAATGGAGGGGGTGGTTAATCTGGTTTTAGAGGATGGCCGATTGGCGATGGCAGACAGATCAGGTAACTGGGCCCACAGGAGGGCGCGAGCACGCAGAGGCACGAGAAGAAAAGGAAGAGGGCCTGAGCCCGAACTTGGGGAAATCAATGCCCAAAGCCTGAGGGACTCTGGAGGGAGGACGGGAAAGGGCCAGAAGTTCACCCCCGAACTTCCAGATTGCTCAAGAAGCGCCGGGCGGGGCCCTGCAGTCGCTCAAGCTGCGAGGAGGACCTGAGAAGCGGGGACGCCTTCGAGGTCCTCGCTGAGCTCCGGCGCTGAGCTCCGGCGAGGACCTGAGCTCCGGCGGCAGGTGGCGAGAAGGCCCAAGCCCAGCGGTCGCCCCGCCTCGCCCCTTCCCTGCCTCCCCCTTCTCTGAAAGGCCCCATTCTCTACCGCCGCGGGGGGAGCAACTGCGCTGGGAAGCCACCTAGCGCCGGGCCCCACCTTCCTTTTTTCTTTCTTTCTTTTATTTATTTTTTTTTTTTCTTAATACTTTTCGGCCAAACGCAGCGGCGTCAGACAGGTCTTGGATTGGTCCGCGCCGCCCCCGAGCCAGCCAATCAGCAGCTTGTTGCCAAGGTGGGGATTCGCCAGAGCGGGAGGAGGCTGCTGCGCGCCTGTTGTTGCCCAGCGAAGAAAGCAGACTTGTGAGGGCGTTTGGTGGCGCTTTCAGGTCCCAGCCAGCTGCTCGTGGGGATTGAGGGACGTGGGTGGGTAGCTGGGGGGTGAGAGGCCGAGGGCCCATATCCGGGAGGGAGGGAGCCAGTCACCTGCTTGCCTTCGCAGGCCCAGCCGGCGCTGTCTCCCTCCTCCCCGAAGCTTCCTTGCCGGGCAGGTTTGACTCTAGGCAGCCGGTGTGGGATCGCCTTGGCCGAAGCGGTCCCGTGTTGAAAGGCATTGCCGTTGTCTCCTTACCCTCACCACCAAGCATACTGAGGAATAGGGACCTGCGAACGTGAGAAGGTGCAAAAAACACCCAACTAACTTCTGAGGCAGACCAGGCTATGACCTGAAGACAGTGCTGTCTTGCAGTGTGTGCCCCAAAAGGGACCAGCTGACCTCGCAGGCCCGGAGGGGCTAATGAGAGAGTGAAAAGGGCCCCGGGAAGCAGAAGACGTAAATCGCACACCTCCGCGTGTAACAATAATGCCCAAACCGCCACAAAGCAAGGGTCTGGACGGTAGGGTCTCACTTTTCCAACCATAACTCAGTTACACAAGGGAGAAAGGGCGGAGGCAAGTCTACCCCTCACACATTCTCCTTTGGCCTCATATTCAATTCCCCAATCCTGTTTCTCTCAGTTTCCATTGTGTAACCTAGATAAATGCCTCCTGTTCTAGTAATGGCCATAATAATATTTAATCACATTTATTGTGTACTTTCTAAGAGCGGGGTACCCTTCTGAGCACCTCACAAAAATCAATCCTCCCAACAATACCAACTAGGAACTACTTTTATCCGATCTTAAGGTTGAAAAAACAAGCAGTGAGAAGTTAGGTAACTTGCCTGTTGTCACAGAGCTAGCTGTACCTAGGTAGTCTGTCTCCACCTGGGAAACCCATCTGACTTTGCTCTAGAAGATGTGGACATTCCTGCTATATTGCCAAAGGAAAAGGCTAGAATGGTTGCCTTTTAGAAACACCACATGCCCCCCACCCAAGAGCAGGACTTTCAGTTAAGGCCCTTAGGACTCTCAAGACTTCTCCAGACTCCCAAGAGATTCCCCGTGTGGCTTCACCACACAAAATGAAAACAGATAAAATGCTGAATTTTATAGCTGAATTTCACCACTATGCAAAAAAAAAAAAATGGAGCCAGAGAAAATCCTCCCATCTGTGCAGTGCTGATCCCCTGGACCAACCTGGAGCATGCCTCAGAGCCAGGAGAAAGGTGAAGTATTCATCCCCCAAACTTCACAGCTTTGTTGTATGTTTTCAAAATGGATCTCGCTTAGGACAGACACCAACTTTGAAGTTGGGCAATGGTGTTAAGGGGTACAGAAAGAAGAGGCTGAGAACCTGCCCCCAGCTGGTGTTGGGAAAGGCTATTTTCAGGGCGCTGCTTGGGTCGGGAGGGCAGTCGGCTGTTTCACTTCCCATTCCCCCGTGCTCTCACTCTCTGAGCCCTGCCTCTGGCTCAGTCTCCCCTACTCCCATCCTCCACCCCATCCTCCACCCTGCACCCGTTTCCCAGCTCCTGGGGCACACCATCTGCTTGTCCTCCCCCTTCCCAAGGGACTTAGCTCATCGAATAGAGACCTTTAAATAATGAAACGCCCCAAAGCCTCCCCACACTGATCCCCAGCCCCTGGCTGGGGTGTTTATTCAAAGACCAGGAGCTGGGCTGGAGGGCTGCCAACCCCACCGCCTCTATTCAGTTCCTTTCTTTTCCTGCTCAGCTGCCGGGCGGTGGCTAATGGGTCTTTTCTCTGTCTTTGGCCCGTCCGCCTGCCAGGCCTAGTGCACAGAAAAATGCAAACAAAAAGAACAGAACTGTAAGGAGGAAGCAGGACTTTGGATGTCAGCTCTTCCAGGCTAGGGGTGGGGAGGGAGGAGGACACCAGATCCACCTCACACTGGGAAAGGGACAGGGACGAGGGTGGAGAGAGAGGACCCAGAGGCTTGGCCTGCTCCTCATCCCAATGCAGGAGCCAGAGCATCTCCCTCTGACTCTGGGGAGCTGTGTGACCAAAGGAGGAGGGGGAGAGTTTGTGAGTGGGGAGGGGGTGTCACTTGAGTGGTTTGGGGCTTGGGCAGCATCCTCATGCAAATTAACCTGGTGAGTCACTGAAAGTTTGGTCCAGACACAAAGAAGCTGCTTCTCTCACCCGTGGCCTCCCTCCACTACAGCAGCCCCCCTCCCCAGCCAACCAAACAAAAGGCCCAAGCCCAGCGGTGCGTGAAGGAGTGAATGGGCGAGACCTTCCCTGGTGACGTCCCACCAGACAGATGGCAACAGTTGCCCCACACCAGTTGCAAGCCTCCTTTCATCCTTCTCCCAAGTCATAAAGGAGAAAGACCCCAGTCCCTCTAGAGCCCATCAGCATCTCAGGGCCAACCCGAAGGCAGGATGGGGGCTAGAGGGTGGGTTGCCAGGGAGCAGGAGGTGAGAGGGGAACTGACGCTGCATGTTTGGCTGGAAAACAAAAGTGTGTTGAAAGCACGGGCACTGCGGCCAGCCTGCCCATCTGTCCTCCTTTGGGGAAGCTCTGCCCCCACACTCCTCCTCAGCTTCTGGCCAGCTCTGCGCAGAGCCGGGGCCCCTGGGAAGGAAGACTTCAGTTTGGGGCAGCAGCACTAAGCCACAGTAATTTGGTACTTTATACTTTGAGGCTTTCATCAGGCAAACATCCCGGACCGGCATTGTTTCGCCTCTTCAGAAATGGGTCTAAGTGGAAAATCCAAGGCCTCTGGGACAGGTGGGGAATAGTGGGATCTGGGTGCTCTACAGTTTAATGATAAAGTTGGAGTTGTTCCAGAATGGGATTCTATTAAAATCATCCACACATTCCCGCAAACATTAAGAAGCTAGGAGTGGGCCAGGAGTCAGAAAACTCAGCTTCCAGTCTCAGCTCACCGTCTGCGTGTTGTGTAATTCTGGGCAAGTCATCTGGGTTTTCCGAGTTCTAGTTTCCTCTCTGTAAACTGGGGAGTTAAGAACCCCCACTGCCCTACCTCCTAGTGTGGTAGAGAGCAAGCTGATGCCCAATCTAGTGCCTGGTAAACAGGAGAAGCTGCGCAAGGCTCTCCTCTCAAGTTCCCCACACCCACATCTCCCAGGAAGTGGAGTGGGCATGGCACTTTAAACATAGTTCAAAGTACTTCACATCTATTACTTCATGAGGCAACTGAGAGTAGAAAGGTCTAAGGCTGTGCAGAGATCTTTTTTTAGAGAGTAGGGATGGAGGCTGAGCTAAGGCTAGTGTCCTCCCCGCACCCTCCTGAATCTCAGATTTTTGTCTCCCTTCTCCCTCTGCCTTCCATCAATCTAGCCTGACTTGGGAGGATTTAAGGGGAACTCTGGGCTAAGGTGCTAAGAGTTTATTTATTGAGGTCAATACATTCAGAATAAAAGGGAGTCATCCCTATGTCTTAATCAAAGGTTTACTAAAGTCATGATTCTGAGGCCATAGGCATGCTTTCTTCTAGGCTAAATGCTGCTGCTGTTCTTTCTGCAGAGAGCTAAGCTGGTGATGCTGGTGTCAGGGGAGGATAGGAAGCATGGGGGAGCAAAGTGGCTACCCAGAGAACACAGGGAACAGCACTTGACCCTCTCCTAACTAGCCTCATGCCCTGCTCTTCTGCCCACCCACCTGACCTCCTGTTGTTTGTGTTGGCCAAAGCTCCAGTGCCCAGAAGTGGTTGGAATGTCTTCTGCTGGGCATAAATAAGGTAGTAAAGACATGCTAGCTGCAAAGGCATTTCTCGAAACATCTGTCTTTCCCAATCCTTGCTCAAGCTAACCTCACCCATCTCTGATCTTTTCCACTTGTGTACCTAACATCCAAGCACTGATGTAGATCATTCTATGTAATTCCATTAGTTTGCATTCAATCCCATGTAGTTAGTGTTTTAGGTACTTTGATATATAATTTTCCTGTCACCTCCTTTGGACTGGCAACACTGCAGACCAATCCCTGTTCTTTCTCCTCTGCTCTCCTCTCTCCCTGTGCTTCTCGAAGGGACCTGTCTCTGCCCATAAGAGGGCACTTACTGCAGGACACTCATTACTTGCCTGCCAGACTGATGGCTGAAACCTCAAAACCATAAAAAATGGGTTTCAAGCTGCCAGTTGCAGCTGGCCCCATGCTAGACCCAGATAACAACCTCTGGACTCCAAGGCCAGCATGGATCCACATCAATCCCTCACATTCAAATAGCACCATCATCTCAACAAGTGCTTTTACATCCTGTTCCACCCCCCCTGGATATCTTTGAATGTCATCCTAGGAAACAATCAGTGCTCCGTTTTCTTTCCCCTGGGGAGGTGTCACAGGAGAAGCCTATTGGTCAAGCAGCAATTATGACAGCGATTATTTTCCTTTTGTGAAAACAAGAGAAGCCACTGAGACCTAAGCCTCCACCCTGAGCAGGCTCCAGTAAGAAAGGAAGTGGGTCACAGTGGACACAAGGAGTTCCTGTGTTTTGTACCAGGGCTGGGAAGTCAGCGGCTGAAAGTCCTGATTAGGATGATGCAACCCATCTAGCTGGCCAGTCGGTATTGAACTGGGATTTCTCCAATTGGAGCGGAGCAAAGGGTAAAAGAGAGGCTTCCCTAAAAAGTCTAGACTATCTGGTCTCCTCAGTCCCTCTGGCTTCAGCTTCATTCCCAGGTACTGTGTTAGATGCAGATGCTGTGTGAATGTTGGACAACATCAGAGGTGATCTCTAGGACCTTATATTTTAGTTGAAATATGACATACGCACAAAAAAGAAACCCATGGAATACACCCAGTGGGAGGGAGCAGTGGCTTCTTGCTATAAGAACTCAGCAGGTTTTTAAAACATCACTTAACATTAGGATGAATGGCAATGATTTCACAGGGGAGAGGTGATCTGAGCTTGGTCATAAGAGATGTATAAGATTGGGATGCCAGACTTCTCATCTTATGTAGGCTATCTGCAAAGTGAACTGTGGCTTTGTGTAAAAGTTTCTGGATTCCAGAAGACAAGAGCACGAAGCGTGACAAGAAGAAATAGAAGAAACCCTGGGGTTTTTGCTGTAATTTTTCTTGTGTATTCAGTCAGCCTTGGATTCAAGCCTGACTGCCAGTTACAAGCACTGTGCCCATAGGTAATTTGCTTAACCTTCTGAGCCTGTTTCTTCATCTATCGTCTAAAGGTAATAATGCCAATGCTATGGAACTGCTCTGAGGAGGCCAGGCATGGTGGCTCAAGCCTGTAATCCCAGCACTTTGGGAGGCCAAGGCAGGTGGATAGCATGAACTCAGGAGTTTAAGACCAGCCTGGGCAATATGATAAAATCCTGTGTCTATAAAGAATACAAAGGTTAGCTGGGTGTGGTGGTGCATGCCTGTAGTCCCAGCTATTCCGAGGGCTGAGGCAAGAGAATTGCTTGAGCCCGGGAATTTGAGGCTGCAGTGAATCAAGATCATGCCACTGTAAGCCAGCCTGGGTGACAGAGTGAGACCTTATCGGGGAAAGAGAAAAGAGGAGGGGAGAGAAGGGGAGAGGAGGGGAGGGGAGAGGAGGGGAAGAGGGGAGAGGAGAGAAGAGGAGAGGAGGGGAGAGGAGGGGAAGAGGGGAGAGGAGAGAAGAGGAGAGGAGGGGAGAGGAGGAGAGGGAAGAGGAGGGGAGAGGGGGGGAGGGGAGTATAGGAGAAGGGAGGGGAGGGAACAGGAGGGGAGGGGACAAGGGAGGGAAGAAGAGAGGGAGGGAAGGAAAGAAGGGAAGGATCACACATACACAGACGAGTGTATCATTTTAGCTGGACTGGAAAAACTGGAACCAAAAATACTGTCCTGCCTTCTTGGGAAGAGTGTCCAGGGGGAAACCCATGACAGTGTCTCTGTACCAAGCTGGCTGGATTTGGGGACCTTGGTGAAGATGGGGAATGTGTAGCTGTTTCAGGTCTCAGATAAGGAAATGGAGGCTTTGCCAAGATCTTGCCGTCCCCTCCTGGCCTTTGCCTGGGGAGGCAGTGCCGTCCATTTCATGGCAGGTAGACAGCGGAGGTAGACCCAGTACTACTTGGGCTTCTCATGTAGGGATTAGAGTCCAGGGTGGCCTAAGGTCCTTGGGGTGACTGACACTTTAGGCCCTGACCCTACCCTTTTCCTCCTGGAAAGAATGGAGGTTGGAAGCTTATGAAATGACCTCCTCCAGCCTGACCCGACAGAAGTGTCTGCCCTGCTCAGGAGGCCTTCTTCCTCCCTGGTCCCCTAACTGTTTACAGGCTCTCAGAAAGGCAGGTGTCAGGAGGCAGCTGCTGCTTGTGGTTAACTCCCCCTAGATACAGGAGCACCAGCCTTCCCCACACCCACTGCCATTGGCTAACAGGAAGCCAAAACAGACTCCCTCTCTCCGCCCTCTGCCACCCCAGCCAGTAAATAGAGTACAGGAAACACCTGGAGGAGCAGGCAGCTGGCAAGGGAACAGTCTGCCCGTGAAGAAAGGGTTTGCAAGGGAGTAGCTAGGCTGGGGAGGAGCTGGGGGAGGGAGTTAGGCGCTTAATTGCACTTCTCACAGCACCCACCAGCTGCGGGGAACTAACAGCTGAGTTGCTGAAATGATCCATCCCCCTATCATACACAGTATGATACACAGTAAAGGGATCATACACATACACAGTACACAGTAAAGGGATCATCCCTCTCTAGCACCAGCTTGCCTTGAGCGAGGACACGAGCAATCATACAAGAAAGACTCTTCAGAAGGCTTTGCCTCTTCACCCTCAGCCAGAGCTTCTCAACCTCTGTGAACAGTGTAAAAGTAAATCTGTGGTCCAGGCATGAAGACTGAATCATCAGTCTTCATTAGCCCACGTGATGTGAAAGCCCATGTAATGTGAAAGCTCATTCCAAAGAGAAGTCTCCAGTTTTTTTCAAACTTACCTAGATCTCCATCTGTGTCTGCCTATTTACTGCTTATAATTTCAAGTTGTTGAGGTTCAGGGTGGAACTGACCTCACCAAGATCAAATGAAGCCCTGCCATCAGCATCCACCCAAGAACGTGCTCACTAGTGTGTAGACCTTGTGCCGGGAACCATGTATGCAGGCTGGCTTAGCTTACAGAGCTCCCTTACTCCCTCTTAGGAGATTCCCAAATAGAGCACTTTTCCTTTTAGGTTTAGAGTGGGAGGATGGAGCGGTGGTGAGGAGGGGACACTTGCCCCATGGCTACCTGAGGACCACACTGTAGTTTGTTGAACCCGTATGTTTCATCCAGCAGTCAGTGTACTTAGGCCTGCTCCATGCAGAGTGGTAGACAAGCACATGGAGGTGAAAAAGGAAATAGAAAACAGTGGTTCCTGCCATGGAGGTGTGAGTGACGACAGTTGGAGAGGGGAGAAGGGCTTGCAGAGCCATCAGACATCAACTCAAAGCAATGTGCTGCCGGCCCAGTGGCTCACGCCTGTAATCCCAGCACTTTGGGAGGCCGAGGCCACCAGATCACTTGAGGTCAGGAGTTTGAGACCAACCTGGCCATCGTGTTGAAGCCCTGTCTCTACTAAAAATACAAAGTTAGCCTGGTGTAGTGGCACGTGTCTGTAATCCCTGCTACTTGGGAGGCTGAGGCAGGAGAATGGCTTGAACCTGGGAGGTGGAGGTTGCAGTGAGCCGAGATCACACCACTGCACTCCAGCCTGGGTGAAGGAGTGAGATTCCATCACACACACACACAAACACACACATACACACACAAAGCAATGTGCTGTGTTGGCCATAAAAAGTGTGAACAGTAGTAAACTATGTGTGTACCTCCTTAAGGGGTTCTGAAGTAAGAAGTATGTCATAAAGATGTGAGCCGTTTTAAACCATATGCATGAATGCTGGAAATCCCTGAGGTAAGAATGTATATAGAGGACAAGTGGAATTATTCAGGGAAGGCATCCTGAAGAGGCAGTGGTAAAGGAAAACAGCATCGATGCTGGAGACAGGCACACATAGGTTTTAAACCCATTTCCACCACTTTCCTCTTTTAGTTACTGGTGTCTTGCTTTCTTCATCTGTGAATCTGAGGTCCTAAGATCTCAGAGACTGCATTAGAGATACTGTGTGTAAGGGACCAGGCAGAGTCCCTGGCAATAGTGAGTGTTCAGCACACAGTAGTGCTCACATCCTAGAAGAAAGTGATTTGTGCCATGTCAATTGGCAAATTACAGAAATTTGCAGATGTTGGCAAAGCTGCAAGGAAAGGTGAGCAGGAGACAATTTGGTAAAGGGTTCTGGCTGGTTGGGCTACTGCACAAGGAGTTTGGGGTTGGAAAGACTGAAAGAGCCCTAGGATTCCCATCTTAGGGATACAGAATGGCAAAGAAAGTCAGCAGGAAGGGAATGGCATGATGAAAATAGAGTTTGCATGCTCGCTTCGGCAGCACATATACTAAAATTGGAACAATACAGAAATTAGCATGGCTCCTGCACAAGGATGACACACAAATTTGTGAAGCATTCCATATTTTTATAAATTAAAAAAATTGGGGGGAAAGAAAAGAAAATAGAGTTTGCGTTGTCCTAGGATAATGGTCAGTCCGGTGGTAGGGCAAGGAGGTCAGGGGGCTGTTATATGAATGTTTAACAGAGGACAAGACCTGGGTTATGTGCTGGCAGGAAATAGAACAGAAGAAATAGATTTTTTTTTTTTTTCTGTTCCATGTGGAAACGAAAATAGAATGGTAAGAGATCATTTAGCACAAGTGACTCATTTTACAGATGGGAAAACTGAGGCTCACGAAGGAGAAAAGGTGGTGCAATGATGTTATCTGCAGTCATTGTGGATTTTTCATGAGATGATTTATAAACTAAACACTTTCAAAGGAAGGAAGGAAGGAGGGAGGGAGGGAGGGAGGGAAGCGAAATGCAAACTGAGGCTCAGAGTGCTAAAGGGACTTGTTCAAGATATCGAAGACTTCTATTACAAGATATTGTCAGCCCTGAAGCTAGGCCCCCTATTTCCTAACAACTCCTACCCCAGTGCCATTTCCATCAGCCCCCAGTCAGCCTCCAAAGTAGACATTGGGAAGGATTTCTCTGGATAGAATCAGCGTTTAGTAGCTGTGGAATCCATTCTGCCTCTCCTGCTGCTGAGGCCAGAGTCCTTTCCTGGCGTCAGCCCAGCTTTCTTCTCTCCAGGTGGTTACCTTTTGGGTAAATCCACTTAGGGAGTTAATTGATAACGAAGGCTCTCCCATATTATGATTTAAAGTGTGAACACCCACATCCAAGTGACATTTACATTTCACTGAGAGGTGCTTAAAGACCTAAAAGCCTGCAAGATTCAGAGGACCAAGTTTTCTTAAGGTGCAATCACAGGTTCCTAGTGAGTCCCAGCTCAAAATAGGTGACTGGGCTTAATTTTTTTTCTTCCACCCCTAATCTAAATTCCTATCATCCACTAGCCTCCACTCTTGGCAACTTTGACATTCATTTGTTCAACCAGAATTCACTAGTACCTACTAAGTACCAGACACTGTTCAGGCAAGGTCTCTGGCCTACATTCTAGCTATACATTCAACCGAACATCATGGGAACTCAAGGGAAGGCCACATAGGCCAGTTTGTGAAGGGGAGATGTCACTGAAAAATGTGAACTTGAAAGTGTGAACAGTGAACAGTGAACACTGGAAAAGTGTGAACTTGAAAACCTGAGTGAACCTGGCTAAAGTAGGTGGATAGGAAGGGGACAGGGCATTCCTTGAGCAAAGGCCTGGAGGCTGCAGTCCCAAGCGCAAGTTTAACGGGTACCACCAGTTGAAGGTGGGGAGAGCTGCTTTTTGTCTAATTTTAGGGTGAAGAGGCCCCTTGTGTGCCCTCATTTCTATCAGGAACATGCCAGAATGCTCCTTCCTAGAGATTGTGGCCATAGGGACAGCCTTCCACTGAGGTGCCCAACGCAGAGATTCACTGCTAGCTTGGGGAGTATGGTTGAAAACCCCTACATCCCATTCCCAGGTGGCCCCAGGTACATCACAGGCCACAAGTTGGGAGCACACGCAGATATGTACTTTAAAAAAACAGCATTTAACACTTTCAAAAAATTAGTTGCCATCATTAGAGTTTAGGGAGATGTCAAATAAACATCTACATTTCAGGCTGCTCTTGAAAATTACAATCTCTGAAATCACTGGCCTCATGACTGGCCTCTCATGATTGCAGTGGACTGGAGCTAAGGAACAGGGGTTCTTTTCAGACAAGGTTTGAGCTCACTCCTCAAGTTTACCCTGGCTTTTGTCCAGCCAGCCTCACTTATCTACTGCCTGGTCCCACCCTCACTCCCGTGCCCATCAAATTTTAAATGGCCCTTCCCTGATGGTGATGTTAAGTAAAGCAGCTCTTGCTCCAAACTCACCCAGCTATTACCTCTTCTTATCTGATATGCCCTAGGCAACCTCTGCAGTTTACTGGACAAGAGTTGAATCAAGGGTCATTCTTGTTTATAGGAATGAGGGTGGAGAATGGAAGAGCCACTGGGAACAAAATGGCTTGGAGCTGCTGGGGCCCAGAGATCCAGGCTCACATCAGGGGAACGGATTGGCTGCATATCCAGGGCACACTCGTTTGTATAAGATCCTTATCCAGGGCCCTGGTAGCCTCTTAGACTGAGCTCAAACATTTTTCTTGCCAAAGAAGTGGTGTGGAGAGAAAGCCAGAGAGCTCAGGCTTGCTCTTCTCAGCTTCCCCATTTGTTTCTCTTCTGGGAAGGGAGAACCTGTGGGTGTACTCCACAGTTGGGCCGAGTGGAGGTAAGTAAAGCTGCTATTAGAAAACTTTCCCCACCCACTTTGTGTGTAAACGAGCACATAGCCCAGTTTGGTATTAATCCACAAGCAGACCATTGGAGCCAATGGGTTAAAGTTGCCCTGTGGCCCGCCAATAAGGTCAGATGCCTAGCAAGGATACTGTACACTTCTGCAAGAATGACAGAGGTCAGACATGAGTTCATTCAGTTATCAATCATTAATTCGGCAGGTATTTTAGAGTCCCTACTGTGGGCTACATATGACCCTAGAAAGGGCTTTTGGATTGTGCATATTTTCTTTGCCACAGCCTGGGCTGTGCATGTTTTTGTTTATTTTATTTTATTTTATTTACTTATTTATGTAGAGATGTGGTCTCACTATGTTGCCCAGGGTGGTCTCAAACTCCTGAGCTCAAGTGATCCACCTGCCATGGCCTCCCAAAATGCTGGGATTATAGGCATGAGTCACCACGCCTGGCCTGTGCATGTTTTTGTTTTGTTTTGTTTTAATTTTTCTTTTTTTGTTTGTTTGTTTGTTGTTTGTTTGTTTGTTTTGAGATGGAATCTTGCTCTGTCACCCAGGCTGGAGTGCAGTGGTACGATCTCAGCTCACCACAACCTCCACCTCCCTGGGTTCAAGCCATTCTCCTGCCTCAGCCTCCTGAATAGCTGGGATTATAGGCATGTGCCACCACACCCGGCTAATTTTTGTATTTTTAGTAGAGACGGGGTTTCGCCATTTTGGCCAGGCCAGTCTCAAACCCCTGAGCTTGTGATCCACCCGCTTCGGCATCCCAAAGTGCTGGGATTACAGGCCTGAGTCACCACGCCCAGCCCTGTGCATGTTTTTAAACAAAGGATTGAAAATCATCTTTGTAGGGAAGAGGCCGCAGGCTGCTTCTCGGATGGTGTTATCTTTAGCCATTCTTTTTTTTTTCTTTTTTTGAGATGGAGTCTAGCTCTGTCATCCAGGCTGGAGTGCACTGGGGTGGTCTCAGCTCACTGCAACCTCCGCCTCCCAGGTTCAAGCGATTCACCTGCTTCAGCCTCCTGAGTAGCTGGGATTACAGGTGTGTGCCACCACCCAGCTAATTTTTGTATTTTCAGTAGAGACGGGGTTTTACCATGTTGGTCAGGCTGGTCTCGACCTCCTGACCTCGTGATCCATCAGCCTCAGCCTCCCAAAGTGCTAGGATTACAGGCGTGAGCCACCGCACCCAGCCAGCTGTAGCCATTCTTGAAGGTACTAGTAGGTGCTATGATTTTAATAATGATTTCCTTCTAGTTAGCAGTATGCCAGAGTGTTCTTCTTCATTTTAGGACCTTTCATTTTAGAACCCTCTTCAGAGTCTTTAAGAAGATGAGGTGAATTTCTATTTAGAGCAACTATTCTCAGGCTGGGCATGGTGGCTCACACCTGTAATCCTAGCACCTTGGGCGGCTGAGGCGGGTGGATTACTTGAGGTCAGGAGTTCGATTCCAGCCTGGCCAACATGGTGAAACCCCATCTCTACTTAAAATAGAAAAATTAGCTGAGCATAGTTGCAGCATCTGTAATCCCAGCTATTCATGAGGCTGAGGCAGGAGAATCTCTTTTTTTTTTCTTTTTTTTAGGTTTTTTGTTATTATACTTTAAGTTCTAGGGTACATGTGCACAATGTGCAGGTTTGTTACATAGGTATACATGTGCTATGTTGGTTTGCTGCACCCATCAACTCATCTTTTACATTAGGTATTTCTCCTAATGCTATCCCTCCCCCAGCTCCCCACCTCCCAACAGGCCCCAGTGTGTGATGTTCCCCACCGTGTCCAAGTGATCTCATTGTTCAATTCCCACCTATGAGTGAGAACATGTGGTGTTTGGTTTTCTGTCCAAAAAAACAAGTTTGCTGAGAATGATGGTTTCCAGCTTCATCCATGTCTCTGCAAAGGACATGAATTCATCCTTTTTTATGGCTGCATAGTATTCCGTGATGTACATATGCCACATTTTCTTAATCCAGTCTATCATTGGTGGACATTTGGGTTGGTTCCAAGTCTTTGCTATTGTGAACAGTGCCGCAATAAACATACGTGTGCCTGTGTCTTTATAGTAGCATGATTTATAATCCTTTGGATATATACCCAGTAATGGGATGGCTGGGTCAAATGGTATTTCTAGTTCTAGATCCTTGAGGAATCGCCACACTGTCTTCCACAATGGTTGAACTAATTTACACTCCCACCAATAGTGTAAAAGCATTCCTATTTCTCCACATCCTCTCCAGCATCTGTTGTTTCCTGACTTTTTAATGATCACCATTCGTGAGATGGTATCTCATTGTGGTTTTGGTTTGCGTGTCTCTGATGGCCAGTGATGATGAGCATTTTTTCATGTGTCTGTTGGCTGCATAAATGTCTTCTTTTGAGAAGTGTCTGTTCATATCCTTTGCCCGCTTTTTGATGGGGTTGTTTTTTTCTTGCAAATTTGTTTAAGTTCTTTGTAGATTCTGGATATTAGCCCTTTGTCAGATGGGTAGGTTGCAAAAATCTTCTCCCATTCTGTAGGTTGCCTGTTCACTCTAATGGTAGTTTCTTTCACTGTGCAGAAGCTCTTTAGTTTAATTAGACCCCATTTGTCAATTTTGGCTTTTGTTGCCATTGCTTTTGGTGTTTTAGTCATGAAGTCCTTCCCCATGTGAGGCAGGAGAATCTCTTGAACCAAGGTGGCAGAGGTTGCAGTGACTGGAGATCACTCCCTTGCACTCCAGCCTGGGCAACAAGAATGAAACTCTGTTTCAAAAAAGAAAAAGAAAGAAAAGAAAGAAAAGAAAAGAAAGAAAAGAAAGAAGGAAGGAAGGAAGGAAGGAAGGAAGGAAGGAAGGAAGGAAGGAAGGAAGGAAGGAAGGAAGGAAGGAGTATTCTCTTTTTACTGAGTACTTAAATGTGCCAGGACAATTATAAGTAGCTTATGGATCTCATGTAGTCTTCGTAACAACATTTTGAAGTGGGCTATATTCTTCACTCCATTTTACAAAGGGGGAAATTGAGGCCTGGTTGAAGTCACTAGCCACCAGGTTGCACAGTGGATAGGTGGGTGGTACAGCTGAGATTAAACCTCCCTAGGCAGCCTAACACCAGAGCCTGAGCTCCTAACCTCTTTGTAGTACTGCTTCACGGTGTTTGCAAACTGAAACCTTATCAGGCAGTAGTCTGACCCAAGCAAAAAGTCATTAATTACTGTACTTCTCGGCCCAAATTACCTTTCAGTTCAACTAACTGACAGTAATGACAATAATGGTGCTAATTTGTCCCCCAGTGACTGGCAGTATAATGGGAAGGGATAATTTAGAATCAAAAGCTGAAAAAGCCTGGGTGAGAACCGTAATCCCAGCAGTTTGGGAAGCTGAGGCAGGAGGATTGCTTGAGGCCAGGAGTTTGAGACTGGCCTGGGCAATATAGCAAGACCCCATCTCTAAAAAAAAATAACAAAAAATTAGCCCACACCTTTAGTCCCAGCTACTCGGGAAGCTGAGGCAGGGGTATCACCTGAGACTAGAAGATGGAGGATGCAGTGAGCTGTGATCATACCACTGTACTCCAGCCTGGGCAACAGAGTGAAACCTTGTCTCAATAAATAAATAAATAAAAATAAATAGCCAAAGGAAAGAACATAGGTCATTTAATCCAAAGCTCTAATTTTTTTTTTTCAGACAGAGTATCACTCTGTTGCCCAGGCTGGATTGAGTGCAGTGGTGCAATCTTGGTTCACTGCAACCTCGGCTTCCCAGGTTCAAGCAATTCTCCTGCCTCAGCCTCCCAAGTAGCTGGGATTACAGGCGCCTGCCACTACACTCAGCTAATTTTTTGTATTTTTAGTAGAGACAGGGTTTCACCATGTTGGTCAGGCTGGTCTCGAACTCCTGACCTCGTGATTCGTCTGCCTTGGCCTCCCAAAATGCTGAGATTACAAGCATAAGCCACCACTCCCCGCTTTTTTTTTTTTTTTTTTTTTTTTGAGATGGAGTCTTGCTTTGTCATCCAGGCTGGAGTGCAGTGACTCAATCTTGGCTACTGCAACCCCTGCCTCCCAGGTTCAAGTGATTCTCCTGCCTCAGCCTCCTAAGTAGCTGGGACTACAGGCACACGCCACCACACCTGACTAATTTTTGTATTTAGAGTAGAGATGGGGTTTCGCCATGTTGGCCAGACTGGTCTTGAACTCTTGGCCTCAAGTGATCCATCCGCCTCGGCCTCCCAAATTGCTGGAATTACAGGCATGAGCCACTGCACCCAGCCAACCCCCTAATTTTTTAGACAGAAAAGCTGAGGAACTTGTCCAAACTCACACGGCTAGTTAGGAAGTACCAGGAGCACAACCCATACATTCTTCCTCCCAGTCCAGAACTCTTTCTGTTGCACCAGTCTTTGTTGGGCCAGGACACCTGAGTCCTCACCTTCCTTACCAAAGGCTCCTTACAGGAGTCAGGCCTACAGAAGTGGGTTTCTTCCTCCTGGGACTTGTTTTTTGCAGCACCAAGGACTCCCCGACCCAGAACTCCTTATCAGGATCCAGGATGGGCTCTTAATCTGCAGTGTGCAGAGCCTTGTCTGCACTCTCTGGGGAGGTGCATTATCATTCAAAAACAGCTGACTGACCACAGGTCTCCCAAGCTGGCACTGCTTACCAAGTGGAGAAGATGGAAGCAGAACAGACCAACCAGTGCCTAGTCCCTGGACACATGAAAGCCACGAACTGCAACTCTTCAAGCAATTTCAGGCCAGAGCCCCTGTACCCCCAGGTAGCCAAGGGGTGTGCTCCAGTTTTACTGAAATTGGTTCATATCTAAAAAGAAAACACATTGCCTGATCACAGAATGCTCTCACGTAAATTGAGGGACTACTAGTTTACCAAGAGCCAAGACTGGCCCCAAGGTGAATCTGCCGTGCTGTGGCTCCCCTGACTTGAAGACACAGAAGTGGGTGAAGGGTCCTCTCAGTCTCCAACCTTCCCTGAATTTCAGGCTTTCCACTAAACAAGGAAATATTCTTCATGAGCAAGGCTTTTTAGAAATCAGGAAGATAGATGCTGACTTTGTAGCAAACGCTCAAAAGAGGGTGGGCAAAAATCTCTCAACGCTAATTAACCCCGTCTTACATCCAAAAAAGTAGGTCCTTTCAAGCAAGTGTCTAGGACATTTATTTCAGAAGCTACAAATAAAAATGGGACTACTCCTTTCAATTAACAACCCCCTGATACAATGAGTCTTAACCAAATTATATTTATGATACAGATGACCTGGCCTCCTCTAACCCCATCCCTGGCTCCCCTACCCTCCTCACTCAATACAGGCATAGCACACACAGTCTCCCTGGGCTACCTCCAACATAGCACACCTAGAGAAAACTATATGTTTGTTGATAAAGGTCATGGAGGTATGAAATGAAGTTAGGGGAGCTGTCACTGTATATGAAGCAACATGTGTAAAATTTAGTTTAAATACAGGTCACCGCCCAGTGCAGTGACTCACACCTGTAATCCCAGCACGGGAGGCCAAGGCGGGCAGATCACCTCAGATCAGGAGTTCAAGACCATCCTGGCTAACATGGTGAAACCCTGTCTCTTATACTAAAAGTACAAAAATTAACCAGGCATAGTGGCGGGCACCTGTAATCCCAGCTACTCCAGAGGCTGTGCAGGAGAATCGCTTGAACCCGGAAGGCGGAGGTTGCAGTGAGCCAAGATCATACCACTGCACTCCAGCCTGGGCGACAAGAGCGAGCGAGACTCCATCTCAAATAAATAAATAAATAAATACAGCTCACCTACAGCCAAGAAAAAACTAGACCAGGTCGGGAATGTACTTGCCCTCAGTGGGAAACTCTGGGCTTGTGTCAAAAATCTCATAGAAAGAACTCAAAAGTCAGGGAGGATAAAAACTGTTATTTCCTTGCATGTAGCCAAAGGGAGTTATAAATTGGTAACAAACTTTTGGCTCTCACTCCAGTGTTTGCTGTCAGAAGTAGCCGCTCTTTGGCTAACCTGTAGCATTGGCATTCAGCTCCAGTGCATAGATCCTGAGGCCTAGCTGCTCTTGTCTAACAAGACAAGTATGGTGGGTGGCAAATGGCAGCCCCAGAGATGACAAGAGCACCTTTACTGGGAATTGCCAACAATCCTGCCTTAGCCTGGGAAGGAGTTCATTACCTGCTGCTTACCAAACCCTGATCTGTGAGACAGGCTCTGTCTTAATCATTTTTAATATGTTCAGTGCCTAGCACTTACTGACAATATATGCTTGCTAAATGAATGACTGACTGAATGAATGAATGAAATGAAGGACTATCAAAAACAAAAAAACAAGATGCATAAGATGGAGATCTGACTAGACTAGGGAATGTTCAGACTAGAACCCTGTTACTTCTAGCATCTTCACAGGGAAATTAGAATCCTCATTAAAGGTGGAAGTAGGCTGGGCATGGTGGCTCATGCCTGTAATTCCAGCCCTTTGGGAGGCGAAGGCAGGGGGACCACTTGAGCTCAGGAGTTTGAGACCAGCCTGGGCAACATGGCAAAACCCCGTCCCTACAAAAATTACAAAAATCAGCCAGGTGTAGTGGCACATGCCTGCAGTCTCAGCTACTACTCAAGAGGCAGAGGTGGGAGAATTATTTGAGCCCAGGAGGCAGAGGTTGCAATGAGCTGAGATTGTACCACTGCACTCCAGCCTGAGCGACAGAACGAGACCCTGTCTCAAAAACAAAACAAAAAATAAATAAACACACACACACACACACACACACACACACACACACAAAACCAGGAAGTAAGGAGCTACTTTTCCAGGGAGGAGGGGATGCTTGGAAATGGCCCAGCCATACAACCAGATTTTTCTTTTATGCCACCCACATGCTGTAGATTGAGTGCAACTGAGGAGAAATACTATTAAACGCAAAGAAAGGATTTGGATCTGAAAGGGAAACGCAAATGTACAATGTGAGAATTTTATCTTCTCTACACCACACAAGTTTATCCTGCTACGTTTTTATTAAAGTAACAAAAAGGTGTACATTTGTCCATAAGCTGTACATTCTTCCATATAAAAACACTATCATACAATGAGTAACCTTTGTCTTTTCTGTCAGAATAGCTTACAAACATACTACTATTATTTATTTTTACTTAATAGGAGAGACAGGCCTGCTCAACAGTCCAGCTCGGGGGTTTCGTTGTTTTCAAAGTGAACATCATAAAGAAGAGAAGAGAGGCAAGATTAAGCATGAGACCATGGGGCTGCTTCTAAAAAGGCAGGGACCTGTTTGCAGACAAGATGCAAGAACACAGCCTGCAGTGATTCACAGCTTTGTTTCGACCCACAAGCCAGAAAATTAGCTCTTGGGTCTGTGGACCCAAAGTGAACTTTAAAGCAATAAAGTCTGGAAGCAGGGTCTGGGAAGGCAATACAAAATGTGGAGATTTGAAAAGGAGGCAGAGCTGGCAGGAATGGGTAGGGAGAGTGTTTGGTAAATAGCACCTCTGAGTCAAAATTGAGCAGTCAAGAAATCCAGGAAAGGGGACTGGCTATGCGGAGGGGAACCTGGGGGTAGAGGAAGTGGGGGAAGATTCCTCACTAAGGGGCAACAGCAGGAGGGTGGCCATCCTGGCCAAATGCCCTAGCCCTGTCCTTCTTAAGGTGATTCGGTTTGGGAATCTCGAGGTCTTTTGAGGACCCCTCATCAATGTCACTGAGAAATTGAAGGAAGGGAGTTTCTTCCCAGTGTAGCTTTCCACTTTTCTCCAACCCACAACAGTAAATATTGCACAAGTCTACGACAAATGTGGATTGTACGGAGAGAGACAGCAACCTTTCCCACAGATGCTCTGAGCACCAGGGAGAAAAAAACAGTGCCCAAGGTTTGGCTTTTATTTAGTGTCGGCCCTGCAAGAATACCAAGTAGTCTTGCAGAACATGGGGCACGCTCCCAATTCAGCCAAGGAATACATGCAAGGCTGACCAGCCAGCCATCATCCCAAGGAGAGCAGGAGAGATGGTTCCCTGAGCCCACTAGGGCATCAGAAGGTTCTGAGAGCCAGTTTTCCTCCAGACCCTCCTGGGACCCAGGGGGCATATTGCACAGTGACTGAGAACTCTTGTCCTAGAAAATAGGGTAGCTCCATGACCCCACCAGAAGGGAAGAGGGAGGAGAGGGTTAGAGGAGAGTTGTGCTTTTGAAAAGAAGGCAGTAATAGAGGACCTGGAGTTCCCTGTAGCTTTTGAGCCACCTCTCAAAGGGATCATGGCAGCAGCAACAAGACTTCCATGTGGTTCCAAAAAGAAGAGTTTGGCCAAAAAACATCCCCAGTGGATACTCTTTGGGTCCCAAAATTCCATTGCAAATCACCCCCAAATTATTTGCCACACATACACACACAAAGCAGCACTAGCAAAGCAAAGGTTTTGTGCAGAGTTCCCTTCCATCCTAACCCCAGTAACTTTCAGTTCCCTCCTCCCCCCTCAGAAACAAAACAAAACACCCCCAAAGCTTTAGATTCCTGGCTGGAAAGCAACATCTATAGGCCCCTGAGGGTAGAATTAGAAACAAGTCATGATGTCAAGAAAAGCTGCTTAGGACAGTAGGAACCAGGAGAGGCCTTCTCACTCTCTGCCCAGGTCCTCATTAGAAAACTAAAAGAAATATAAAGTATAATGAAAAAGAAAAAGAAAAGATAACATAGTATTATTTAAGTCCAGGCATGAATGCCCCTGAGTAATAGAGGAGCCAGGGATGCAGGTGTCTGGCTGCGGGAGACAGAGAGTTCTGAACTTGGCCTCTCTTCCTCCCCCAGGGCAAATCCCAACCTCTCTGTTCACAGTTGCTAATCTTGCTCGCTCCCTCTCCCATCTTCCTGGGGTGCTAGCCAAACGTGTCCCACTTCACCTTGGCTAGGTCTACCCCCTAACAGCTCCCCCTCCTATAGGCAGACACTGGCTCACAGACTCAAGCACACACAACAGTTCTCTCCAAAGGCACCTGGGGAGGCCACTTCCAAGCAGCTCCCTTGAAGGGTTTTTTTTCTTAAAAAAAATCTTTTGGTTTTTTTCCTCCTCTTTTCTTAAAAAAAAAAAAAAAATATATATATATATATATATAAATAGCTCTTCATTTAAAAATACAGTTCCCCAGGTTGAGGTATGTGGTGGCCTGTTGTCACGGCAGCATGAGCACGGCAGCGCCCAGGGCGGGTGCAGAGGGGTCTAGCTGGAGACCGCCATCACGTAGTTCTTGGAGGGGCTCCTCCGGCCCAGCAGCACTTGGTTCTTGCAGGTGAGGAGCCCACAGGAGGCGGCCACTGGGGCCTCCTCGTACAAGACGCAGATGGAGCCGTCCTCCCCAATGCGGTAGGACACCTCATAGGGGTCCACCCACAGGGTCAGCTCGCTGGGCAGCAGCTGGTGCAGCTGGGGCTGGCTGAGTCCGATCTGGCTGGCCACCCTGCTGATGATGGGGTCCATCTTGTGGTTGATGCGAATGCAGCGGTAGCCGGAGCCCTTGGACGGCTTTTCAGGAAACCAGTGGTGTTTGTAGTGCTCTGTGGAGACAGGACCAGGGGGAGATGCCCTGGTTAGAGCAGCTGGGCCATGGATACTACCACAGGGCAGGGAGAAGGGTCAAGGAACAGGAGAGGAAGGGGCCCTTTAAGTAAGGGAGGTGGATTCCTCTGAGTTCCAGGACCCTCTTGCCACTTAGCAGAGAAAATTTTATGGAAGAGGGAGAGATCTCCAGAACGTGTGTGTGTGTGTGTGTGTGTGTGTGTGTGTGTGTGTGTGTGTGTTTGTGTGTTGGGAGGGGATTCCAGAGCTCTGGGGTACTCTCCAGTGGCCACTGTATTGCTTTTGGCACACCCCCAGTTTCAGGAGGGAAGGGTGTGACTGGGGCTGGCATGTCCAGGCAGGGCCTCTGGAGACCTGTGAGCTGAAGTTTCAGGGCCAGGAAGGCTGCCAACATTGTTAGGTCCACAGCAAGTAAATTGGGCCTCCCACCCTGTGTTCCCTCTGCTTCCTTCGGAAGAGTCAGAGAACCTTCCTTAGCAGTGCCCACGGGAGTGAAAACTGGGTTGTTTTGATGAAACATCTGTTTTTCTCAGAAGGCAGGGTCTGTGTGGGTGCGTTCCGAGATGGCTATCGCTTCCCCAAACTGACAGCAACCAGCTAGAAACAGCTGGGAAAGAGGTCTCTCCCCAGTCAGTGAGCGGGCTGCTTATCTCTTCACCTCCCAACTCGAAGGCCAGCAGGGTAGGGTCACCAGCTACCAGGCTCTCCTCCCTACCATAATAGGTGGCAGATGGCTAAGGGGAACCAAAGAGAACACAAAGGCGGCCCAAATTCCAACTTGAAGCGAGTCAGCAACCAGTGGACTGCCCCAGGCACAGCGCACCCCGACTGGCAGGAAGAATGGCACTGGGACTCCGAGTTGTTGAAAAGGCTCTACTGCACCTTCTTCCCTCATCGGGACCCCTCGGCCGACCGGGCGGCCCGCAACAACATCCATCGAGGGTCTTAAGATCTCGAGGGTCCAGCGAGGGAGACGAGCCCGTAATGAGACCGGGGCATAAGCTGGGGACTCGGGCTGGCACTCCAGGACCAGGGTCTGCGCTTCCGAGAGCGTGGAGGGGCGCGCCCCATCAGAACAGCCACGGGCCGAGACCCAAGCACAGGGCTGGGGAGGAGGACCCGGGAAACTGGGGACTGCGGGCCGCCCCGGGGGTCGGAGGGCCACCGAGTCCCAAAGCTGCTCCTGTGGGTGACCCTGCCGCAGGAGTACAGGAAAGACGGCCCTGGCAGAGAGGGGGCCGACCCCCGGTGGCGCCAGGCCCCTCGGCATGCGCTCACCTGTGAGTGCCTCCTGGAGCGCCCCGCTGAAGACCTTAAGCCGCTGCTCGTTCATGCAGCCCCGGGTCCTCAGGAGGCTGGAAAGGAAGCCTACGGCGGCGGCGATCTCCGGGAGCATGTCGGTTCCCTTCCCGTGGCTCATGTCGCGCGCGGCTCGGGCTCAGTGAGAGGTCTCGGGTGGGAAGTACGGGTCCACAACCCAGCGATGCCCTGGCCGCTGCTCCGGCTCTGCCCGGACTTTCCCCGGGCCGCCTTTTTCAGGAGGTCCAGGGAGGTGGGGGCAACCGGTGGCGGCGCTCATTGGCCGCGGCCAGCGGATGGGGGCGGGGCCCGGGCCCGCCCCGCCCCGCGCTCAAGCGCTCTTCCCCGCCCCCGCCACCCCAGCCCCCTCCCTCGCAGCCTTGGCGGCGCTGAGGTCATCGCTCGCTGACGTCAGTGCTAGGAAACTGCGCCCGGCTGAGCTGAGCCAGACGAGAGGAGAAAGCGAGGCTCGGGGAGGAGGCTGAGAGCTCTGGAGGAAGGAGGCGGCTTCCGAGTACTCCGCGCCGGGCAGGCCCCGGCCTTGCCTCTCCTCCCATTTTTAAGGCTCGGGTTAGAGGCCACCTCCTCCGAGAAGCCTTCGGTGACACCACCAGAAGGCTTCCCAGAACCGTTCCCAGGCGGTTCCCCTTTCGGATTCCGACAGCATTTTCCAACCATACACTGTCAGAACCACTCACCAGGACATGTCACCATTTTACCTCTTTGCCTCGTCTCTTAACTAGATGAAATGGGTTCCTCTTGGCTCTTTGGAAAGGGAGGCTGTCTTCTGCTTATTTCCGTAGTAATCCCACCTCCCACAACAAGTTCCATTCTGCAGCAATGCCTTTTCTCTTGCTGAGAAACATTCAAGTCTAAGTTTTATGGTGGGTAGTAGGGGTAGGGGTGTGTTGCAAGACTTTTGTCTTCTCAACTTATTTTTCTAGTTCTCACTTTCCTTAAGTGATAATTTTTTTGAATTAGTAGTCTGCTCTCAACTGTACATATTTTTCCGTCCACTCCCTCCTTCCCCAGCCGTCTTCCTTCCTTATTGTGGATTGGACCTTCTCGAGAAAGAATCCAGCCTCATCCGAATGGGGATAACTTCTACCCAACACCCTGAAGCCTGGCCCAGGGTCTGGCATACAGATGCCCAGTGTTTGTAAGGTGACTCAAACCCAATGGCCTCTGTAAATTCCTATTTTCCTTGAACTCTGAGCCCTCTGACCACCTTCTGGAAGCAGTGTCCCTGTCTTTTTTCCTTGTGCCCCAGGCTTCTCCACCCCGCTGCCTGGCTGTGCTGGCCCTGGATCCCTTCCTGCCCCGTTCCCCACACTATGTCTCCTCAGTCCTCCTCCCTTTTCTCTAGGCTGCCTTTCCTTGGAGAGGTCCTATGCATGTAGTCTGTCTTGATGTTTACTGTTTTACAGTGACTTTTCTCATCTGCACAGTCTGTCCTCCTGTCTTTCCATCCTGCTCCTGTTCCCACCGGCTCTGTCCTCTCCCTCAGATGTCCAGCCACCACCTCAATGTCAGCGGAAGCCCATTGTCTTCTCCAAAGCTAGCTCCCTCTTGATCTCCATTTCTGTCAGCCATACCATCATTTCCCAGTCACTCTGTACAGAAAGGTCAGCCTCTCCTTGTACTTTGCTCCCCAGATCCAGTCCCCAAATCGGTTGCTTCTTGCTGTCTAGATGGTTGCAGTGAATTCCTTCCAGTCCCATCCCCAGGCCACCCTTCCCACTGTTAGTGGAGTTCCCTTCCTAAAATACTTCATTCCCTAGCTCTTCTCTTGATCAGGTCATTCTGAAACATCCCCTCCCCGATTCATCTACTAATTCAAGTCCAGACTCCTTTGCCTAATGTTTAAGACCCTTCATAATTTAATCCCATCTACCTTTTTAGGTTTCTGCTACTTTGTGTTCCAGGGTCACTCTTCTCACTGCCCTCTAAGTATCACAGCGAATCTACAGCCTGGATCCCTCAACAGCTTGCCCATGATCCCCATCTCTGCCCTGTAACGTGGTCCCCATTCCATGCATGCCTGAACATGCATGACCTTGCTGCTCCTTGGCTCATGTCCTTATCTCCTGCATACATCATTGTCTCTACCACGCCCCACCCCCACCTCAATCTCTCACACTACTGAAGGTACAGTGCAATCTTGGTCTTCTACCTTGAAAACCTATGCTGACCATTCTCTCGAGGCTGAGTTAATCATCCATACCATTCATTGGGCATTCACAATCTATCATTTGGCATTGTTAGAGATCTTTTTAGAGACTCAACCACAGTTTGCAAGTTACTTGAAAACAGGTTACTATGCTCACATGTCCCACATTTCTGGGACAATCCAGAATTCAAATATGCTGCTCTACTGCTTCATATAACAAATCAAAATGACCCCAAATTCTAATATTTTGGCATTAAACATATCTCTTAGACGGCCTCTTTCACTGGCTTCTCCCCAAACGCTGGATCAGGCCAGATGAGGCCATTACTTCTCCTCACTGAGGGGAAAGAATTATTTGCTACAGGAAACAGGGCTGACCCTGGAAGCAAGTTAACTTAAAGATATACCAAACCATACAGACCAGGTGTCAGCAAGGCCAGAACTGACCAAGGTCAACCACTAAGGAAGTCAGGGAAATAGGTCAAGATATAGACAGCTATATAGGGTCATTCAGCACCTAAATCTGAAAACGCTGACCATCTTCCTGGTTATGTCTGTGACAGGGGTGAGTCGTAGGAGATGACTAACATCTCTTGCAACTGAACTGCTGAAAAAAATATTGTGGTAGCCCCTCACCTGTTTTTTGCTTTAGAAAATAGAATTCTGTCCTTATGTAGATTTTTCTGTCACTCACCAGGCCACACAGTAAATTCTCAAGAGAACCAGGACTGGGACCAAATTTTCTGACTTCAAGTATGGGACCTTTTCATTAGACTGTGGTGCCCTTCTGCTGCTGTTGCATGGGCCGCCGTCCGGCAGAGCTGTCATTGCAGATGATGTAGTGAATGGGACAGGAGCCTGGAGGCTGGAACCCTTTGTCTCCACCATTACCCGGGGTATGTCTTGGCCTCCTCATTGGTGATTAGTTTGTGAACTTTGTGTAGGGCAGAGATGATCCATAAATACCAGAAGGCAGTGCCCCCACTTTCTCCTCTTTTCTTTTTCTTTTTCTTTTTTTTTTTTTTTTAAGATGGGATCTTGCTGTGTCATCAAGCTGGAGTGCAGTGGCCCGATCTCAGCTCACTGCAACCTCCGCCTCCTGGGTTCAAGCAATTCTCCTGCCTTAGCCTCCCAAGTAGCTGGGACTACAGGCATGTGCCACCATGCCCAGCTATTTTTGTATTTTTAGTAGAGGTGGGGTTTTATCATGTTGGCCAGGATGGTCTCGATCTCTTGACCTCATGATCCACCCATCTCGGCTTCCCAAAGTGCTGGGATTACAGGTGTGAGCCATTGTGCCCAGACTCTCCTCTTTTCTTTCTATACACAAGCCTGGGGAAAGGAAGCTTAATTTATCTCACATTCAAAGTTCCCAAGTCAATATACAGTGTAGCCGGGCATGGTGGCTCATGCCTATAATCCTAGGACTTTGGGAGGCTGAGGCAGACTGATCAGTTGAGGACAGGAGTTTGAGACCAGCCTGGCCAACATGGCGAAACCCAGTCTCTACTAAAAATAAATAATAATAATAAATTAGCTGGGTGTGGTGGCAGGCGCTGGTAATCCCAGCTACTCCAGAGGCTCAGGCAGGAGAATTGCTTGAACCCAGGAGGCAGAGATTGCAGTGAGCCGAGATCACGACACTGCACTCCATCCTGGGCAACAGAGTGAGACTCCATCTCAAAACATAAGAAATAATTAATTAAAAAATATATATGCATATGGTGTAATTGTACTCAACTCTGGATTTAGGTTCTCAATTTCTGAACAAATACATTATAGTAGTCCCAATTGTTTTTGAAATTTCCTGAAACTGCTCTTAAATTGCTAGGACTGGAATCCTTAGAAGCTCTAAAAGTCGAGCTGTCACCCCTGCTTTTTTTCTTTGCATGTTGCCTGTTGCTTCCCATTCCTTGGTATAATCAAGCTGCTGTTTGAGCAGCAAGATAAGGAAAGTGAGTTGCCTCTCCCTCCCCACCCGTCCTTCCTGCTTCTCATTCTCCATTCCTGCCCTTCCTCCTCCTCCTCTTCTTCCTCATTCTTCTCTCCCTCCCTCCATTCCCACCCAAGGGTCTTTTGTTGAATTTTGAACTTTAAATGTTGACATGTGCTGACCAGTGACTTCACCAACTAAAGAGGGGGAATAGCGTGGTGGAAGTGAGGGTGGACTTCATTTATGCCTCATCTGGACCAGAACTTCTGTCCCATTTGACCTCAGACCTATTGATTCCTCTAGTCCTGGTTGCTCATCTCGCCCACTTGCACGGCCCACCTGTGTGACCCACTCAGGAGTGACCCACCTGCTCTCTTCAGACCATATTCCCATTCAGAAGTGGGTCCCACTCCTCAGGCCTCTGTGCTGGCCCTGTCTGTGGGGTTAGCATGCAGCCCTGCTCTCCATTTCCAGCTCAGAAGCAACTGGATCTTTGTAAGTAATTTCTATCTTTCCCAGAGCCCTGTTGGGCCTGTGGGGACTTGGCTTGGTTGCCTCAATTTTCTGAGCACAAGTAGAAACCTGAGGTTGAGTGAGGCAGGCAGAGGCTGGGCTGAGATATTCTAGGAGGATAACATCAGGTCATTTCTACACCATGCAGAGTTTATTTTTTGTTGGTCTGTGTGTGTGTGTGTCAGTGTGGTTAGGGAGTTATTAGTATGTGTATTTGAGTGAGCATACATACTTAGATCGCACATGGGCTCTGATGTTTGTGGGTAACGGGATATGGATATGTGTTCGCTATGTTAATAAGCACATACAATGGTATCTGTTGAAGAAGGACGTCTTGTGAAATGTTATGATAGAGCGTACATTTTGGTGGAGTATGTCTGAGTATAGCTGGTGCAAATACTAATTTGATCTTTCCTCTTAACAGACCTCATTGGTGACAACTTGATTGTGCTGACCAGAGCTGATAAGAAATATCACCCAGGGAAGACCAGCTGCCTCTTCCTCACTTCCTAATCAGGGTGGAAATACTGCTAAATATCTCACAACTCTTTGCAAGCATCGTTGGGTAACGATCAGGACATCTTTGGGGGTTCCCTATCAGTTTCTCACAAAGTTGAACCTTTCAAGGTCAGTTCTAGGCCAGCCAGTCTGGGAGTCATTCTTTAGAATCAGAAGAGAATTAAGAAGAGGAGAAAATGACATTGTCTTTAAAACCTGCTAATGAGAACTACAGGAAGGTAGCTATTTTTAATATTTCTGGTTTGAACCCCTTCCTCCAGCCCAGAATGAACTGAAAGTAGGGACAGAAATAGATAATGCAAAGATGATTAGGGTTGAGGGTAAGCAGAAAACTACCCATCTAGACTGAAGGAAGGCTTGCTAACACATCAGTAAGCAAACAGCTTTCTAATCTGCAGGTAACAAGTTTTACATCCCTGAGGACACTTTTTGAGATGGGACTTTGTTGTTGTTTGTTTTTTTGAGATGGAGTCTTGCTCTGTCACCCAGGCTGGAGTGCAGTGGTGCGGTCTTGGCTCACTGCAACTTCTGCCTTCCGAGTTGAAACGATTCTCCTGCCTCCGCCTCCCGAGTAGCTGGGATTACAGGTGCACACCACCACGCCCAGCTAATTTTTTTGTTGTTGTTGTTGTATTTTTAGTAGAGACAGGGTTTCATCATGTTGGTCAAGCTGGTCTTGAACTCCTGACCTTGTGATCTGCCCTCCTTGGCCTCCCAAAGTACTGGGATTACAGGCGTGAGCCACCTCACCCAGCCTAGGACTTTTTGAGACCCTACTGAAGGCTGAAGAAGAGTCTGGAAGCTAAAGAGTAACCCATTCCACCACTTGTTCTGAAGATAGAAGAAGCAAAAAAAGATTAAATTGCACAAAAAGCACTTAAATTAGACAACAGAAGAATGTCCTGATACAAAGTAAGTGTCTAAGATGTGTTAAACAAGATGCCCACTCCAGCCAGGACTCAGACACTCCTGGGTAGAGAGCATCTTCACAGTTTGGGATGAAAGTGACTACACAGAGTGGTGGAGTGAAGGCTGCAGGCCCCTCCCCAAGGTGGCATCTAACCCCAGAGGTATCAGGACCTCAGAGGCTACCCACATGATTTCCAGCTGATGAGCAGAAATAGCCATGGCAGGTGCAGGCTTCACTTGCTGCCACCAACTTGGAGCTCACCAAACACCCGATGGCCAAAAGCACCAGGGTCTCTCTAAGCCCTGGGCTCGCCGCCAGGCAAGCTTGGGTGCTTGGGAGGGCCATGGTTCTTCACAGTGCAGCCCCTGGATTTCTTCTCAGTTCACTCAACTCTGTCTCCTGAATCCCATCTGTGCAGCTCAGAAGTCACAAATTGAAACCCCCCAAGGCAAAGCTGAACATAGATACAAATGGTTTTGTCTGTGTAGTGTTTAAGCACTTAAAAAATTCATTGTGAACATTTAATAATTAGGAAGTGTCAAAATGAAAATATCTAGAATTTCTCTGTAAAAACCAGAAGATCTGTTAACACTGATCCCACACTTCTATTTGGCAATGACTGGCCCCTAAGACAGGGGGTATGTCCTCTAGCTCACCACAGTCTCCACCATTACCTACTGCATCCCTGCTGAGACAAAGTGGTACTTGCCATTTATTAAAGATGAATGCTGTTTTTTTTTTTTTTAATTATACTTAATCCTCATTTGCATTACCTGCCTTGATTCTGGAGGTATTTGAATTTGCATCTCCTCATAAAGAATAAATCTCAAAATCATCATCTCTAATTTCACCTTTATTACAGAGCTTCCAATTCATTTTTTTTCCAATTGAGAGCTGGACACCTTTGGAGCATTTTTCTGGTGTTTCAGTCTCAACATGTAACAGATCAAAGATACTTCTCTCCCTTCTTCCTTGTTTCTTAGTTCTTTCTCTCTCTCCATAGTATTACCCTTCTTTTTTCTGCTTTAAAAACCTTCAATAGCGTCCCATTGCCTGTAGTACTAATTAAAAACCTCTCATCTGACATTCGAATGGCTGCGTACCAAGGGGCCTTAGGATACCCATTCAGATCACCCGGGAAGTCTGATAAAAATTCAGCTCATGCAGCCTCTCACTGAGATTCCGGGCCCCACCCACCTCAAACTACTGAATCAGTTATTCACTATGTGTGTGTATATATATATATTTATATAACTACGTGTGTGTGTGTGTGTGTGTGTGTATATATATATATATTTTTTTTTTTTTTTTTTTTTTTTCCTTTTTGAGACAAAGTCTCACTCTGTCACCCAGGTTGGAGTGCACTGGCGAGATCTCGGCTCCCTGCAACCTCTGCCCACCCAGGTTCAAGTGATTCTCCTGCCTCAGGCTCCCGAGTAGCTGGGATTACAGGCGCCTGCCACCATGCCTGGCTAATTTTTGTGTTTTAAGTAGAGATGGGGTTTCACTATCTTGGCCAAGCTGGTCTTGAACTCCTGACCTCGTGATCCACACACCTCAGCCTCCCAAAGTGCTAGATTACAAGCATGAGCCACCTCGCCTGGCCTTTAGTTATTAGGTATATGAGAGGTAATTTATAGGAAACACCTAGCATAGCACCTAAATATTATAGATGCTCAGCAAACCATGTCTCATAATTGCCAACTGTCAGAAGCAGGGTTTTCAGAAATCATCTACACAAAAATTTTAATTCTTCAGATGAAGAAAAGAAAGCCGTGAGATGAAAAAAACATGTCCAAAGTCACACAGCTACTTAGTGGCGAGGCTAGGACTAGAACTTAGATCTCCCACCCAGTCCAGGGCCCTTTCCATTAGGCCAGACTCCCATCATGTGACCCTGGCTTTATTCACGTATTTACTTACTCAAGAAATATTTATTGGGTTCCCCTGGGAGCCAGCGGTGGAACTGTTATGGGTTTGGGAGTTGGTGTCAGCATTCCAAGTGTCTATCTGGGGGTGAGGGCTGGAGGCTGAGTGCATGAGATGGTCACTTGGAGACACAAAGGAGCCCAGGAGCAGGATGAGTTCAGCTACTCACGTAGAAGTTGATGTTTCCTCAGGTGGCAGCAGGAATTTAGAGTACAGAGAAAGGCCCTGAGCCTCACAGCGGCCAAGAGGGCCCATGATGATGAGACAGTGGGGTAAATGAACTTCGGAGAAAGGCATGAGGAATGACGGCAGGGAAAGGCTGACACAGAGCAAGAAAGCATTGGTCCCTGCCGCCTCATCCTGAGGGCTGTTGGGTAAGGCAGAAAAACAGGTTTCTCTTGACACAGCCCATTTGAGGGAATGCCAGGAGATGGAGAAAATGCTTGGAGGGGGTGAGGATATAGGGGACTTTTCTGGGCCCAAAGGGGGCTCAATGAAAGGGTTTGGAAAGGAGGGTGGTGAGAGTCAGACTAGCAGAGCACACCCACAGTGGAATGGGGATGAGAACATGTGCCCTTCGGACAGTGACCAGCATCCAAAGAGGGAGAGTGAGGATTTTAGGCTTGGCTGGGCCTTGGAGGTGGCAACCAAACACAGGGTTCCAGGAGAGAGGCCTGGCAACTGAGATATGAGACCCAGAGTGCTGGACAGGGCAGAGAAAGACAATCTCCAGGGAACTGCCACTTCTGCTCTCAGGGGCCAGCCACTGCCTTGACGACTGCAGAGTGATCTCCGTGTCTTGGAGGGACAGGGCCTCCAGGGTCCTGGATGCAGGCTATGTGCTCCCCTAACTCACCTCTTTATCCTCTCCACACTACTGTGCATCGCATTGGCCCACACAGGCCCACGCTACTGCTGCTGGGAGGGAGGGGCTGGAAACTGTTAGGAATTCATCAAGCTTGTAACTAAAGCTGACTCTATGCCAGGCCCCATCTGGGGAAGGAATCTGCTCCCCTAAAGGCATGTATTCTCCTGAGGGTTGCTCCTCAGTTGCTGTGACCTACTAACCCACTAGTGTCTGTGGGAAGGGGAATGATCTGGGCTTTTCACCCTCCTTTGCCAGCCCGGCTGTGTAGTCAGGGAAGAGTGAAGGCAAGAAGGATGGCTGGGGGTACAGGAGAGAGAGTGAAGAGAGGATGAGGTGGGAGCTGGGGAGTGGGGGGAGACGTGGACAGATGGCCAGACCAATATTTGGCTGGAAAGGTCCCTAGTGATGTGTTTTTGTTTCTGCAACTCCCTCGGTGTATCAGGAGCAAAAGGATGGGAATGATCTGCTAACAGTCTGTTATCCTGGAGGCCCCCCAAGAATGTGACCTCCCACACCTTCTCCCTCTAGGCCTTCTCCTATGGTAGGAGAAGGTGTGACTGAAAGTGCCGGAAACTCACAGGGGAACACATGGACTTGGGACAGAAGCAGATCTGAAGCTGAATTTATTGCCTCTTTCCCAAATTTAGAAGACAGACATGTTGTAAACCCTCCTCATCCTCACTCCCAGGGGCCCAGGATAAATCCCCTTTATCTCCAGACGAAAAACAAGACAAGAGGCCCTGGACCTATTGGAGCTTCTCCAGATGTTGTTTTGGCAGAGCCGTAATGGGGCTGGGCCTCCTGGGGCTGAGTGTCTGGGGCAAGCAGGAAGCTGGCATCACAGCTGTGACAGCCAGAGACCACCCAGGGGGCAGGGGCTGAAGGGTGGAGGAAGACAGATTCAGAAAGGAGGACGTGAGAAAGAGTCTAAAGAAGAGGTACTGCAGATTCTCACCTGTGGCCTTCTGGCTCTCGGCCTGAAGTGCTTCTCTACTGCACCATGGACTCAAGCATTTTTTCATCCATGTGGTTTGGAGGAAGGGACCAGGAGAAAGGGAGAGATGGTTGGACTTCTATAAGCCTTAGTTTGCTTATATGTAACAAAAGAGTATTGGGCTAGGAGACCTACCCTGCCTCTTAATCTGTCATCTATGGTTCACATTGACAACTCCTTGGGTCCTAGTGGAATACGTGATCACCTGCCAGCAAGAGAGGATTTTCCTGATTAGGTGACAGATATCCTGGAGCCCTACTTCCTGAGCGGATCCCATATCCAATTACTGGCCCAGTCCTGTCAGTCATCCTTTTGAAATACCTTCTACTCAGCATCACTGAAACCACCAACCGTTAGATTTTCTTGGATAGTTTCAGCAGTTCCCTAAGTGGTCTCTTTGTCTGAAGCGCTTCCCTTCCTGCCCTTTCCTCAGTCCATAGTCCGCTGTCAAGAGCTCCTAAACTACAGGTATGTCTTGTCTCTTTCATACTTAAAAGCTTTGAAGGCTCCCTACTGTTGAAAGTTTAATTCTTGGTTTGGCCTTCAAGACCTTTACAATCTGGCCCAACCTCTAAGCTCAATTAACCCATTCTCAGTGTTTCTCAAATACATACTTTGCACTTTCATACCATTGTGCCTTTGTAGTTTTAACAGTGAGGTCTTGCCATGTTGCCCAGGCTGTGGAGTGCAGTGCTTATTCACAGGCATGATCATAGCTCCCTACAGCGTCAAACTCCTCACCTCAAGCGATCAACCTGCCTCAGCCTCCTGAGTAGCTGAGTGCCCAGCTCATTGTACCTTTACTCATGTTATTTGCTCTGCCTGAAATTCTCTGTTCAGCTCTTTGTCCATCAAAAAGCTGACTGATTATTCAAGACTGGCTTCTATATTGTCTCCTGTGTGAAGTCTTCCTGGATTCACCATCACTCCATCTCCCTACTGGAATGAATCACTTCCTCCTCTGTGTATATATATATATATATATACACACACACACACACACACACACACACATGTATATACTCATATCCCAGTGTTACAGTTCATTGTGTAGACTTGTGAGATTGTGATTTCTTGAAGGCAGACACTGGGTTGTACATTTATACTTCAGTCTCTGGCACATACTTTGGCCTCCAGCACACAGTAGGTACTCAGTGAAGCTTTATTAAATTTGGTTGAAATAATTATCTCCATGTGAAGGAGTGAAAACATTATTCTTCCCACATTATTGAAGAAAAAAGTAAGTCACATATAGGGCAATGGACATGTCAGGAAAGTCTCTAAAGAGGGTGCTGGGGTGGTGGGGGGAGAGTGGGCTAGGGAAGGGTGGGAAAGGATTCTAAATCCTACTTCTTCCATCCCTTCCACTAAGAATAAGTTTGGGGGGGAGTGGAGAGGAATCTTTATTTAGATTACGAATGGGTGGTCTGAGCTGCTTGTTATGATATATTAGTCTTTTTTTTTTTTTTTTTGAGACAGGATCTCACTCTGTTGCTTAGGCTGGAGTACAGTGGTGCAGTCTCGGCTCACTGCAACCTCCATCTCCCATATTCAAGTTATTCTCTTGCCTCAGCTTCCTAAGTAGCTGGGATTACAGTTGTGCACCACCACACCTGGCTAATTTTTGTTATTTTTAGTAGAGATGGGGTTTCACCATGTTGGCCAGGCTGGTCTGAAACTCCTGACCTCGAGTGATCTGCCCACCTCAGCATCCCAAAGTGCTGGGATTATAGCTGCCTGGCCTTATATCAGTCTTGTTTTGATGATGACTGGCCCTGATGGCATATAATTATGCTTTTTTACTTTGGTGTCCCCAGATGGACTAAGTTTTTGAACTGACATATTTGTTCTAGTGTGGTGGGCAGAGCACATCCCTTAGAGCCACACTGCCTAGGTTCAAAGATAGCACACTTCCTAGCTGTGCTATCTTAGGCAAGTTATTGAAGCTCTCTGTGCCTTAATTTTTTATCTGTAAAATGAGATTAATAGTAATTCTTACCTCTTAGAGTTGTTGGGAGATTCAAATGAGTTTACAATACTTAGAATAGTGTGTGGCATATAATAGTGGTCAGTACATGTTAACTATTTTTACTTATAATTTATACTTTGCTTACTTCCAACAAGAATTTGAGATAGCTTAAAATATTAAACCACATAGAGGATAATTATATGTGTTTTCATATTATATTAAAGACCAGAAACGAATTGGTAGTAGGAGGGAGAAAGAGAAAGATAAATTGTTTCAAACTTGTTTGAATCAGTTACTTCTTTGACACCTAAATTTATCTTTGAACTTCCAGGAAGCCAAGGTAAAAAGGGAAATACCTGCATTATATAGTTTTCATTGTGAAATATAAGAAAGCATTCAAGTTAGCCTGTTAAAACCCACCCCCACCAGCCCGCTCCATCCACACATTCCTCAAGAAGAAATTTATGATATGAATCCCTATGTTGGAATATTGGAGCCAAAGAATCTGAAGTTGTTCTCAGCTGGCATTTAGTATCTTCCTCAATTGGGTTTACCTTTAATAAGAGCCTATAACGACAACAGAAGTAATCGGGATAATGGCTGGGATAGTAACAATCAATATCATCTCTACATTTCTTTCTATCCTTATTTCAGGGTTTCCTTCCTTCCCTCTTGGCTCAGGAACTCTCTGAGGTCAGGAGTTAAGCCTTGCTTGGTCAAACAGTCAGGTGGCCCCAGGTGGTTTCACCTGCCTCCCTGCAGCATTAGAGCTATGTAGAAGCAAGGTGGAACCCATGGCAAAAACTCTTGAGGTGAATGGAGACAGGAAGGTTATGAAGTATGTCTAAGAGGGCTTTGAGATGATTGAGCTCCCAAACATGTAACAGAATGATTATTTCAGTGGGAATGGGTAAGCTCCTAGAAAGATAACAACTCTCTGTCTCCTACCATTTGAATTCAGAGGAATCTATTGTAAGTCAATATCCTTATGTAAAAACACTGCATAAGTCCAGGAAGACCGCCACCATGATCCTCCAACCTGACCTACCAGGCTTAAAAACAGCGGCTCTGCCGGGTGCAGTGGCTCACACCTGTAATCCCAGCACTTTGGGAGGCTGAGGCAGGTAGATCATCTGAGGTCAGGAGTTCAAGACCAGCCTGACCAACATGGAGAAACCCCGTCTCTACTAAAATTACAAAATTAGCAGGGCGTGGTGGTGCTTGCCTGTAATCCCAGCTACTCAGGAGACTGAGGCAGAAGAATCGCTTGAACCTGGGAGGCGGAGGTTGCAGGGAGCCGAGATCATGCCATTGCACTCCAGCCTGGGCAACAAGAGCGAAACTCTATCTCAAAAAAAAAAAAAAAAAAGGTGGCTCTTTGCCTAAGAATTTACACACTCAGAAGCTTTGGACCTATCTCGTTGAATTCTTCACGTTCAGAGGTGTGGGTGGGGATTAGAGCTGAAATACTCCGCAGAAGAAAACAAGAGGAATCTATATTTCTGTTTCTGAGAGAGAGGAGCAAAAAAAACGGGGTTGAGTAACCTTAAAATGGTGTTGGGAGGGCCTAGAGCCAGTGTGAGAGAGGAAGCTGAGGGAAGTTTAAAAACAGAAATGCCCAATGTTCCCTTTCTAAGCTGTTTACATTTTTGTGAAATGAACCCCCTCAGGAGACCCCAATCTTCACTAAAGCCCATGATGCACATACAGACCTTGTAAGGAGTTCGTATGAAGAAGCAAGAGACAGGGCTGACACGGATCACAGCAGTGAGTGCTCAGGCTCAGCAGGATTACTCCTAAATGGAACTGGCTTGAGATCCCAAAGCCAGAGGCATTGATGAGAAGGAAGGTCTTCTCCACCCTCCATCCCCACTTCCAGGGGAATCTGGAATATTTTGAGGAAGACTATTGGGTCACTCATCGATCTTCAAATAAAACATAAAACCAATCTTGCCCAGCGCCTAAAGAGCAGTTGGCCACAGCTGACAAGCAGTTTACCCAGTGGGAGCATGGAATTAGGTGTCACCTTCAATGCCTGATGTTTAATGAGGACAACCGTCTCCAAAGGGAGGTTGCCTGCCTGCCCACTGTGCAGTCTACTTCTAGGCAACCTAGCACAGTCCTCCCTGAGAGGGGGTTCCATGGGGCTCATTGAAGACAGTGAGTGGGGAGGAAAATCCTGAAGAAATTTACCATGTCTGGCTGGCCCTATGGCTCACTGCCATTTACATATGGGTCACAAATCAATCACTTGACCTCATGATCTGAATACCTTTTGTCCTCTTTGTCCTAGAGTGATCAAAGGAAGGAGATTTAGTCCCCACTCTCAGAGATAGAGAGTGTGGGCTCTTCATTCTGACTGGGGGGAAATGGTTCCTGCCCGCAGGACACTCCGAGTTCCCAAGGAGGGAGAAGTGTCCACATCGAGGACACAGATGCAAAGCTGCCAGGAGACAGGCGAATGTGGGCAGAGCCGCACTGCACAAACACGATTCACAATTAACCAAGGAGTTGGAGTGAAGGTGCCAGCAGGAAATAGCTTGTTGGGACTGGGAGTTTTGAGCTGAGCTGGATTTGGAGGGAGAGAGTTCTTACTAGCAGCAACAGAAGATAGTCATGTGCCGCACAGTGTCCAGTACAGTGCGAGGCATTTGCACAATGACCGCTCACCCGCGGTTCCCCTCCCTGCTGGAAGGGTAATCTCAAGCATGCTCACCACTTGCTTACTAATAGAGGCCCCAAACAGCTCGCCACAATGCACACAAGAGGCAAACTCCGGATGACTTTATTTACACAGCTTAAGCTTTTCAACAGGGTCAAAGGGCATTCTCAGAGCACACAGGTGTGGCCCGTGACAGGCGGGTTCTGGAGGTGGCACCTGAACAGGTTTCTCCTCTGTGGCACCAAGCGACCATCTGTAAGTCTGAATAGCACTTTACAGCTCGCAAAGCTATTTTACACCAAGCAGAATATTCATCTAGTCCTTACTAGGCTCGAGGCCAGTATCCTCTATATTTTATGGAGAAGGAAGCTGGGGCCTGAGGAATTAGAAGACAAGTTTAAGGCCCCATGGCAGAAGCGAGGACGTCGTTTCTACCACCCAACACTGGCCTAGCATCACAGCCTTCCGGCCGTTGACTTTGGCATGCAGAGCATTCAGAGACTATCAGAGTGCATCTATGAAAGGCCACCTGGTCATCTGCATTTCAATCGAGCTCTGCACATTTCATGAGAAACCCACAGAGGGAGGATGCAGAGCAACAGCGTCTGGGAAGGCTGCCCGCCTGGGCTGTGGCTCTCGGGAGGAGACAGGGAAGCCAGCGTCCCTTTTCCAAATGCGGGTCACCTTTGCCCCGGCCTGGGCATTGTTTGGGAGAGGAGAGCCTGGCCCTTGATGGCTGGCAGCTGTTGCCCTCCCCACGAGCGCCCCTGCCCTGCCGGCCCCTCCGGAGTCTGTGCCCATATAAGGGAAGCACTTCCCCGCGGCCGAGGTAGAGGCTGTGACGCCCCCGGTCCACGTCAGCGGCCGGCGGGAGGCGGGAAAGCCCGGCAGAAAAACAAGTGACGCGGCGCGGAAGGGAGGAGGCGGGTGGCGGGAGGGAGCGGCCACACCTAGCTGGGTTAACCCCTGCCCAGGCGGCCGCAGCCAAGGACTGAGCGCGGCCAGCCAAGGTCGTGGACTGTCTTTGAGCTTCTGTGTGAATGGGGGGCGTGGAGCGGGGGAAGTCGGAGGCCAGGGACTGCGCTGGTGACACCTGCCTGAGCACTTCTGTCCTGGGGTGGGCGCAGGTATTTGCGCCCTGGAGGATCTGCTCTTTGGACATCCAAATGTGTTTCACAGCCTGCGCATTTTGCCTGGTGGTGTCAAGGACGCATATGACATGGATAGTCGTGGTGTGTATTTTTACTGCAGAGCCTAGGGATTTTCCCATGGGTGTTTAAATACAATCACGTCTCCTATTGAAACTCAATCTCTTCTGTACTGAAACAAGCAAACAAAAAGAACAACTGGCATCTGTGTTTCCAGAGACCCCCAGCAAGTCTCAGAATAGGTGCTGCTGTAAGAAGACTGGCTTCTCATTAGCCAAGCAGCCTCCCCATCTCTTCCCCCAGACCAGTCAAATAAAAAGGTCTGGCCTAGGGGCTGATGGAGAAGCAGCCTGAAAAACGAGGGTTTCCGGAGGCCTCTTGTCAGGCAGAGGCCAAGAAAAAAACAGAAAAGGAAGAGAAACTGCAATGAGAACTCAGGGCTCATTCATGGAGCCTTCATTTTCCGGGGGCAGGTTGTGGGGGGCACTCTGATTTCTGAATCCAGCTGTGCACTCAGATAAATCCTGTTGGAGTGCTGTTCTCAGAGGCCTGCCCCGTCTCGCCTGAAATTGTGGGTGTGCGTGCCTGCCTGTGGTGGGTCGGAGAGTAAATTGGCTAGCTCAGCCTCCGGGGAAAGTCCCCAGGGCCTCCCAACCATCCCTTCACGCCCACAGGGCTTAGCCACCCACATTCGCTCCTCTCTCTAAGACCTACTTCCTCTCTCTACTTCCCCTGGCCCAGTCTCTCCCTGGTAGAGAGTTGTCTGGGTGGAAACTCACCCCATCCCCAAGCTCTGGGTGCTGTGATAGAGTGGGAGTTTGAGGCATGAAAAATAGCTAGTGGCCCTCCTTGGCAGGGCATTGGCCAAAGATGTGGCAAGTTTGCCTTGGCCAATGTCCCTGTCTCTGAGGCTTGGCCACGGTCCCTGTCTCTGAGGCTTACCCTCAGGGTGGCTGGTAAACATAGTTTTTTATGCCTGGGAATTTTAAAGGCTGCTGGAGGTGACTTCTTTCCTCAGGAGCTAGTGTCCTGGGACTGGATGATACCAAAGTTGCTGAAGAATAAAAACAATGGGGTAGTGTTTGTGTTTCTGCCTGGACAGTACTGCATAGTGGTTATGGGTGTGGGCTTTGAGGTCAGATGGGAGCTTAGCTCTGCCACTTGCTGGTAGGTCTTCCGGCAAGTTCCCAACCTCTTTGAGCCTCAATTTCCTTGTTTGCAAAATAGAAGTAAAAGTATTAATCGTGTTGATTTTTTTTTTTTTTTTTTTTGAGGCAGGGTCTCACTCTGTCACCCAAGCTGGAGTGCAGTGGCAGGATCACAGCTCACTGCAGCCTTGACCTCCTGGGCTCAAACGATTCATCCACCTCAACCTCTGGAGTAGCTGGGACCACAGGCATGCAACACCATGCCTGGCTAATTTTTTGGGTATTTTTTGTAGAGACGGGGTTTTGCCATGTTGCCAGGCTGGTCTCAAACTCCTTGAGCTCAAGCAATCCATCTGCCTTGGCATCCCAAAGTGCTGGAATTATAGGCATGAGCCACCGCACCTGGCCTGTATTGTTCTTTTGAAGATAAAAAGAGATCACATTTATTAAGCATTCTGCACTTATGTTCACTCTTTCCACAATATTTGTGCACCCAACACATAGTAAACACATTAAATAGCAATTTTTATTACTATTAGCAGCGGTAGCAGTACCAGAAAAGTCCTCTTGGACACCACATGGAGAGTTAGCCGGAGTCACCAGGTGTTCCAGGTTTGCCTTTGGTGGTCCCCTGCCTCTCACCTTTCTTCGAGGTTGCTCTGGTACCTCATCACCTCCACCAGCTCCTCCACCATCCTGACCTCAGCCTGGCCTGGAAGAAAGTGCAATGAGTGTGGAAGCACAAGACCAATGCTTCCACTCCAGCTTCGCCCTGCCCTGGGCCACTCCACCCTTCTGAGCCTCAATTTCCTTATCGCTGAAATAGGGACAATACTTTCTGGCTGGCTTCATTTATTGTGAGAGTCAAGAGAATAAATGTTTGTGAAAATTCTTTGAAAACAGCCCCTAGCTATCAGTTTTCCACCAGGCGAATTCTCCCTTCTCATCCTCGGCACCAGCTCCTACCCCATTCCTCCCCTTCAAGTCTCTGTCGATTTTCATGGCTTTGGGCATTTTGTTCACAGTTCTGTTGACGTTCCCTTGACCTCAGAATTCTGGAGGTGGCTTAATTCCAACTTCCCCTATGGACACCTCCTCAGGGCAGGAAATATGCCACCATCCTGTGATCCCAGTGCCAGGCCCAGGAAGTGCACATAGTAGAAGTTCAGTCAATGCTGGTTCCCTTTCTTCTACCAGCAAATCCCAGGGATGGAGGCCTGAAAAAGGCCCCAGTAGAATTTAAGGGAGCAGACTCTGTCCTCCGAGAGAGAGAGAGAGAGAGGTTGGGGAAGAAGGGAGGACAGGAGGAAAGGAGGGGAGCGACCCTGCGCTGCACAGGCCAAAGGATGCCCACTGTCGCCACGCATAGACGCAAGGTAATGCCAGTCTCCACAGGGGGACATTGTGCTAACTGGTTTTACTCAGCGTTCCCAAGGCTGGGAGAACCTCTGAGAGCCTCCGCAGAGAGCCAAGCCACTCTTCCTGGTAGGAAAGCAAACATTCTAAAAGGGAAGTCCTTGGGTAACAAGTTCCACTTCCTCACAGCCAGAGCACTAACCTACAACCCCGCCCTCCCTTCCTCCCCCACCACACAGGCAAACCGTTTCCTCTTCTGCTGAGCTCATGGAAACAAAGAACAGCTGTCCTCTCATTGATTGGTTTAAACATAAGAGACTCTTGCTTTACCTCCCCAACCCCTCACCCCAACCTCTGATGACCAAAATCTCAGCACAGGCAGGCTCCCCTCAGGCCTCCACCCACTCCCCTGGGCACAGAGGGGCAGCCCCTGGGCCACCCACAGGCTCCCTCCTCCTCCCTGTGGAGACCAGCCTCTGCCTACCACTGAGACACACCTGTCCACCCTCGGTGGGGTGACTGCAGCTGCCCGGCTACTGGCTCTTACCAGTGTGGCTTTGGCATTCACACTTTCGCCACTATGATTTTGTCTCTGCAGCGGGCCTTGTGCAAGGCTGGGAGGAAACAGCCTCTGTAGAAATCAAGGTTTCCTGCTTTGTAAGGGCTGATGCGGTGCCATGGAGATATCTCCTGTGACTTCGCCAGGCAAACTGCAGGCCAAGGGAAGAATCGGGAGTGTGAAGTCCTGAGTTCACAGCTACTCAGAAACCCCTTTAAGCCTCAGTGTTTTCATTTGAAAAACGACAGTGGCAAACTGCTTATAGAGTGACTGTCAGGATCAAAAGAGATGTGGTTATGAAGGTGCATTGAAAATGGTGCCACCATGGACACACGAGTTGCTATTTCTGCCTGCCACTTCCACAGACCCCAGGTCACCACCAGCTGCCATCTCTACAAGTGGCCCTGCCTTCCTGAAAACCCCAAACCAAGACTTGCCTCCCTGGGCATCTGAATCCACCCCATCCTGTCTCCTCTGGCTTACTTACTCAACCTACACCACAGGGAAATGCATCCATTGCTTAAGAAGTGTGGAAAGTTTCCTCCAGTTTTTTCCATGGTTTGTGTGCTTGTCTTACCTGTTCCGCCTCCTTCCTAGCACCGTGGGAGTATAAGCTGGCTCCTCTGCAATGGATCCGTGGCCAGTACCTCTCTTCCCTCACAGCACAGGATAACAATAAGTGTGCCAAATGGAAGTGTGTGTGTGGGAGAGGGCACACAGCCAGATGGCTCCTTGGGGCAAAGCCGTATTTCTACCACATAGGACTTTATAGACATCACTCTCTGGCTATACAGGAGTTTCGTGCTCATTTTCTCTTGTGAATCAAGCTAATTTTGGATTCACTGGGATACAATAGTGAACCGAAAGGCAGCTGCCTACAGGAGGAGCTCAGAGAACCCAGCAGAATCAAGCCCTGGGAAGCCTTTTAGAGGATGATTTGCAGAGAAGGAGTGGGACAGTCATAAAAGTCCCACACTCTCAGTCCTCAGCAGGCTGTCCCTCCCAGTCCCAGGCTCACCTTGCAGAGGTGTGGTGGAGAACAAGCACACCCAGAAGCTCCCAGTCTGAAAGCTGACTGGCACAGCCCACCTCCATGCCATCCACGTTTCTGGGGCCAATGAGCCTCTGAGCTGAGATGTCCTGGGCAAACAAATGCCTTCCTGCCTCAAGGAGCAGAAAGTTCCAGAAGATCCAGGGTAGCTTTATCCCTGACTTAGCAAGCAGACCTAGAAGTGGGATGGAGAAGGGCTTTGAATCTCCCTCCAAAGGTCCAGAGAAATCTCCTTGGAAATTTGATTGATTATTGATTATTGTAACAAGAGTTCCTCCTCCCCCAGGAAACTCTCCAGAGTGGTCTTCTAATAGAGGCAGAACTGTGGGATGGGTGGTCAGAGGTTCCAGCCACTGTGCTAGACCGCTTGGGTTCAAATCTTATCTTCAACAAGTTACCTAATATTCGCTGTGCTTCAGTTTCCTCATCCATAACGTGGAAATTACAACGATATCTATCACATAGGATTGTTTTTGATTAATGAGTTACTATATGCAAAACACTTAGGGCTCATTATTGTTATTATAAGAAAGGACTTTACTTAAGAGGCCTCCTAGTTTAATTCCTCTACCGTTACAAAAAGATATTCTCTCCCTGATTCTCACACCTTTGTTTCTTTCTTTTCTTTTCTTTTTTAAGAGAAGGGGTCTCACCATGTTGCCCATGCTAGTCTCAAACTCCTAGGCTCAAGCCATCCACTCACCTCAGCCTCCCAAAGTACTGGGGTAATAGGCATTATCAATATATAATATATATGACATTATATATAATATATTATGTTGCTCCTGGCCGCTGAACTCCAGGTTCAGTGAGAGGAGAATGCTCAGTTCTTTCCTGTGGACTATGAAAGCCACAGGAGCCATTCATCAACAGCAATGGGGTGATGAGGGCCATTTGGGAGTATTAGGAAGTGGAAGGTCTGAGAACCTTTTCAAACTAAGAAACCCACCTGGGCAAAGTGTCCCTGGCTTGACTCTTTCAGTGCCTGTCCTGCCATATATTTATTATAACTATATTATATCCCAGAACTTTCACATTTATTGTGTTATTTAATCTTCATGATGATCCCACAGAATAGGCTATAAAGATCTTATCAGAGAAGCTGACTGGGACCCTGGGATGGCTGTCCCACCTCCTGTCCTACTGAAAAGGATCCCATCCATCTTTGCTGCAAGCCATTCCACTGAGGAAGCTGCAAAGTGGTTCCATGGAGGACCAGTTCAGAGTCCATAATAACAGGATGACTTAATGACAGGTTGAATCAGTTTGTTATTTGGAGCAGGCACTGCAGGGAAAGGGCTGGCCATGTCAGATGTGGCTCATCCTCTTCCTTCTTCAAAAACACTCCCACTTAATGCTTGACCTCCCAGAGTCAAGGAAGTACATGACACTATTGCTAGAGCCAAAATTTGCAAAGTCAAGTGCACATCCAGCCTACTAGCAAGAAATTCCAGGTGCCCCGAGGACAGTGGTGCTGGCCTCAAAGTCACAAGAGCTTTCTGGATTTAGGCTTACCCTGCACTGACTCTGGGGAACTGGGAGTAAGACACCATACACCTGGCCTGGGAGGATCATCCTGCCCTGCTTACAGGGGAGAGGGACAGAGCCTGTCAGTCACAGCCCCAGCTCTCCGGCATGATGCCAGAAGTCAGGAGCCTGGTGAACTCTCTCGCTCAGCCACCGCCTCTCTGGCTCTCAGACCCCTTCATTATAAAGTGAGGATATCGGACTAACCATACCTAAGATAGCCGTGAGCTTGGACAGCCTGGATGACCTTCTCTGTGCCAAATTACCCTAATTCCTTCCATCTTGTGTCATTTGCCTTCCACTTATTGGTCTCATATATATCTTTTTAAAGGCTTTTATCAGTTTAGTTCAATTCGACGTTCCCCAAGCAGCTGGTATACACCCGACACTGACTGGATACGAAAATCAATGGTGCTAAGATATTTGTTTTCAGGGTGCTTCCAGTCTAGCAGAGGAAGGCAGGCAAGGGAACAGACAATGAGACCAGGGTCTCTGGAAGCTGTGGGAAGGAGAAGAACAGGGAAAAGATCCCACCAGGCCAGAAAGGGTCTTCGTGAGGAGACTTGGGTCTGAGAAGAAACTCACCCTTTCCAGGAGAAGTAGGGGCAAGGGAGAAGGGGACTAACATTTTTTGTTTGTTTTGTTTTAAGATGGGGTTTCACAATGTTGCCCAAGCTGGAGTGAATGACTATTCACAGATGCAATAATAATGCACTGTAGCCTCGAACTTTGGGCTCAAGGGATCCTCTCATCTCAGCCTCCTGAGTAGCTGAGACTATAGGTGTAAGCCATTGCAACTGGCTGGGGGGACTAACTTGTAAGTTATTATTATTATTATTATTAATTTATTCACTTATTTTTGATACAAGGTCTGGCTATATCGCCCAGGCTGGAGTGCAGTGGTGTGATCTCAGCTCACTGCAGCCTCCATCTCCCAGGCTCAAGTGATCCTCTCACCTCAGCCTCCCGAGTAGCTGAAACTACATGCACGCACCACTATACTTGGCTAATTTTTGTATTTTTTGTAGACATGGGGTTTCACCGTGTTGCCCAAGCTGGTTGCAAACTCCTGAGCTCAAGTCTCGCCTCCCAGAGTCCTGGGATTACAGGCATGAGCCACCATGCCTAGCCTTAAGTAATTATTTCTAATAGACCAAACACCATACAAGACAACTTACATGTATTATTTCACTTCATTCTTATAACCTTTTGAGTAAGTATTAAGCCCATTTTACAGATGAGCAAACTAAGGTTCAGGGTGCCTAAACCCAGACTATAGGGTCAAGCTGAGACTCAAATTCAAATCTGCCTGATTCTGGAACCCATGCTCTTTCCACCCAACTAACAGAGTGTGAAGGGCACAAATAGCTGAGACTTTGAATACTGGGCAGGGCCTGGGCCTGCTGGCCTTTTCTGAATCCTCCTGGCATCTTCCCCAGCCAACAGGAGAACTGCCACTTTAAGAGGCACAGCCCCTTAGAAGGGCTGGTTTCCATTCATTTTTAATGGCCCAGCTGCCGTGGTCTCCCTGCCTCCCCATGGACTAGTCCAGCAGTTTCTCTGCAACTAAGCACTCACCACACTGGGGCCTGTCAATGTTTAATGGCAGCAAGGATCTTATCTCGGTTACCCAAGTCGTTTAGATTACTTCTGCACAGGGTACCTGGAGCATGAGGGAAGGCAGCAGATGGCAGACCCGTCAATCACCCCTCTGCTCTGAGGAGGGAGGAGGGATTATTGGTGCAGAAAGGTTGAGAGGGTGGGAGAAACCGAGGGTGGCAGGGAGACACACTGTAACAGGACAGAACCCCTCACTGCACATTTGCATGGCCCTGGCTGTGTTCTCCACCCTGCCTATTCTCGGTCACCTCCCATAGGGACTGCCCACTGCACACACTCTTAAGGCCCTCCTGGGAGACCCAAAACACAGGGGAGTGAGTGGTTGAATTTCTGTGGAGCTTGACCACAGAAAGTGACCTTTGAGCCCACTCTGGTGTTCCCTGGGCATCAGAATCTCTGCTTATTTTCAGGGAGAAAACACAGCACTACTTGTCTCTCTTACGAACTGTTGAAAACTCTGACGTCAGGTGCTCCAGGGACATGGGTGTGTTGCAAAGGTCACACAAACCATACCTTCAGTACAACCTCACAGATTCGTAGATGTGTGAGCTGGGTGGCGGGGGCCGGGGCCCAGGAGGCATCCTGGGTCCTGGCTCTAGAGTACCCTGAAGGGGAGTGATAGGTTCTTGCTGCTCCCCCAGGCCCAGGGAATGCCTGGATCAGATAGTCAAGTTCTATTTGGGGAGTAGAACGTCACAGTTCAAACACAGAACCAGAGGCCACTCTGATGTTATTTACAGACTTTGTCTAAAGATGTAGCCTCCAAGCTGGAAGGGAGGGCAGTGGGCTTGCTGCCTTCTCCAATTTCTCCTGCTCTCTGAATTTCTTATATCCTGTCACCATCCATCACCCTCCTACCTTGTCTCCATCCAGGAGCACCCTATGCTGCCGTATCTGATGTGTCATTCACAGTTGGCAGCCTGGAGAGAGTGTTCTTAGGACAGAGGGAGGGGATTGGGAGCAGAACAGAGGCCCCACCACCAGTGCCAGGGGACCCAGAGAGGTTCCTAGACATGGGGCTGGGGAACTGGGAGTGGGGGGAGGGGGCAAGGAGGGCCCAGGGGGGCCTCATTGGGTCGGGTGAACATTTCCCTGCCCGGTGTTCCGGGGCTTTCTGCCTGATGGGAGTTACAATGAAAAGCAGCAGGATGCTTTTCTAGGAAGACTTCGGCAGGTTGGGGGTGGGGGGCAGTAAGGGTGGTTTCATAATTATTTCACTGCTAGTTCAAATGGGAAGAAAGCTGGCTGACTGGACCAATAATAGGCAGCACATCAGACAAATGTTCACAGGGCTGGGACCCTTGACTCCTAGAGTGGGCTTTTGAAGTTTGAACTTCCAGGGACTGGGGAATCCTGAAGGATGTTTCTGAGACCCTGTGCAGCTTGATACCAATGGTGTTAGGATTGAAGGCACCGGGCTTGTCTGCTCTGAAAAGCACATGCTTGTGTTACCTCATGTGTCACTTGCTGAGGTTTCCGTGCCAATGAAGTCCCTCTTCCTGACTCCTCTCTTTACCTTCAACATACATGCATGGCATCTGCGCCAATTGCTTCATAGCCTTTACCCCCGCAAACATCACAGCCCCTGATATGCACGTGATTTGTGTAACAATAGTCCCTACCTCAACATGCTATGAGAATTAAGTGAGATACTCTGTATGGAATGCCTAGACCAACACTTAGCACACAGTTAACTTAGTAAGTCAGCTCGTGTTACAGAGGCAGCCGTGATGGTAAGCAGGCAGGCGGCTCGGCTCCAACCTCCAGGCATGTTGCTGTGTAGTCCTCCCATCCATGGCTAATCCCCGTATCATAGATCTTCACTTTAAGGAAAACTCACTGGTTAGCCCCTCTCCAGCCTCTAGCACACACCAAGCCCTGAGCATAATTGTGTTCCATGTACTTTTCCTTAAAGCCATAAAAACTTACTGAACAACTACCATGCTCTAAAGTACTGGCAAACGAAGGTGAATAAAACAGGGTCTGTGCTGTCAGCAAATGCTCAGTTTATCTGGAGAGACAAGACGGATGCTTCCTGAGTAGTGAGGACTACGGGTGCATGCTACCCCATGCCCCACTAATTTTTTATTTTATTTTAATTATGTGTGGAGACAGGATCTCCCTATGATTCCTTGTCTAGTCTTGAACTCCTGGGCTCAGGTGATTCTCTCCTGCCTTGGCCTCCCAAAGTGCTGGGATTACAGGCGTGAGCTACCATGCCCAGCAAAGAGCATTGCTTTCTTGGAAAACCAAGTCCAAGGAGGATGGCATTGATTTTTTTTTCCCTAGGAAGGCCCTGTGGGAATCCCAAGAAAACTGAATGAAAGGCAGCTAGCAGCCATTTAGCTGTGGGTCATCTTCACCTGCCACTCCCTCTTCCAAGGGTGGAAGCCCAGTGCTCATCCTCTCCAGAGAAAAGGACAAGCTTGAAGTTCCCAGCCAAGCCCTCTACTGGAGGCAGCTGGGCTGGGCTGGAAGGAGGGGAAAATCCAGTCTAAGGCAGAAACATGCTTTGGGGTTCTGCCTCCTGAGTCAGTTCTGGCTGCCCAGGGGCAAGGAGGAGTGACCGAGCCCCACCCAGATCTCTGGGATGCTACGTTTTCTTATTCTACATCAGTATAAGCTCTCCTCTTCACAGTCTCAGGGCACCAAGTTCTTGTAAACAGAGGGAAATGTACTCTAGCGAAACTTCCCAGATCTGATCTACTTATTCAACAAAGTATTTACTGAGTACTCATTCATGCCAGACTGTTCTACATGCTAGGGATACGGCAACGAACACAGACAGGCAAAACCCCCTGCTCCCTTGAAGTTTATATTCTACTAGGGAAGACAGACAGTAAATAAGGAAATATCTAAAACATTAATGATATTTACTATTGATAGATATTAATGATATTTATTAATGATAAATACTATTAGTGATAAAGGCTAATGTGAAATAATCTAGCAGCAAAGTGGGATAGAAGGTGCCAATAGTGAGGCCGGGTGTGATGGCTTACGCCTGTAAGAAGCACTTTGGAAGGCCAAAGCAGGTGGATTGCTTGAGGTCAGGAGTTCAAGACAAGCCTGGCCAACATCATGAAACCCTATCTCTACTAAAAATGCAAAAATTATCTGGACATGGTGGCACATGCCTGTAGTCCAAGCTACTCGGGAGGCTGAGGCAGGAGAATCGCTTGAACCTGAGAGGTGGAGGCTGCAGTGAGCTGAGATCCCACCACTGCACTCCAGCCTGGGCAACAAGAGTGAGACTCCATCTCAAAAAAAAAAAAAAAAAAGAAGGTGTCAACAGCGAGCATATGATTGAAAGTTTAGATTGGACAGCCAGGGAGGGCCTTATGGAGAAAGTAGCCTTTGAGGGAGGCATGAGGATTCTGAAGGAATAGAATTCCAAGCTGAGGAAACGGCACATAGAAAGGCACTGGGGCAGAGTGCCATGCGGCTGGAGACGGGAGAGCAGGGGAGAAAGCAAAGAGGTGGAGTCGGAGGTGGTGGGGCACACCATCTTAAAGGGCCTCGTAGGCCATGATGAGAATGATGAGGACCCGGGCTTTTCCTCTTAGTGAGAAGGAGCGGCCGAGGAGAATTTTGGCAGAGGAGTTAGATGATGTGACATATTTTTAAGAGACTGTTTCTGACAGCTGTGCTGGAAATAAGTGAGGGCTCGGTGTCAGTGGGAAATAGTGGTGGTTTGGTTTGGGTTGTTGGCAGTTGGAAGGTAAGAAGAGACTGGACATTTTAAAGGAGGAATCTACAGGGTTGGCTGACAAAATGTGGGTTGTGAGAAAAACCCATGTGTGCCAGGCACTATGTGAATAACTATGTGAATATGTAATGTTGTTAAAATTTTACGTTAATCACATAAGCAAAGTTCTACTGCATTTTTCTTTTTTCTTTTTCTTTTTTTTTTTTTTGAAATGGAGTCTCGCTCTGTCGCCCAGGCTGGAGTGCAGTGGCGTGATCTGGGCTCACTGCAACCTCCGCCTCCTGGGTTCACGCCATTCTCCTGCCTCAGCCTCCGAGTAGCTGGGACTACAGGCGTCCGCCACCACGCCTGACTAATTTTTTATATTTTTAGTAGAGACAGGGTTTCACCGTGTTAGCCAGGATGGTCTTGATCTCCGGATCTTGCGATTCACCCGCCTCTGCCTCCCAAAGTGCTGGGATTCCAGTCGTGAGTCACTGCACCCGGCCTTTGCAAGGTTCTATTGTTATAGCCCACTTTATAGACGTGGAATCACTTAAGAGAGGCCAAGTGACTGGAAAAATCACATGGCTAGCAAGAGGCAGAGCTCTGACATTTATTTATTTATTTTTGTTTTTTGTTTTGTTTTGTTTTCTAATTCCAGGTTAAGTTCACAGAGAGCTGGTATTTAAACCAAATCTTCCACTGAACACAGACCTTGAACTCTTAGCAGCTACGCTGTAAAAATCCCATCCATTCATTCAACAATTCTCCATTGCTCATCAGCTCTGCTTCAGGAACTGGTCTACATGTTGAGGACGCAAAGATGAGTAAGAGAAAGTCCTTGACTTTGAGGAATTTACGGTTTGGAGGCGGAGACAGAGGTAAATAGAAATAACAACAGCGATATAACCGTGCAAAGTCCTAAGCTCTCAGAGGAGAGGTGAGAAAAGACCCCTCAGAGGAGGTGACGTGTGGGCAGATGATGAGTAGGGCTTTGCCAGAAGAGTAGGAATGGATGGAAAAGCATTCCTTGCAGACGGAGCTGTGTGTGCAAAGGCCAGGAGGGGCAGAGGCAAGGCCCCGAGAAGGGCAAGCACTGGTGCAGTGTTTTGTTGCGGGAGCAGCTCGAGGAGGCCTGGGAGGTGAGATGAGACAGAGAAGTGAGCAGGGCAGTCAGGAGGCCTGGAAAGGGCTTCCCCAGGCCAGGGGTAGTCCTTGCAGTTACCAAGGGGGAGTGGAGCCAATCAGATCTCTCCTTATGTGGAGGGTGGACACCAGACGGCGGACACAGTTTTCCCTATTTCAGCATGACGCTCCCTCGGAAATCTGGTAGGACTGAGAGAACAGTCCAGGTTTCCAGGAAACAAACCGTACTCTGTCCCTGCGTGTGTGTCTCTCTGTGTGTCCGTCTATAAATATCCTCAGACACAGCACTTGGCTGCAGTCTCCCCTGGGCCCCCGCGGCATCTTGCTCACACTCCCCAGCTGCCTCTGCCCCTCCTCCTCCCTCCTGGCCAGGACCTCCCCGGCAAACACCAGTTTCACTAGCCGCAGGCAAGGCTGCGTGGGGGCCAGGACTGTGACCTCTGCCTTATCATTACTCCCCACAGGACACCAAAGCAAGTGTCCAAATGGCAGCAGGAAGGGTGAGAATTTGGCTCAAGGAGGAAATTTGGAGACTGTTAAACCCAAGCTGAGCATGAACTGATGCCCCAGTGGGGCGGAAAGGGGAAGTTTGTTTGAAAACCTAACCCACATCCAATGGTTCACAGACCATCTTGATCAAAGGCTGTGAATGGATGAGATGGTGACCCTTGTCCCATCCAGCTCTGTGATCCTTCAGATCAGATTGGTCAGGGGAGAGAGCAACAGAGAAAGACAGAGAATATATATATATATAATATATATGTATATAATATATGTATATACATACACACACACACATACACATATATGTATTTGTACACACACACACGTAGAGACAAAGACAGACACAGGAAATAGGCAGACAGAGGGAGGCAGAGGCAGATAGACAGTCAGAGACAGAGATGGAGCCACCAAGTATGGGTTCAAACCATGACAATTTTTTTTTTCTTTTTTTTGAGACAGAGTCTCACTCTGTCGCCCAGGCTAGAGTGCAGTGATGCGATCTTGGCTCACTGCAAACTCCACCTCCCAGGTTCAAGCGATTCTCCTGCCTCAGCCTCCCGAGTAGATGGGATTACAGGCACACGCCACCATGCCTGGCTGATTTTTGTATTTTTAGTAGAGATGGGGTTTCACCATGTTGGCCAGGCTGATCTTGAACTCCTGATCCCAGGTGAACCACCCACCTTGGCTAGCCATGACAGTTTTCAAAGACACAGCACAGGCAGATCTGTGAGAAATGTTACACAGGATTAATGTGATACACATCAGAGTCTAGCTCAGTTCCCCTTCCAGATTTCCAGCTCAGAAATTCATACCACTGCCTCCCCTTTTATTGTCAGCCCTGGAGAAAAACAAAAAGAAAACCAAAAACAAAGTAACGCAAAAACCCAGAGGGACAAGGAAACAGAGGGAAACCCCAGACTCCCACAGGCAAGTACTAAGGGCAGGTTCCTCCCCAAGCGCTTCCAAACCCTTCCGTTCCTAGCCAAGGGGGAACCCGGGTTTCCAGCAGCTCTTCCTGAGTCTGAGCCCCATCCAGCAGGTCAGGGCCTGGCTGGGGGTGGCCTGGTTGCAGTTTCCAGGCACTGGCTGTCTCCCACCCTTCTAAAGTACTAGGACTTGGTACATCTCACCAGGCAGCTGAGCTGAGCTCTCGAGTCAGCCAAACACCCTCCTGGGCCCTCGGCTCGTCAGGGGCCACCCTGGGAGACACAAGTCCTGTCTGTTCTCCATGTACTCTAGTGTGAAGGATAGGCCGTGTGACCTCAGCAGGCCCCTTCCTTCCTGGGACCCAGTTCCCTGGTCTGTGAAATGGGAATAGAAACATTTGCTCTGCTAACCCACAGGATGGTGATGAGCAGGGACAGAAATGCCAGCTGTGAAGGACATCTGTGAGCTGTGTGTGCAGCACAGTTCAGGGGATCCTGATGTCCTACCTGCTCTAGGCTGGCTCGTGTTCATGTCATCCATAAGAGGCTTCCAACCAGAGCATGGATAGGAGTTGGCTTTCTTAGGAGTGTGCTTTCTTGGAGGGTGAGCCTGAATTGGGGTATCTTCAAGAAGACCAGTTTGGGGGCTGCCTCTCTCCTTCAGAGGTTTGTGTAGAGAGTGTGGGTGGGGTAGAGGTTGGGAAGGGGCCATCTGGGGGGAAGAAAGGCTCTTCCAAAAGGTTTCCATCCTCCTGGCCCAAGCAGCACCCCACACCCTCTTCTCCACCCACCAACCCCACATCTTCAGATTCCTCTGGGCAGCTCCAGCCTCCGTTCCTTGGTCCCTCAGGTCTCCAGGTAAGAAATTAGTCTGCGGGGAATGGGGGAAGCAGATCACTCTGGGAGCATCCTCCTCCGTCTCCCCCTTCTCCACCGGCAGTTCATACTAGCAGGATCAGAGACACAGAGCTGAGGCCAAGGAGCGGAGGGACTCAGCCAACCTGGTTCAGATGCCTGCGGGAAACCCGCCCCACAGCCCTGTTTGTGAAGCTGATCTTTCTCTCCCATGGGCTCGGTAGAATCTCTAAATTTGAAACTTATAAAACCCAGCATCAGTGTCATGACTATGAGACAATTATCACTTACCAAGTCCCTCCTCACACTGGGCCAGGCGTTAGACACTTTACATATTTCAAGTGGAATCCTCTCCCAGTTCTGTGGCTGAATGTGCCCCGATTGACACATAAGGAATCTGGGATTCCATAAGGGCAAAAAACATGCCCAAGGTCACACACCGTGGCAAGTGGCAGTATCAAGCTGTTGTCCCAGGTCCCCCAGACTTGGAAACCTGTCACCTGGGAAACGTGTCACTCAGGGAAGGCATGTGGCTGAGGGAAGTGAGATATAGTATCTTCAAATCCACTCTAAGAACCAGAAAACATCTCCCTCCAGTTGAGTGCTGTACACCCTTAGGGTAAGAATGGCACTCAGTTGGCGGGGCACAGTGTTCACGCTTGTAATCCCAGCACTTTGAGAGGCCAAGGTGGGTAGATCGCTTGAGCCCAGGAGTTTGAGAAACCAGCCTGGGCAACACAGTGAGACCTCGTCTCTACAAAAAATACAAAAATTAGCCATGAATGATGGTGTGTGCCTGTAGTCCCAGGAGGTGGAGGTTGCAGTGAGTCAAGATCATGCCACTGCACTCCAGCCTGGGCAACAGAGCTAGACTCTATCTCAAAAAAAAAGAAAAGAAAAAAGAATGTCACTAAATCAAATTGTAGCCCAGTGGATTATTTGGCACCTGCCTGACTGGAGAGACACTGAGACACTGTGATAAGGGAAGGGCTCGAGGAATAGCAAGGGCTTGTGAGAGGACCCAGGGCTGACCGGGGTGAAGAAGAAGAGCATGCAGACAGTGGCCATTATAAATATGCCTTCTGTAGACAGGGAAGTCACCCAGCTGCCCAGTAATAGCAAGAGCTACTGTTTATGTTGCATCTGCCTGGACCTAGTCACTGCACAGCACATCATCTGTATGCTCCTCCCAGCAACTCTCTGGATTGTTCTATGATCATCTCCATGTATCAGATAAACAGGCCAGGGCTTAAGCGACCTGCCAAGGACATGTTGTTAAGAACTGGTAGAGCTAAGATTACAATCCAGGTCACTGCTGAGCCACACTTTCCCTGACACTTCCCGGCACATCACGCATTTCTGTAGCCCAGTCTGACAGATTGAGAAATCCTTCAAGAAAGGCTGGCTCCATTTGCTCTGGGTCTGCATTTGCCCAGCATCACCAGGAGGGAATGGATGACTTGAGCCAATTCCTGACACCAGCCTTCTAAACGAACTGGAGCTCACTGTAAGCGGTCACAGTGGCGTTCTGTTTATCCATCATCCACCTACTGTATGTTTGGTTGGGTGAGCCAGGCCTGTAGGTGTTAACCAATTCTGGTCACCTGAAAAATAAAACAAAGACAAGTTCTAGAACTGTCAAAACAAGACGGGCCCTGCCACTCTAACCGAGGTTCTGCTTCAGGGAGTTGGGGTGGTGGGAGGGGCAGAGGCTACCTAAGGAGCCAGTTCAGGCTACAGCTTAGGATATACAGGCAAAAGTCCTGGCTGTGTGTCCTGGGACAAATTACCTAACCTCTCTGGGCTTCATTTTTCTACCAACCTCACAGAATAAGCGTTTGTAAAATAACTCAGCAAACCGTAAACTGCCTTATAGTCTGCCCGAAGTTATCACAGCTGCTGTGGGTGCCTGCCTAGCCCACTGGCCCCTCCACAGCAGGCATTGCTGTGGGGCCTCACTCTTGTCACCTGATAAGATGATGCCTCTGGCTCCTTAAGACTCAGCGTGCCTCGCCCCCTTCAGGGTCTTGGAAGCCTTTGTTGGTGCCCCACCCCACCACCACCACCATCAGGAGCCTTCCCCAGGGCTTGTGATCCTATAGTAGTTGCCCAGCACCCTCCCTGCTCTGCCAGCTCCTGTCTGTACCCTCAGCCCGGGAAGGATGATCACATGGTGGTCATCTATGTGTAAGTGTCTACGAAAAGGGTGATTCTGGGAAGTGGCAAAGCAAAAAGGGGATGCTGACAGGGCAGATGGGAGGGGCCTCCACTAGCCCTGTCTGCTTCAGTTTGAGTTCGCTTTCTTCACCCTCTGTGGCCACAGGCTGCCTCCCAGACCAGCCTGACTATCCTGGGGAGTATCATCCTGCAAACAGTTGTCTCTTGGGGTGAGGATGCATTGCCCCCTCAGGCTGGGAGTCCCAGACAGAGGGCATGCTAACCCCCTTCCCCTGTGCATGGGCCCCACCTGGCCCAGCAGGTATCAGAGCCCAGGCTAGCTGATCCGACCTGAGCAATCACCTGCGGCTGGGTAAGACAGTGATCTCACCAGGCTTTTGGTTTGATTTGGTTTTGTCTTCTTGTCCAAGAACCTAAGGCCTATTTTACAATCCCCTGACTCCTTTCCTCTGAACAGAGAAACAAGCAGGGCTTCCTCCGTCCGGACCTCACATTGACTTGGCTAGCAGGAGCACCAGAGAGACGGCTCTGTTGCAGGGGTCATCGGCCAAGGAGGTGGTCTACCTGGTGGGTCCTTCCTGCTGCAGGGCACACAGACGGGCTCCCGTGGGGCTGAGCACGAGGCAGTGGCTCCTGACCCTCCTGCAGCATCGGCACCGCCCCTGCCGGCCGCGGGAGCCCAGGACCGGGCGGACAGGAGAATCCCCACTTCGGCTCAGCACAAAGCCCACAGCACCTTCCCCGGTGCACAGACGCGGTCACACGCACGCCCGTCTACACACACCCAGAGGAAGTCAGACGGGTGAGCAATGGTGACTGGCTTTGAATAAACACAATCAGCGATTTCAAATCTCTGGGGACCAGGTACCTTTTCTGGGCCTCGAGGCTCAAGCACCAAGCGGAGGCCTGGCGCCCTCTGCCGGTGAGCTTGGGCGCGCACACCTGGTCTGCGGTGAATAAGCTGGGGGAGCCGCCGCCTCTGTCCTGGGTCCTGTGGGATGGCAGAAATTCTCTCGCTCCCTCCTCTCCGTCTAGGGGGTCAGAGTGATTTACTTCAAGTCATTCTACCAAAGGCAGGATCATCTCCCTATCGTGTGGAAGGAAAGATGAGGCTCAGAGAGTTTAAGCAAATGTCCCAGGATCACACAGCAAGTTGGGGGCAGCCCTGGAATTGGTCTACTTCACTGGAGAACCAGAACTGACGTCACTGGGCCCACCCAGACTCCCGCAGGAGTCCGCGCCTGGGTCTCCTCCTCACCCTGTTCTCCCTGGTCAAAGGCCAACGCTAGACCGTTTCTATATCCTGGGCCTGCTCAGGGAGGGTTCTGGGCTAAAGGAATCGCGATGCTGGGCAAATGCTCCGTCAGCCACTTAGTGGGGAAGCCTAATTGGGGGACCACTGCAGGAACTGAGGTCCAGAAGGGGCCTGCAACAGCCCTCCCCTCAGGGAGCTCCCACTCCTGGGGGAGACAGGCCAGATGAGACTACCAAGAAGTCACACCCCTGCCTTCCCCCAGGGAGCAGTGCTGGATTTAGGTGGAGGTCAAGTGGCTTGAGGGTGAAGGTTGGAGGGCTCCTGAAGCTAGGCCAGGGTGGGTTCTCTAGCAGGGAGTGGACGCCCAGGCCCAGGATCACTGCCTTCTTGGTGGGAGTCTCCTATGCCATCCTTCCCCTGTACTCAGCCCCTCCAGGATCATAGGGGCCACCCATTTGTCTTGCTAGTAGGGGCCCTCTTTATCCTTGAGAACGTACAGGTTCGTGTCTTGCTTTTTTGGGCTGGGCCACCTTGAAATGAACGTTCGGGCTGCAATTAACCCTAAGGATTTACTGCAGCTTACGAAGAAGCTTTTTCTTTTCAGAGCTGTTGGCCAGGGTCCAGGGCTGTCCCCACTCCCATCTGGTCCTGGCGGTCTGCCCTTGAGGCTGGGGCAATATGAGGAGTGTGCAGGCAAGTCCAAGGCTATGACTCACATCATGTCTCCAGGCTCCAGGCGTCTTCCTAGGTTGCCTGCCAGGTAACAACTGTAATCAGCATCTCACAGGCCCCAAAGCTCAGCTGAGTCTCCTCACCTGGGAAAAGGCTTCCTTCATGGGCCCACTCCTCCCTGAGATCTTTTAACAATAGTTTCCATCAACAGGCAGTGAGTAGACACCTCAAACAGGGAAATCCCTCACTACTGTACCATGATGATTACAGGACAAGGACTTGGAGCCAAATAGACCGGGATCTGATCCTAGTTCAGCCAGTTACTATCTATGTCACCTTGGGCAAGCTGCTTAACCTCTCTGAACCTCAGTTTCCAAATCTATCAGTCAGGATAATAGCTCCTATGGCCGGCGGTTGTGCAGGAATGGAATGGGATAATGCATGGACTCCAAGGGGTAAATAGTTTGTGTGACAGTGGCATTATTTCTTCTTTAAATGTCACTGTGAGTTACTCTACTACCCTGAGGTCTGGTTCAGACGTTCTGGTAAGAAGTTTCAGCGTGATCCTGTGAGTTTGCATAGACAAAGCACTCAGGCACGGGCTGCAGAAGCTGTGGCCACATTTGAGAGCATGTGAGCTACTGCCACACATTCCAGAATATCTGGAGGCAGGAACAGAGAAGGGGAGGTTGTGTATAGTATATTCCAGGCTCTGTGCTAGATCCTTTGCATCGGAGACTTCAGTTAATACAACTTGTTTGTGGTAAGATAGCATTATCTCCAAGCCTAGAGAGGCCATGCATGAGACTTGCCCGAGGCCACAATCTAGTCTGGTAGAAGCTGCTAGTCTCCAATAAGTTGCTACTGTTTTATCAGGGTAAGAAAAGTTGTGGCAGGAAACATGGCTGCCCAGAATGAAGACTGCATTTCCCAGTCTCCTGTGTGGGTAGGCGTGGTCACATGACTGAGTTCTGGCCAAAGAGAAGTAAGTGGACATGTCCTGCAGCAGTGTCTGAGAACCTTTCTTAAGACACAGGTTGTGCATCTGCTGTCTGCTCCTTCTTCTTTGTCCCTCCCTCTATTTTGCTGCTTGGTAGGCAGGTGCTACCTTGAACCACGAGGGCAAGGGCCACTCAATAACAACACAATAGCTGCTGTTGTGAATTTCCTGTTGCTCTCATTGCTACCTCATCTTAACTGAGATGCCCTGTGATAGAGTGGGGGATTTGCACCTGAGTCAGTGAGCTGTTTCTCAACACAATGCGAGGTTTCTGGATCCCCTGTGTGCTCCTGCTGTACCTCATCAGCTCTTAGGTGTGACGCATCCCTTGGAACTCTGATGAGGTGGTGTTGGAGGAGGGGAGCCACTCTAATGCAGCTTTTCAAATTCATCCATTCCAAAGATTGCTCGGGGCCTTTGCTAGATCCAGAGGCAGCTTGAGTGCAAAAGCCCAGGGTCCTGAGAGGGTGGAAGAGGTGACACTTCTAAGATCCAGGAAACCCCAGCCTCTGCCACAAGACTGGCCGCATAGCTACCCCTGTGGTAGGTGAAAGCAACACTCAGGTATTCCTGGGACTCTTTCTAAACTTCTCTGGCCTGGCCCTCAATGTCCTCTGACAGACTCTAGCTTGCTGGGACACCTCTAAGGAAACTGCCAAGGGAAACTGCAGAAGCAGGAGCAGGTTAGAAGTGCCCCAGGTGTCCTCTTTCCATGGGGGAATTTGGAGAAGCATTCTGAGCCCAGCAAAGTGTCAGGCAGGCAAGGCAAGGCCCCACCTGATAGGAGGTGTGTCCTCGTACCTAGTCTCAGCAGGGAAGGTTGCCAGCTTCACGGCTGTGTTGGATTCAGTCTGAGTTAAAAGGGCTATAAGATCCTTGGTAAATGGCCAGAGTCTGAATGTCACAGGGAAGAGGTTGGACTGGGACCCAAGACAGCTTGCTGTGTATCTGGGAAGATGCTATTTACAAACAGAGAAGATATTTACTGACTGGACAATCCTGGGGAAGTCTCCCACCCTCTCACTCTTGTTCATAAAGTGAGGATCATGATCACTACCTCTCAAGGTTACTGTAACATTGAATGAGGTAATGAATATGAAAACACTCAGAATCTATAAAGCACCTACAAACCTGGAAGATTATAATTCTGCATTTGTACAGTAGAAATAACAGTACCATGGTTGCTATTAGTGCCCAGCCAAACCCCCTTTACCGGTCTGGTACAACCCTCCATCTGTGCCCGCTGTCTGCTGTGAGGTTTGGCTGGTAACAGTTCACAGTTATTTCCTCTGCAGAGACTTTCCCGGGAATGGAAGCTGCCTTGCTTGGGGCTTGCAGCCGATGCTTGTCTGACACAGGGGCAGGAAAGGCCAGTCCCCGACCTCAAGACCAGATGAACTCTGGTGTAGCACATGCTCCAGGGCTCCCCGTGAAATCAGGCCGCGGCTCAGCCACAGCTGACACCACAGCCTGGCTCCCTCCTTCCCCACCCCACTCTCCTTCCTTTTCTTTCTTCTAAGGGTTCTTCCCCAATAGAAGAATATGTGCACTGAAATCTGTCCCAGGCTGTGCTTTTAATGAATCTGGCCCAACCGTCTGCTTTATGAAGTTGCTATGAGGCTTAAATAATATAATATAGATAAAGAGATTATAATATAGATAAAGAGATTAGCCCAGTGCCTGGCATATATAGTGCATATCCAATTAATGTCAGAGATTGCCATCATCCATGAGACTGGAGCATCTTAGTGTAATAGTGAGGTGTGGAAATCTGGTGAGTGAGTCAGCGGATTGAATTTTACATGCTTAGGGATTGGGGTGGGCAGAGAGAAGAGCAGTTGGGTTTCCTTGGGTATCACTGGTTCTCTCTGCTGTGTACCGGCAGTAAGGGGCCGGTACACAGCTAGGGAAAAGTTCCAGTCATTACATATTTCTACCAGCAGAGGACGCCACTTCCATACAAATAAGTGTTTTCCTCTGCTATTTGATGTAGCTTTCATCAAAGCAGTCTAGGTTGGCAGGAAAGATCAGGTACATGACAGAGCAGAAAGTGCCTTCAGATTTGCACAGATAATAGGAAAGGGCAGAACAGGGAGAAACAGTGAGTTAAGCTGTTCAGGAAGCTTCCTGGGAGGTGAGGTCTTGAGCAGGGCACTCAAGCCCCAGAAGGAGTATTGAGTGGAGATGGCATTCCCAGAGAAGCCACTGCCCTAAGCAAGGTGACCAGGGCCTGAGCCAGGGCCGTGGCAGTGAGGCAGCCAAGAGAGGGTATGAAGGACACCAAAGACAGGGACAGGACTGATTTCAGCTGAGAGGTCTAGGAGGAGATCATGGGCCCATCGACATGGGGTAGAAGTCAGGAAGAAGCACGTTTTTATAGGACAGAGCACACTTCTCCAACTGGTCTGACTGCCCTGACATTGTAACATGTCCTCCGCAAGCGGGATTCCTGTTTTGTGTGGATTCTAGAAAGCAGCAAAATATTCAGAGGTGTTAATAGCATCAGGATTTCATTGGTTCTTTCCATTTTTTTTATCTTTATTTTTTGAGACGGGGTCTCATTCCCTGCCCCAGGCTGGAGTGCAGTGGCACCATCACGGCTCACAACAGCGTCAACACCCCAGGGTTCAGGCGATCCTCCTGCCTCAGCCTCCTGAGTAGCTGAGACCATAGGTACGCACCACCATGCCTGGCTAATTTAAAATATATATATTTAATATATATAAAATATATATTAAATATTTTATATATTTAATATATAAAATATATATTAAATATTTTATATATTTAATATATATATAAAATATATTAAATTTTATATATTAAATTTTATATATTAAATTTTATATATTAAAATTTTTAATTTTAATTAAATTTTTAATTTAATATATTAAAATTTAATTAAAGCTGACCACGCCTGGCCAGCTTTTTCCGTTTTGAGTAGGGACGGCAAGAAGCACCCCACAGCTTGCCCTTGCTTCAGAACTCAGGGTTGTGAATCAGTCAGGATAGAAATTAATGGTGTAGTGGGAATAAACAGGAATGTCAGATGATCTCCCAGGGGTGGGGGAGAATCCAAAAAGAAGGAACGAACTTGAAGAAGGCTGGCTCTCAGAGACTGGGGTTCAGTCCTTACTGGAGAAAGTGAAGTTCTCTGGGTTGTCCCTGGAGAGAACCGGGCCACAGAGAGCGAACATCGTGGGGAAGAGAACCCCAGGCCACGGCTGGAGGGCTGGAAGCCTCCTGCTGGGGTGCCCACAAAATTCCTCCGGAAGTTGCTCTTAGGGGACGCGCTGAACTCATGGCAAAGCCACCTAGGACTCACGCAGAACTTGCTGGGAAGCTGCCCCCGGGGGAGTGCGCATGCGGGACTTTGCAGGAAACTGGCTGGGTCAGGTCTGCCCCACCAGGAATCCGCCCAAGACGGTGCGGCTGAACTCACCACTGGGAAACTAGGTAGGACACCTACAGAACTAGCCGTGAAGATGCCTGCGGAAGTGCCCTGAAACTGAGCTGAGAACCCCCCGGGGTTCAGAGTCTCAAAAGCAAGTAGGAAGGAAAGCTTAAAGAAACCGCAAGAGGTGTCTTCTCTCTGTCCTCTAGCGCCCTCTACTGACACAGTTTAACATTGTGCCCGCAGGCAAGGGAGAAACGTTCCAGGCATCTGTGAAGGGTGGATTTGGAGCCAGACGGTAATAAATTGTTAACTGGTACAGGATGTTAGCCAACTCCATTGGGGGTGGGAGAGCTCTTCCATAAACCCTTTTTGAAAAATAGTACTTGAGGACATAGTCCTGCCAGCTAAGAAACTAATCAAAATAAATAATTCAACAGAAAAAATGTAAAAGGCAAAAAATCAATAAAACCAAATGAAACTACATAAACGAAATAATTATAATTAATATAATATGAAACAACACTAATTATTATTAAAATTATATATAATATTTCATGATTATAAATTGGGGTTATTGTATCACAATTTACTTTGACAAAAACTGGGAGGTATCAAAGAAAGAGTATACTATTTATAAAAATGAGAGGTGGCAAAATAGTATGCATATATCTTAGAACATATTGGTCGATATGGTCTTATTCTTGATGTTAAGAAATGTAGGCGGGGCACGGTGGCTCATACCTATAATCCCAGCACTTTGGGAGGCCGAGGCGGCGGATTGCCTGAGCTCAGGAGTTCGAGACGAGCCTGCCCCACACGGTGAAACCCCGTCTCTACTAAAATACAAAAAAGTAGCCAGGCGTGACAGCATGCACCTGTAATCCCAGCTACTCAGGAGGCTGAGACAGGAGAATCACTTGAACCCGGGAGGCGGAGGTTGCAGTGAGCTGAAATTGCGCCACTGCACTCCAGCCTGGGCGACAGAGTGAGACTCCGTCTCAAAAAAAAAAAAAAAAAGGAATTTAAGTTAAGAGATTTTAAAAATAAAGGTATCAGCCAGGTGCAGTGGCTTAGCCCTGTAATCCCAGCATTTTGGAAGGCCAAGGTGGGAGGATTGCTCGAGCCCAGGAGTTTAAGACCAGCCTGGGCAACATATTGAGAACAACCCTCTACCCCCGTCATCTCTACAAAAAACATAACTTGCCGGGCAAGGTGGTGTGTGCCAAGCTGGTAGGCCCAGTTCCTCGGAGGTTTGAGCCCAGGAAGTCAAGGCTGCAGTGAGCCAAAATTGAGTCACTGCACTCCAGCCTGGGCAACAGGGAAAGAACCTGTCTCAAAAATAAAAAGATAAAAATAAATAAAAGGTATCCAACCACCAGTAGAATAAAAGCTGAATGGAAAATTCCCAAGAACCTAGAGAGAAAGAGTAAGGAAAAAAGGGATTAATATAGCAAAAGACAAGAAAATAATAAAAAGGAATAAGATATATATAATGTGTAACATAAAATTACAGTAGATAAATCATGCTAGTAATGATAATGTGAATGTTTTTATAACACAGGCTTAAAGCAAAATGTTTTTGAATGGTTTCAAAATAATGATATAGGCAAAGACATACAAAGTAAATGAAATTCACACAAAAAACAGAACGTAAAATTTAAGGCAAAAAAGCAATGGCTGGCAAATAGAGGCCATAAAATATTCACATGTTTATAACCATTATAAACCTTAAGACATTAAATAATGTTACCTCAAAAGATATAATGTGAAATATATCAAAAATTCAGAAGTTGCCTAAACCACAAATCATATAGGAGATGAGAAATTTTTAAATACTGCTCTCAGCTGTTGAAGATTGAGTTTTTGAAAGAATAAACTAAGATACAGAGATGGCAGCTTCTGGTAATAGCAAATTAGCTAATTTGGACCAACCCTCCTGCTAACGACAGCGAGGTGAGTTGAACACTTGCTTGAAAGCATAGGAGCCCTGACAAAATAGTATAGAATCATGGGCAGGCCGGGCGTGGTGGCTCACGCCTGTAATCCCAGCACTGTGGGAGGCCGAGGCGGGTGGATCGTGAGGTTAGGAGATTGAGACCATCCTGGCTAACACGGTGAAACCCCGTCTGTACTAAAATTACAGAAAATTAGCTAGGCATGGTGGTGGGTGCCTGTAGTCCCAACTACTTGGGAGGTTGAGGCAGGAGAATGGGGTGAACCCGGGAGGCGGAGCTTGCAGTTAGCCGAGATCGCACCACTGCACTCCAGCCTGGGCCACAGAGCGAGACTCTGTCTCAAAAACATAAAAATAAAAGTAGAATCATGGACCAAGATCTGGAAGAAAGCAGCTATCCTGACAGGTGAGTCTGCATTTGTACCACTTTTGCCCTAATGATATTTGCCAATCAAGAAAAGGCAGCTGAGAGGCTGAACATTACTCATGAGAGCCTCATGGGGTTAGGGGATGAAAATTGGTGTCACCTGTGTGGTAGCTCATGCCTGTAATCCCAGCACTTTAGGAGGCTGAGGCGGGCGGATCACTAGGTCAGGAGTTGGAGACCAGCCTGACCAACATGGTGAAACCCCGTCTCTACTAAAAATACAAAAATTAGCTGGGTGTGGTGGCACATGCCTATAATCCCAGCTACTCAGGAGGCTGAGGCAGGAGGACAGCTTGAACCTGGGAGGCGGAGATTGCAATGAGCCAAGATCACACCACTGCATTCCAGCCTGGGTGACAGAGCGAGACTCCGTCTCAAAAAAAACAAAAAACAAAAACTGGAGTCTAGAACCCACCAAGGTGGGGGCCCTGATAACACCCCACACCCCACCCTGACATATACTTTGGGGTGGAATCCTAAACAGCTGCATCCCACGAACAGGTCGTCTATTCCCTGCATGCTGCAGTCCAGCTTCCAGTCATCGGGGCGACCCAGAAAAACCTCAATTTTTAAAACTGGATTAAAGTTACTCCAGACTGCCAACTGCCAGCACTCCTAGGCTTGCTAGGCTTGGAAGAAGCAAATAAAAATAATCTCTGGAAGAAAATGACATCATCCCAGGCCTCAATTATTCCTACAGTTTTGCAAGCACAATGTCCTGAACATAATAAAAAAACAACTGGGGGCGTTCTGCTCCCACTTAAAAAATCCTGCGAGAACATGGCTCCCGTTATAACATCACATGACGGCTGGAACACCTACAATAGCATAGATTTTAGAAGCCATCAGAGAGCAGAAGTGAGGCTGCAAACAGAACAAGGCAAAACAAAAATAAGTTAATTAAAATTCCAGAAAGTAATAAGCCTTTCCCAAGAGATAAGAGTCCCACAGCCACTTTCAGAGGAGGGAAAGGAGGCCACCCTTGATCAGGGTAAAAAGAAACCAATGTGGGCTAGCATAATGGGCCAGGGTCTCAACAAGCCCCAGCCACGAAGAGAGTCTGCACCTGCTCACCAAGCTGCACGACGGACCTTCCCAGGGTGTGAAGGCTGAGGGCAGAGGATCGAGAGAGACTCTGTCCTCAGGAGGACACACACAGGGCCTGCTGAGGACAGGGTCGTTCACTGAGAGAAACCCTCTGAAAAACAGGGCCCTCTCGGAGGCTGCCTGAGATGGGACAGGACAGGAGAGCTGAGACAGACCTTTCTGGGGGAAGGCACGCAGAGTCTGCTCAAGCTGGGAACAGGAAAGGAGAACCAAGCAAGCTGCTCACAGACACTGGTCTTTCAGTGTCTTGGTGCTCCACCACCAGGGCCAGGAATCAGGGAGGAGAGAGATCTCCCAAAAGCACAGAAGGTCAGGGGTTGGATTGCATAGCAAAAAAAATCTTCCCGAAGATCCAAAAGCTAGCAGCCAATCTTTAGAGTCAGGTGGCATATTCCCACAGTTCAAAAAGCTAGCAGCTGGACTGTACAGCGTAAAGAAATTTCTGAGGCCAGGCACGGTGGCTCGGGTCTGTAATCCCAGCACTTTGGGAGGCCAAATGGGTTGGATCACAAGGTCAGGAGTTTGAGACCAGCCTGACCAACATAGTGAAACCCTGTCTCTATTAAAAATACAAAATTAGCCAGGCATGGTAGTGCATGCCTGTAATCCCAGCTACTCAGGAGGCTGAGGCAGGAGAATAGCTTGAACTTAGGAGGTGGAGGTTGCAGTGAGCTAAGATCATGTCACTGTACTTCCGCCTGGACGACAGAGTGAGACTCCATCTAAAAAAAAAAAAGACTCTCCCTCCTCCCTGCTGAAGGAAAGGTTCTCATCCTGCCCTCAAATCATTTGAAACCATTGGTAAGCAGAATCAAACTAAAGCTGCAACAAGACAAGTCTGAGCTCAATATCAAATTGACTCAGTCCACCACTCTAAAAGCCTAACAGAGGAAGGGATGTGTGTTTTTCTACGTATATATCGTATTTACTTCAGTCTCTACTGTTCTTTTATACACAATGTCTGGCATTTAATTAAAAATTATAAGCCAAGCAAAGAAGAAAGAAAATTAACCTGTCATTGGCAGAGAAAATAGTCAATAGAAACAGATCCCAAAGATGGCAAAGATGTTGGAATTATGAGATGGCAACATTGAAATAACTATTATAAGCATGTTACAGGATCTAGTAGAAAATGCAGGCAATATGCACAAACATATGGGAAATTTCAATGGAGACATAAAAACTGTAAAAAAGAGCACAGCCCTGGTGCCTCACACCTATAATCCCAATGCTTTGGGAGGTCAGTGTGGGAGGATTATTGAGGCCAGGAGTTCGAAACCAGCCTGGGCAACATAGTGAACCCCCCCCCGCCCATTTCTACAAAAAATAAAAAAATTAGTGTGGCGTGGGGGCATGCACCTGTAGACTTAAATACTTGGGAGGCTGAGGCAGGAGGATGGCTTGAACCCAGGAGTTTGAGGCTGTAGCAAGCTATGATCATCACTGCACTCCAGCCTTGGTGACAGAGTAAGACCCCATCACTAAAAAATTAAAAGTTGAGAAGTTTTTTAAATAAAAATTTAAAACAGCATAAAGAAAAATGCTAGAAATTATAAATATTGTATCAGAGATAAATCATTTGATGGGCTTATCAGCAGACTGAAAACATGTGAATTTGAAGGTAGGTCCATGGAAGTTATCCAAACTAAATTACAAAGATGAAAAAACTTTTATCTTTGTTATCTTTGTTAAGAAATGGAAAAGTGCACTCAAGGTCTGGAGTATTATTAAGTGATCTAACAAATGTATCACATTTCGTACTACATACATACATAGCATAACAAAAGAGAGGAGAGACAGAATGAGCAGAAGAAATATCTGAAGAGGTAATAGCTGAGAATTTTTCCAAATTGATGAAACCCATCAACCTATAGATCTAAGAAGTTCAGCAAATCCCAAGCAAAATAAATACAAAGAAAACTACCATAGGCTCAGGGCCAGGCACAGTAGCTCCTGCTTGTAATCCCAGCACTTTGGGAGGCCAAGGTGGGTGAATCACTTGAGGCCAGGAGTTCGAGACTGGCCTGGCCAACATGGTGAAGCCCTGTCACTCCTAAAAATACAAAAATTAACTAGGCGTACCACAGTTCAAGAATCATTTGAACCCGGGAGGTAGAGGTTGCAGTGAGCCAAGATCATGCCACTACACTCCAGCCTGGGCAACAGAGCAAGACTCTGTCTCAAAAAAAAAAAAAAAAGTAAAAGAAAAGAAAACTACCATAAGCATAGGCTCATAATAGTTATACTGTTGAAAATAAAATATAAAGAACAAAACTTAGAGCAGTCAGAGAAAAAAGACACATTTTGTATAGGGGAAACACTTTAAGAAAAATGACTAAGTTCTCTTTAGAAACAATGGAAGCCAGGAGACAAATGGAATGACATCTTAAAATTCTGAAAGAAAACAGAAACTCTCGACCTAGGATTCGACATTCAGTGACAATATCCTTCAAAATAAAAATGACATAAATATATTTCATACATACAAACATTGGAATATTTATATCAAACAAATCTACACTATAAGATTTGCTAAGAAAAATTCTTCAAACTGAAGGAATATAATGCCAGATACAAGTATGAATCTTTAAAAAGAAATAAAGGATAAATATATTGGTAAATATAAAGGACTACCTTATCTCTAGCATATGTATCTATTTATTTACTTTTTTAAAGAAGAGATCTCGCCATGTTGCCCGGGCTGGCATGCAGTGGCTATTCACAGGCACAATACTAATGCCCTGTAGGCTCAAATACTCCTGGCTTCAAGTGATCTTCCCACCTCAGCCTCCTGAGTAGCTGGGTTTACAGGTACCTGCCACCATCTAAAATATCTCTTTATGAGACAATCAACCATTTAAAGTAAAAATAGTAACACTAGATTTTGTGATTTGCATCTAGAAGTAAGATATATGACAAGACCATAAAGGGTGGGAGGGGTTGAATGTAAACACAGTGTCACAAGGTTCTTATGCCATTCACAGTGTAGAGGAACATTTTTTGATGATGGACTATTGTAACTTAATATGCATATCATAATCTCTCAAGCAACTACTAAAAGATTAAGAGACACTAAAAAAGTTAATAGATGAGATAAAATGGAATACAAAGAAATAGCCACATCAATCGAAAGTGGAAAGAAGGAAGAACAAAAGAAGAGATAGAACAAATAGAAAACAAACATAGAGTCTGGGTGCAGTGGCTCACGCTTGTAATAACAGCACCTGAGGAGGCCGAAGTGTGTGGATCATTTGAGGCCAGGAGTTTGAGAACAGCCTGGCCAACATGGTGAAACCCTGTCCCTACTAAAAATACAAAAATTAGCCAGGCCATGGTGGTGGGCACCTGCAATTCCAGCTACTCAAGAGACTGAGATGGGAGAATCACTTGAACCTGGGAGGCGGAGCTTGCAGTGAGTTGAGATGGTGCCCCTGCACTCCAGCCTGGGTGACAGAGCAAGACTCCATCAAAAAAAAAAAAGAAAAGAAAAGAAAAGAAAGAAAGAAAGAGAGAGAGAGAGAAAGAAAAAAGGAAGAAAGAAAGAAAATAAACATAGATATAAACATATCAGTAAATACATTAAATGTAAATGAACTAATGCTCCAAATAAAAAGCAGTGATTGTAAGACTGGATGACAAATCAAGATCTAACTACATGCTGCTGGTAGAAACACACATTAAGCATAAAGACACAGACAGGTTAAAAGAGTGGAAATAGAAATACCATGCACATCCTAAATATATTAAAAGGCAGTATAGCTACATTAACACCAGATAAAATAGACTTTAAGCCAAAGAGTTTCATCAGAGACAAAGAGGCATATGTCTTAGTGTACTTAGGCTGTAACAACTAAAATAGCATAGACTGGGTGGCTTAAATAACAATCATTGTCACAGTTTTGAAGGCTGGGAAGTCCAGGATGGTTCAGTGTCTTGTGAGGGCCTGCTTCCTAGCTCATAGACAGCTATCTTCTCCTAGTATCCCATTTAATAAATGGTGCTGAGAAAACTGGCTAGCCATATGTAGAAAGCTGAAACTGGATCCCTGCCTTGCTCCTTATACAAAAATTAATTCAAGATTGACTGAAGACTGCCAAGACCAGCTTGGCTAGGGAGACCCTAACCCAGTGGCACTAGAGGAATTAAAGACACACACACAGAAATATAGAGGTGTGGAGTGGGAAATCAGGGGTCTCACAGCCTTCAAGCTGAGAGCCTCGAACAGAGATTTACCCACATATTTATTAACAGTAAACCCATGATAAGCATTGTTTATATAGATATAGATTATAGATTAACTAAAAGTATTCCTTACAGGAAACAAAGGGATGGGCCAAAATAAAGGGATGGGTTTGGCTAGTTATCTGCAGCAGCAGCATGTCCGTAAGGCACAGATCGCTCATGCTATTGTTTGTGGTTTAAGAATGCCTTTAAACGGTTTTCTGCCCTGGGTGGGTCAGGTGTTCCTTGCCCTCATTCTGGTAAACCCACAACCTTCCAGCTTGGGTGTTATAACCATCATGAACATGTCAGAGAGCTGCAGAGACAAATTGTTATATCTACTTCTGTTCCCTGGAAAGCAGAGCCGGGAAAGCGCATAGCACAGCTCCTGATTGTGCCGTATGTGGGAATGGGAAAAAGTGAAATTAAACAAACAGGAGAATTTGGAAGCACAAATAAACAAGGCAAAGCAGCTTATTGGGTAAATCAAATTACTGAGAAACATCCTACCTGTGAAATAACTATTCAGGGAAAGAAGTTCTTATTTTATGAACCACTATATGGTCTATTTTGATTAATGCTCCATGTGTACTTGAGGAAAAAATGGTATTCTGTAATCCTCACATGGCAAAAAGGGAGTGGGTGTGTTTTCTGGGGTCTCCTTTATAAGGGCACTAATTCCATTCATGAAGGCTCCACCCTCATGACCTAATTACATCTTGCAGACCCCACCTCCTGATACCATGATAATGGGGGTTAGCGTTTCAATATATGAATTTGGGGTGGACAGATTTAGTCCATAACAGTATGTTCTGTAATAATAAAAAGGCCAAAGTTTTTGAGAACTTTTAACAATCTTAAATGTGTATACACCTCATAATAAAGCTTCAAAATACCTGAATAAAAAAATAGATAAAGCAAAAAGATATATAGAAACTGCTACAATCATAAGTGGAGAAATTTTCAGGATCTGGCTCTCTGTAGTTAATAAAACAAGTTAACAGAAAATCAGTATGACACAGAAGACTTAAGCAATACTATAAGCCCACTGACCTAGTTTTCATTTATAGAACAAAGAAGTTTAAAGGTTTGGTACATATAGGAGCAGACATTTCGATCATTTCTCTACAGCACTGGCTGTCCACTTGGCCAATTCAAGCCACTCAATTTAACATAGCTGGAGTTGGTAAAGCCCCTGAAGTATATCAAAGGCGTTATATTTTGCATTGTGAAGGGCCCGATAGACAACCTGGGACTATTCAATCAATTATAACATCTGTAACTATAAATTTATGGGGGGGATTTATTACAGCAATGGGGAGCAGAAGTTCTAATTCCAGAACAATTATATAGCCCTCAAAGTCAACATATGATGCATGAAATGGGGTATGTCCCTGGTATTGGACTAGGAAAAAATTTGCAAGGTTTAAAGGAACTGCTTCAAGGGGAAAGACAAAGTTCACACCAAGGTTTAGGATATCATTTTTGATGGCAGCCATTGTTAAGTCTCCAGAATCTATACCTTTATTAACAGATAAGCCAATTTGGATAGAACAATGGCCGCTAAGTAAAGAGAAACTGAAGGCTTTAGAGGAATTAGTTACAGAACAATTAGAAAATGGGCATATAGCTCCAACATTTTCCCCTTGGAATCCTCCAGTTTTCGTAATTAAGAAAAAATCAAGCCGGGTGCGGTGGCTCAAGCCTGTAATCCCAGCACTTTGGGAGGCCGAGACGGGCGGATCACGAGGTCAGGAGATCGAGACCATCCTGGCTAACACGGTGAAACCCCATCTCTACTAAAAAATACAAAAAACTAGCCGGGTGAGGTGGCAGGCGCCTGTAGTCCCAGCTACTTGGGAGACTGAGGCAGGAGAATGGCGTAAACCCAGGAGGCAGAGCTTGCAGTGAGCTGAGGTCTGGCCACTGCACTCCAGCCTGGGCGACAGAGCGAGACTCCGTCTCAAAAAAAAAAAAAAAAAAAAAGAAAAAGAAAAAATCAGGTAAATGGAGAATGTTAACTGACTTAAGAGTCATCAATTCAGTTATACAACCTATGGGAGCATTACAGCCAGGATTGCCTTCTCCCACCATAATTCCAAGAAATTGGCCTTTAATAGTCATAGATTTAAAAGACTGTATCTTTACTATCCCTTTAGCTGATCAAGACTCAGAATAGTTTGCATTTACAATTCCTGCAGTAAACAACCTGCAGCCTGCTAAGCATTTTCATTGTTTCACAGATGGGTCTAGTAATGATAAAGCTTCTTATTCTGGATCAAAAAGTAAAGTTTTCCAGACGCCCTATACTTTGGTCGAAAAGCGGAGCTTGTAGCTGTAATTGAGGTATTGACTGCTTTTAATATGCCTATTAATGTGATTTCTGATTCTTCATACGTGGTTCATTCCACACAGTTAATTAAAAATACTCAGTTATCATTTCATACAGATGAACAAATGGTAACAAAAACAAAAAAAGGGGAGAAGCAGGGATTATGGGACAGCTGATACACAATTCAATCTAGCATTATTAACTTTAAATTTTTTGAGCCTGCCCAAAGGCGAGATGTTATCAGCAGCTGAACAGTATCTACAGAAACCAGCTGCAAAGACAGAAGCAGAACAACTGATTTGGTGGAAAGATCCAATGACAAAAAGTTGGGAAATAGGTAAAATAATAACTTGGGGTAGAGGTTATGCTTGTGTTCCTCCAGGACTGAATCAACAGCTGATTTGGATACCATCAAGACACCTGAAACCTTACCATGAGCCAAATGCTGAGGAAGAGATTCCAGGAGGATTCTGAGGACCCCTCAGAATCATTTGGTCTGAACAAAATGGTCAGATGGTAGAAATAATAAGTACGGAAAAAGTTCCTATTATCTGGAACCATAGCAGTATAGTGGCACCTCAGCCTCAAATGATATGGCCCTTCATAGGAGCTAAACATAAGGATTTGTGGAAACTTAATAGCTCTTAATAAGACCAAATTTGGGAAAGAATAAAAAAGCATCTAGAAGGACACTCTACAAGCTTGTTTTTGGATATTGCAAAATTAAAGAACAAATATTTAAAACATCCCAGGAACACCTGACATTAATGCCAGGAACTGGAGTGCTTGAGGAAGCTGCAGACAGATTAGCAGCTAGTAACCCATTAAAATGGATAGAAACACTTGGAAGCTCTGTGGTTTCAATGATGATTGTGCTTTTAATCTGTGTTGTTTGTCTTTGTATAGTCTGCAGATGCGGATCCTGACTCCTGCAAGAAGTAGCTCACCATGACAAAGCTGCCTTTTCTTTTATCGCTTTGCAAGTCAAAGAAGGGGAACATGTTGGGAACAGACCCCCTCAAAATCTGGCCATAAACTGGCCCCCAAACTGGCCATAAACAAAATCTCTGCAGCTCTCTGACATGTTCATGATGGTTATAACACCCAAGCTGGAAGGTTGTGGGTTTAGCAGAATGAGGGCAAGGAACACCTGACCCACCCAGGGCAGAAAACCGTTTAAAGGCATTCTTAAACCACAAACAATAGCATGAGCGATCTGTGCCTTACGGACATGCTGCTGCTGCAGATAACTAGCCAAACCCATCCCTTTATTTTGGCCCATCCCTTTGTTTCCTGTAAGGAATACTTTTAGTTAATCTATAATCTATAATCTATACAAACAATGCTTATCATGGGTTTACTGTTAATAAATATGTGGGTAAATCTCTGTTCGAGGCTCTCAGCTTGAAGGCTGTGAGACCCCTGATTTCCCACTCCACACCTCTATATTTCTGTGTGTGTGTCTTTAATTCCTCTAGTGCCACTGGGTTAGGGTCTCCCTAGCCAAGCTGGTCTTGGCAGTCTTCAGTCAATCTTGAATTAATTTTTGTATAAGGAGCAAGGCAGGGATCCAGTTTCAGCTTTCTACATATGGCTAGCCAGTTTTCTCAGCACCATTTATTAAATGGGGAATCCTTTCCCCATTTCTTGTTTTTATCAGGTTTGTCAAAGATGGTTGTAGATGTATGGTGTTATTTCTGAGGGCTCCATTCTGTTCCATTGGTCTATCTCTCTGTTTTGGTACCAATACCATGCTGTTTTTGTTATTGTAGCCTTATAGTATAGTTCGAAGTCAGGTAGCATGATGCCTCCAGCTTTGTTCTTTTTGCTTAGAATTGTCTTGGCAATGTGGGCTCTTTTTGGTTCTATATGAACTTTAAAGTAGGTTTTTCCAATTCTGTGAAGAAAGTCATTGGTAGTTTGATGGGGATGTCATTGAATCTATAAATTACCTTGGGCAGTATGGCCATTTTCACTATATTGATTCTTCCTATCCATGAGCATGGAATGTTCTTCCATTTGTTTGTGTCCTCTTTTATTTCATTGAGCAGTGGTTTGTGGTTCTCCTTGAAGAGGTCCTTCACATCCCTTGTAAGTTGGATTCCTAGGTATTTTATTCTCTTTGAAGCAATTGTGAATGGGAGTTCACTCATGATTTGGCTCGCTGTCTCTTATTGGTGTATAGGAATGCTTGTGATTTTTGCACATTGATTTTGTATCCCGAGATTTTGCTGAAGTTGCTTATCAGCTTAACGAGATTTTGGGCTGCGATAATGGGGTTTTCTAAATATACAATCATGTCATCTGCAAACAGGGACAATTTGACTTCCTCTTTTCCTAATTGAATGCCCTTTATTTCTTTCTCTTGCCTGATTGCCCTGGCCAGAACATCCAACACTATGTTGAACAGGAGTGGTGAGAGAGGGCATCCCTGTCTTGTGCCAGTTTTCAAAGGGAATGCTTCCAGTTTTTGCCCATTCAGTATGATATTGGCTGTGGGTTTGTCATAAATAGCTCTTATTATTTTGAGATATGTTACATCAATACCTAGTTTATTGAGAATTTTTAGCATGAAGGGCTGTAGAATTTTGTCAAAGGCCTTTTCTGCATCTATTGAGATAATCATGTGGTTTTTGTCCTTGGTTCTCTTTATGTGATGGATTATGTTTACTGATTTGAGTATGTTGAACCAGGCTTGCATCCCAGGGATGAAGCTGACTTGATCGTGGTGGATAAGCTTTTTGATGTGCTGCTGGATTCGGTTTGCCAGTGTTTTATTGAGGATTTTTGCACCAATGTTGATCAGGGATATTGGTCTAAAGCTCTCTTTTTTTGTTGTGTCTCTGCCAGGCTTTGGTATCAGGATGATGCTGGACTCATAAAATGAGTTAGGGAGGATTCCCTCTTTTTCTCTTGATTGGAGTAGTTTCAGAAGAAATGGTACCAGCTCCTCTGGTAGAATTCGGCTGTGAATCCGTCCAGTCCTGGACTTTTTTTGGTTGGTAGGCTATTAATTATTGCCTCAATTTCAGAGCCTGTTATTGGTCTATTCAGAGATTCAGCTTCTTCCTGGTTTAGTCTTGGGAGAGTGTATGTGTCCAGGAATTTATCCACTTCTTCTAGATTTTCTAGTTTATTTGCATAAAGGTGTTTATAGTATTCTCTGATGATAGTTCGTATTTCTGTGGAATCGGTGGTGGTATCTTACAAGAGCTCCTGAAAGAAGCACTAAAAATAGAAAGGAACAACCAGGACCAGCGACTGCAAAAGCATGCCAAATTGTAAAGACCATCCATGTTACCAAGAAACTGCATTAACTAATAGGCAAAATAACCAGCTAACGTCATAATGACAGGATCAAATTCACACATAACAGTATTAACCTTAAATGTAAATGGGCTAAATGCTCCAATTAAAAGACACAGACTGGCAAATTGGATAAAGAGTCAAGATCTGTTAGTGTGCAGTATTCAGGAGACCTATCTCACGAGCAGAGACACACATAGGCTCAAAATAAAGGGATGGAGGAAGATCTACCAAGCAAATGGAAAGCAAAAAAAAAAAGCAGGGGTTGCAATCCTAGTCTCTGATAAAACAGACTTTAAACCGACAAAGGTCAAAAGAGACAAAGAAGGATGTTACATAATGGTAAAAGGTTAATTTGATCTTCAATCACTGATACCCTTTCTTCCACTTGATCGAACCGGCTATTGAAGCTTTTGCATGCATCACGTAGTTCTCGTGCCATGGTTTTCAGCTCCATCAGGTCTTTTAAGGTCTTCTCTACACTGTTTATTCTAGTTAGCCATTTGTCTAATCATTTTTCAATTTTTTAGCTTCCTTCCAATGGCTTTGAACATCCTCCTTTAGCTCAGAGAAGTTTGTTATTACCAACCTTCTGAAAGCTAGCTCTGTCAGCTCATCAAAGTCATTCTCCACCCAGCCTTTTTCTGTTGCTGGTGGGGAGCTGTGATCCTTTGGAGGAGAAGAGGTGCTCTGGTTTGTAGAATTTTCAGCTTTTCTGCTCTGATTTCTCCCCATCTTTGTGGTTTTTATCTACCTTTGGTCTTTGAGGCTAGTGACCTACAGATGGGGTTTTGATGTGGAAGTCTTTTCTGTTGATGTTGATGCTATTCCTTTCTGTTTGTTAGTTTTCCTTCTAAGAGTCAGGTCCCTCAGCTGCAGATCTGGTGGAGTTTGCTGGAGGTCCACTCCAGACCCTGTTTGCCTGGGTATCACCAGTGGAGGCTGTGGAACAGCATATTGCAGAACAGCAATTATTGCTGCCTGATCCTTCCCCTGGAAGCTTCATCCCAGAGGGGCACCCTCCTGTATGAGGTGTCAGTTGGCCCCTACAGGGAGGTGTCTCCCAGTTAGGCTACATGGGGGTCAGGGACCCACTTCAGGAGGCAGTCTGTCCATCTCAGAGCTCAAACACCATGTTGGGAGAACCACTGCTCTCTTCAGAGCTGTCAGACAGGGACATTTAAGTCTGCAGGAGTTTCTCTGCCTTTTGTTCAGCTATGCCCTGCCCCCGGGGGTGGGCTCTACAGAGGCAGCAGGCCTTGCAGAGCTGTGATGGGCTCTGCCCAGTACCAGTTTCCCTGGCCACTTTGTCTACCTACTCAAGCCTCAGCAATGGTGGATGCCCCTCCCCCTGCCAGGCTGCTGACTCACAGGTCAATCTCAGAATGCTGTGCTAGCAGTGAGCAAGGCTCCGTGGGTGTGGGACCCACCGAGCCAGGCATGGGATATAATCTCCTGGTGTGCCATTTGCTGAGACCATTGGAAAAGCACAGTATTTGGGCAGAAGTGTCCCGATTTTCCAGGTACAGTCTGTCACGGCTTCCCTCGGCTAGGAAAGGGAAATCCTCTGACCCCTTGCACTTCCTGAGTGAGGTAATGCCTCGCCCTGCTTTGGTTCACCCTCCGTGGGCTGCACCCACTGTCCAACCAGTCCCAATGAGATGAACCAGGTACCTCAGTTGAAAACGCAGAAATCACCATCTTCTGCGTTGATCCCGCTGGGAGCTGCAGACCAGAGCTGTTCCTATTCAGCCATCTTGGAATGGGGACCCACATTTTTGCTTTAATGTCTTCTACAGAACTAGGCCCTTTTAGTGTTTTAGGAGTTTTTTTTCTGTTTTTTGAAGGATTCTTTTCCTTTTGATCTTGGTGTTGTTGATGATTTTGAGTCCTTTCCATTCTGATTTGACTTCTGTGCATTTTTGGTTGAAGTATCTCATACAGATTTCTTCACTGGCACTTTTTCTTCAGTTTCCTCCTCATCAAAATAATCACCATCATCTTCATCTTCATCATCATCATCATTTGCATCAGCAGCAAGTTTTACTTTTTTCTGTGGAAACTTGCTACCACCTCCAGGGGCAGACTGCTTTCCAGATATACTTAAGAGTTTCACATCCTCCCCCTCTTCATCTTCTGACTCTGCATCTTACTCCTAAGTGTTGTCCACTAATATGCTCTGGTCCTGAATCACACTTCAGCCATAAGACCACTGGTGGTGTGATTTCAAAGCCCCCAAAGGAAACCATTGGCTGTATAGACATTTTCAAAGTGACAGTATCACTTTAACTGGACTGCCTTCATAATTCATTGCCTCTGCTTCAAAAATGTGCAATTCATCCTTTGCACCAGCCCCTAAACTGACCTTTATTAAAGATAACTGATGCTCATTTTCATCATTATCCACCTTAAAGTGATAATCATGATCGACTTTCACTTCATAACCAAAAAGATAGCTCTGGAGCCATGGGGGGCTCATGTCCACATTCAAGTTTTAAAATGAGTTTACAGTAGTTCAGTTAGATCTTCAGGATCCACTTCTAATTCCAGTTATCTTGCTATTTCCACATATGAAGTCACTTCCTCCAATGAAGTCTTAAGTCCCTCACTGTCATTCATGAGGTTGAAAACAACGTTTTTCAAACTCCTGTTAATGTTGATATTCTAAGCTCTCATGAATCACAAATGTTCTTTTTTTTTTTTTTTTTTTTTTTTTTTTTTGAGACGGAGTCTCGCTCTGCCACCCAGGCTGGAGTGCAGTGGCCGGATCTCAGCTCACTGCAAGCTCCGCCTCCCAGGTTCACGCCATTCTCCCACCTCAGCCTCCCGAGTAACTGGGACTACAGGTGCCCGCCGCCTCGCCCGGCTAGTTTTTTTGTATTTTTTTTTTTACTAGAGACGGGGTTTCACCATGTTAGCCAGGATAGTCTCGATCTCCTGACCTCGTGATCCGCCCGTCTCGGCCTCCCAAAGCGCTGGGATTACAGGCTTGAGCCACCACGCCAGGCCCACAGATGTTCTTATTGGCATCAAGAATGGTGAATCCTTTCCAGAAGATTTGCATTTACTTTGCCCAGGTTCATCAGAAGAATCATTATCTATAGCAGCTATAGCCTAACAAAATTTATTTCTTAAATAATAAGACTTGAAAATTGCAATTATTTCTTGATCCATGAGCTGCAGAATGGATGTTGTGCTAGTGGGCATGAAAAGAACATTCATCTCCTTGTACATCTCCATCGGAACTCTTGGCTGACCAGGCTTATTGTCAATGAGCAGTAATATTTTGAAATGCATCTTTTTTCTAAGTAGCGTGTCTCAACAGCAGGCTTAAAATATTCAGTAAACTGTGCTGTAAACAGATGTCCTGTCATTCAGGCTTTGTTGTTCTATTTATAGAGCACAGCTGGAGCAGATTTAGCGTAATTCTTAAAGGCTCTAGAATTTCCAAAATGGTAAATGAGCATTGGCTTCAACTTAAAGCCACCAGCTGCATTAGCACCTAACAAGAGAATCACCCTGTCCTTTGAAGCTTTGAAGCCAGGCATTGACTTCTCCTCTGTAACTATGAAAGTCCCAGATGGCATCTCCTTTCAATAGAAGCCTGTTTTATCTACATTGAAAAGTTGTTGTTTAATGTAGCCACCTTAATCAATGATCTTAGCCAGATGTTCTGGATAACTTGCTGCAGCTTCTACATCAACACTTGCTGTTGCACCTTGCACTTTTATGTTATGGAAATGGCTTCTTCCCTTAAACCTCATGAACTAATTTCTGCTAGCTTCAGACTTTTCTTCTGCAGCTTCCTGACCTCTCTCAGCCTTCCTCCATAGTACAGAAGAGAGTTAGCCTTGTTCTGAATTAGGCTTTGGCTTTGGGAATGTTGTGGCTGGTTTGAGTGTCTATCTAGACCACTCAAACTTTCTCCATATCAGCAATAAAGTGGTTTTGCTTTCACTGGAGTAGCACTTTTAATTTTCTTCAAGAAATTTTTCTCTGCATTTAAAACTTGACTGTTTGGTGCAAGAGGACCGGCCTTTAGCCCATCTCAGCCTTTGACATGTCTTCCTCACTAAACTTAATAATTTCTAGCATTTTATTTAAAGCAAGAGACATATGACTCTTCCTTTCACTAGAACACTTAGAGGCTACTATTGTAAGATTATCAATGGACCTAATTTCAATGTTTTCATGTCTCAGGGAATAGGGAGGCCTGAGGAAAAGAGAGATGGGGAACAGCCAGTCAGTGGAGGAGTTAGAACACACACAAGATGGATCAATTAAATTTGCTGTCTTTTCATGGCACCCCAAAACAATTACAATAGTAACATCAAAGATCACTGATCACAGATCACAATAACAGATATGCTACTACTAATAATAAAGTTTGAAATGTTTTAAGAATTATCAAAATGTGACGCCGAGACACAAAGTAAGCATGTGCTGTTGGAAAAATGATGCCAAAAGATTTGCTTGACACAGGGTTGCCACACACCTTCAATTTGTATAAAATGTAACATCTGCGAAGCACAATAAAACAAAGTGCAATAAAATGAGATATGCCTGTGCTGAAAGAAAAAACCTGCCAACCAAGAATGCTAGATCCAACAAAACTGTCCTTCAAAAACAAGATGAAATTGCAACTTTCCCAGATACATAAAATTTGAGGGAGTCTATCACCACTAGTCCTGACTTACAAGAAATGCTGAAGAGAGTCCTTGACATTGAGGTAAAGGGATAAAATGAAAAAAAAGAAAATATTAAATTATCTGGCAAATGTATAGATAAATATAGAATCTTGTAGTATTGTAATGTGTGTAAATCTCTTCTAAATCTGATATAGAATTCAAAAAACAAAAGCATAGAAAGTAATTATAAATCTATGGTAATGAATATGCAATATAAAAAAGGTAATTTGAGTCATCAGTAACATAAAGGTGTGTTGGGTTGAGATGTAAAGAAGCAGAGTTTTTTTTTTTGTTTTGTTGTTTTTTTTTTTTTGAGACGGAGTCTCACTCTGTCGCCTGGGCTGGAGTGCAGTGGCCGGATCTCAGCTCACTGCAAGCTCCGCCTCCCGGGTTCATGCCATTCTCCTGCCTCAGCCTCCCGAGTAGCTGGGACTACAGGCGCCCACCACCTCGCCCGGCTAGTTTTTTGTATTTTTTAGTAGAGACGGCGTTTCACCATGTTAGCCAGGATGGTCTCGATCTCCTGACCTCGTGATCCGCCCGTCTCGGCCTCCCAAAGTGCTGGGATTACAGGCTTGAGCCACCGCGCCCGGCCAGAAGCAGAGTTTTAAATGCAATTGAAGCTAAGTTGTTATCAGCTTAAAATATATTGTTATGATATTACCCATATTCTTCCAGTCTTCTGCCGAAAGATCTGAATCTACAATAGTCCCAATGGTACTGAATTACTTATTTGATGATTAAGAATGAAAGAGCGGTTTTGTTTGCAGTCCAAAGGCAAACTTCTATGGGGAATTCCAGCTAAGGAACATGTTATACCCTTTTTTTATTAGTTTCCCCCAGGGAGGAAAGAGTGTGTTTATGGAGAAATCTAATTACAACTTTCCTTGCCCTTTTTGAAATACAAAAGGACAGATTTTTTCCTAATTTATCTATGGAGACACACATATATATGAGAACAGGCAAATAAGTAAGCCAGCAAGCAGGTTTTCCGAATTAAGAGACTTTAATCAGGAAACCACCACATGGTACTCATTAAAAATACATTGGTAAAATATTAAGAGGTTTTATTTCAAGTAATTGCAATGGTTACCACAAAGACAATAACTATAGAATGTAAGTGCTATGATTTGAATATGGTTTATCCCCACTGAAACTCGTGTTGAGACTTGTTCCCCATGTAATGGTGTTGAGAACTGGTGGGTCCTTTAAGAGGCATTTGGGTCATAAGTCATCTGTCCTCGTGAAGGGATTAATGCCATTTCACAAGAGTGAATTATTGCTCTTCAGCAACTGGATTAGTTACCACAAGAGTGGGTTGTTATAAAGTGAGGTCACCCCTTATGTTTTCCCTCTTGTGCGTGTACCCACTCAGTGCTCTCACGTGCATTACCACCATGTGACTCCATCCTCCATGTTATGGCGCAGTATGAGGCCCTCGCCAGATGCAGCTGTTTGATCTTGAACTTCCTGGCATCAAGAACTGTGAGCTAAACGAACCTCTTTTTTAAAAATAAATTACCTGATCTCAGGTATTCTGTTATAGCAACAGAAAATGGACAAAGACTGTAAAGAAAAGGAAATGAGAGGGGAATCCAAATCTGTGACCACAAAAAAAATTAATGAAACACAAAAGAAATCATCAAAAGAAAAAAAAGGGGGGGACAAAAAAAGCTGCAAGTGAAACGGAGCACAATGAACAAAATGGCAATAGTTAAGTCCTTCACTATCAGCAATTCCTTAAAATGTAAATGCCATTACGAACAAATGCCAGCAATTGGATTTGGCAATAATTCCTTGGATATGATACCAAAAGCACAGGCAGCAAAATAAAAAATAGACAAATAGTAATACATAAAACTTAAATGTTTTTACACATCAAAGTTACAGTGAACAGAGAGAAAAGGCAACCTATGGAATGGGAGAAAAGAGTTGCAAATCATGTATCTGATAAGGGGTCAATATCCAGAATACATAAGGAACTTGTACAACTGAACAACAAGAAAAACCCCCAAATAATCCAATTTAAAAACAGGCAAAGGATTTCAATAGACATTTCTCCAAAGAAGATATACGAATGGTTATTAAGTACATGAAAAGATGCTCAACATCATTAATCACTAGGGAAATGTAAATAAAACTCACAATGAGATATCACCTCGCACCAATCAGGATAGCCATTATAAAAATAACAGAAAATAACAAGTGTTGACAAGGATGCAGAGAAGTTGGAGTCCTCATGCACAGTGGTGGGAAAGTAAATTATACAGATGTTATGAAAAACAGTGTGGAGTTTCTCAAAACATTAAAAATAGAATTATAATATGATCTGGCAATCTCCCTTTTGGGTATCCATCCAAAAGGATTCAAAGCAGATCTCAGAGATATTTGCACACCCATGTTCATTGCAGCATTATGCACAATAGCCAACAGGAGGAAACAACAGATAACTGGATAAGGAAAATGTGGTATATGCACATAATGGAATTTTATGTGCGCTTTAAAAAGAAGGAAATCCTTTCACATGTTACAACATGAATGAAGCTTAAGGACATTATGCTAAGTGAAATAAGCCAGTCACAAATGGACAAATACTGTATGATTCACTCATATAAAGTATCTAAATTAGTCAGAATCCTCGAAACATAAAGTAAAAAGGCAGTCGCCAAGAACTTGCAGGAGGTAGGATGGGGAATTAATGCTTGGTAGGTATTGAGTTTCAGTGTTGCAAGAAGAAAAAATTCTAGAGAATTGTTGCACCAGTAAATATACTTAACAGTACTGAAATGTACATTTAAAAACATTTAGGATGGTTTGATGTTGTGTGGTTTTTACCACAATACAAAAAAGAGACTCAGCTAAGAAAACGAACAGGCAAAAACAATGGCTGGTAGAAAACATTCACAGTACGTATATCTGAATATGGATTTCTACCCAGAATAATAAAGAACCTCTAACGCAATAAAAATGTGGATGACAGACTTGAGCAACATTTTCAGAAGCAAACAAAGACATATGAATGGACAAAGACATATAAAAAAGTGCTCGACATAATTACTCAGCAGGCAAAGGCAAATTAAACCCATAGTGAATCACTACATGCCTACTAGAATGTCTAAAATTATAAAGACTGTCAACACCACATGTTGGCAAGTATTTGACATAACAAAAACTCTCACGTTGCTCTTGGATGTGTGAAATGGCACAACTACTTTGAAAAGTTGCTTGCTTGGTAGCTTCTTATAAAATTAAACATAAAGCTAGTTGATGACTCTAATTTTACACCTATGTATTTATTCAAAGTAAATGAAAACATATGTCCACAAAGAGATGTATACATAAATGCTCGTAGAAGCTTTGCATTTCTGATAGCCAAAACTGGAAACAACCCAATGTTGATGAACAGATAAACAAACTGGGATATATTCATAAAATACAATACTTCTTGCAATTAAAAGAAACAAACTACTGATAACCACAAAATGGATGAGTCTCAAAAACGTTATGCTGACTGAAACAAGCCAACATTAAAGAGCTCTTGGTGGCCAAAGCTGGAACAATTTGAGCAGCAAAATAAATAATGTATTAATAGTATTTGATTGTAACTCAAAACATAAATAAATATCTATGAGTCCACATGGATATAAATAAATGATATTGTAAATAAATGAGAGAGAAGGGACAAATGTCCCATACAGAATTATATAATAATGATATGTAAATGCTTCTTCTCCAAGGAAGTGGAGCTTAACTCCTCACCCCTGGAGTGTGGGCTGCACTTAGTGACTCCCTTCCAAAGAGTTGAATATGGAAGCCAGGTGGAGAAGTAGAAACCTGGCAAATAGTATCCTGGCCTGGTGATCAAGGCTAAACGATCAGTTATGTGGAGAATACCTACCTTTTAGTTTTAGTTTTAGTTTTTTGAGACAAGGTCTCGCTGTGTCACCAGGCTGGAGTGCAGTGGTGAGATCTCTGTTCACTGCAACCTCTGCCTCCTGGGTTCAAGCAATTCTCCTGCCTCAGCTTCCCGAGTAGCTGGGATTACAGGCACATGCCACCCTGCCTGGCTAATTTTTTTTTTTTTTTTTTTTGAGACGGAGTCTCGCTCTGTCGCCTAGGCTGGAGGGCAGTGGCACGATCTCGGCTCACTGCAACCTCTGCCCCTCCAGGTTTAAGCAATTCTCTACCTCAGCCTCTGGAGTAGCTGGGATTACAAGAGCGTGCCACCACGTCTGGCTAATTGTTTTGTATCTTTAGTAGAGACAGGGTTTCACCATCTTGGCCAGGCTGGTCTTGAACTCCTGACCTCGTGATCCTCCCGCCTCGGCCTCCCAAAGTGCTGGGATCCCAGGCGTGAGCCACCGCGCCCGCTAATTTTTGTATTTTTAGTAGAGACAGGGTTTCACCATGTTGGCCAGGCTGGTCTCCAACTCTTGACCTCAAGTGATCCACCTGCCTTGGCCTCCCAAAGTGCTGGATTACAGGCATGAGCCACCGTACCCAGCCTGGGGTGAGATTTTTATTCTTCTATTATTTAGAAGAATTTGAGAAAGTTTGGCATTTGGTAGAATTTGCCTGTGAATCCACCTGACCAGGCTGGTCTCGAACTCCTGACCTCAAGTGATCCCCCCACCTTGACCTCTTAAAGTACTAGGATTGCAGGTGTGAGTCATTGCGCCCAGCTAATAATACCTACATTTCTGATGAGATGTAAACCTCTGTGGTTTACCTCCCCAAAACATAGAACCCCTGTCTAACCATGAGGAAAACACTAGACAAGCCAAAATTGAAGGACATTCTATAAAATACCTGACTAATACTCATCAAAACTTTCAAAGTATTGGAAAAGGTAAAAAGGAAAGTCTGAGAAACTGTCACAGACAAGAGGGGGCTAAAGGAGACACAACAACTAAATGTAATGTGGTATCCTAGATGGGACCCTGAATTTAAAAACATTAGGGAGGAAACAGTGTAATACAAGTAAAGCTTGGAGTTTATTTAATTTAAAAAATGAATTGAACTGCAAGGAAATATAGATGCATCTACAATCACAATAGGAGTTTTTTGTTTGTTTTGTTTTGTTTTGTTTTTGAGATGGAGTTTTACTCTTTCGCCCAGGCTGAAGTGAAGTGGGGCAATCTTGGCTCACTGCAACATCCACCCACTGGGTTTAAGAGATTCTCCTGCCTCAGCCTCCCAGGTAGCTGGGATTATAGGTGTGTGCCACGAGGCCTGGCTAATTTTTGTAATTTTAGTAGAGAGGAGTTTCACCATGTTGGCCAGGCTGGTCTTGAACTCCTGACCTCAGGTGATCCACCTGCCTTGCCATCCCAAAGTACTGGGATTACAGGCATGAGCAGGGCCCATAATGGGAGATTTTAAACACCCTTCTTTCAATAATAAATGGTTTAAGCAAGCATAAAAATTAGTAAGGATATAAAATATTAAATACCACTATTAACAAATGACCTAATTGACACATTCTTTCAGACATCCATGAAACACTTACAAAAATTTACTATACATTCATTGAGCCATAAAGCAAGTATGAACATAAAGGGCTGAAATTATATGGAGAACGTTCTCTGACCACAAGGCAATTAAGCCAGGAATCACAACAAGAAAAGATGATTAGAAGATCCTCATATGTTTGGAAATTAAGAAATACACTTCTAAAAAACTTTTGGATTGGAGAAGAAATCATAATGGAAATAAGAAAATATTTTGAAGTGAAATATTAGAAAAATGTTGGAAATCAGAACCTGTGGGGTGGAGCTAAACAGAGCTTAGAGAGGTATTGCTAACATTTATTAGATAAAAGAAAGATACAAACAATCTAAGTTAGCAATGTAAACAGGCACATCATTATAGATCATAAAGCCACCAAAAAGATAACAGAAGGATATTATATAAATTAATTATATACAAATATATTTGTAAATTTAGATGAAATGGACAAATTCCTTAATAAAATACAACTTACACAGGAAGAAATAAAAATGATGACTAGTCTTATAAGTAAAGTTAACCAAAGAATCTGTAATTTCCTCAACAAAAGTCCAAGTGGATTCGTTGGCAAATTCTACCAAATGCCAAATTTTCTCAAATTCTTCTAAAGAATAGAAGGATAAAAATCTCACCCCAGGCTGGGTGCGGTGGCTCATGCCTGTAATCCCAGCACTTTGGGAAGCCAAGGCAGGTGGATCACTTGAGGTCAAGAGTTGGAGACCAGCCTGGCTAACATGGTGAAACCTCACCTCTCCTAAAAATACAAAAATTAGCCCAGCGTGGTGGCACGTGCCTGTAATCCCAGCTACTCGGGAGGCTAAGGCACGAGAATCACTTGAACCTGGAAGGCAGAGGTTGCGGTGAGCCAAGATCGCACTGCTGCACTACAACCTGGGTGACAGGGTGTATTATAAGAAAAGAAATTATAGATTAACCTCACTGAAGAACAGAGAAGCAAATGTGCTAAACAAAATATTAGCAAAAGATCCAACAATGTGTATGCAAAGGATACATCATGACCAAGTTGGTGTATTGCTGTAATATATCCTTGGCTTAACAATAGAAAATCAATCAGTAGAAATCACCATATTAGCAGAGTATAGGATTGGTTGCTTACTTATGATTGGGTAAGGAAATAAAATACACACACACAAAGAGTACAGGATAAACAAAACGTATGATAATCTCATTAGATGAGAAAATATATTTGATAAAATTCATTACCTATCATTTGAAAAAAATTTAACAAACTAGGAAAATAAGGCAACATTTTTGATATGAAAGAGTATCCTAGAACACTATTGTCAATGGTAAAAGTTTGAAACTTTTAGGATTGTGAACACAGCAAGGATGTCTTGTATGACTACTTCTGTTCACTACCATAATGGAGGTCCAGAGAAAACTATACAAGTATGAAGATTAGAAAGTAAGATTTAAAACTGTCATTATGGAAGATATAATTCTTTTCAATTAATAGAATTTACTTCTATTCTGTTCTTTTTATTCTTTTCTTTTTGAGACAGAATCTTGCTCTGTCACATAGACTGGAGTGCAGTGGCTTGAGCTCAGCTCACTGCAACCTCTGCCTCCTGGGTTCAAGTGACCCTCCCTCCTCAACCTCCCTAGTAGCTGGGACTACAGGCAAGCACCACCACACCTGGCTAATTTTTGTATTTTTAGTAGAGATGGGGGTTTCACCATGTTTACCAGGCTGGTCTTGAACTCCTGACGTCAGATGATCCACCTACCTTAGCCTCCCAAGGTGCTAGGATTACAGACATGAGCCACCCTGCCCGGCCAACTTTACTTTTAGAACAATTTTAGATTTAAAAATCGAGCCAGTAATCCAAAAGAGTTTCCAAATCCCCTCTCTCCCGTGCGAACTCCAGTTTTCTCACATCTCCCATTTGTGTGATACATTTGTTATAATTCACAGACCAATACTGATACATTACTATTAACTAAAATTCATGGTTTATATTAAGGGCTCACTCTGTGATGTACTCTTCCATGGGTTTTGCTTAATGTCATGTACCCTTCTTTAGTTTTACCCCCTAAAAATCTCCTGTGCTGCTTCACCTATTCATCTCTCCCCACTTCCCCCTGCCAACTGCTGATTTTTATTTATTTATTTATTTATTTATTTATTATTTTTTGTTGTTGTTGAGACGGAGTCTTGCTCTGTCGCCCGGGCTGGAGTGCAGTGGCCGGATCTCAGCTCACTGCAAGCTCCGCCTCCCGGGTTTACGCCATTCTCCCGCCTCAGCCTCCGGAGTAGCTGGGACTACAGGCGCCCGCCACCTCGCCCGGCTAGTTTTTTTGTGTTTTTAGTAGAGACGGGGTTTCACAGTGTTAGCCAGGATGGTCTCGATCTCCTGACCTCGTGATCCGCCCGTCTCGGCCTCCCAAAGTGCTGGGATTACAGGCTTGAGCCACCGCGCCCGGCCTATTTATTTATTTTTGAGAGAGTCTTACTGTTGCCCAGGCTGGAGTGCAGTGGCACGATCTTGGCTTGCTGCAACCTCCACTTCCTGGGCTCAAGCAATTCTCTAACATCAGCCTCTCAGCTAGCTGGGGCTACAGGCCCAGCTAATTTTTATATATTTTGTAGAGATGGGGTTTTGCCATGTTGCCCAGGCTGGTCTCGAACTCTTCAGCTCAAAGCCATCTGCCGGGCTTGGCCTCCTAAAGTGCTGGAATTGCAGGCATGAGGCACTGCACCCAGGCCACTGATCTTTTTACTGTCTCTGCAGTTTTGCCTTTTTCAGATTGTAATAGAGTTGAGTTCATACAGTATTTAGCCTTTTCAAACTGGCTTCTTTCACTTAGTAATATGCATTTAAGCTTCCTTCATGTCTTTTTGTAGCTTGACAGCACGTTTCTTTTTTATTGCTGAATAATATTCCGTTGTATGAATGTACCACAATTTGTTTATCCATTCACCTATTGGAGACATCTTGATTGCTTCCAGTTTTTGCCAACTGTGAATAAAGCTTTTATAAACATTACTGTGCAGGTTTCTGTGTATACATGTTTTTAACTCAATTGGGCAGATACCCAGGAGCATGATTACTAGATCATACGTTAACACTAGCTTTGTAAAAAACTGCTCAACTCTCTTCCAAAGTGACTGTACCATTTTACATTTTCACCAGCAATGAATAAGAATTCTTTTTGCTCCACATGCTCGTCAGCATTTGGTATTGTCCAGTTTGCTTGTTTCTTGAGCCATTCTAATAGGTGTGCATTACTGTTTTAATTTGCAATTCCTTAATGACATGGCAATGGCCCTGAAAACCCAGAAGTTGCCACATTTTTTCTAGAAATTTCTGCATAACCTCCCCTTAATTTGCATGTAATTAAAAGTGGGTATAAATATGAGTGCAGCCCTGCCTCTGAGCTGCTATTCTGGGCACATTGTCTATGGAATAGCCCCAGTCCACAAGGAGCAGTACCTCTGCTGCTGCTGTACGCTGCTGCTTCAATAAAAGTTGCTGTTTAACACCACCGGCTTGCCCTTAAATTCTTTCCTAGGCAAAGCCAAGAACCCCTCCTAGATAACCCCCAATTTGGGGGCTTGCCTGTGCTGTATCAATAGGATGTTAAATATATTTTCATATATTTATTTGTCATCCGTATATCTCCTTTGGTGAGGTGTTTGTTTAAATATTTTTCCCATTTTTAATGGGTTGTTTTTTTATTGTGCATTTAAGAGTTTTTTTTATATTTTGAACACAAATCTTTCTTTAGATATGTGTTTTACAAATATTTTCTCCCAATCTGTGGCTTGTCTTTTTATTCTCTTAACAATGTCTTTCACAAAGCAGAAGTTTTTAATTTTAGTAAATTCCAATGTACCATTTTTTTCTTCCATGCATTGTGCTTTTGATGTTGTATCTAAAAACTCATCTCCAAAGCCAAGGTCACCTAGATTTTCTCCTCTCTTATCTTGTATAAGTTTTATAGTTTTGGGTTGACATTTAGATTTATTGTTCATATTGAGCTAAATTTTATAAATGTGCTAGGTCTGTGTCTAGATTTTTTTTTTCTTGGCATATAGATGTCTGTGCAGCAAAAGGTTAACTAAGCAGATTTCACATTGCCAAGAAGACACCGGCTCCTGACCTGCTTCTGACGGTTAACCTCTAAACCACTGGAATATCCTGTCTTTGCATACCTGAGGCCTTGGGCCATGCCAGATAGCTTATGCTAACAATGTGATTTAGGTGAAAGTCTTGTGCAATGCTGTATCAATTTGACCTCTGGAGGGGCTAGAGACTGAGTCCCCAATGTCAGTCACATGGATATTCCATGTCTATGTGACTGATACCAAGGCTCAGGTGAGCTTCCCTTGTTGACCATACCTCCAACATGTTGTCACATGTTATTACTGGGAGAAATAAATATTGCCCGACCAACTCCACTGGGAGAGGACCACTGGAAGCGTAATCTTGGTCTCCTCAGGACTCTGACCTGTGTGTTTTTCTCCTTTGCCCACATTAATCCGTATCCTTTCTCTGTAATAAATTGGAGTCATGCAATAACCATGACTGTGACCATTTTTCTGAGTGTTTTGAGATCTCCTAGTGAATCACTGAACCTGAGGGTAGTTGTGAGAGTGCCCAACACAGTGTCCAATTGTTCTGGCCCCATTTTTTTTTGGAAAGCCTATCCTTTCTCCCTCAAATTGCCTTTGCTCCTTTGTGAAATATCAGTTGACTATATTTGCATGGGTTTATTTCTGGGCTCTCTATTCTGAGACATTAATCTATTCAACTATTCTTTTATTAATACCACCCTGTCTTGATTACTATATCTTCCAAATAAGTGTCATGTATTGTCAGTCTTCTGACTTTCTTCTTCTTCTTCAATACTGGCCTCTTGTCTTTCCATATAAACTCTGAAATCAGTTTGTCAATATCCATGAGATAACTTTCTGGGATTTTGGTTGGGATTGTGTTGAACTGATAGGTCAAACTGATAAGAATTGGCATCTTAACAATATTGATTATACCTACCCATTAACATGAATGTCTCTGCATTTGCTTAAACCTGTTTTGATTTATTTTTATCAGAGTTCTGTAATTTTCCTCATATAGACATAGTACATATTTTAGGAGATTTATATTTAAGTATTTCTCTTCCGTCCTTCCTCCCCTTCTTCTTCTCCTTCTACCTCTTCTTCTCCCTATCCTTTTTCTTTCTTCTTCTTCCTTTCCTTCTTCTTCTTCTCTCTCTCTCTGATACTAATGTAAAATGGTATTGTGTTTTTAATTTCAAATTCCTGTTGTTCATTGCTGGTATACAGAAAAACAATTGAGGTTTGTATATTAATCTTGAATCTTTCAACTTTGCTATAATTGTTTATTAGTTCCAGGAGTTTGTTGTTGTTGATTTTGATTCTGTGGAATGTTTTCACAGAAAAATCATGTCATCTTTGAACAATAACAGTTTTAGTTATTTCTCTCCAATTTTTATATTTTTTCTTTTCTTATTGCATTAGCTAGAGCTTCCAGCACAATGCTGAATAGAAATGGTGAGAGAGGACATGCTTCGCTTGTTCCCAATTTGTTCCCCCTTGTTAGGGAGAAAATATCTAGTTTCTCACAATTAAATATGTTAACTGTAGATTTTTTGCAGATTTTTAAATGAACTTGAATGAATGCGTCTTCATTTGTGCTTTGCTGATAGTTTTTGTCATGAATAGGTATTAGATTTTGTCAAATGCTTTTCCTGCATCTGTCTATATGATCATATGATTTTTATTCTTTATTTTACCTATTGATGTGGTGGATTACATTAATTGATTTTCAAATGTTGAGCCAGCCTTGCATACCTAGGATAAATCCCACTTGATTGTGGTTTATAATATTTTATATATTCTTACTAATTTTTTAGGAGATTTTTATGTCTATGTTCATGAGAAATATTGGCCTATAATTTTGCTTCTTCTAATGACTTTATCTGGTTTTGTTATTAGGGTGATGCAAACCTCATGGAGTAAGTTAGGAAGTGTTTACCCTGCTTCTATTTTCTGGAAGAGATTATAGAGAATTAGCATAATTTCATCTTTAAACATTTGTTAGAATTCACCAGTGAACCCATCCAGCCCCAGAGCTTTCTTTTTTGGATGTTATTATTAATAATTACTGATTCAATGACTTTAAGACACATAGGCCTATTTAGATTATCTATTTTTCTTTGTGTGAGTTTTAGTTTGTATCATTCAAGGAATTGACTCAATCTAAATTATCAAATTTATGGGCATAGAGTTGTTCATAATATTCCTTCATCATTCTTTTAATGTCCATGGAATCAGTGGTGATTATCTGTTTTTCATTTCTGATATTGGTAATCTAGGTTCTCTTGATTAGCCTGGCTAGAGGTTTATCAATTTTATTGGTCTTTTCTAAGAACCAGCTTGGGATTTCATTGATTTCCTCTTTTCAGTTGCGTTGGTTTCTGCCCTAATTTTTATTTATTTTTCTGCTTGCTTTAGGATTATATTGCTTTTCTTTCCCTAGTTTCCTAAGCTGTAAGTGCCAGAGGCTTCTGTTTCCTCCAGTTTTCTGGTTTGGTTAATTGTTTTTATCCTCCCCTGTTATCTTTGATTTTCCCTTCGAATTCCTTCTTAAAATAGGGTTTATGTCTTACTAAAGAGCTTCTGCACAGCAAAAGAAACTATCATCAGAGTGAACAACCTACAGAATGGGAGAAGATTTTTGCATTCTATCTATCTGACAAAAGTCTAATGGCCAGAATCTACAAGGAACTTACACAAATTTACAAGAAAAAAAAAACAACCCCATTAAAAAGTGGGCAAAGGACATGAGCAGACACTTCTCAAAAGAACACATACATGGAGTCAATCAAACACATGAAACATCACTGATCATTACAGAAATGCAAATCAGAACCACAATGAGATACTATCTCACACCAGTCAGGATGGTTATTACTAAAAAGTCAAAAAACAGATGGTGATGAGATTGCAGAGAAAAAGGAGGGCTTTTACACTGTTGGTGGGAGGGTAAATTAGTTCAATCATTCTGGAAGGCAGTGTGGCGATTCCTCAAAGACCTAGAAGCAGAAATATCATTTGACTCAGCAATCTCATTACTGGGTATATACCCAAAAGAATATAAATCATTCTATTATATATGCACACATATGTTCATTGCAGCACTATTCTCAATAGCAAAGACATGGAATCAACTTAAATGCCTGTCAATTATAGACTGGATAAAGAAAATGTGGTACCTATACACCATGGAATACTATGCAACCATTAAAAGGAATAAGATAATGTCCTTTGCAGAGACATGGGTAGAGTTGGAAGCCATTATTCTCAGCAAACTAACACAGGACAGAAAAGCAAACACCACAGGTTCTTACCTATAAGTGGGAGTTGAATGATGAGAACACGTGGACACGTGGGGTAGAGACAACACACATTGGGGTCTGCTGGGGGTGGGGGGCTGGGAGAAGGAGGAGCATCAGGGAGAATAACTAATGGATATTGGGCTTAATACCTAGGTGATGGGATGATCTGTGCAGCAAACCACCATGGCACACGTTTACACAAAAGTTGAAGGAAAAAAAAAAGAGACTCTAAAAAGAAAAGTAGCCTAAAGTGATATCTGAGGAGAAACAGCCAGGGTGAGAATATGAAGTCATGAAAGACAAGGGAAGACTTTCTGCTGAGACAAGAGTGGCTAATAGTGCAGATGATACAGGGAGGTAAAGGAAGATAAGGCTGAGAAGCGACATTTCCAGCTTAATTTTCTGTAAACTGGTTCTACCTTGTTTAGTATTTCTTTAAAAAATAAAGTCAATGTCTTGCAACTTTCTGAATTTTTATCCGGTTATTATGCTGGAGCCTTGTTGATGTAGTGATAAGTTGTTGGAGAGGGCGAGAGTTCTATAATTTTTTTTTTTTTTTAGACGGAGTCTCGCTCTGTTGCCCAGTCTGGAGTGCAATAGCGCGATCTCAGCTCACTGCAACCTCTGCCTCCCGGGTTCAAGTGATTCTCCTGCCTCAGCTCCCTGAGTAGTTGGGATTACAGGCGCGCACCACCATGCCTGGCTAATTTTGTATTTTTAGTAGAGAGAGGGTTTCACCATGTTGGACAGGCTGGTCTTGAACTGCTTACCGCATGATCTACCTGCCTCGGCCTCCCAAAGTGCTGGGATTATAGGCATGAGCCACCGCACCTGGTCGAGAGTTCTATGATCTTATGACTAAATCTCAGTATTTTACTGGACCCGAGTTCCTGGGCCATGACTTTCAAAATAATTTCTTAGCCTTTGTATTTTCTATCCTTACATGATACAGAATGGCTACAGGGGGCTAGTGGATTTTTCCCCAGGTAAGATAAGGCTCTGGTAAAGTAATTGCCCTTGGAGGGCAAGCCTTTGTTATACAAGATGCTCTAGGAATATTTTAAAATATTACTTTCCACCTCCCCCTTATAAAAAAATAACATGAGGATTTTTTTTTCAAGTCTTCAACATGAGAACCTGGTGGACTTCTAGAGGTAAAATCCACAAAACTGTGTCTTTCTCTTTTAGACTGGGCACCCAGGAGTTTTAACTCTCAAGCTAGTCCACTCTCAGCCTCCAGCAATTCATCACTATCACCATTTAAGTATTTCTGCCGGTTTATTAAAAGTTATAGAATCGGTTAGTAAATATATGATCTTTTTTCTTTAAAAGATGAATGAAACAGACAAAGCTTTGACAATGCTGATTTTTAAAAGGGGAACCCTCAAATACCTAGCTATTAGAGAGAGAACTGTAAACAAGTACACAAGAACACAATGTGTAGTGTGTCCTGCCAGGACCAGCCCAGCCCAACCCTGGTCAGACCTTGTGATAACACATCCCATGATGATCTTGGGGAACCCATGGAGAGGAAACAGATTACTTAGAGTCACTCAGTCAGCAGGCAGGGAGTGGGTGGAAGCCCAGAAATAGAACCCTGGGCACAGTCCCTGAGTGGGAGTTGAGAAAACCTAGGGCCAAGATGCCCCTACAAGGGTCTTTTCTTAGACCAGCCTTCCCTGCCTGGGTCCCCAGAGGCCAGGTAGAACCCACCTCTCAGGGACCAGCACACCCTGGCCCAAGCTAAAGCCCCTTACCTTAGCATGTTTAAAACCTTGAGAGATGAGGAGTCTCAACTTCAAAAAGTTTGGGGGAAGATAAGAAAAACTGCAAGGCCCATGGTGGAGACCAAAAATTCTTCCTCCCAGTGAAAAGAAGCTGAGGTGTGAGTGACTCAGGGGGTTGCACTGCTCAGGGGATTTGCTTTTGAGCAATCACTCCAGCCAAAAGCAATGCTTAGCCCTGCAAGCTGTAAACTCCACCGGGACAGGGACTGTGAATTCATCTCAGGGTCCCCAGTGCCTGGCAAGCACCTGTTACCTAGAAAGTGTGCAATGAATAGGCACATTAGAATTTTTTATTTACTTGTGGTAAACACTTAACATGAGATCTACCCTGTTAAATTTTGAAGTATACAATGCAATATAGCTGACTGTAGGGACAGTGTGGTCCAGCAGTTCTCTAGAGCTTATTCATCTTACTTGACTGAAACTTTATGCCCATTGATTAGCATTAAAGTAATTTTTAACAATAAAAGTAATGCATTGTTAATGAGCAGAATATAGTCGTTTGAGGTTAGAAAGTCAGAATCCCTGGCAGCTGCCTACTCTGATTTCTCTGAGTTCCTTCTTTGTTTATTTTGGTCTTTCATGTGGGGACTTTCCTTGAATGTCTGGTGACCAGGCTTTTTCTTCCATATGAGTCAACAGAAGCCCACTGGAAGCTCTAGAGGCTTGGTGGGCTTTCTTATCCAAGGGCCTCACCTTGAGGTGATGGAGAAGAATCCAGCTGTTCTGCTGGGGGCCCTCAAATGTCATTTGAGTTTGGTAGTCTGAGCTTTGGTAACTTTTCTCTTAGGCTGGCCAGCTTTCCTTGAGAGGAATTTTTCAGTCCTCTGCCTGGGGCTCTGGGAGCCTAGTGGGGGAAAAGGCTGGAAGTTCTGAGCATCCCATGTGCAGACTTTCTTTAATTCCTCAGTCCTTTCTCTCAGTCTTCAGTCTAGCACCCTCCCCACCCACCACAGCCCCCCCACCATCCTCTGCTGGGCCAGGTATTACCGAGTCTTCAGTCCCTCTGGACCATCCCCGTATTTAATTGGGATAAAGAAGATCCAGGGGTCCAACAGGTCACCCTCACTTACTGTTGTCAGCTTTAGCCCACTTGTCAGTTTTCTGCGGACTCCCGCACCTTTTCAGGGTCCTTTGGCCTGAGTCCTCTTTTTTCCTGTGGGCTTCCCCACCTGCAGCCTGATCACCAGACATTTGAGGAAAGAGATCACACATGAAAGACCAAGGTTTCAGCTTTTTCAGGTCTGTGAAGCCAATTTCACCTGTTCATTCTGTTTTCGCCTTCCAAACATTTGTTGGCATCTCTTACCAATTTTAGTTTCCTCTTCTATTTGCTTTGTCCTAGTGGATTTACACCACTTTATTCCTTTAACTGTGATTTCAAGGGATTTCAGAAGAGAGTGGAGTTAAATACCTGTGGTCAATCTGCCACATGAAGTGGGCACACCTTGCTTTTTTCCTTTAACAATATATTGAGGACATTTTTGTTTCATTTCAATGAAGTATGGAATTTCAGGCTCCAGGTGGTAACACTTAAGACAGTTTTGGGTTTATGCTATTTTAAGAAATGCTACAATGGGACATTATTATTATACAACAATAATTATGTGTAGAAATAAAGAAAGGAAGAAAAAAGAGAGGGACAGAAAGGAAGGGGGTGAGAAAGAGAGAAGGAGGGGAGGAGGAGGGAAGGAGTTCATGCAGAATGTCAGGTATCTGAAGACAGCAGGTCAGGAAGTGATGTGGGGGTCTGAAAGGGTTGTACTTCCAGTCCTGGCCCACGTTCACCACCTAGGCCTGACCCTCCCCTTCTAGCTCTACTGCCTATTACATGCCAACTGCTTCAGGCTCAAACCTGTTAATAGTGAAAGAAACAGCTACCACTGGGATATGGTTCACTGGAAACAAGTTGACATTTAGACACGCAAGGCCAGAACCCACATGGCCAGAGAGGATTCAAGGTGCTCTCTGTCCCCAGAAAGTGCCCTGACTCCAGGATATGAGTTTCAGCATGACTGAAGCCCACACCAGCCAGCAGCCACTAGCTCCACCTCTGCCTGGGAGCCAGGCCTGTCCAAAGATAACCAAATGGAAAGGGAAGAACCTGAAAGCCTCCACTTTAGCTCTAGAAGGTTTGCAAATTCTCTGGCTTCTCTTTCTTCCATTGCAATGTGGGGAGCATAGCTTCTGCTAGTACATTAAGAGGTCTTAAGGGGTGGTTTGCATTTCTCCCATCAACCAGCTTCTTACTAAGCATTTGACATTGAATTACAAGGGATGTTGAAGAAATAGTATTCAATAATCAACTCATTCAACAGATGTCTATTGAGGTCAGTTCTTTATACAGGCACGTAATTGTTGATGCACAGCAGTGGACAAAGAGACACGGTCCCTGCTCTTGGGGCTTCCAGTCTAGAGAGAGTTATAGACATTAAATACGTAAACTCACAAAATAAATATATAATTGCAAATTAGGATAAGGTCTGGAGAGGAAAAAGAAACACCTTTTCAGGAGAGAGTAGCAGGACTGCTCCGCCATGGAGAAATATGCAGATATAGGGAAGCCTCTTGAGGAGGTGACAGCAGAGACAAGCCCCAGAGGATGAGAAGGAGAAAGAGAACACATCCTAGGCAAAGGGTGCTGTGCCAAGACCCTGAGATTGGAAAGGGCTCGACACACTCATGTTCATGAAATAGAACCGGGGTGCTCAGGGTAGAGTGACCAGCACAAGGCTGAGAGGTAGGCGGGTGGCCTAATGGAAAAACACACAAACTGACTATATTCTCCTACTATTCTCACACTCACTCCCCCTACTTCATTTCTGAGACCAGAGGTGTGGGAATTTCTCTCTACACCCAAACAACTCTCCAGCAGACATCAACAGGGTATCCTATAATTTAATTCCATTCTGACACTATCCATCTGGAGTTAGAGTCAGATCTACAGGCTGAAGGTTCAGTCCCACAAGGTTGCCCCCACTTCAGATGCCAATCACAAGTCCTGGGTGGTGACCCGCACTTTGATCAAGCAGCTTAAAAATTGGGGTTCCCATGACACTCTTCCTCTGCTCTTCCTCTGCTAGAGCAGCTCACGGAACTCAGGGAAACACTTACTTACATTGACCCATTGATTTAAAGGATATTATAAAGGATACAGAGGAGCAGCCAGATGGAAGGGATGTATAGTGCGAGGAAGATGGGAAGGGCTTGGAACTGCCCTGCTCTCTCCATGTATTCAGTAGCCTGGAAGCTCTTTAAACCCCATAGGTCATGGATTTTGTTTGTTTGTTTGTCTGTAGAAAGGGGGTCTCACTATGTTGTTCAGGCTGGTCTCAAACTCCTGAGCTCAAGCAATCCTCCTGCCTCGGCATCCCAAAGTGCTGGGATTATAGGCATAAGCCACTGCACCCAGCCTAGTTAATGGATCTTTATGCAGGCTTCCCCACATAAGCATGATTAATTATTAACTTGGTCTTCAACCCCACTCCCCTTCCCAGAGGATAGGGGGTGGAGATGAAGGTTCCAAGCTTCTCATCAAGGCTTGGTCTTTCTGGTGACCAACACCCCTCCAGATGCCCACAAAGAGGCACCTCATTGGAACAAAAGATGCTCCTAGTACCCAGGAAGTTCCAAGGGCTTAGGAGTTCTGTGTCAAAACTAGGGTCAAAGGCTGAACATTAGAATAAGAGATGCACCTAGAACCCCTATTTCTCAAGAAATTTTAAGGGTTTTAGGAGCTCTGTGCCAGAAACTGGGGACAAAGACCAAATATACATTTCTTATATCACAATATCATAGAGGGCCAGACCATGCAGAGAGGTCACATTAATTAATTAATTAATTCAATAGATATGGATTAAGCACCTACTATGTGTTGGGAAATATTCTGTGTACTAGACAAAGAGGACTAAACAAGAAAAGTCCATCCTATCATGAAGCTTACATTCTAGTGGTAGGAAACAGACACTACATACAAATGATGAATGAATGAATGAATGAATGAATGAATTCAGCTCATGAAAGTACTTAGGAGAAAATAAATCATCAGGACAGAACAGAGAGTGACTTGAGGGGAGGGCGCTACTTTCTATGAGTGGTCAGGAAAAGCGTGAATGAGGAGAAGGAGCCAGCCATGTGAAGACCACAGAGAAGAACATTGTGGGCAGAGGCAATGGCGGGTGCAAAGGTCCTAATGAAAGAACAGACTTGGAGTGTTCAAGAGATAGAGTTAAGGAGTTGCTATTTTATTCTAAGTGGGAGCCATTGCAAGGTCTTAGCAGGAAAGCAACAGGATCTGATTTAAGTTTCTCAAAGTGTACTCTGGCTGCTATGTGGAGAATGGATTGCAGAGGCAAGAGAATTAGGAAGGAAGGCAGGTAGGAGGCTCTTCTGGGGACAGGTGGGAGTTGACGGTTGTTAGGAGGTGAAGGAGATGGAGCAGGAGGCAGGATGTCTAGTAGGTCCTGATCATTGAGGGTGAGGAAAGGGAAGGATCAAGGACACTTCCTAGGTGACTTGGGGACGCAGGTATGTGGTGATGCCTTTCACTGCTAAGGGGAAGAATGGGGTGGGATGTGGGAAGGAGCAGTTAATAAACACTAATTGAAGGCTCCCTGTGTGCTTGGCACTGAGGGACACATAGAGAGGTGTGGGAAGAGGCCCTGCTCTGCCTGGCTGTGGACAGTCCAGCTACAGGGATGAGATGCTCGCATGAAGCAAGAGAGAACGGTGTGGTACCAACCATCAAGATGCAGTCCCATAAGATCTGGCTGCTGTCCTCCCACCTACAAAGCCCTCTCACACATTATCTATTCGATCCACATCATTACCAAATAAGATAGGTAGTATTATCCCCATTTTACAGATGAGAAAACTGAGGCTTGGCGAGACTGTGACTAGCCCCAGTTCAGCCAGCCAGGTTGGATGCAAATCAGCAGAGGCTTTAGAATTTCTCTACAGGCATCTGCTCTGCAGTAGGGTGGGATGGGGACTTGCTTTGAAACCTCATTTTATATCAAGCACACTGGTTTTACTTGGTTTAGGGTTTGGCAGTGGCTGAGAGAGGGGTGGGAGAAGCCAATGGGGCTGGAAAGGAGGGTATACAACTTATGAAAGGAATTTATTGGGGATATCCATTGAGGTACACCCAGTTCTGTCTGTCTCCAAGCCAGGGTTCTTTCTTATTCTGGATTTAAGGAGTTGTTCCAAGATAGCAGAAGGTAGTATGAACAACATTGACTGGAGAAGAGGCAAGGCTTAACTCAGAGTGATCTCTGTAGGACTTGAGGGAAAGGGAGGGCAGCCCCAGGAGGGACATGATTCAGGAGCAAAGGCACGGTGGGCTGTTAATTGAAGTTTGCGGAAGGCATCAGAAGCCTCTCAGTTCTACACATAGGCAATCTGTATTGGTGGCTGGGACCTGCCTACTTAGGTGGGCACTCTGGGTCGGTCACCGGGGACAGCTCCTCCCCAGCTTTGGTGGACATGGGCCTGCCTTCTGCTCCCAGGTCTCAGCCTCCCGGCAGGGACTTATTCCTTGAAATCTTGCAGTTCAGGTCTGGCCATCAGGTGGGCCCAGGATGTGCCCTACCTAGCCTGAGACATACTGTAAAATAAATCCAGGCTGGGAAGGCATTGTACCCCTCTCCTCTCCCTCCAGCCATATCCGGTGCCCTTTTACCCAGAGCCTCTCAGCAGAGATCACCCCCACCTGCCTACCTCAACCAGTGGTTCTCAACCTATAGGACACAGAACTTTTAATGATATCTCACTGTCCCTACATGTATCGTGGGCAGTTTCCTCACAGAGAGGCTCCATCAGTGAGTATCTGGTGTGTTTGTTATAACTTCCTTCCCTTTCTCTCTTTGTCCGGCAACTTGCTTGTTCTCAAAGCTCTGTTCAAGCATCACTCCGCTGGCTTTCCCACCCCGCCCTGGCTGGTGTTTCTCCCTGAGCTCCTTTGCTTCCTGTGCCCTGCTTCATTTACCATGTGTCATTTCTGCTGTATATGGTGTGAGGGACGCAACTTTGATTCTTTCCAGATTGGTAGACAATTAAGTCATTGGCATTTATAAAACATCTTTTTCTTATTCATTTGAACTGCTACCTTCATTGCATACGCCCTCTCCATATATGCTCAGACCTACCTCTGTTTTTCTGTCCTGGTGGCAATTCCACGCTATTTTAATCCCAATGGAATTATAATAAGTTTTGTATAGTGTGTCATCGTCATTACTAGTTTTTTATTTTTAGTTTTAGTTGATAAAAATTGACATTTGTTATGATATTGTTTTCCCGTGCAAGAACATGTTCAGATCCTATTGCAAATTTATATCCTGTGGGTAAGTTTTACAGATTCTACTATTAAACTTATTATTGTTATTAAATTCATTTATAAATATTTTATAGATTTTGACTCTTCTGTGAATCAGACATTTCCTTCACTTCTATTTCTAATTGGTTATTGCTAATATAGAGAAAAGCTATTCATTTTGTATGTTTACCTTAAATCCAGCCATATTATTATTTTTGATCTGTTTTTCTAGAAAACCTAAAGACGATGGGGAATGGGACAGTGTTTGGAGAAACTCAGAACCTGGGCACTGCAGTGCAGGTCCTCCTGGGGACATGAGGCACAGTGAGAAATGCACGAAGTGGACAGGTCAGTTGTGTATATGGAGGTGAGGGTGAGATAAGGAGGCCCCTAACTCTCCAGAGAGGCCTCTCCTCCCCGAGGATCAGGGCCTTCCAGCCCTCACTCCTGCATCCCACTCTCACTCCCCCACCACCAAGGAGCTCAGGCAACTCTGCACATCTCAGGTGACCCTGAACAGCCTCCTTTGCAGGATTCCTGAGAGAAAGGGCTGAACACAACGGAAACAGAAGCCATGACTGCAGCAGGGAAAGGGAGGTCTCAGGGCTGGTCTATCTGGGTGCTGAGGTCCAACCCTCTCAGGGGCCTCAAAGAGGTTACTGGAGCCCTCTGACACCCCCAGGTCAGGCAGAACTGGCAGCACTTGGCAGAACTAGGAATAATGGCAGCCACCATGGAGTGCGTTCCCAAGAGTCCTCTGAGGATTCCCCTTTACAGATGAAGAAACTGGAGTTCAGGGAAATTAAGGAACTCATTTGAGTTTACACAGATAGTAAATGGCAGAGGTGGAATTCAAACCCAGGAACCTAACTGCAGAGCCTGCCACACCCAGTATTCCCACGTGGCCATCCAGGCCATTCATGTTAAGCACACGGGCCAAAGACGGGATCCCCTAGAAACTGCAGAGCTTTCTCAGGGACCCTGGAGTTCATGCATGCACCAGACATTGTCTGCAGACATTACAGAAATATGTCCCCACTTGGGTCCTGTAGTGAATTGAATGGTGACCTCCCCCCGCCCAGCTCCCCGAAGGATAACATCACTTGGAATCTCAGAACGTGACTGTGTTTGGAATAGGGATCTTTGCAAATGTAATGAAGGTAAAGATCTCAAGATGAGATCATCTTGGATTAGAATGTCCTTCTGAGAGACAGAAAGGAGGAGACATACAGAGACACAGAGGGGGAGGGCATGTAAAATGGAGGCAGGCAGACTGGAGTGATGCCGTTGCACACCCAGGAATGCCAGGGGCCATCAGAAGCTGGAAGCTGCCAGGAAGGATTCACCCCTGGAGCCTTTGGAGGGAGCATGGTCCTGCCAGCACCTTGTTTCCAGGCTTCAGGCCTCCAGAACTGTGAGAGAATAAACTTCTGTTGTTTCACACCACTTGGTTGGTGGCCATTTGTTATAGTAGCTCTGGGAAACTGATACAAATGTCCACCATTCTTTTTTTTTTTTTTCTTTGAGACAGAGTGTCTCTCTTGTTGCCCAGGCTGGAGTGCAATGGTGTGATCTCAGCTCACTGCAACCTTCACCTCTCGGGTTCAAGCAATTCTCCTACCTCAGCCTCCTGAGTAGCTGGGATTACAGGCATGTGCCACCACACCTGGTTAGTTTTATATTTTTAGTAGAGATGGGGTTTCTCCATGTTGGTCAGGCTGGTCTCAAATTCCTGACCTCAGGTGATCCACCCACCTCAGCCTCCCAAAGTGCTGGGATTACAGGTGTGAGCCAGCATGCCTGGCCTGAATGTCCACCGTTATTATTCTTCATAAGAAATGTAGGCATTTCAAGTTATTACCAAACTCATAACCACTATTTATCATTATCTATTTTTCTCCATCAATGGATATAATCATGAAAAATAAATTATATTTGCAACCCCATTATCTTCCAGATGGAGAAGCAGTTTGAGAGAGGGCAGCGGAGAAGCAAGAAAGCTGGTCTGGAACCCAGCTGCCTGACTCGTGAGTCATTTCTCTTCCTCCAAAGCCCTATTAAGTCTGGGGCTGCTTATGGTCCTCACCATCTACACAAAGAAAGTCAGGGTCATGTTCATCCATCAGGAGGTTCAGGGCCATCTCCCGCTTTCCTCTGTTTGGCAACACTAAGAGCCACCCTCTGATTGTTCCAGAAAAGCAAGAATTGCTAAAGGCCATTGTGTCAAGTTTGCCCAATTCATGCTATTTGACATCTTACCCTGCCCCACCCTGCTCCCACCCCTCCTCCCGCTAGTGCCCCTGATTGCAACACTCCTGTCTGGGGTGGGACAGGGTGGCCAGTTAAAAGCAGAGCAGGACCTGGAATGCTGGTTCATATGGGCTGAGCCTGCCGCTGAGCTGCATCATGGTGCGGTCTGTGGTCTGGGCAGGTGAGCTGTCAGGGATAGTGGGCTGGGTCTCGGAGCTGTGGGGAGGTGGGGATGTGCATGTCCAGGGACCTCTTGCTACCCTTTGCAAGGAAGCAGGGCGACTCAGGAGAACTCCAGAGGGTCATTTTATCCCTCTCCATGCCTCCTGGTTTGCAGCCCCTTAATTACCTTTCCTGTGGGCTCCCCCTTAGGCTCTTTCAACCCAAGAGAATTCGTGTTGCAAGGGAAGGCTTTTCTCAACAGGCTGAAGATGACTTGACTTTCTTCTTTCTGTCCTGAAAGCCCAGAGTCAATGAGGCCCCTGCACTGGGTCTTTGTGTCTTTCCCATGTTCTTACGTCCCTCCTGTTGGCCTTATCCAAGAAGCACCCACTGCCAAGAGCCTCTTCTCCAACCTCATATTGGCTGTCCTGCAAGAAGGCAGCCTGGGGCCAGGACCCTGGGCATGCTTGCAAATTTTCATGCAGGTTCTATTAGGTTGACAGAGAAGTCCAAGGTCACCAGGTGAAAGAGATCTCTTTGAAGGAGTCCTGTCAAGCCCTAGGTCTCCAAGGCTGTGGATGCCTGCTACAGCCAGGCGGCGGAGAGGCAGCAGGAAGCATAAACGATGGCAGCAGAGGCACAGGCCCTCCCCAGGAGATGATCTCTCCCTGTGCAGCCCTTCCAGATTGGTTCTTTCTAGCCCCAGAACAGGTTTTCTTCTTGTTCCGAAAGAGAAGCAGTCTCTCTGAATAACTCACAAGTCAGCGGTTTTTCCACAGGCTTCCTGAATCCACACTGCCCTTTACTGAGGCATAGAAAGGGGGCAGCCTCAGCCCAGAGAGCCATCCCAGGCCAGGAAGGGACCCCCATGGTCTGGCCTGCATGAAGGGATGGGCACAGTGCCCTCCTGGGTCCCTTCTGGAAGGAGAAAGCTTGATTCGTATGAAATCAGCCCTCCCTGACCACCTCCTGTGCTTCCGTAGCTGTGGGGCCTGGGAAGGTGAGAATGGTGGCATAACTCTGGCCTTCTCTCTTGTGTTGCTCCAGGTTTCATGGTCCTGCTGATGATCCCATGGGGTAAGTGGCCTCTTTCTTGGAGCTAGCTCTTGAATCCCTTAGCCCCTTCCCTGGGCTTTGCTTCATGTCCCAACACACTTTCCTGGCCACACCTCCCCAAGAGCTCCAGATTTCAGTAGTGACTCTCTTCCAAAGCTCAGACCCTGCAAATGTCCCCATCCCCTAGTTGCCCTCCCAGGAAGGCTCTTGCCTCCTTATCCACTAGCTGAGCTCCTGCACATGCGTGGGGCCAGCTTGCACATCAGCTCTCTCAGGGCTTTCCTTTCCTGGGGTCGCTGGGTCCCTCCTCTGCACTCTGTGCTCTTGCAGCAACTGTGTATTTTACAGCACATTTTGCACTGCCTCTCATTATTGGCTCAGATGTCTCTCTGCACCAGACTCCAAGTTGCTGGGGGTAAGGAACCTTAGTCTCATCTGGCTCAGCATCCCCAGCCCCTTAGCTCCGCGAGGATAACACACTGCTTCTGATTTGTTGAACTGATCAGATGTGGAGCTTGAGAGAGGCAGGAGGGAGCTCCTTGTTGTGTCAAATGGAAAAGAGACCTTGGGAGACCTTCAGCAACTCGGACTCCTGGTCCCCCTCTTGCCCCACCCCATTCCCTGGGCATCAGCCGCCTGGGAATGCTGGCCTCTCAGACCTTGTCCTGTGACTGTGCCTCTCACACTGGGCTGTGGCATTGGACGTACATTTCCGTCTCAGCCTCATAGGAGGGAACAGCCGTGGACACAGATACAGCAAACATGGGGAAGATGAGAGGTGGGAGATTTCTCAAAAAGCTTTAGTCCAGGCTACTTCTGGGCTTTCTGCAGTATAGTAATAATGTAGGACTTTGTGTGAACTAAGGGTTAATAAACGCAAAACACCTAGAACAGAGCTTCTTCCATGCAGTGTTCCTCCGAGTGTTTTATATGTATTAACTTTAGCCCACACGGGGGTCGTGTGACACACATTATGGGAGGTCCAATGGCCTCCCTGTTTCACACAGCAGGAAGCTGAGTCACACAGTGAGTAAATTGCAAAGTTGGGATTTCAACCCAGACACTGACATGCCAGAGTCCCTGCTGTTAACCACTGCACTTTATTTTCTCCATAGTACAGAAATTCATAACAATATTTGATATGCGACAGCATGACATGACAGAAAAAGAGCTTCCTGGCTCCTTCCTACGTGGCCTGGAGGATGAGTTCTCTGGGTTCATCCCCTCCTTCCTCTCTTTTGCTTTGGGCAGTTCACCAGTTCTCCTGTATCACTGCAGGCTGTGCCCCAGCCCCACCAGCAAGCTGCACTCCAGGGTGACCCCTGGTTAGAAACAGTGACAGCTCCAGAGCCACGTGTATGCCCAGGATCAGCCCTCTATGCTCTTGGGTTCTCGTTGAGGCCTGCCTGAGTGCTCTCTTCCCGAAACTCTCCTATAGACACTTTGCACCCTTCCTCTTCCTCGCCCCCTCCCTGTCCATGTGGGCATTGGAGGGGGTACAGAGAGACCCTGCTGGGGAAAAGGGAAGTCCCAGGTTCTAGACACCAGCCACAGACACGATCCAGTCCAAACTCACCGCTCCATCAAGATCTTGGCATAAAATGTTGGCTCACACGAACCACACCGTCATAGATTGAGAGACTGGAAGAGACCCCAGAGACCACACAGTCATTATCAGATGGGGACAGGATTGAAAATGAGTTGGACCCAAAGTCTATTTTTGGCAGATGCTGGAATGAAGACTAGCATTCTTGCTTCCTGGTGTCCTGGTCAACCCTGCACAGGGCTGATCTCAGTGGGGGTCATCACCACCAGGCCCTCCCTGGGAACAGACCATCCTGCCCCCTGCAAAGTCTTTTCACACACTGTAGGGTACTCTAGAGACAAGTAACCTATAGTGTGTGGGGTACTTAGAGACAAGATGCCTTCTCCTAGATAAAATTAGCTCTTTATTAGAATCTCAGCAGTGATATTGATAAACATAGATTATCTACAAGGGATAACAAGCAAATGCAAATGGCTTTAATGCAAGACTAAAGAAACATAAACCCAGGCCTGTAACTGGGGCCTCCTCTCTGCTACTTATCGGTTTGCATTTTAATGAAGTATTCTGAGGTATTCCAAACCGTTTTGGAAAGTTCTGCCTGCCTTCCTTCTACAGATGAGCATGCCATGTCTAATTCCCTCTGGGCCTCATGCTGGGGCTGCCTGGGGCTACCTTCTTTCAGGTTTCGGGGCCTGGAGGGGAGACCCTAACTGGGGGTAGGGAGACCAGCCTGCCAGACCCTAGTCCTGGGAGCTCAGACTCTGAGACTAGCAACTTTTAAGGATGTCAAGGAGTCACGAGGCTTAGGTCACAGCACGGCTGCTCTGCCCTCTTAGCAGCTGTGCTGATGAGGACGGGCCCCAAGCTCGTGAGCCTCAGCTTGCTTCCTGGGAAAACAAGTCTTGGAAGATGATGGCCCTGCCCACTCAGTGTTCTGAGGATCCCATGTCTGGCCTCTGAAAATGCTTTCCCAACTGCAAGGCTCCACCCACACAAAAGCAAATGCCATTTCTGCCTGTCGCGTCCCTCCACTGACTCCAGGTGTAGAAGAGGGAGGTCCAAGGACATTGCCTGCCCCAGACGGAGGGTGACAAGTCCCCAGAAGGCCCTGCTGACAGCTATCTCTTTTCTTTACTCCAACGGGCCAGGTTCTGCTGCAAAACTGGTCTGCTACTTCACCAACTGGGCCCAGTACAGACAGGGGGAGGCTCGCTTCCTGCCCAAGGACGTGGACCCCAGCCTTTGCACCCACCTCATCTACGCCTTCGCTGGCATGACCAACCACCAGCTGAGCACCGTTGAGTGGAATGACGAGACTCTCTACCAGGAGTTCAATGGCCTGAAGAAGATGTGAGCCAAAGCAGAGGAGCAGGGTGGGTGGGGTGTGGTGGGGGGATAGACAACCTCCTGCCAGAGCCAGGCACCTCCCCAGAACTAAGGACCTGGCGCAGACCCACTGTGTGGCTTTGGGCAAGTCGTATCACCTCTCTGGGCTCTCCTGTGCTTAATGAAAGAGGTAGGGGTTGCTTAGGGGATCCCAAAGGGCCCTTCCAGTTTAGGTCTAAGTGGGATCGGGATTGTGAGACTTTCTGTCTCCCATGAAGGCCCTTCCTCATTGTGAAATGGATCCACCCTTCAGCCCCAGTGTTCTGGGTACTTCACAAAGCCTCTTGAGAATCTGCCCCAATCCTTGCTTCCTGAGCCCACGCAGCGGTGTCTCCCCGGTTAGACAGGTGGTTCTGGGAGTCAGGAACGTGACTTCCCTTTTCCAATCTACAACTGTCCCCAGAATGCTAGTACAGGTTCTGTGCATAGACACTTTGACACGTCCCCACCCTTGTTGTTCCTCCCCATGGTAACATCCCTGCCAGGGAACCCTGAGAGCTGGCAGAGTAAATCCAGCTGTGTCTCCTGTCTTTCCCAGGAATCCCAAGCTGAAGACCCTGTTAGCCATCGGAGGCTGGAATTTCGGCACTCAGAGGTTAGTTGACTGTGGTCACCTGTGTGGTAAAGTTCCTGGATGAGAACCTGGTGCACTCACCAGAGGGAGCCCCGGCCAGAGGGAGCCCTGGTCAGGGAATCAGGCCTGGCTGAGATGTGGTCAGGGGAAAGGGGAGGGGAGCTGAACTCTGGGGGCTGAATTTCCTTCTGGATTCTTGGCACCCCAGCAGGAGGGCAGCACAGTGAGCTTCATTCCAGGCTGTTTCAGATCCAGTCTTGCCAGAAGCACAGGTCTAAACACAGCAGAGGGCTCAGACCTCTCCAGGCATTAGTCTCTTCTTCCATGAAGTGAGAAGAGGGAGGGTCCCAACTAATCCTGACAACATGCAGTGTCTATGTTTTCTGAGCTCAGAAATGGGTTATCTTGTTCCAGAGAGAATGTTTATTCCACTTCTGTGTATAAAAGGTAATCTGTGAGATTGAGCCTGGGTACCAAAGTATTGGCATTTGGGGGACATTTTTTAATGATTTATGGAGATAATGGAATGGAGTATTTGAAACTTGGTGTTTTCTAGAAAATCCAGAATATATGGCTCCTGAAGCTCTAAACAGTCTTTCTAAAACTTTTTTGGATCATGAACCCTTTTGGGAATCTGATGAAAGTTGTAACTCATCTTCCAGAATAATACTTATATACAGATTGTTTATTGAAATGCAGGAGTTTTTAACCTGGTGTCCCCAGACTAAATTAATAAAAATAAAATAGGATCAATCTGTAAAGGACTTGAGACCCCAAGAAGTTCAGGGACTTCCCACTAAGGAAGGAAGATGTGGAGAGGTGGTTCTTGAGGCAGCGTGGGGATTTTGACGAGCTCCAGACTAGTAATAGTAATAAAAACACAAAGCACTCTACAGGTGTGAGCTAGAGGAAAGATGACCAGGTTAACCTGCCAGGAAACTAAAACAGTGGGCTCCCCAGGTCTTTACTAACCTTAGTAAAGCAATTAGAGAAATTCTAATTAGAGAAAAATCCTAATTAGAGAAAAACTAGTTTCTCTAATTCCTCTTTTTTTTAAACCTTCATTCCGAGGGTGTCAACTAGCTCTGATTCGGGGTGGGACAATTCAGGGGCTTGGAGGGAGCCTCTGGAGGGAATTTTGGGAAAGGCTTCTAGGGCATCCATGAGCCCCTGGTGGTGTTGATGTTCGGGGGTAGAAAGCGCTCTGGATGGTCCCCTTTCCTCAACCCAGATCATAACTCACCAGCAAATATCCCTGCAGCCTCTGAAGAAGCCCTCCCAGCACCCCTCCCGGCCCAGACACAGAGACACACTGTCCTGAGTGTTTTCTCGCCTGTCTCTGAGTGAGAGTGGCCTCCTGTTTGGTCCAAGGCAGGCCCTTACTCCCCGTCATTACCTCACAGGTTCACAGATATGGTAGCCACGGCCAACAACCGTCAGACCTTCGTCAACTCAGCCATCAGGTTTCTGCGCAAATACGGCTTTGATGGCCTTGACCTTGACTGGGAGTACCCAGGAAGCCGGGGAAGCCCTGCCATAGACAAGGAACGCTTCACAGCCCTGGTGCAGGTACCGCTGGGTGGGGCAGGGATCACCCCGTCTGCACAGGGACCCAGAGCTGGAGCCCCCACAGCACATATGAGGGCTGCTCTGCCCCCAGAGCCAGCTGCTTCACGTATCTGTGTGGCACAGATCAGCCCTGTGGTCAGCTCTCAGACTTCTACCAGTGAACATCTACCTGGGGCTCACAGGGGCTGCCTGCCTGGTGCGTGCCCGTGTGTTGACTCTGAGCTCCACTCCCACAGGACTTGGCCAATGCCTTCCAGCAGGAAGCCCAGACCTCAGGGAAGGAATGCCTCCTTCTGAGTGCAGCGGTTCCAGCTGGGCAGACCTATGTGGATGCTGGATATGAGGTGGACAAAATCACCAGGTGAGTCTCAGGCAGATGGCTTGGAACCGTGCTCTCGGAAGGAGGAGAGGCCAAGGGCAGACTGAGCTTTCCCAGGGGTAGAGCGGGTGTTCACCTACAAGGCATTTAGAAAGTCCCATCCTTACACCAAAACAAAAGCAGACAGTTCCCTGATTTTGTACTCAGGGTAAAACGAAGACACATCCAGAAAGGCTTTGCTTAGTGTTTGCTGCTGCCCTGTTCCAGATCCTTCATTTTGGATCTCTGCCCTCTTCCTTGGGAACTCATTCTTAAGGTGAAAATGCCCCTGAGCAGGTAGTGAAGCCATTGTCTTCAAGAAAATGTGTTTTCTGGATCCTTGCTCCTCAAAGTACAGCATGTGGACTCGCAGCCCCCACAACAACCAGGTGCTCGTTAGAATTACGGACTCTCAGACCCCACCCCAGGCCTTCTGAAGAAGAACCTTCATTTTAATGAGATTCCTGGGTGATCTGTGTGCACACTGAAGTGGAAGAAACCCTGAGCTAGAGTTTCCTCCAAAATAGCAATGTAGCAGGAGTTTTCTTGAGTGGAATAGGGAGGGCCTGGGGGTGCTGAGGGGACAGTGGGGTGAGGATGACAAGTTTGAATGAGAATGAGAATAGCCTCCATAAGGGGGCTGGCTGGGACAGCTGTCTGGGTCATCTTCTGCAGAGCCAGGTGAGCCTGCCACCTTTGCCTCTGACCCCAGTGGTTCCTCCCTAGGCCATGCACTGAGGGGGTAGGAGTAAGAAAGAAGGGCTCCCCTCACTCCCAATCCCTTGTTCCTCACCTCCTCTTCCATGCCTCCTGCAGGAACCTGGATTTTGTCAACCTTATGGCCTATGACTTCCATGGCTCTTGGGAGAAGGTCACAGGACATAACAGCCCCCTCTACAAGAGGCAAGAGGAGAGTGGTGCAGCGGCCAGCCTCAACGTGGTACGTGTGGCGGGAGGGCTGAGACAGGACTCCCCTGTCCAGCAGGCCCTGTCTGGTGGCTTCTTTTGAGCCCCAAGGCCCTCATAGGAAAAAAGACACAGGGCACTGAGAAGCCAGAAGCTTTTTCGTTTCTTTGCTTGCTTGTTTTCTTCTATTTTCCTGGTCCCTGCCCCTACTGAGGGGAAACCTCACTTCTGTGGAGCATCTTGGCTGATGGTAGACACAGCAAACCAATTTGATGACAAACAAATGACCAATGGGGAAGCCCACTTTGAGCTTGAGTCTCCAGCCAGCAGGCCTGCTGCTTCCCTCACACACCTCCACCCCATTTCCTTCATGACAGTGGGCAGACTTGTGCTCCACGGTCACACTGGTTGACCTTCTGGAAGGCGCTTTCAGGGGTAGGAGCTTTCCCAAGTTGATAACATCTCCACGGATGTCACTAAGGATGGAAGCACCCCCAGCACCTGCAAAGGGCGGCCTTCGTTTTTAGACTAGGGTAGGTTGGGGTTTCCTAACTTTTCCTCATTGAGCAATCAAGACACTTTTAATTTTTTAAATTTTATTTACTCTTAAGAGATAGAGTCTTGCTCTGTCACCAAGATGGGCGTGCAGTGGCATGATCATAGCTCACTGCAGCTTCATCCTCCCAGGCTTAAGCGATCCTCCTGCCCCAGCCTTCTGAGTAACTGGAATCACTATGACCAGCTAATTTTTTTTAAATTTGTAGAGATGGAGTCTTGCTATATGCCCAGGATGGTCTCAAACTCCTGCCCTCAAGCAATCCTCCTGCCTCAGTGTCCCAAAGCATTGGAATTATAGGCATGAGCCAACATGCTCAGCCTAGATCCTCTTTATAAGCCCTCTCTATATCTTAAAATATAGAGAGGGTTTATAAAACCCTATAGAGAGGGCTTATAATAACTATATTATTTTTCTTTCTTAAAACAAGCAAAACCAAACAACAAAGAGAAAGCCCTAAATTAAAGTGCTTTTTACTTTTGGAGAGCCCACATCTCTGTATATCAGCTGGAGTGGGACATCTTTGACTTTCTGGCTCTTTCATGAATGAAGAGCACCTCTTTTAACCAGTGAGCCAGGCACCCACATTTCACACTGAGCCTGGCCTCTCCATCCCCGTCTGGAAGACTGTGTGAGTTTTGGAGGAAACTGTATCCCTGTGCCAGTGGGGAGACACAGAAAGAAAGACATTCAGCTGAGAGGTGAGTGGGGTTGGAGTCCCTCCAGCACCCTGCTCTCCACACTGTGTACCTTGAATCCACTGAGGAATGGAGGCCATCTTATTCCTACAAAGAGGCCTTCTACTCACCACACGATGTGCCCGGGGATTGCTTCTAGCCAGAGGGGTGACTTTTCCCAACTTGCACAAAAGTGCTATAACAGATCAGGAGAAGCCCCGACTTCTGCCTTCAGAAAGCACCAGTCTGATCAAAGATAAGTCGTATAGATGGACAAAAAGAAATATATTTAAATAAATGTAGTGAAAGCTGTTCTTTATCTAAGTGCTAAGTGGGCTCAGAGTAACTAGACCTGACAAAACTAGGGCAACTTCTGGGGGAAAGTGAACCCTACTCTTGGCTCAAGGAATGAGGCTTCATTATTCATTAATTTTTCACACTCATATTGGGTACCTTCTCCCGTCACAGGCCTGGGGGTGTTACATCAAATAATACATAACCGGGAGAAGGCCTTATTCAGAGGTGGGTAAGGAAGCCTTTGTTCCATCTGAGCACCAGGTGTCATTCCAGGCACTGGGGATACAGAGATAAATAAAGCAGACCCAAATCCCTGCTTTTGTACTCAGGATAAAACTAAGACAACAATCATGATAACAATGATGACCATAGTGACCCTTTATTGCGTTGTGCTGACCTTTTGCATGCATTATAACCTTTAATTCTCACAATGCCCTAAGAGATGGATATTTTCCTTATTCCCATGTTACAGACAGAACACCAAGGCTCAGTGAGGTTAAATAAGCTGCTGAGTAAGGCGGGGATCTGTGTCTGCCTTGTTCACGGGTGTGTCTGAAGCACCATGGACAGCGCCTGGCACACAGTGGGCCATCAGTACACATTGGTTCAGTGAATGGTTGTCTGCATCCGAAGCCCATGCTCTGTGGTTATCATGCCATGCAGCTTCTTCACTGGGGTCACGGGTCTGAGGCAGGCTCTAAAGAAGGTGGGGTAGGGCTGGAATACTAACGAAGGCCTTTGGGGCTCCAGTGGAGGAGCCCCTGGCCTCCTAGTTCTGTCTCTGGATCCCCCAGACTTACACAATCAGAACCAGGCCGAGGGCTGAGGAAATTAACCCTGCCCTCTTCTGCCACCAGGATGCTGCTGTGCAACAGTGGCTGCAGAAGGGGACCCCTGCCAGCAAGCTGATCCTTGGCATGCCTACCTATGGACGCTCCTTCACCCTGGCCTCCTCGTCAGACACCAGAGTGGGGGCCCCAGCCACAGGGTCTGGCACTCCTGGCCCCTTCACCAAGGAAGGAGGGATGTTGGCCTACTATGAGGTAGGAAAACTCATAACCACCCTGGGTACTGTGGGGGTCAGGAGGTGCCTGAGAGAGCAGAGGGTTCCTTCTCCCACTGTTTCTGAGTAAGGACGCCAGGTACAGAGAATTCTGGCCAGGTAAATTCCATACCATCCATACTGTCTTGAATTTATCCTTAAGCCCAGGTGCCTCAAGCTGAGTTCAGCGTTCTAGGTCACTGCAAAGAACATCCTGATTCTCCAGGCTTCCTCAGACAGAAATTTTCCAATCTCTAGTCTCCTCCTGGTGAGGAAGGGAAGGTGCATGCAAGAGCCTCCCTCCTCCTCCCCAGTGCTGCCTTCTGCTCCCACAGGTCTGCTCCTGGAAGGGGGCCACCAAACAGAGAATCCAGGACCAGGAGGTGCCCTACATCTTCCGGGACAACCAGTGGGTGGGCTTTGATGATGTGGAGAGCTTCAAAACCAAGGTGAGGCCCAGCTCTGCTGGCAGGGGGGTGGTCCTGAGTGAACAAGGCCTGTCAATGACATGGAATGAGGGCAGTTCAGGACCTCAAGGGTGAGTCTCCTTTAAATGTCCCAACATTTCATAAATCTCCACGTGATAGTATTTTGTACTTTTACTACCTATTGACTCACAAAAGACAAAATTACAAAAAATTGCTCTACATTTAGTAGCACCCTGGAAAGGATTTCTAAATACTATACAAATTCTAGAGACATATGAAGAGGAGAATTACACATGGTGAGGCATATAGCTTTATTCAGCCCATTGGCAATAGCTGGTGCATGTTCAAATTACAGATCTTTTGCTTTACTTATAGGACCCCCTTCTCCTGCCCAGTATTGGTGGCCTGAAGAGTTAGTGCATTTACCTGGTTTCATGCCACTCTCCCCTATGAAACTGTTAGCTCCTGAAGATGGATGCTTCACTAGTTTATCTGTACATCCCACATCAGTTATCATGTGTGGTTGACAGCGGCAGCTTCTAGAGGTGGAGAATTGCAGGGGGCCACGATCCTGGCTGGGGAGATGGGAGAAGGGGTCACGGTGGAAGGGTGTTTCAGGGAAGTCCTAAAGCATAGAAGGTGGCCGTTCTTAGGGGTGAGGGAACAGGCAACAGTACAAGCAAAGACGTGGGTGTGAAGCAAGTAGAGGCTGGACTCTGAGAACAAAGTGTAGGCCCACATAGCTGGATCCCCCAAGCAGGGCAGGTAGAGGAAGGGAGCTAGCTGAAAGGGAGGCTGGGGCCAGCAAGGGATCAAGCACCGTGGCCCCCTGGCAGGGTTAGAGGACAGAGAATCCCACTCCGAGGAAACACAGTCATACACTCAGGAAGCCTCAGGAATCTGGTGGAGGGAAGATGGCTCTCAGGGAAGACAAAGACATGAAGACAGAGAAGCAAGCCTTGATTGAGATCTTTTGGAAATCTGAGTTGTTCCCTACGGTAACTGAACTTACCTTGACCAGCATACGGTACCCTTAAATAAAGCAGCTCAGCCCACACATGACCAAGCTGTGAAGGGTTCCCACTTCCGGAGGTGCACACATCTGACACTGTTCTTCCCGGCGCACCCGCCCCACCCCAGGTCATGCTTATGTTAAGACAAGGAGACTGCAAAATGACTGATGTCCAAGCAGCATGAGGACTCAGCACTCAAGCTCCCAGCCCAGGGCTGTCTCCAGAACCTGCAGCCACTCACAGGCCCGAGGCTGCTGGAGAAAAAAGGGCCCTGTCCAGATGAGGTAGCCAGGCTCTGGGGCTGGCCGGGCTAGGCTTCCCCGGGCTCCTCCACTGCATCCCCTCCCTGCACAGGTCAGCTATCTGAAGCAGAAGGGACTGGGCGGGGCGATGGTCTGGGCACTGGATTTAGATGACTTTGCCGGCTTCTCCTGCGACCAGGGCCGATACCCTCTCATCCAGACGTTGCGGCGGGAACTGAGTAAGTAAGGTACCCGGGGCCAGTGGCAGAATTTGGAGGTGGGGTATGAACACAGCTCCATGCATCCAATGAACTGTAGGTCCTGGGTCCTTCTGAGGAAGTGACTTTGCCCCAATACTGTAATTTCCCAAGCTTCATGCACCCCTAGGAGCTAAGGAAACTGTCAAAACAATTTTCCTTTTTGCGCTTTCTCTTCCTGGTTGTAGCAATGCCTGCCCAGGGTGTTGTAACCGTGGCTTCCCTCCAGAGGGCCCCCAACCTGGGAGCAGCAGCTTGTTCCTCTCTTATCTGGGAGAAAGCCTCCCCTTAGCCTGCAGCGTGTCACCCCCACCTGCCCTCAGCAGTATATGGTTGTGCTTGCAGATGGGTAAAGACTTAACTGCCTGTCACATGTGTAGCCAGGTGTTGTCTGTGGCACTGTGCTTCAGCTGTAGGTATGGCTGTTGTCTGGCTGTTCTCTGCCTGGAGTACCTGGCTGTACTCAGCCTGTAGGGCATATGGTGCTGGGCTGCTGCCTGCCAATGGTTGCTGCCTGTGTGCTCTGCCTGTGGGTTTGGGATCTCTTAAGAGGAGCCTTGGTTGAATCTTCACTGTCTTCCCAGGTCTTCCATACGTGCCTTCAGGCACACCAGAGCTTGAAGTTCCAACACCAGGTCAGCCCTCTGAACCTGAGCATGGCCCCAGCCCTGGACAAGACATGTTCTGCCAGGGCAAAGCTGATGGGCTCTATCCCAACCCTCGGGAACAGTCCAGCTTCTACAGCTGTGCAGGGGGGCGGCTGTTCCAGCAGAGCTGCCCGACAGGCCTGGTGTTCAGCTCCTCCTGCAAATGCTGCACCTGGAATTGAGTTCCTAAGGCCCCTCCAGTCCCAGCTTCGAGGCTGGGCCCAGGATCACTCTACAGCCTGCCTCCTGCGTTTTCCCTGTGGGCTGCAATCTGGCTCCTGCAGATCTCTCTGTGGTCTTCCTTTATCCAGGCTTTCTGCTCTCAGCCCTGCCTTCCTTTTTTCTGGGTCTCCTGGGCTGCCCCTTTCACTTGCAAAATAAATCTTTGGTTTGTGCCCCTCTCCCCAAAGATGTGGTGACTTAAGAGGCTCTAAGCACACTGTTGACTCCAAAACATCCGCAGGTCAGAGCCAGGTGGGAAGGTGGTCCGTGCAGGATGTGTCAGGCCCTGTGGCAGGTCTTGCCTCATGAGTCCATATGCCAGTGGGTGGTTTCCAGTACACAGGTGATGGCAGCCAGAGCAAGGCCCCAAGTGCAACACGTTCTTTGGTTATTGGCTCAGAAGCCTGGAAAATGGAGCTTCTGCTGACCTTCACGCAGGTGTTATTCCCAAAATGCCACTAGATGGCAGCAGAGAACTTTTCCCTGATTTAAGTGCTCTGCGAGCACTTAACATTACAGTAAGAATTCGGACCCCTGGTACTCAGCCGTCTTCGGGATAAATCCTGTTTGGGCCCTTTGCAGGCCCTATCTCACCTACTGTCCCCGTTCGCCAGATGAAGAAGAAACAATGATTATTCTGACTTTACAGGCATTTAAACTGAAGACTGATTCCAACCAATTCTGAGTCCAGAACCAAGGCCTGAAACGGGCCAGAGAGCATGCACATGGCGTCCTGGTTAGATAAAGTCATCCCAACATTCCTGGCTGCTTTGGGCTGCACCTTGATCATTCTGTTTGAAGAAAATCTGCACAAAGCCTAATGATCCAGCCTGTTATTCGCTCCAAACTGGTTTCTGGGTGGGACTTGGGAAGGCAGCTGGGGATTGGGACAGGTGAGATGAGGGGGAGGCGGTTTGGCCCCCCACGTGAGTACACCCAGCACCAGAGCACCAGTGCCCTCGTCACTGCGGCAGCCTGCCTGTCCACGGGCATTATGAAACCTGCTTTCCTCAGTCCAGAGCACAAGCTGCTGGAGCACTTGCTCCGCCCCCTGAGGTCTCAATTAAGGGATAGCCAACCACATCCCAACCAGCTGTTCAGAGTGGAGTCCAGGTGCAGGGGTGACTTCCGGCTTGCTGCACTCCAGCTGTGTGACTTCAGGCAAAGAAGCGGAGCCTCAGTCCTCTGCTGTAGGATGGGAGAACTGTGAGGAGTCAGTGAAGTCGTGCACACCTACCCTATGATCAGTGCTCATTCCCTCCCTCCCTCTTCCCTTCTCAGCCCTTCTTCGTCTTCTCTGAGCTGGATATGTCAAGAATTTAGCAAATACTGTAGTCTCCTTTTAGCAGAATGTGCCCTTCTACAAGCATCCAAATAACCAAAGTCCTCCCTGAGTACACAGTCTTACACCTGCACTAGTCTTACCCTCAGGAAAGCATTAGCCACAGCCTCTCTGTGGTCTTCATATCCACCCTGCTCCTCTGCAAACTCATGGCCACTCCCTCAGCTAGAACCAGCATCACCTCATACCTGGACCCACCTTCCACCTGGTCTCCCTGCTTCCTGCCCACCCCCTCTTCCAGTCAGTCACCACACCACAACCAGTTTAATCTTTCTAAAATAGAGAGCTAAGCCTGTCACTTCCCTTGCTTAAAAACTATCAACAGCTTCCCCTGCCCAAAGGAGAAAGTCCCCACCCATCGGCACAGTGTTGAGACGCTTTCTCAGGCCTTCATATCTTCTCCGGTCACATCTCCTGATATCCCTACCGCAGTTAAGTTGCTGGGTACCCCTGATGTCAGCATTAACGTCAACCATCAATGTCAGCTCCTCATGTGGGACCCCCACAGCCCTCTGTCACCCGGCTAGCTCAGGCCCACGCCATTTTCTAAATGAATCCTGCCCAGGACAGGAACAATGAGAGCTCCCTAAAAGCCATTAGTGTTCAGATTGTCTCTTTTTGTTTATTTTTGTTTTGGTTTGGTTTTTGTTTGTTTTGTTTGTGTTTTTTGTTTTTTTGTTTGTTTGTTTTTTGTTTTTAAGACAGAGTCTCACTCTCTTGCCCAGGTTGGAGTGCAGTGGTGCAATCTCGGCTTACTGCAACCTCCGCCTCCCAGGTTCAAGCAATTCTCCCGCTTCAGCCTCCCGAGTAGCTGGGATTACAGGCACATGCCACCACACCAGGCTAACTTTTTTATTTTTAGTAGAGATGGGGTTGTTGTTGTTTGTTTGCTTGAGACAAGGTCTCTCTCTGTCACTCAGGCTGGAGTGCAGAGGCACAATCACAGCTCACTGCAGCCTTAACCTCCTGGGCTCAGGTGATCCTCCCACCTCCCAGGTAGCTGGTACTACAGGCACGCACCACTGTGCCCTGCTAAATTTTGTATTTTGTGTAGAGACAGGGTTTTGTCATGTTACCCAAGCTGGTCTCTAACTCCTAGGCTCAAGTGATCCTCCTGCCTTGGCCTCCCAAAGTGCTGGGATTACAGCCGTAAGCCACAGTGCCCAGCCAGATTGTCTCTTTTGACTCCACCTTGGCCTTGAAGCCCCATGTGGCTGGAGTCTTCCTGCTGCTGCTGAGTTTCTCAGCACACCGCGTGTCTATGCCAGGCCTGGTGTCCAGCTGGACACAGCAGGGACAAGAACCGGGACTTTGCTTTCCTGAGGCTAACATTCTCTTGTGGGAGACAGACAATGAACAAACATGCACATAGGACCATTCCAGGCAATAATGAGTGCTGAAAAGGAAACAAGATATGGCTAGAGAGTGAAGGATGGGGGTGAGGGGACTGCTGTGCACAGTGTGGTCAGAGAAGGCTCAGTGGAGGCCACATTTGAGATGAGATCCCAAGTCTAAGGAAGATTTGCCCATACACTTTTGAGATCCACAGTCCTCAGGGGTAAACCTGGGTGCAATTCTTCCCTGGCTGCCTTTGTTAACCCAGGTTATAGGGCAGAGTCCTGCCTTGGTCTCCTCTTCTAAATGTCCCCAAGAGGCCCTGCCTTGGCCCCATTTCTCCCCTGGCACAGGTGCCTTGTATAGGCCCTTAGTCTGGTGGCGGTGATCACGCCTCATGGACAGGTCCTCCAGAGCAATGACTGCTCCCCTATCCCTTATGTCAACTGTCACCTCAATCCCACCTGCCTGGTGTCCTTTTATGTAGCACCAATTGAGGTCAGGGCTCCCGGCCACTGCCCCAACCTGTGGACTGTACCTTCAGAGTCAACCTTTGGTGACTGCCCCAGCCTCTGTCATGCCCTTATGCCCAGGACACGGTCTGTCTGCATGGTCTGGTACAACACCCTCCCTCTCCTCTGCTCTAGGTTGCTGGCAGGAAACCACCCTTGGTGTCCCACATCCAATGTGGTGACCTATATCTCAGGGGACCATCAGGAGTCTCCAAACAGGCCATGCCTTCCTCAAGCGTATCTCCACCTGTGCTTTACATCTGCGTGTGCCATCCCTCCTTTCCCCACCAGGCCACTGCCAGTCGCCCTGAGACAATCAGCTCCTGGGTTACTCCTGCAGGAAACATCCTCGGGTGCCCTGGACATCAGTGACTGCCTCCTTGCCACCCTAGACCACTGGGCCACACTGACATATGCTGCTGCCTTGATCTGTGTGGATGTTAGACTCCTCCCCTAGGTTCTGAGCTCCTAAGGTCAAGCACAATGTCTTAAGTGGTCCTCTCCAACCATGACACATGTTTGAGGCTCAGTAAATGTTGGACCATATAATTTCTGACTTTTTTTCTTCTTTCATCCTTGGGCCTAGAAATCACTTAGAGGATTTCCAGACTGAAGTGCTATTTCATGACAAGAGCACTACTCTTCCAAACCCTTCTATTGAATACCACTGACTCTTTTAATATTAGTGTCCAGCCATTAGTCCTGTCCTTCAAAGGGACAGGGGAATTAACATTTGTTGCATGACCAGAGACCATACTAAACATGTATTAGACATCCAATAAATAGTTACTGAATGAATAGTAAGTGAATTAACTTGTGTCGTTTAATCCTCACTGTACCCCTGCAAAGGACGTATCATTTTCTCTTTCCCTTGGATTATACAAGCAGTATGTGGCAAAGCTGCAATTGATTAATTAATTAATTAATTATTGAGACAGTCTCACTCTGTCGCCCAGGCTGGAGTGCAGTGGTGCAATCTCAGCTCACTGCAGCCTCCGTCTCCTGGGTTCAAGTGATTCTTGTCCTTCAGCCTCCCAAGTAGGTGGGATTACAGGCACATGTCACCACGCCCAGCTAAAGTTTTTGATTTTTTTTTTTTTTTTTTTTTGAGACGGTGTCTCGCTCTGTCGCCCAGGCTGGAGTGCAGTGGCCGGATCTCAGCTCACTGCAAGCTCCGCCTCCCGGGTTTACGCCATTCTCCTGCCTCAGCCTCCCACGTAGCTGGGACTACAGGCACCCGCCACATCGCCTGGCTAGTTTTTTTGTATTTTTTAGTAGAGACGGGGTTTCACCGTCTTAGCCAGGATGGACTCGATCTCCTGACCTTGTGATCTACCCGTCTCGGCCTCCCAAAGTGCTGGGATTACAGGCTTGAGCCACCGCGCCCGGCCTAGTTTTTGATATTTTTAGTAGAGAACGGGGTTTCACTATGTTGGCCAGGCTGGTCTTGAACTCCTGACCTCAAGTGATCTGCCCACCTCAGCCTCCCAAAGTGCTAGGATTACAGGCATGAGCCACCACACCTGGCCTAAAACTGCAATTTAGATGCCAGTCTAGATGAGACCCAGAGCCCAAGTTTGTTTTCTAGAAGGCTGCTGGCTTTTCCTCCCCCAAGTTAAAATCGTATGCATTTCTTTTATCTCCTCACCCTGCTATTGGTGTTTAGACCTCAGAGGTCATGAGTGTTGGACACTTCCTCTGTCTCCAGCCATACACTAATGTTCAGGTCCATTTATCTCTACTGTCAATCCCGTGGGATCACAGGTGCAGAAACCATGGTGTCCAAGTCAAGCCAGCAGTGGAGTCAGGCCTGACCCAGACCCACCCATGTCTTTGGTTGCTCTCCCCGGTGCACCCTCCTTCATGCCTCAGCTCTTGTCCTCTATAATATCTGATTTTATGATTTACCTAAGTATCTTAATAATGATAAGATATTAAATAAGCTTAATAGTGCTTAAAACAATAAGCATTGCCTGAGCATTTGCCATGTGGCTGGAGTTGTGCTAGGGTCTAAGGGAAATGCAGAAATAAACCCTGACCTCCTAGTGTTTCTAGTTGGTGGGACTGTTGGTGCGGGTCTCCAGGATCAGCTTATCACTAAGGGTCAAAAGATCAACCCGGCTGGTGCAGTGGCTCATGCCTGTAATCCCAGCACTTTGGGAGGCTGAGGCAGGTGGATCACGAGATCAGGAGTTCAAGATCAGCCTTACCAACATAGTGAAATCCCGTCTCTACTAAAAATACAAAAATTAGCTGGGCATGGTGGCATGTACGTGTAATCCCAGCTACTCAGGAGGCTGAGGCAGGAGAATCACTTGAATCTGGGAGGCGGAGGTTGCAGTGAGCTAAGATCACGCCACTGCACTCCAGCCTGGGTGACAGAGCGAGACTCCATCTCAAAAAAAAAAAAAAAAAAAAAAATCGACCCAGAGAGAAAGTACAGGTACTTCATTACTGATGCTGTTTGGAGCTGTAGGCTCATGGGGATAATAAAAACAGGCCAAACCTGGCTTTATTCTTGTTTTTTAAAAATTCTCTGCATACAAACCATTCTTATTGCCTCTACCTAGGGTGAACTTCTTGCTCTCATTGCCCAAGACAATCTGACATATGAAGTTTGAGCACTTATACCACAAAGTAAATACCACTTTTTATAACAAGACTTTCTCTCTGTGCCCACCAGACTGCCCTGTCAGCCCCACACACTTTAATTATAAACTAGGTCATGCAAGCTTGCATGGCGTTTGAAGACAGGCACAAATGCTGCTTGAACTGTTAGTGTGTTTGACATTGAGGAATACAGTTTGAAAGGAATTTGGGGCTATTTACTTTTTGGTGGCTTAACCCACTAACGTCTGGGCACCCTCCTTAACAGTGATGACCACTCTTAGCCCATAAAGAAGAGGCCCCTCTATTCTTCTCTCCCATAACATTCATTGTTACATCTGATACACCTGCTGGAACCCCGGGCAAATTTGACTCCCCCTTTGGCTGGTCAGATCAGGGACCAAACTGTCCATCACACCTTACCTGCAGCAATGAGAGCTGACATTCTTTATCATTTTAATTTTGTCTCCATTGTAAAATATATCACATTATACCAAAGAGTGTTCAAAACATATATGTTCAGGAACTCTTATGAGTCTGTCACTCAGATAAGGAAACAACATTATCAGCATCTGATGAACAGTGACTGATGTGCTCCTCCCTAATCCCATAGCCCTCTAACTAGATTTTGGTTATTCCTTTTCTTGGTTTTTCCTATAGTTTTACCAGCTAGGTGTGCATTTTTTTAAAAAAATTGTTTAATTTGCCCTGGTTTTGAAGCTTACATAAATGGAATCATATTGTATGGTATCTTCTGTGGCCATACAGAATTACCATAGTATGGTAATACTATGGCCATGTGATGCATTGGGCCATAACTCATTTTCACTACTGTATAGTATTCCATCATATGAGTATGCCACAACTTATATATTTCACTGTCAACAGGCATTTGGATTGTTTCTAGATTGTGGCTAATGTGGACAATATTACTATAAACACTCTTGAGCATGTCTCCTAGTGCGTATGTGTAGAATTTGCCTGGGAGTAGAATTAATGGGATGTGAATTATGTGCTTGTTCAGTTTTACCAGGTGCAGGCAGGGTGTTTTCCCAAAGTGGTTGCATAACTTTTCCCTCCCATCAGCAGGATTCTCTTGTATCCCATCCTTACCATTATCATACTATACTTTATACCAACTTGAGAGGTGTAAAATGGTATCCTGTTAGAGTTTAAACTTGCATTTTCCTAATTACTCTTTAGTTTCAGCATCTTTTCCTATACCTATAAGCAACATGTGTTTGTCTTTTTGTGAATAGTCCAGTGTGTCTCGTCATTTTTCTGTTGGGTTGTTTATATCTTTCTTATTGTAGGTGTTCTTTCCATGCTCCGAACACAAATCCACTCATGGTTGCAGGTTTGGCTAAATCTTCTGGGTTGAGGCTTAGCTTTTCATTCTCCTTAGGTGCCTTTTAATGTAGTCAGATTTACCAATCTTATTCCTTACGGTTTTTACTTCCTGCATCTTGAGAAGTTTTTCTCTAGTCTGAAGTCAAGAGCTGTTTTCCTATATTATCTTCTAAAAGTTTTGTAACTTTTTTCCCACTTAAGCCTTTAGTCTTACTGAAATTGCCATTTAAATATGCTGTAAGGTTGTATCTAATTTTATTTTTTCTATTTGGATAACCAGTTATTCCAGCACTATTTATTGAATAATCTATCCCTTTCATACTAACCTACAATACCATCCCTGAAACAAATTATGTTTCTGTACACACATGGAAATCTTTCTGTTCCATTGGTGTATTTTTCTTTTGCTGTCCTAATAACTCACTATCTTAATTACTAAAGCCTTATAATAAATCCTGATATTTATTACAGCAAGTCTTTATACTGTGTTCTTTGTTTCAGAAATGTCTTGGATGTTCTTAGCGCTTACTTTTCCATGTACATGTTAGAATTATATTGCCAAATTCCATTAAAAATTCTGTCCAGGTTTTGATTGTAATTGCATTGAATCTATAGATTGAGAAGAATTGGCAACTGCATGACATTAAGTCTCCTTATCTAAAAACATGGTATACCTATTTAGTTGTCTTCTACTTCTTTTTTTAATCTTTTCTATTTGTAATAGAGACAGGGTCTCCCTATGTTGCCCAGGTTGGTCTCGAACTCCTGGCCTCAGGCAATCCTCCCACCTCAGCTTTCCAAAGTGCTGGGATTACAAGTGTGAGCCACTGTACCTCGCCCTAGTTGTCTTCTTAAATATATTTTAATAAAATTTTATAAATTTTTTCTTAAAGGTCTCATACATCTTTTATTAGATTTATTCCTAGGTATTTTAAATTTTTGATTACTGTTATAAATTTTATCCATGGTAAAAATTAAATTTTCTAACTAACTGTTGTTGGTGTATGATAATGCCACCTTTGTATGTTGATGTTGTATCCAGCAACTTTTCCTACTCTCTGATTACGTTTGATGATTATTCTGCAAATTCTGCACAGCATTCTATGTAGATAGTGATGTCATATCATCTGCAGAAATAAGTTTTGTTTCTTCCATTCTAAACCATATACCTTTTGTTTATTTGTCTTGCAAACTGCTCTAAGACATCCAGTACAGTGGTGAGTGTAAACAGTGACAATGGACATTTTTGTCTTGTTCTTGGCCTGAAAGAGGATGCTTTCAATATTTCAATGTTAAATACGCCATTTATTGTAGGTTTTGCATAGATGCCTTTAATAAGACTAAAGAAGTGCTTCTACTCTTAATTTGCCAAGAGTTTTTATAAGAATGGATATGAATTTTGTCATATGGTTTTCCATTTATAAATTTTTGCTTTTATTCTGTTACTAAAATAAATCATATTCATTTTCCCCTGTTAAATTCATCTTACACTCCTAGGATTAAGCCAGCTTGGTCATGCTATATTAATTTTTTTTTGGACTTTGCTGGATTGGTTTATTTTTTTCACATTTTCACACATATATTAGTGAGTAAGATGGACCTGCATATTTTCTTTCTTACACTCTAGGAAGTCCTCGCCACCCCCAGCTGTTGTCCAGGCCAATAATAAACTGACCTGAGGTATCAAGGTTCTGGGATATCAAGCTGGGAAGGTCCCCTCATTCTATTTTTTGATGGATGTGTTAAAAGGACTTATCTGCTCCTTGAACATTTGGTAGCAGCCACCAGTAAAGCCATCAGCTCAATGCTTTTTTTAAGGATAATTTTTAACTGACACCAATTTAGTGTCTTTGGTGGCTACAGGACTATTGCATTTTCTATTTTCCCTCTAGTAGGCAGAAAGCTGAAACTCTCTGTCCCTTCTTAGGCCAAGATCCTCCTCTTTCTCCCCAAATGATACTGAGGGTGGTAGGAAGTGGCATTAGAACTTGCTCTTGTCTTACTCAGAACTCAGCATCTCTGTTTCCTGTGCAAGAGCCCTTATTTGGCATAATCGAGGTAGTTGCTAGTGATCTCTCCCTCCCATCTGTCCCTCTTAAGTGTCCCTGGAGAGGGATAGATCAGATGCCATAAACCTGTGATTCTCCCAGAAGTCACGGAGTGAGACCAGATTGTTGAAAGTGCCATGAATAATTAAGAGCCTTCTGGGGAAGTTGTTCATCTTGAGGCACTGCCCTCACTTCTCTCACTGAAGGAATCCAGATTCCCCCAGGGATCTCCAGAGGATCCAGGCTCAATAAACCTGCTTCCTGCATTCTTCTCTCCTTTCTTCTTCTCCCCTGGCTCTATGTCCACTCCCACAGGTATAGCCTTTCCCTACATTGTGTTAAAGCAAACTAACTACGGCCTGAGAAGGACTCCATACTTCCATATTTGGGTCCTTGTAGATGAACGGTAACCTAGCTTAATAGACAAAATTGAAAACCTAACTTAGTAGTGTGTACCTGTAACAATAGCTGAGTGTTGGCCAATCCCAGCGGCCATACTTGAATTACTCATATGCTGCTGAATGTCCAAACTGCATTCAAATAAGGCAAACGCCAAGTTGTAACCAATCTCGCTGTTTCTGTGCTTCACTTCCAATTCCTGTACTTCACTTTACCTTTTTTGTCTATAAATTTGTTCTGACCACGAGGCACCCCTGGAGACTCTGAATCTGCTGTGATTCTAGGGGCTGCCCAATTTTTGATTCGTTCATTGCTCAATTAAACTCCTTAAACTCCTTCGGCTGTAGTTTGTTTTTTGTTTGTTTTGTTTTGTTTTGTTTTGTTTGAGACAAAGTCTCACTCTGTCACCCAGGCCAGAGTGCAGTGGCGTGATCTCGGCTCACTGCAACCTCCGCCTCCCAAGTTCAAGTGATTCTCCTGCCTCTGCCTCCTGGGTAGCTGGGATTACAGGCACATGCCACCACAGCTGGCTAATTTTTGTATTTTTAGTAGAGATGGGGTTTCACCATGTTAGCCAGGCCTGTCTTGAATGTCTTGAACTCCTGATCTCAGGTGATCTGCCCTCCTTGGCCTCTCAAATTATTGGGATTACAGGAGTGAGCCACCGCACCCAGCTGAAGTTTTTCTTTTATCATTTGTAAATGCCGTTGAAGATGCCACTTTTCCTACAGTATAAGGCTCTCACATGGGAAATGCATGTCCCTTGACTTTAGGGCCTGCTGTCGCTGAGTTTGGGGGGAACTGAAGGGGACCCTGGCTAAGAAAGCAGCTCCATCGGAGATGCAGAATGGAAAAGGTGGCAAAGCAGTAGACAGAAGCACGTCCGAAAGGTTGGTGGAGCTAGGTGCAGCTGCAGGGTCTCCCGGCAACCCCCTCCTCCACACCATGCTTTTTCTAGGCCTCCTCCCCAGATGCCACCACCGGGTCTAGGCTAGATTAACTACTAACAAGCACTCTTTATGCTCATTCAACCTCTTCCTGTTCGTAAAGCCCATTTCCCCTTGGTCAGAGCTTGGTGCCAAGAGAAAGTAGCCAGATCCCTCTTAATTAATTCAGGCATTAGGGCAACAAATGTGTTTCAAATAGATCTCAAGGAAAGAAACAACCCTTCCAAAGGCCGACAGCGACATTTGTCTTGGGCCTCGCCTCATTCTGCTCAGGGTGGGAGTGAGGAAGGGAGAGCATGCAGACATTCCCGTCATTCCTTGGCACCCCCTCCACAGGCATGTGGGATCTTGGGGGCTTAGGATGGCCCCAGCCCCACCCACTCCCTCCTCCAGGGTGTCCTTGCCATTCCCAGCTGTCACCCGGGCCAATAATAAACGGAGGAGGCCAGGCAAGCAGAAGCCCAGGCTTAGGTGAGGGCACCTCCCAGTCCCTCCACCCACTCAGCCGCTTCACCCTTGGAGATCACACTCCAGGGGGGGACAGTAAAGGGGTCACCTGAGAAGGGGGGCATCTAGAGGAAAGGAACAAGGGCCCAGTGTCCACAACGACTGCCGTTACCACCGCTTGTCCTTGGCCTTTGTCCGAAGCAGAGCAGCAGGGACGCAGGGAAGCCAGGCCACCCAAACCAGCCCAGCCCCACCCACTGGCGCCCTTGTTTCCCTAAGCTCCTTCCTGGCATCTAGGGTAAGATAGTCAAGCTGTAGCTTTAGTTCATATGACCTTACTTGGGCCTCCTAGAGGTGGAAATCTCCACCCTCTCCACGTTTAAAGTTAACTCTCTGTGTGCACATGTAGCTTATCTGTGCCCACAGTTAAGTCCTGGGCTGCCTTCTGCTGCACAACCCAGCGCTACGTCACTCAACCCTGGAGTATGAGAGTACTTGGCTCCGTAACATGAGCCAGGGCAGGGCTTCATGCTAAACATCTGGGATCCCTAAAGTCAGAGTACAGAAAAAATGTCACCCCACCATCTTCCTACTGCCACCACCTGGAAGCAAAGGTGACTCGGTATGGAGGGAAGATCACGAGGTCTTTACCCCTTGGGCAAGTCACTTCTCATCCCAAGTCCTCTGTGTCCCATTGTACAGTGGGCAGGTTGGACTAGATGACCTACTGGCCACAGCTAGCCACTGGGCACCTCTTCTCAGAAAACAAGGAAAGCAAGGGAGGGCCAGAGTCTCCACTTGGCATCAAGCATCACCTCTTCACCCTGATCCCCCAACCAGAAAGCTCTTTGCAATATCATCCTGAGCTAAATGTGGGAGACTTGCTCTATGGCTTCCTCCTCCTGACACACGTGTATGCATGTGCACAAGCACACATGCACACCACACCCTTGTGCAACACGCGTGCTTGCAGAGGAAACTTGTCCTTTCTTGGCCAAGCACAGGGGCCTGCAACAATGGGTGGGTGTCTTACATTGCAATTCACACCAGAGCCTATCCTTAGAGATTCCTCAGGGTCTCAGCCTGCACTAGCTGACCCCGCAGGCCTTCCTTGGCCTTCCACCTGTCGGGTTCCACATCTGCATCAGCCACTGAGCTGCAGCCAGCCAGTGGTGGAGCCACATGCCCAGGCTGTGCTCCAGAGCATCCCTACAGTGACTCAGGCCACTGACCTTTGAACACATCCAGACCTCCCCTCTGCCAGCAGAGAGATCTCCCAGCACACCAGACCCCAAATGCCTTGAGACAATCTCTTTCTAATCTCTTAATCCAGTGGTGGGAGCCATTTTCTATTAAGGGACAGTGACCTCAGTGGAAAATCATACTCATACAAGGGCCACATCACTGTATAAAATTACTGAAGTTCGGCGTGGCTGCTTCTGTTTCTTTTTAATTAAGAAAGATGTAGAAAACATTCAGAACACTTGATTTTTAAAGGAAGACAAAATCATGCAAAATAATCATGACCAATATGTTAAAATATGTTTTCCAAATTTGAGGCAGTTGAGATGATGTGACTTAAAAGAATGTAAAGGAAAGAAAGAGTGAGAAATCGTGGTAGGAAAAGGAGAAAGACCAAAAAAATAAGGAAAACATGAAGAGCAGAAGAGCAGAGAAAGGGCAGACCAGTGGAAGGGATAGGGAAAGAGGGCGATGAGGTGAGGAGCAGCAAGGAGGGCTCGTTAAGCCCAGCTGCTGGATCGTTGCTTTCTGCTCCATGCTTCTTGTCAATGCTAATCTTGTAAGGCTGGTTTTCAGATTATTACCTGGATTGTAGGCTACCACTTACACAAAGTCACTTGGTAGATGTTCATTTCTATTATACCATTTCATCTTTGCAAGAACTTAAAAATTAGGCTTGAGAAAAGCAAGACCTAGAAAGGCTGCCCAAGCTCACACACCAAAACAATTGGTCAGGACTCCAATTTATCTGCAGATCAAAGCTTCTGCTGTTGACACTATACTATTTCTATTTTCTACCTTGCCATTATCTTCCTGTTGAACTGTTGATGATCTTTGTTCATTGCTCCCTTGATCACCCTGAGGCAATGAACAAATGATCCAGCTACTCTTTCCTTTCTTCTGTTCTCTGAACCCATTAAACTCGTCCCATCTCTATTCCCCACCTGCCCTGACCTCAAAGCGTGGTCTGATCTCCTCTCTTCCTGGACTTCCATGCCCAGATCTTCCCATGGCAGCCCAGCTTACCCTTCAGGTCTCCCCTGAAGCATCATTCCTTCAGAGAGTCCTTTCAACCACCTCCCTGTCACTCTCTCACATCACTCCAAACTGTTTTTTATCATGGCACTGCTGCGCGATGTTTTTTTGTTTGTTTGTTTTTGCTGTTGACTATCCACCTTTCTGGGCTAGAAGAGAAACTCCATGTAAGCTGAACTTTATCAACCTTGTTTCTTACTGTATCTCCAGAATCTAATATTATTTCTGGCAAATAGTAGATGCTTAATATGTGTTTGTTGAATGAATGAGTGAATAAATGAATTGTTCTCTATCCCTTTATAGACTCTGCTCTTAGCTATTAGTGGGGCATTTTTGTACAGAACCAATAAATCAATCCCTAGGTTGCATTCCCCGTATCAATTAGCTCAAGTTCTCCTTCTACAACTCTAATCAAAACTCATTCATTCCACAAGCATGTCCAAGCTCTTGGCTGAGACTGTGGATGAAAATAAATGAGATTTGACTCCAGATTCAAGGCCTGAGCTTCTGGAGTTGATAGAGTTTAGAAGGGAGGGGATAAAGCATGCCCACAAATATTATAATTCAAGATTAAATAAGTCATAAACAATTTAAAAAGAACAAATTAAATATGTTCAGAGGAAATTTCCTCTGGTTGGATGATCCATGGGGACGCTAATGTAAATAAACAGTAGAGCCGAGATCGAGCTTTGAATGAGGGTTCAGACCTCATTGCAGTCTCAGGCAGTCAGCCATGAGACTTAGAGCCATGACCTCTAAGATTGAAGGCCAGAGTGTGTCCAGACTGGACCAGGCACGTGAAGAGGGAGCAGGGGATAAGGATGGAGAGAGAGGCTGAGGCCAAACTGTCCAGGTTTGTGGCCTGCACATAGCCATGGGAGAGAGTGAACTGCATGGGCACCGTGACCCAGGCAGCAAAGTAAACCAGCAACCCAGCCGCTGCACTTGCAGCTGACAGGAGAGAAGGGGGTTGGTGCAGGACCCTCACTTGCAGACCCAGGGGTTAACCAAGTTTCTGTCTGAGAAGCTCAGTGGGGCAGATTTCTCTCCTTTCTTAGTAATGTGAAATGTAAGCTGGTCAACAAGCACGATTTCTCAACAGCAGGAAATGAAGCAACTGTTTTTGAGACAGCATCCCACCCTGATGGAGGGCAAGGCTTCAGGCTGTGGTCATTTTCATGTCAAGTTAATCCTGGTTATAGAAAACACTTCTCCTGAGGAGGCTGGCCTGTCAGGGAAGGGGTGGAGATCGGGGACCCTGGGGTAGGAATGGGAATGAGGAATGAGCAGGGCTCCATGTTATTACTCATGAGCGGTGGGGGCTTTGCTGGAAGAAGATCGGGAAGTGTGGAGAAACTGGAGGCCCACTAGGAGGTGGGGTCGGAGGCTGGCGGTGAGCAAAAGGGAAGGAGGTGCAACGAGCTTCAAGGGGGACTTGGAGGTCTCAGGGAAGGATGCCAGACCTGGAATAGTTCCCAGCCTCTGTGTCTTTTCTTTTTTATTTTTCGACACAGTCTTGCTCTGTCTCCTAGGCTAGAGTACAGTGGCGCAATCTCGGCTCACTGCAACCTCCGCCTTCTGGGTTCAAGTGATTCTCCTGCCTCAGCCTTCTGAGTAGCTGGGATTACAGGGGCCCACCACCACACCAGGCTAATTTTTGTATTTTTAATAGAGACAGGGTTTCACTATGTTGGCCAGGATGGTCTTGATCTCTTGACCTCGTGGTCTGCCTGCCTTGGCCTCCCAAAGTGCCAGGATTACAGGCGTGAGCCACCACACCCGGCCCTCTGCATCTTTTCTCTCCACCTTTCTGAGGCCCATGGCCCCTCCCAGACTCAGTCATAGCCCTAGCTTCTGAGACCTGGGACCACAGACATTTCTTCTAGTTCCTTCTCCTGGGCCCATCTCTGTCAATGCTTTACCATATTGCATTGTAAGTAATGGCTCAAACAGCTGCCTCCTACTTAGACCCTGGGCCCCTTAAGGGCAAGGGCCCCGTCCCCCTCCTCTGCTGGCCCTAGCACCTGGAACAGTGGGGCTGAACCTGCAGGGCCTGTGGATGGCAGGCTGAATGATGTAGTTGCTGTTGTACCTTCTGGATCTCTTCCACCTCCACCTGACGTCTAAATGTCAGGATGCCTCAGGGCCTAGGCATGGGCTTCTGCCCTTCTTGCTCTACGTGAATTCATCCGTTCCCATGACTTTAAATAGCATCTTGATGCCAGTGACTCCCACATTTATGTATCTCCAGTCTAGACCTCTCCTCCGAGTTCCAGATGCATGTATCCACCAGCCCGCTTGCTCTCTCTACCCAGATAAAGCATAAAGAGCTCTTTAATATGGCTGAGACAGACTCCCTACTCTGAAACTTATCCCCACCCCTCAAATTCCTCACACTAAACAATTAGCACAACCTTGTCCACCTTGCTAAAGGTAGGACTCACCGGGTGGTTACCGGTCCTTCTATTCCCTCATCCTTTTATATCCAACTCATCAGTAGGTATGCAGATGTTCCCTCCACAGAAAGTCCGTAGTCCACCTTTCTTTCCACCTCCATGCCCCCAGCCCAGGGCAGGCCACCGCATCTCTTGCCTGGACCTTGTTAATAACTGCTTATGCTCGTGCCTCTTCCACTCTTGCCACACCCCAAATCTATTCTCTACAGAGACACCAGAGTGACTTTCCGAAACATAAACCTTATCCTGGACTGCCTGTTTAAATGCACAGAGGACAAAACCCCTCTGTGGTTTCCACAGGCTTCAGGACCCAGACCTGCCTCTCTCCTCTGGGCCTCTTGCCTCTCTCCACTTCCCCAATCTACTCTAGCCAGCTGGTCAGCTTGCTTGTGCTTTACTCTTTTTGTTTTCAACAAGCTAAGCTCTTTCTCACCTCTGGGACTTTGCATATGGTGTTCTCTGCCTGGATCATTTTCTCTCTTCTTAAGGTAGCTGACTCCCTCTCATCCCTCAGATTTCTGCTCAAGATCACCTCCTCGGAAAGGCCTCCCTGACTGTTCTAACTAGAGGAGGTTCCACTCCTCACTCTCCCGAGCTTAGCCCAGGACTTGGCACCTAATGGGGCTCAGTAACTCTTTCCTGAAAGAATGAGCAGATGCTGCCCTTAGTCCCAAGCAGACTCCTGTGAGCTCTTTGGTTTCTCCTTCTAAGCCATCAAGGATTCACTCTCCTTTCCCCTTATTTTTAAGTTTTCTCAAAACTTCCCTCATAAACACCATATTGTCGAGTTTCTTTCTCCCCCTAAAATAGCTGCAGAACTGGACAAAGGCTGGCTATTCGCTTCCTAGCTGTCCCTTTCGGTTTCAGGGTTTAAATGCTAGTCATTGCAGGGGAACGGTGGGGAGAATGGAAAATTACCAACAGGGAGAAGTGGCAGAATCCAGGGACTGACCGTGTTCTTACACCCATGGTCCTCAGTCTATAGTTAGCTTCTGACTTCCTTTCTTGGCAAGATCTATACCAGCTATCTAGGACAGTCCTGATTTCTACTGTTCTGTCCTATTGTCCCACTGTGTATCATAAATTTTCTTACAATATGGGCTCCCTCTCTTTTTCCTCCCACTCACCTTTTATCCCACAAGAGCAGCCTTAAACAACCCCCGCACTCAATGTGGAAAGAGCTGAATTCGGTTCAAATCTTGCTCAACCACATAAAATCTGCACGACTTTGGGCAAAGCACTGATCCTCTCTCAGCTTCCGTTTGCTCACCTACTGAGAGGGATAAGGCCAACAGCTCCATTCCAGGATCTGGCGAGGGGCGGCGGGGAGGGGGGCGGTGGTGACTGGAATAGCATGTGTTGAGCACTTGGCACCCAAAGCAAGTCTCCCTTGCCCCTCAGGATAAATAATGGAGTGAATTAGTCTTTCAGCCAAAGGACTCTGGGCTCCAGTGAGTAATGTAATGCTTTACCCAAACAGTGGGAGTGTAGAAGTAATTTGGATGTTAGGGGACTGTTATATTCTCTCAGTTCAGTTGTGGCTTGAGTGATGAGTCAGGTCATGTCTGTAGACAGAGAGCTCTGTCTCCTTAAAGAGGAGGTGCCCAGCTCCAATCCCTGGGGAAAGGTTGTATTTTTATTGGAAACCAGAGCTCAGAAGATTAGCCTTAGGGAGATGGAAGAGGGCCCCGACTTGGAAGTAGGGATGCATCCTTCAATAGGGGTCCCTGAACAGATGGCGCCCTCCATGGGGAATCAGGAGTCAAGCATAGCTTGAAGGTCTGACAGTCTGGCACCCACCTCAAAGCGTGCACTTCCCCTGCCTCACCCTCAAGCCTCCCCTGAGTCTTATCTGAATGACTTGGCTCAGGCTCCGCTTTTCAGGGCGAGGGTTCTGCCACCTCCTGGGCCAGAGTGTCAAGGGTGACCAGTGACCCTGAGACCACCTTGGCTACAATCTCTCAAGGGAAAGGTGCCTCTTGGTGAATCTGAGTGACAGCATAGGGATCATGCAGTCCAGCTGCTTCTTCCTCCCCACGAGGGAGGTCTTCACCCAGTGCCAACCTGGGTGGGCCTGCCTCGAGCTTATTTTTATTGAGGGAGCTGGCACTTTCTTTCAAATATCAGGGGCATTGCAGACCATGCAGGTTTCATCTCCTCCAGGCCCTTACCTAGCAGGAGAAAGGTCACTTTCAGGCATGTCCTCACACTCCCTGCACTCAGGTTGGCTTTGGGCCATGCCTGGTCAAAGGAAGCCTGGAGACTGGGCTCCAGGACAGGCTCTGTCATTAGCAGCCAAGCGGCTTGGAAAGGTCACCTGCTCTCTGCTTCCTCATTGTCAATGAGGAAAACAATCTCTGTTTTTGTTTTCTGTGGCCGCTGTAACTAATCACCACAAATTATAATGACTTAAAACAGCACATATTTAATATCTTACAGTTTTTTGAGGTTACAAGCTTAAAATAAGTTTGATGAGGCTAAAATCAAGATGTCCACAGCGCTGTGTTCCTTCTGGAGTCTCCAGAGCAGAATCCATTTCCCTGCCTTTCTAACCTTCTAGAAGCTGCCCGCATCCCTTGGCTTGTGGCTCCTTCCTCCATCTTCAAAGCACATCACTCCTACCTCTGCTGCCCTTGTCACATTCCCTTTTCTGTGCCTGACTCTCCATCGTCCACTCATGAGGACCTTTGTGATTACATTGGGCCCACCCAGATAATCCAAAATAACCTCCCCAACTAAGACTCTTAACTTAGACACATCTTCAAAGTCTCTTTTGCCATGTGCAGTTACATGTTCTCAGGTTCTGGGGTCTAAGACATGGACATCTTTGGGGAGCCATTATTCTCTCTACCACAACCTCGTTACTACATAAGCTGTTCTCAAATCGCATCCATCTCCCAGGCTTCAGGAAGGACCTTCTCATCTCATCGCAGGCCAAAGGGCCTGGTCCCCTAAGGATGAGGCCTAGTCCCCTAAGTACTCCTAAGGATGGAGAGTCTGTAGATACCTTTATTTGCCTGTTTTCTTTGTTTGGCTGGTTTTGCTTTTATTTTTATTTATTTATTTTTATTTTTAATTTTTGGAGACAGGGTCTTGCTCTCACCCAGGCTGGAGTGCAATGGCAAGATCTCAGCTCACTGCAACCTCTGCCTCCTGGTTCAAGCGATTCTCCTGCCTCAGCCTCCCAGATAGCTGGGATTGTAGGTGCGTGCCACCACACCTGAACCATTTTAGTAGAGACAGGGTTTCACCATGTTGGCTAGGCTGGTCTCAAACTCCTGACCTCAGGTGATCTGCCTGCCTTGGTCTCCCAAAGTACTGGGATTACAGGCATGAGCCACTGCACCCAGGCTAGTTGCCTGTTTTAATGTTGAAGGCTCTTAAAGGGAGTTATAACTGCTACCTGACCCATCTCCATTATGGCAAAAGGGATCCATGTAGCTCTGCTGTATGCGTTTTCCAAATTCAATGTTTAATGGGAGAGCCACAGAATCATCTCAACCGCAGAAGGTGGAAATCTCACGGGAGAGCCAGAAATGAAGCTGGGGTTGGAGAAGGGGAACCGGCCCCTCAGAACACCTGCTCCGTGCCAGACCCTCACATGCATACCTCATTGAATTCTTACCACAATCCTGTGAGGAGCTGAGGCTCAAGTGTGCTGAGTCATGCTAACAAGGTCAGCAAGTGGCAGAGCCGAATGAGGGTTGGGGATTTTTCTGATTCTACCGCAGGACCGTGTGGGGTTGGGGTCACCTAGGCTCTGGCTTTGTACATTGCCAGTGTTTCTCTTATCCTGGCATCAAAAACAACTCGAAGGAGAGGACGGTTGTTTATGGTGAACAGGGCTATTTAGACAGGTTGGAGCTGTACATTTGAAGATGGGATTTAGAATGTATGGAGAAGGAGTGTGTGTGTGTGTGTGTGGTGTGTGTGTGTGTGTGGTGTGTGTGTGTGCGTGTGTGTGTGTGGTGTGTGTGTGTGTGTGTGTTTCATTAACCTCCACTTACTTCTGCATACCCAATGGAGAGGAGAAGGAGGATCATCCAGTGGATCGGAGTTTAAGATTGTCAACAAGACGTCACTAAGAACACCTTTTGCATGCTCTATAGATAAGTGCAAAGCATCCCTCAAAACAGTGGTTCGAAATCACAATCACCATCCAGAGAGATGTGTTAGAGACATGGGTCCTTGGGTGGAAGAAATCTGTTGAGAGAGTCAGGCCCTCACCCAAACATGGCTATGGGGAAGTCCAGCAGAAAGAGACACAACCCCTGCCCTCAGGAGGCACCAGATCTGGAAAGAAAAGGAGGCGAGAGTCCCTACCTTCAGGGAGATCCTAAAGTGTGTGGCAGATGGAAGAGAGAGCCCTGCCTTCAGGGAGCCTCTAGTCTGAGAGGTAAGATGAGACACACAGGCACTAAAACACCATCATAGACACAGGTGTTCCCAAAACTCACAGGCCCAATTGTTGTAAGAACACAGTCAGAGGATAGGGCAATTAGATATGAGCCTGTGAAAGAGGGAAGGTTCCAGAAGAAGATGAGTCTGGAACAGAGAAAGGATCACTGAAGTGAGGAGTGGGCACCAGAATAGGGGTTACTCTGTGAAGGCGGGAGCAAGTCAGTTGATCCCTGGGATGGAGGACACCCAGATCAGCTTGAGTGGCCATCAATTCTTTAACAAGATGGGCCAAAACCAGGGTCCGGAAAATACATACACACATGGCTGCTCCAGGGGCCTTCAGAGGGGTGAAGACCGCTGGCCCTGACTTCTAGATTGGTTCCTTACCCCACTTTCACTCCCAGTCCCCTGCCCATGGCTGCTGTGTGCCAGAAAGCACAGACCCTGGGAATCACTGCACCCGTACAGGAGAGGCCGCCTGAACACAGTTGTCCCACATCCAGGCAGAAAAGGGGCACAGGGCCACGTTTCACCCTGTCTGCTAACCAGGAAACTGATTTCAGCCTGGCTAAGGGGACCCTTGTACAATTACTGGCCTATTATCTTCATGTGGCTTCTCCAGAGAGACCAGGTTTTCATGGCCCTATGAGGGACTGTCAACTTCAGTTCAGTTTAGTTTAACAAATGTGTGCTGAGCATTGCTGACACTTTGCCTTGTTTCCAACATGACTCAGCACTTCACATACCATGGTAGGAAAAAAAAAACCAACAGGGTCGCCCTGACTGGGTCTGGTCCCCAAAATTAGCCTTGACTATTTCCCAGAAACTTGGCCTCTCTAACAAAAACCATTTGATCCCTGAGTTTTGCTCTGCTGAAGTCTGAGGATACGTTGTGACTCTGATGACCATGTGAGAAAGTTGCTGTTTTCCACTGTGAAGAAATGGTACCAATGTGAACATGGTCATCTAGGCCATTTGGGACTTTTTCCTTTAAACATTTGTGCTTTGTATTTGGTGAGCCAGTTTTCTTTGAAAGCTGACTCCCTTCCACTCTTTGCGAGTGAAAGTTTGTTTTCTTCTCTTTTTTTAATAGCTAACAATAATTTATTGTATATTTCAAAATAGCTAGAAGAGTTGATTTGAAGTGTTCATTGTTTTCTTTTCTTTTCTAAATGTATTAGTCTCTGGTCCTCCTTTGACAACTTATTCCTGGAGGTTCTACAAAGCTATAGGCCACCTGGCTCCTAGCAAGGGAGCCAGCAGACAGGTGGAACTCACAGTACACATTACCCCTTGGATCTGATCTGCAGCCCACCTCCTCTGACTCCTCTGAAATGTCTCCTGTGCAACGATAGAGCTAAATCAATTCTTGCCAAGTCTGTTTCTGGTTCTGGTTCTGATGGTGTATGGCCAATTGTGCCCACATTGGTAGCAGCAGGAGTGGAATCTGGGTTTGATGCTATGGCCTGACCATGACATGATTTCTGTCAGGATCAGCAGACGAGGTTTCTGGAATCTGACTCCCCTGGGTAGTATTTTCAGGGTGAATGTGTTTGTCCAAGGATTCCCAGACTTCTTGGAGTTTGAGAATACAGGGTTGAAGAAGTTGTTTGACGTCTCTATGACTGTTGGAATTCTCTGTGGTATGTGTTTCATGTTGGTGTCAGTAGGTTCTTTTCATTCCAAGCTCAGTCCTCATCCTTAAGTTCTGACTTTTAAAGTTATTATGGTCCAAATAGCTATTGATAGCTACAAAGGTAAAATTCCTATAGCTAAGATAAAAGGAAAATCAGCTTTCATTAATTTCTCTAAATAATTAAATGATGCTGGGTGCTGTGGCTCACGCCTGTAATCCCAGCACTTTGGGAGGCTGAGGCAGGAGGATTGTTTGAGCTCAGGAGTTCAAGACTAGCCTGGGTAACACAGTGAGATCCCATCTCTACAAAAAAATGTTTTAAAAATTATCCAGGCAGGGGGGTGTGCACCTGTAATCCCAACCTGTCAGGAGGCTGAGTTGGGAGGATCACTTGAGCCTGAGAGGTTGACGATGCTGTGAACGGTGATCATGCCACCACACTCTGGCCAGGCATCAGAATGAGACCCTGTCTCAAAAATGAACTAGGCCAGGCATGGTGGCTCACTTCTGTAAGCCCAGGACTTTGGGAGGCTGAGGTGGGTTGAGCACTCGAGACCAGGAGGAGTTCGAGACTAGCCTGGCCGGCATGGCAAAACCCTGTCTCTACTAAAAATACAAAAAGAAAAAACAAAAATTAGCCAGGTGTGGTGGTGCACACCTATAATCCTGGCTATTCAAGAAGCTGAGGCACAGGAATCGCTTGAGCCTGGGAGGTGGAGGCTGCAGTGAGGTGAGATTACACCACTGAATTCCAGCCCGGGTGACAGAGCAAGACTCTGTCTCAAAATAATAATAATAACAATTAATCAAACGATTTAAAAATAATGTCTCTTCAGAAATTTGTATATGAGGTTAAAAAGGGAGCATTATTGGAAGGATACGTACATAAAAAGAGAGAGATTGCGCTGTTAAATTCAGAAGGAGATCTCCAAATTACTCAGATTTTCAACAATGATGCTTCTTCTTAAAAGGCCTAATGGGACTTAATTAGATGTCTTATCATATGTCATTTATTTCAAATGTTGTCTCTAGGTTTAAATATCCTTGTCAATTGGTGACATTCTTACCCATAAAGATAAAATTAAGGCCCTGGAGATTTGTTAATGCCCCACTCTCTCATACAAATCGATTGCACATTATACCTTAATAAAAGACTCCATTCTCCTCCATTCTAGCTGATTAACCAGAACCATTTAACTTTATTATAAATGGATGATATTTCCGTTTTCCTTTCATATACTAAAGGTTCCTGCTACAAGCTAAAGAACAGGACTATTGATATCACAGGACATAAACACCCATGGACACGGGCTTCCCTCTATAAGCTGTCTTTGGACCTGTTAGACTGAACCAAGCGACTGACTCAGATTCTCTAGAATGGTTTTGGTCTAGATTCTAGAATAGGGGTCAGAAAACTGGCTGTCAGGTTTTTTTTTTTAAAATAAAGTTTTATTGGAACACAGTCATGCTCCTTGGGTCAGTATTCTCATGGCTGCTTTCCTGCTACAAGGGCCATGTTGAGTAGTTGCATACAGAGTGAGAGCAACTGATCAGAAAGTATACAATTTTATAGAAGAAAGTTTGGTCTACCTAACCCAAGACCAACAAAACAAAAATGAATTACCTAGGACTAAGTGGAATAAGAACTGGTTTCATTATGATTGATGTTTTATTTTAATTAATATCAGAAAAAAAATCTGCTTACCCTCTCATTCTCAATTTAACATATACCTACACAAACTGGAGTAAGGCACTCTTTTTAAAAAGATTTTAATAATATATTTTATTTGACTCAGTATATCCACAATATTAACATTTCAACATGTAGTCAATCTAAAAATTATTAATGAGAGAGCTAACTTTTTTTTTTCAACCCATGTCTTCAAATCCAGTGTTGGTTTTTATACTTACAGCACATGGAAGCACTCTTTAAATGTCACTTCGTCCCAATTGAACTTTCAAATTTCAAAAGAAAAAAAAGTCCCATGGGAAATCTTAAAATAGATTATAAACTAGTATATCATCAGAACAATTTTGAAAGAAGAAAAAAAAACCCTGCATTTCCTGGCTAGCAATATTAACAAATATGGCAATCTTAAAGAAAATAGCACTGATATAATACTTCACACATAAAAGCAATTTCTTCCCAGCTCTAGGGGCTTTACAAAGCATCCGGACAGAAGTTCACTGTGCAGCCTGATCAGATTATAATGACCTGTGTCGACTGGACTCGTCTACAGAACAGTACTCGTAACTCCCGCAGCCCTTGTTACAATCTTGTGTTTAATGTTGGGGTGTCGTAGGCCTCAGAAGCAGGTCTTAGACAATAAAAATATTCTCTAATCTTTCCCCTTCTCTGGTCATAAAGAAATCCCCTGACCTACCTTGTTGGATTGTAGGTCCTAAGACCCCTGTTTCAAAAGAGAGTCTGCCCAGTTCCCTGGAGGAAGGAATGCTGCATAGAGGCCAATCAGAATCTGAACAGACAGGCCTTGCTGGGTTTCCTTATCGCCTCTATTAGTATTAGACCACACCCTTCTTGTCCAATCACATTTCTACATGGTTGTCAATCATGACTACCCAGCGAAGTCTCCATAAAGGGCCATGATGACTGGGTACAGAGCACTTCCAGGTAGCTGAGCCTGTGGAGGTTCCTGGAGAGCAGCACCCCCAGGGAGGGCACGGACGCTCCAAGCCCCTTCCCCATACCTCGCCCTGTGTATCTCAGCATCTGCATACTTTATAATATCTTTTATAATGCACTGGTAAATGTGTTTCCCTGAGTTCTGTGAAACGCTCTAACAAATTAAACCTAAAGAAGTGAGTGTGGGAACCCCAACTTGAAGCTGGTCGGTCAAAAGTTCCAGAGGCCCAGACTTGTGGTTGGTGCCTGAAGGGGCAGCGGTTTTGTAGGACTGAGCCCTCAACCTGTGGGATCTGATGCTCTCTGCAGGCCGAGAGCATCAGAATTGAACTGGAGGATACCCCGCTGGTGTCCACTGCAAGTGCTTGCTTGGTGATGGTGAGAGACCCACACACTTGGTGGCAGAAGTCTCCTGTGTTGATGGTTGTCATTGTGTTGAGTGAGAGAACAGAACAAGCACACTTTATGTTTTTTCCTCTTATCAGTGCTTTTACAAGTTCCTTTCCTTTTTATGATCAAATATCCTATGTTATAAATTTGAGGGGGAAAATTGTAACCAAACAAATTAATATATCTTATTCACTTCTAGATAGAATGAATGTTTATGGTCATGTAGGGTATTTATATAGATCCAATGAGAATCTGTCCTTTTTCTTACCAGAAAATAATTGGATATTGACCATGCCAAAATTCCATTTAATTAGGTATGTGTTAAAGAAAAAAATTATCCAATGCCACTTGTTGAAGTATGTAAGGATATCTTTATTCAAGATCGTCATGATAGGTACAGGAACCAGGGCAATGGGGTCTTGCAGTTGTGGGGAGAGATTGGACTCAACTATGAATACAGCATGGGCAAGTGGAAATCAGTAGCTAAGGACCAGGAGGTCAGTGGATAGAAATTACTAAGAGGAAACAGGAGTAAGGGGGATTCTGGCTAAACAGACCTAACAGGATTCTTGCTGCAGACAGGCCAGGGTGATCAAACATCCCCTGGGGCATGATGAAGGACAAGGAACCTGGTCAGATGTCAAGGGTGATCAGATGTTGAGGGTAGGGGGTTCTTGCTAAATTGACTTAGCAGGGCTCTTTGCTAAAACCGGATTTTACAAGGAAGCGCACAGATGGGCCTAGGAGAAGATTCAGAAGCCCGACTGAAATTTGGCCAAACAAAGAATTTTTGTTATATGATAAGCCACTATTAAGGAATAAAGACTACATTTTACATGTGGAAATGACATCCATGAAGTCCTCTAGAAAACTCTGGGATGGCTTTAGAACTGATGAAATTCCAGCCTTAGAGGTAGTTAAAAAAAAAAATGAACAAATAAAACCTACATTTCCTGGCAGTCTAGGAATATTCACACATATGGGAATCTTAGAGAAAATGGTGCTGATATAATACTTTACACATAAAAGTAATTTCTTCCCAGCCCTAGGGGCTTTACAAAGCCTCCAGACAGAAGCTCACTGTAAAACATTAATATCATGTGGCTCTGGTTTCACTAGCCATACAAAAAGAAAGTATTTATTTATTCATCAACACCTCCTGCTATGTCAATAGAAATGAATTTTGGTCAAATAAAACAAAATATCAATTTGATGATGCTGCATCAGGAAGTTATTAAGCAACATATACTGTTAAGCCCATGCCTCAATGGCAAGGATTTGCCCACAAGGAAAGAAAATCCATAGATGCAAAGCCCAACTCTTCACTCTGCTGGCTTCATTCATGACCAAGTACCACTGCGGGGTGGGGATGGGGATAATTTGCATCTGGAGATAAGCCAAAAATAATATGTTATCCTGACTGGTTTAGGACTCTAAAATAATAAGCCTTGGCTATTTCCCATAAATTTGGATTCCCAGCTGGGTGCGGTGGCACACGCCTATGATCCCAGCATTTTGGAGGGCTGTGGCAGGAGGATGGCTTGAGCCCAGAAGGTTGAGGCTGCAGTGAGCCCAGATTACGCCACTGCACTCCAGCCTGGGTGACAGAGTGAGACCCTGCCTCAAAAAAACAAAAAAAAAAAGAGAATTCCCTGACAAAAACAATTTCATCCCTGATTTTTGCTATGCTGTTAAGTGAAGATGTGTTGCAAAAACGATGCTGATCTCCACTAAACGTGATAACCTTGGGTCATTTTTTTGCCCCTTCAAATACTTGTTGCGTTTCATATTTGATGAGCCCATCTTTCTGAAATCTGACTCGCTTCCGCTTTTCACAAGCAACTGTTTTCTTCTCTAAGTGTTTCTGCCTCTGAGTCTTCGACAGCTTCTGCTGTGCGCCAGCACCACCACCGAGCTGAGGATTTGGAGATGATTTGAATTCCTGCCTGGCAGAAGTCCACTCTCTGGAGGAAGAGACTACTTGAAAAAGAGAGAATTCTCCTCAAGTATTTGGTGGGGCGTCAACACCACCTCTGTTTGCTCTGACACGCCATGCAAAATGAAGGAATCCTCAAAACCACTGTGCCCAAGGAGCCAGCCCAGGCTCCCAGGAACTTGTTTTCTGAATGGTGGTAATGTCCACCCTCTGGCTCCTGATCCAGCTCCATCTTGTGCCTCTCTTAAGCTCCCTCCCCCTAATTCCATGCCTCAACCACTCTTGAATTCTTCTGGTTTCTGGAACATAACAGCCTCTTCCTGCCCCAGGTTTTTGCACAGTTTTTTTCTGTGGGGGTGCAGTGGGCAGGGGGCAGGCTAACACCTACCTTTCCTTTGTAATACATTACTTGTTTTTCTTTGTTTAATGTCCATCTTCTTGGCCAGACTGTATGCTTCATGAGGACAGGGACTGCCTCTCTGTTCCCATTCACCTTTCTGTCTCTACTGTCTACCTCAGTGCAAGGCAACTAGTCTAGTACGCTTGCTTAACAAGCATTGGTTGAACACTATCAATGTACTTTGGGGCCTAGCAATGTTTGATTAGGGAAATTAAGTCAGGAAGCTTGTTTTGTGGTTTTATGGCACGTCCTGAGTCAGTTCTTCACAGGGTAACAAAAACTATTGAATGAGATGAAATTTTGAGAACATCAGGGTTTAAACCCAAAATATAAGAGTATGAAGTTTTGCACCATTTTGAGATCATTTGTTCATTTACTAATTTATTCAATGAGTACTTTACTGAGCATCTACTATGTCTCAAGCACTGGGGATAGATACAAAGGTGGATAAAATGACCCAGCCCTTGCCTTTACTGAGTGTATAGTCTAGTGAGGGAGGCAAACAATAAAACATCCACTCCCACACACAACATATAAAATTATAACTGAGTCACGTATTAAGGAGAGAGGTACAAAGTGCTCTGACAGCCCCATAGCAGGTTTTCTGTCACCTGGAAATTGCCTTTTCTGCGGACAAGGTGCCTGCTGAGCTACAATCTGAAGGATGAGGAAAAATAAAGCAGCCAAAGAAGAGCAGTGTTAGGCTGCAATTCTCCATGGGTTGCCTGCATTTCCTGCACAGCTTATGCGCAGAGGCACCGGCTTCTTTGTTCTAGGCAATCTTTTTAGTGATGTTTGCACAGCAAACAGCCTTGGAAGATAGAAAGAGTGTCCCCCTCCAGACCAAAAGGCAGATTTGTTTACTGTCCAGTAATAAAGATAATGTCTCCCTTATCTTGGGCTGGCCAAGGTGAGGAAGGCTTACTGCTCAACATGAAAGATTTGGGTTCCTTAAACTAGTGATTCCTCTGCTGTGATGTAACTCATTGCATTCACAGCATCTACCCAGGCTCCTCCAACACTGCCCTTGTGGGACTTGGGGGCTAAGGGGAACTGACCCAAACATGAAGTTCATGCTGCTTGCTGTGCTATGGATAATAAAGTCCTTTGTCTCTGACCTAGGAGTCTCCTGTCTTCTGCCAACATCCATGAAACTGTAACCATCTCATTAATTTGCAAGCAGCATAAAATCTCAGATCTTTCATAGTTATTTACAGGCAAGTGGATGTCATATATAAAGGCCCTGTGGTGGGAGTCAGTAGAGCAAATATAAGGATTAAAAAAAAGACATACAAGCATGAGTGGAATATAGGGAGTGTGGGGGTCACGGCCTGAGATAAGGCTGGGAGCTGGTGAGCCTATGGGACACTTGGCAAATCCTGTTGACACAGGCCCAGGGGGTGTCTTGGCCATTCGTTGTGACAAAGCTGACTTCAGACACAACATGTGGAATTAATAAACTGAGCTGGAGGGAGCATAGGACAGCAAGGCTTGGGCCAATGTAAGCCTATGAAATAATTTTTAACAGAGGAAGATAGTGAAAATAGGAGGTGTTTTCTTAACATCCTGTGCTCTGTGGTGAAAAATTTTGCATTTGCATGCCACTTCATAATATCACTATTAGAAATTAGAAGTCCACCTCTCAGCGCCCCAAGTGAACAAGAAGAAGCTATCACTGACTATCATTGCTGTCAGTCATCTTGGGTACAAAAGGAGGCAACCATCTTAAAAAGGAAAAGTGATGCCCCTTTAGTATTCACCAAGCGTGATTCTGGACAAGCCACTTTTTGTCCACCCCTCTTACAATGAAGGGAAGGGACTGGCTGAGTTTTAAAGGAAGACAAAAGGGAAAGAGGGAAAGAAGAGGGAGAGAGGAGAGAGACCTCACCAAGAGAGAGCTGCAAAACCAGCCTGGACAAAATTCGATTATGACCTAACATTAATGAAAAATAAACGTCCTTTCTTGAGAAGCCCTCGGATCCATTCTGGCTCTTGGAGATCTGAACTTTTCACTCACTGCCTATTAAGCCTACAAAGAATGGAGTTGTCCTGGATATTTGGCCAAAAAAAAAAAAAGTATCCACAAACAAGGACGTAATCAGGCAGAGAGCCTCGTTAAGAAGTTTTATTCTGGTCCTAGGAGTGATGAGAGATCACTGAAGGATTTAGAGAGGGGCGGTATCATCAGGCTTGGGTTCCAAAGCCTCACTGAGAGAGCCAGGGAGCTGACTGATCTGAGATGCTCCATGCAGCTGCCTGTAGGAACTGTATTTCCTCCGCAGTGCCTCCCTGCAGCACCGAGCTTGCAAAAGATCCTATCTCACTCATCTTTATGGGAATTTCAAAACGGAAACAAAATAGCACCAGGGCTTAAACCATTCTTGGGAATTTCCCCATCTTTCCCTCTAAATAATCAGCACATAAACTGCAAAAAAAAAAAAAAAGAAAAAAAAAAAAAAAAGCAGACATGGGCCCAAAAGGGAGTGCTCAGTTTCAGGCTGTTTGCTTTCCTTCCTCCCAAGGCTCTCTGGCCCTTACCCAGCCTGAAGACACAGAGAAAGTGTGAGGGGGAGGGTAGGAGGGTAGGTCAGGCAGGGCAATGCTGAGCTTGGGAAGAAAACAACAGCCTTGTTTAGGGCACTGTGGCTTATGTAACTCAATTGTGCCCAGTTTCCACCTGGCCAGGGGCCTGGAGTGAATGCTGAAGATGTAAAGGTAGAGGCTGCCAGAAAAGCCAGGAAATTGCTGGCAAGAGCACCAGTGGTGGGGTGCAGGAGTGGGAGGAAGGCTGGGAAATGCGGCTGAGTCACATCTCCGGAAGCCCCCCATCATCACCCTAGTGGCTCCTCTGCTGGCAGGTGCCTCATGAAGACCTGACCCAAAGTTTTCAAAACTCTGTGGTTTCTCAACCCTCCTCTGGTAATCCATAGTACTCCCCCGCCTCCACTTGCCAGCCTCGTGATTCCTTCATTGACACATAGCTCAGTTCCCATAAAAGGGCTGGTTTGCTGCGTCAGGGAGTGGAGTGAGACAGGTATATAAAGGAAGTACAGGGCCTGGGGAAGAGGCCCTGTCTAGGTAGCTGGCACCAGGAGCCGTGGGCAAGGGAAGAGGCTACACCCTGACCTGCTCTGCGACAGCCAGAATGTGTGTGAAGGCAGCTCAAACAGGTACCTGGGCTAGTCAGGTTCAATCCATCAGAGTTGTGTTTTCAGGCCCAGACAGCCCGCAGAGCCATCTACCTGCTGGGTAGGGGACTAAGCGAGTGGGGAAAGCAGGAGGGGAAGCAGAGCCAGGGGCCAGAGGAGGGACTGAGGCTGCAACCAGGAGGTGGGGAGGGGGGGGACGGTGTTGGGGGTGGTTCTCAGTTGCTTGGGGGAAGGAGCAGGGCGGAAGGGCAGGATGCACTTGCAGGGGTCTGACCCTGGATTTCTCTTCAGGCTGTGTGGTCCTGGTGCTGCTCCAGTGCTGTGAGTAATCCCTCCACCCCTACTTTAAGTCCAGAGGTGTGGCGAGGGCACAGGGCAGGTGTGGAAGAGGTCTTAGATCCAGGGGAACACTTTGCCAGTTTCTTCTGTGCTTTCAATGGCTTGGAAATATTCACGTTTGCTAAACCGGAGTGAGGAGTATATGGATGTTTATTTTACTATACTCTTTGGTTATGTGAAAATTCTCAAAATAAGAAATTTTAAAAGGTCCTGGTTCAGTGAAGGCTTTGACTAACAGTCCCTGAGAGCTGCTAGTACAGTTGCCCAGTAGCTGCTTGGATGAGTGACGCCCACATTGTTTGCAGCAGGAGAAACGGAATTAGAGGCGAGGAAGGACTTCCTGGTCCATTGTGATATTGTGCCCCAGTTTGGGGGACATGCTGAGGGAGCACAGGACTGCCATTCTGGGTGGGTTACAAGTTAAAGGCACTCTCACCAGGGGGCAGAGAAAGGTGGGCCAGAGTCCCTCATGGATGAAGGCCCTCACTGCAGGTCACTAAAGGTACCAGCCTGAAAGCCAGAGCCATCTGTGACACAGGCTGTCTTGGGCCTTCCACTCCCACAAAGCCACTGCTTCCAAGAAGCCTGTTGTGCTGGCACCAAGTCCCATTTCACCCTTATTCACCAGCTCCTGCCCTTCCCCCACACAATGCCTGTAGTGTATTCATCCCCTGCATTTGATATTTTCTAAGCATTTTCAGAACAGGCCTTATTTTCACCAGTCAGGGAACTCCCCAGAGGCAGGGGTACCTGAACCAGCTCCTTTCATTTAAGAATTAGGACTTTGCTCACAATCTGCACCCCACTCCTCCTCACCCACCCCCACACCCCATTGGTGCTCAGCTCTGGGCTCAGCCTGAGGTCTCTTGCCGAATCCTGGCCCCGGCCCCACCCCTGACTTATCCTTCAGGCTCTGCATACAAACTGGTCTGCTACTACACCAGCTGGTCCCAGTACCGGGAAGGCGACGGGAGCTGCTTCCCAGATGCCATCGACCGCTCCCTCTGTACCCACATCATCTACAGCTTTGCCAATATAAGCAACGATCACATCGACACCTGGGAGTGGAATGATGTGACGCTTTACGGCATGCTCAACACACTCAAGAACAGGTTGGGCCAGGGCTGGCCAGGAGAGGAGGGACCAGCTGGCCTGGTCCCAGGGCAGGGCAACCCCACCCAGAAGGATGGGCAAGGCCCCACCCTACTCATCTATGATTGGAGAATTAGAGGGGCTTGGCTTAAATGGGCGGAGGGGATGACCGTAGGTGCTGGGCAATATTTGGGGTGATGAGAGAGTGCAGATGGAAGCACAGCTGAGCCCCTCTGGGAAGGGGGAACCCTCTCCCTGCCACCAATGTGCTTTCCAGGGAGCGTGGAAAATGTGCATGACTCTACTTTGCCATACTCTGTCTTCTCCACTGGGGAAAACAAAAATGGGCAGCAGACCTCAGAGTAACTCCCATGAAGCCTGTGACCCCTCAGAGATCCACCACTATGAATCTCTATGGGATTCCCAAGAAGTCCTATGGGAGGACATCAGCGACCTAACCCAGCCTCTCACCCAAAGCAGGAAACCTACTATGGCCTCTAAGACATGGGGCCACCCAGTGTCATGACAATCACATTCCACCCCTGCCCTCCCCACCTCCCTGTGCCCCACAGGAACCCCAATCTGAAGACGCTCCTGTCTGTCGGAGGATGGAACTTTGGCTCTCAAAGGTAGGAGCCTCTCCCCAGGGGCAGGACGGCAGAGGATGATGGCACAGGAGTGAGGAGCTTGGGTCTCCCCCACCCATGGTATGGATGTTCCAGGGGCTCCAGACTGGTTAGGTACAAGGCCTACCTGGTTGTCAGGGGCCTGCCTGATGTGTAGCAAAGAAAGCAGAGCCCAGAGAGGGAGCGGGACTTGCCAAGAGTCACACAGCAAGTTAACAGTGGATCTCCCAATTCCCTGCTGACGCTGTATTTACTACCTTACAGGCCCAAAAATATGGGACTTCTGGGGCTACTGCCATTAGGGCTGGAAAGAGACAGATGGAAATCAATGGTGAAATTGAGGAGTGGGGAGACCCTGGGAGGAGTCTTCGGATTAGGTGGAGTTGGAGCAGGGCTTGAAATGGGGGTGGGTATGGCCACTGTTGGCACCTATGTGCTGGGTGCTCTCTCTGTGTCCAGCACCCTGTCTCCCCATGATCCCGTGTCACAACAGCATGGTGAGCTGTTATAATTGTCCCCGTTTTACAGATGATGAAACTGAGACTCAGGTTATAACCTTTCACAGTGGTTGGCTAGTAAGTGATAGAGTAGGACTTGGAAACCTGGAATGCCTGGCTCTAAGGCACATGCATGCCTGGAGGTAACCCCTCTCCCAGTCATGCCCTCCCAGAGCTGTGTGGCCTCAGGCTCCCAGCTCTGCAGGTCCTGAAAACCCCACCAACAGCCCAAGGCACCCAGCATATCAGTGCTAAGCACAACATGGGGCTGATTTGGTCCTAGATTTTCCAAGATGGCCTCCAACACCCAGAGTCTCCAGACTTTCATCAAGTCAGTACCGCCATTTCTGCGCACCCACGGCTTTGATGGGCTGGACCTTGCCTGGCTCTACCCTGGACGGAGAGACAAGCAGCATTTTACCACCCTAATCAAGGTGCTGGTCAGGTCAGGGACAGGGAGGGAGGTGGGCAGGTAGGAGGGAATGGGGTGGGCTAGAAGCTGGCTTCAGCTGCTGTCCTCCTGAGGACAGGTAAAGAGGGACTTCAGCCTCACTGCAGTGTCCTGGGACCCTGTGCCCTGAAGACCTCCCACAGCAAGGAAGGCTTCTTGTGACCATGGTGGGAGGTGGGAGTGGGGTTCTAAGAGGGGGAAGGTTGTGACTGAGCAGAGCACCCACTCGTCACTACCCACTTAGTGCAATGCCCATTGTCCACCCTGCGATCCCATCCTGATGCCACCCATACCCAGCATGCACTGCGTCCAGCGGCTCTCAGCTGTCTGGGGCAGCCCAAGCATCTCCGGTTACCAGGGGCAGAAGGAAGTCTCAACAAATTGTTCACAATACCAATAGAAACCACTTTAACTTTGGGATTTCACGTACCAGCTAGAACAAAGCACAGACCAAAAGGCAAATGTCTCCCAAAGTCATCTGCAGGCCAATAGGGGTCATCCACTGTTCCGATGCTCCCTTCAGGACAGGGAGTAATTGAGTGCTGATGGGCGTTCATGGGTCTGGGGACAAGAGTAGTCAGTTTTTTAGGAAAAGGATGAGTCGCCTGAGGATGGGACCACTGATGAGCCACTTTATCACTTCCACTAGGCCCCAGGCAGATTGGAGATCATAGCAAATGGGATGCACAGAGACCTAGGCCCCCTCGACAAGTCTACCTCTCGTGCCCTCTGGGACCCTCTCTCTCACCTGCCTGTCTCCCATCTAGGAAATGAAGGCTGAATTTGCAAAGGAAGCCCAGCCAGGGAAAAAGCAGCTCCTGCTCAGTGCAGCAGTGTCTGCGGGGAAGGTCACCATTGACAGCAGCTATGACATTGCCCAGATATCCGAGTGAGTCTCCTGCCCCAGGCAGCCTCCCCAGAACCTCTGTCAACACTCCTGTTTCCCCGCCACCCCCAGCCCTAGCACTGCATGTAGACTGAGGACACTGGGCTTCCAGTCCCAGTTCTTCCAAAGCCTTGATGTGTGACCTTGAGCAGGTCGCTTACCTGCCCTGTGCCTCAGTTGCCCCATCTGTCAAATGGGGCATAACAATCCTTGCCTTTCCTTTTTCACTTGGGCTGTTGTTAAGCAGTTGAGAGAGTTGCTATGAAAGTATTTTGGAAAGGGAAATGGAAAAAGCTATTCAAACCCTCTGGCCATTGCAGAGTATTTTCTCCATGCCAGGCTGAGCAGAGTGCTGGGCCCTGGAAAGGCCAACAGCTGCCTCTTTCTAGAGTGCTAGGGAGTCCTCAAGGCTCTCTCACACACACAGGCCTCCCCCTTTCCTGTTGGCCCCACGCCTCAGCCTCACCCCGCCCCTCATGCCCGTGAGGAACAAGGAACAGCCAAGCAGCCTCATCTCTCCAGAGAACAGAGCCATGGGTCTCGGGAAACCCAGGAGTAAGGAACAAAGACTCTTCAAAATGACTTCAGAGCTTCCTTTAGGATCCCAGGGAGGTGTGAACTCAGTGCTTAATTAAATGGATTCTTTAGAGGGTGGGAAACAGGTGGCTCTCAAACATTTGCCCCACATATCCGAAGAAGCTCCTATTCGTGCAATCCGCCCCCAGGGGGCTCACCGGGTTTTGCGGGCATGCAAAACCTCCTCCCACCCAGTGCCTCTTAGGTTCAGGTCATCCTTTGGCCTTGCTCTTTCCCCGCCAGGCTGTCTGTTGATGCTACTTTGAATCTGCTTTCACTGAGATAAGCATGGCAGGAGTGGTGGGGGTAAGGTGGGATAGAGGCCAGCTCCCAAACGTGTGCTGGGCATAACAGAGGACCCATTTTCGACTGAAGTGCCCTTGTGGGACCCTGAGCCCATGCCCTGGAGTGGTACAGGGTGGTGTGCCAGCAATGGGGTTCAGGCTAGCAGCCTGTCCGGCTGCTGTCTGCTTCCCTTGTTCACATCCTGCTGGAGCCTTAAATGGGAGCCCAAAAACTTTCCTCTTTTTTTTGTTTGTTTTTTTGTTTTTTTGAGATGAAATCTGATGAAATCTCACTGTGTTGCCCAGGCTGGAGTGCAGTGGTGCAACCTCTGCGGCCCAGGTTCAAGCAATTCTCCTGCCTCAGCCTCCCGAGTAGCTGGGATTACAGGCACCTGCCACCGCGTCTGGCTTATTTAGTAGAGACGGGGGGGTTTCACCATCTTGGCCAGGCTGATCTTGAACTCCTGGCCTCATGATCCACCCTCCCCAGCCTCCCAAAATGCTGGGATTCCAGGTGTGAGCCACCGCACCTGGCCTAAATCTTTTCGATTAATAATTTCCTGCCTCACCCTCCATCCCCTTCCTCCTCAGACACCTGGATTTCATTAGCATCATGACGTACGATTTTCATGGAGCCTGGCGTGGGACCACAGGCCATCATAGTCCCCTGTTCCGAGGCCAGGAGGATGCGAGTCCTGACAGATTTAGTAACACTGTGAGTTCTCAGAAGGAGGGAGGGCCAGGAAGGGGCCGCAAGACCTGCCAACTGCCAGTGCTCACACACCAACCCCTCTAGTCCTCAGTACAGTCCTACAAGACAGGGGTTATGAGGCCCATTCCACAGATTAGGAAACTGAAGCCCAAAGTCTGGGCATGCTCCATGGCTTTGGGAAAGTGGTCTGCAGGGTAAATGGAGTGTAGGCAGGGGGCAGAATGGGGAGAAGCTGGGAAATGAGGAGGTGGGAGCCATTGTGCCCCCAGAGCCAATCACCTGATTTCTGCATCTGCCAAATAGTAATAGTCCCTTCCTATGCCTCAAAGGATTTTTTTCAAGAATGCAACTGTAAAATTCACTTTAAAGTGACATGATCAGTTCCCGGAGGGACAGGGGAATCCCCAGTGCACCATATACCTATAATCGCTGTCAAGACAGCAGCAGTATTAATTGCTCAATCTTCCGCACCTGCGCACTAACTGCTCATGTTGTTCCCACCCTACCCCACCCAGGACTATGCTGTGGGGTACATGTTGAGGTTGGGGGCTCCTGCCGGCAAGCTGGTGATGGGCATCCCCACCTTCGGGAAAAGCTTCACTCTGGCCTCTTCTGAGACTGGTGTTGGAGCCCCAATCTCGGGACCAGGAATTCCAGGCCGGTTCACCAAGGAGGCAGGGACTCTTGCCTACTATGAGGTAATGGAGTTAGGGTAGAAGGTAGGATTCCCCCCACACCACCAACAGCCCTGGGGAAGGTGATTCCCCACCACGTTCTTGCTTTTTCTCCTTTGGAAATAAAGAAAATGTCCGGTTGCCCTAGCATGCCTGAGGGCCTGAGGAAGTGGAAGGGAAAGGTTAGGACATTTGTTGCTGAAAGTCTCCAGCAGGTACAGGCACATGGGCCTGCACCACTAGGCCCCTGGGATATCCCTCTGGCTATGGGGCTGAGGTCTTCCTTCCAGCCCAGGAAAGAGCAGAGGTCAAGAGGCAGATTTTTTGTTTCATCTAGCCTCCGCTGCTCTGTGTGTCCTTGGGCCTGTCCTCAGTGTCAACCAGCAGGCCTCACATCTCTGTTTAAATGGAAGAAGCTAAGCAGGGCCAAGGCAGCCACCATCTCTGGGACATTTGCATCTGTTTTATATAAACTTGTGTGACGCATGCAGCCTGCAGACCCTGGAGAGAGTGAGGCCACAGGATGCAGCAGGAGCTAAAAGAGATTTGGAGAGTGGCGCCTCCTGGTGACCTGCAAGGTCTCAGAACGACTCCCCACACGACCTTTCCCCTGTTATCTGCTCAGATCTGTGACTTCCTCCGCGGAGCCACAGTCCATAGAATCCTCGGCCAGCAGGTCCCCTATGCCACCAAAGGCAACCAGTGGGTAGGATACGACGACCAGGAAAGCGTCAAAAGCAAGGTAGGCTTCCCCAAGGCCACGCCTCAGGACAAAGAGAAAGAAGGAGGCCCTGCTCCCAGCAGACGGATTCCTGTCCCTTGCACTGAGGGCTGGGCTGGGCTCACAGAGCACATGTGCCCTGTACACACTCTGTGCCAGGGAACCCAGCCCTGCTCCCCTGGGCCTCCCCTGCCAGGTGCAGTACCTGAAGGACAGGCAGCTGGCAGGCGCCATGGTATGGGCCCTGGACCTGGATGACTTCCAGGGCTCCTTCTGCGGCCAGGATCTGCGCTTCCCTCTCACCAATGCCATCAAGGATGCACTGGCTGCAACTTAGCCCTCTGTTCTTCTGCACACAGCACGGAGGCCAAGGATGCCCCATCCCCCTCTGGCTCCAGCTGGCCAGGAGCCTGATCACCTGCCCTGCTGAGTCCCAGGTTGAGCCTCAGTCTCCCTCCCTTGGAGCCTATGCAGAGGGCCACAACACACAGATTTGAGCTCAGCCCTGGTGGGCAGGGAGGTAGGGATAGGGCTGCGGGGATAGTGAGGCATCACAGTGTAAGACTCGAGATTAGTACACACTTATTGATTAATGGAAATATTTACAGATCCCCAAGCCTGGCAAGGGAATTTCTTAAACTCCCTGCCCCCCAGTTCTTATCAAAGGACACCATTTTGGCAAGCTCTATCACCAAGTAGCCAAACATCCTACAAGACACAGTGACCATACTAATTATACCCTCTGCAAAGCCCAGTTTGAAATCTTCACTTAGGAACGTAATCGTGTCCCCTATCCTACTTCCCCTTCCTAATTCCACAGCTGCTCAATAAAGTACAAGAGCTTAACAGTGTGTTGGCGCTTTGCTTTGGTCTATCTTTGAGCGCCCACTAGACCCATTGGACTCACCTCCCCCATCTCTTCTGGATTCCTTCCTCTGAGGCTTGGGACCCCTGAGCTTGCAGAGATGAGGCCACCATGTCCTCTGCCTAGCCGAAGAGAGTCCCAGTGGGAGGCCAGCATCCTCAGATTCACCTGCCTTGGACTTAACCCAAGCATGGCTGATGACCTTTCACATATTAAGAGGTCGAGTCAGGGTGGATCACAAAGTCAGGAGATCAAGATCATCCTGGCTAGCATGGTGAAACCCCGTCTCTACTAAAAATATTAAAAAATTAGCCAGGCATGGTGGTGGGTGCCTGTAGTCCCAGCTACTTGGGAGGCTGAAGCGGGAGAATGGCGTGAACCAGGGAGGTGGAGCTTGCAGTGAACCAAGATCACACCACTGCACTCCAAACTGGGCGACAGAGCGAGACTCCATCTCAAAAAAAAAAAAAAAAAGTCACTGCCATCCAGATTTCTAAATTAAATTCCCTGTTGAAAGAAACTTTTTCTGTTTCCTGAAGGTTAGCAGGCCCTGGGAAAGAAGTCTTTTCATCCCAACGCTCCATCTCTTCCGACCCACGGGAAGGTGGTGGGAGCTCATCACAGGACCAGGTTAGAAAGCCCTGAACTCGGGACTCTCTGGGCCAGCAGGAAATGCAGATGTCATCTCATGCACCCTTCCTGCCTATTGGGACTGGAGTCCCTTCAGAGTGCTTAAGAGATGGCCCTCCAGCCTCCCAGTGAGGGGCAGCTCATTACCTTGGAAGCAACCCATTCCATTGCTGGACTGAAATCTGTCAACAGTCCTAGTGCCGGGCTTAGCCCTTTGTTCTGCTCATCCCTCCCCTAACACTCATCACTCCACCCATCCAGAGATCAAAGTACCTCTGCTCAAGCTGGACTGAGATAGGAGGTCGGGAGGATGTGATGGGGTGGTTCAGAAGAATAGACAGATTTCCAGCCTTTATGAAATGGAGATGCTCTCATCAGGCTTCTGTTGAATTCCCAGAGCCCCAGGAATGCCTTTATCCAAAGACACTCCAGATATACACTCCAAAACTAAAGAGAATTGATTTGTGGATTCTCTGATGTTTGGATTATCTGTGACTTGGGATAATCACAAGTTGGCCTGATGGTTTGTGACTCTGGTTTGAAGTGGAGGGAAGGAGGAAATATCTGAAATGTGAACCAGCTGGAGCTGGGCAGATGCTACTGATCCCAAGGTCATAGCCCTGCTGAAGGCGAAGAAAGCAAGGACTCAGCAAGGCATGGGGTGGGCTGTGGGGAGGGAGTACCTGGTATTTCACCTTTGGCTGGTGGGGCCAAGTATTCCCTAATCCCTGCCACTGTCTACCCCACCGCACAGGGATCTTTGAAACCCCAAGGCTGCAAGCCCTCATGGGCAGCCAACCGCCCTCCCCTGGGGCCGCCCTTCCCCCAGCCTGGGACAGGCTCTCCAGGGCTGACTCAGGGTCCTGTGGGGTTAGTCACATTCGCTTACAGCTGCAGAGTCAGAGGCCAAGGATGGAGATCGGACAAGCTGGGCACTAGCACCCTGGCTGTTGAAGGCCAGTCAGGGTGATAGATGAGGGAGTGACTCCTCAAGGGGCCCTTGTGGTTCCAGGACCCGCTCCCTGCCTGGCAAGACATGGAGTCACCTAGCAGAGGGCAAGGGCATCCAGGGAGGGCCAGATCCAGAGGCTCCCAGGCCCTGCACTGCCACTCCCCAGCCGAGATAGCAGGGTTGAGAGGCAGCCACACCCTGGTGTCCCCAGTCCCCAGGAAAGGGAAGAGCATGCATGCTGCTGAGGGCCCTGAAGAAATCACATTTACTTATTTTTAAATTGTGAGCACATCTTACATGCTAAAGAGTGCATAGATGTATTTGATTTGAAGAATGACTATGTAGTGAGAACCTGTGTAACCACCATCCGGGTCAGGAAAGGAAATCCCATTAGCACCCCTGCAGCCATCATGATCACATACACCCTGTTCCTCCACCTAGAGGTCATCGCCATCCCAACTTTTGTACTGGCCTCATCTTCCTTTCTGGCCTTACCACCTACGGATGCACCTTGAAGAAGAGAGCCCGGTGTTGACTGCATTTGGATTTAATGTAGATGAGACAGATGAGATGCACCATTTCTGTGTGCCTTGCTCTTCTGCTCATCACTGGGTCTGTGAGTAGCTGAAGTTGCTCATTTGACCCCATGCTTTGCTTTATATATTTGCATAAACACTCCACAGTTATTTATCCGTCACACTGTTGAGGGACAGCTGTTTCCCCCACATTTTACAATTACAAATAGCATTACCGTGAACCTTCTTCTTCACGGCTCCTGGGGCAGGTGTGGGTGTTACATGAGTGGCACGGCTGGGTCACGGAGTAGGCACCTCATCCATTTTACTAGGCACTAGTAAAACTCTCACATTTTCCGGAGTGACTACTCCAACACCAGCAATAAAAGTTCTTAATGCTCTCCCTCCTTCCTGACACATGGTGTTTTCTGGCTTTCCAGTGATTCCCAGTCTTAACATTTTATTGAATAAATGAATCAACAACTAGAAATCTGGCCATATCTGCCTCCTTTGGCACACTGAGAAAGCCCATGCCCACAGCCTGCTTGGAAGAGTCTAGAAGCTTCAGAGTGCTCTCCTCCACTGGGGCGTCTGTCTTCAAGATCTGCCTACAACTGCACCCCACCCCGAAGGGCAAGGGGTTCTCTGTAATAGGTGGAAAACTGAGGCCCACAACAGGCATCAGGGGAGACCAGCTCCTTACCACCTGCCCAACAGAGACAGGAGCCAGGGGACTAGTCCCCCTTTCCGGGGTTCCAATGCTGGAGGACCATCCTCCAAGCAGCTCCACCCTCAGCATCTCAATTCTCTCTCTCTCTAGGGCCCTCAGCCTCATACAGCACAAGCAAGAGTCCCTGGGAACTGTGGGAGCCCGGGGAATGTGGGCCCCAGAGGCAAAGCTGGGAGTGCTCACAAGGAAGACTGTTCCAAACTCTCAGGGCCCCAGCACCCAGTCTGAGAAGCTCTGGGCACAAGTGGCCCCATAGAGGCCAGACACACAGAGCCTGAGCTGAGCTCATTCTCCAGATAGAAGTTCTTCCTCCCATTGCCCTGACACCTGGCACACGGCCTGCTTGCTGTCCCATCTCACCCATCTGCGCCCTCCCCCAGCTGGGCACCAGCACCCTGGCTGTTGAAGGCCAGTCGGGGTGATGGATGAGGGAGTGACTCCTCAAGGGGCCCTTGTGGTTCCTCCCCCAGAGCTATTCCTGGCCTGGGCGCCTCTCCACCCTCCAGTCCTCCTGCTTGACCTGACCCCACAGCTGGGAATCATTTGCTGGGGGTGGGGCAGCCCCTGACTATATAAGCCTGGACCTAGGTGTCCCGGGCACCCTAGAGGCCCAGGTCCCCCAACGGCTGACCCCTGCACACTCCAGCCTGGCCCCCCAGCCAGTCCAGCAATGATGGAGAAAACCACCTCCGAGGACCCTGCCTGCAGTACAGAAGAGACTGCATCTGAATCTGCCAAGGTGCCCACCGCAGAGCCTCCCCGAGAAGTGGCAGTATCAGAGTCCACCGGGGAAGAGCAGGTGCCCAAGCCGCAGGCCCCTGCCCCTCAGGCCCCTGCAGCCCCCACAACCACTAAGCCTGCACCCCCAAGTGAAGGTGACTGAAGGTGGGGCAAGGGAAGGAGGGAGGCAGGCATGTCGGGGGTGGAGGGGAGCTCTTGGCCATGAACCTCTTCATCTCCCCAGATGTCCCCAGTGCCCCACTGCTGCTGACCCTGGAGGATGTGAGCAACAGCTCTGTGACTGTGAGCTGGGAGCCCCCAGAGAGCCTGGGGAGACTGGGCCTCCAGGGCTATGTGCTGGAGCTCTGCAGAGAGGGAGGTGAGTGCTGGGCTAAGTTTTGCATACACCCAGGGGACGTTGTCATGGAGGGTTGCAGGGACAAGTGCGCAGGCCCTGTTGTTGGTCAGTCTGGGAGAGACGCAGAAGGGGGTGATGCAAGCAGTGGGCTCCTCAACCCACCTATCCTTTCTTGCTCCACCAGCAGGAGAGCAAGAAAGGGTAGGTAGGTGGGTTGAGGGGCTCCCCTGTCCTCAGTTCCAAGGAGTCTCTGAGTAAGAGAAGGGTAAAGGGACTCCGGGTTCTCCTTTGGCAAGAAGGGAAGGAAGTGCTAAGTCTCAGAGGACCCGGAAGTGTAGGAAGTGGAGAGGGAGGAGCAGGAGAGGGGAATGTTAGCATAAGAGACAGTGAGGAGAAAGCAGGAATGGGGTGAGAGTATGGGGGCTACATCCCTGATGCCACTGTCCCCCTCCATGGCCCAAGTCCAGCCTGGCCTCTGCCTCTACCCCTACCTTGCTGTGTGACTTTGCAATTGTGTCCAACCCTCTCTGGGCTTCAACAACCTCATCTCTGGCCATGATTTCAGGGCTCTAGCATCAGGTGTCTTTTATGCCATTTGACAAGAAATCAGGGAAGGCAAAGAAGGGAAAAATGAGGCCCAAAGAGGGAGGCCGATTTCCCCAGATCACCAGCAGGCAAAGAAGCCCCATGGAGAGGGGTGCCTGTGGCCACACTGCCAAGACCTCACACTCTCTCCATCCCCTCAGCCTCGGAGTGGGTGCCTGTGAGTGCCCGGCCCATGATGGTGACCCAGCAGACCGTGCGGAACCTGGCTCTGGGAGACAAGCTCCTCCTGCGGGTGTCTGCAGTGAGTTCTGCAGGAGCTGGCCCGCCGGCCATGCTGGACCAGCCCGTCCACATCCGAGAGAATATCGGTAAAGCCCATCCTGGCCTTCAGCTCCCCAGCCCTTCCCAAACACCTCATCTAATGGAGAAACTGAGGCCAGCAGGTAGAGGGAGCCAGGCAGTCATTTCCCCCGTCCCACACTCACATGCACAAGCCACACACTATCACATCTTGCCTGAAGAAAGTTCCAGGTTCCTCAGCAGCAAGGGGTCTCTGGAGGTCTAAGAAGCCATTTCCCTGAGTGGTCCAGCCCCCATGCCTTGAGGAAGGGGCTTCCTGATGCTCAGAAACAAAAGGTCAAGTTCCCTGGGTCACCTGCTCAATGCTAAGAGTCCATCTGTTCTTTCTCCCATCTAATCTCAATTCTTCCAGTGGCTATAAACACTCATTTTCTGCCCATTTCCTGCGTCCTGGGTTCTAGATTCTCTCAAAGGTCTTGAAGCAAAGAGAAGGCCCTACTTGCCCCTTGTCCCACCATGGCCCTAGTGGGAAGGAAAGAGGGTCTGCGAAAGGTCCATGAAGACTTCTCCATCGCAGAGGGCGTACCGCACTGGGGCCCCGCAGGCCAGCTGCCATCCCCATTGCTAATATTTCTATTTGCAAGGTGCATTAGCCTCAGTCCTCCCCTTGCTCCCCTCCCAGAGCTGATCGGGTTTCAGTCTGTTAATGACAGTGAGTCATTTGGTGTGATCTGAGGTCTCTGGGGACAGCACAGTCCCCCAGGGTGAGGAGAGACACAGGCAGGCAGGTGGCCTGAGGCCTTCTCCACCTTCCTTCTTGTTCCTCCACAAGGGGATGGATGGTTCCTGGGAGAGGCTAAACAGAACTCTGTAGCTCTAGACAAGGCCTCCAGAAGGAGAGGGGATCCACAGGAGGGGTCAAGGCTGGATTCAAAAGGAAATGTTCAGCTCTGAGGCCTGAGAGACATGGGAACCATGGGGTTAGGGAGCTTAGATTCACAGACTATTGAGGCCAAACAGATCCCAAGGAGCCCAGAGCATCCCTTGAGGTCACCCAGCCTTTTATTGGCAGTCCCAGAGTCTGATGCCTACACAGGACCCTCATGCCCCACTGACTTCAGGGTGTCTTCTCCAGTGGCACCCAAAACCCAAGGACATTCCCAGCCTTTGGCTCTGATTGAGATGTGGCCCCACCTGGCAGCTGCAGTATGGCTGTGTCGACTCTAGTCTTGGAGGTGCCAGGAAGGCCTCTTGGTTGGGAGGGTGCTGGGCCTTCCCCAGAGAACCAGGGAGCTCAGACTCTGAGAGGCCCCTGAGGCCCAGCATTGATGGACCCAGCCAGACTCAGCACCCACTTCTCCATTCAAATTCCTCTGGCAGGAGAGAAGGGGATTTCCTGGAGAGAAGAGGGAGAGGAGGCTGTGAATAAGTGGGGAACAGCCAGGCTTGTCACGGGCAGGGCAGAGTGGGGGCCCTGTCCAGGATCCTTGACTGCTCAGCTGTCCCTCCTCAGCCACCTGGAGCTGCCAAGCATTCTTGACCCCCTGCAGCTGTCCCTAGAGCATTCCATGCCTGAGCTCCCAGAGCCAAGTGCCCACTCAGCTAATCCTCAGAGACACCGTGTTCCTTCTCACTGTCTCATCCTCCTCCGCCCTGCATGCCACCAACCAACTGCTGCCACCTGTTTGCTGCAAAGGAGCCTCAGTCATGGGCCCAGCACCCGCCCAGGGGGACAGGGGTGGTGGCCACTGCAGCTCCCTTTAGAATACCCCGGGGCTTCAGTGGTTGCCCCTGACCAGGTGAGGGTCAGAAGGTCATTCCTTAGCATAACAGGTGGCTGAAATAGGACTTCAGGAAGGACTTCCCAGCTCTGAGACTAACAGATTATGGGAGGGTGACAGAGGAAGAAGGGGGACACCTGCCCTGGCTTCACTTAGGAAGGAAAGATCCTAATCCTCTCAATAAGGCCTGGATACAGAGGAAGGGACAAACAGGGTTTCATAAGGACTTCTCTGAAAGTCCTGGGCTTGTGGAGGGTCGGGGGTATTAGAGCAGGAAGATGGCAGTGGCCTCCCCTTCTTAGAAGTGCAGCCAGACAGGTGCAGCACCAGCTCCCCAGCAGGGGGAGACAGAGAGTCAGCTGGGGCCCATCTGGTGCTTGGGAATGCCTGGGCTGCAAGGCAAATCCCATCCTGGCAGAGTCGAGGCGCCAAGGGAGTGCCCAGGATGTTTACCAGTTCACACCATGGAGGCGCTGACCTCCTGAAACCTCCTGCTCCCTTAAGGGACGTGGGCCCCTAGACCTCAGGAGTGAAAGCTTCACCCTTCCTGCAAGGAGGGACCCCACGGCAGCCAGGCACATGCAGGACCCTCCTCCCAGCCAGCATCCCTCACCAGCTATCCCCTGCCCCACCTCAGAAACCCCAATCAGCCACCCCACTGCACTGCTAAGCCCGGACTCTTGCTTTGATCCAGAGGCCCCCAAGATCCGTGTCCCCCGCCACCTCCGTCAGACCTACATCCGCCAGGTGGGAGAGACGGTCAACCTGCAAATCCCCTTCCAGGTGGGTATTACCCCCACCAAGGGTAAGAGGCTAGGTGGGAACCAGGTACATTTAAGGGGAGCCTGGGAAGTGGCAGGATCTCCAAGGGTCGGGCTGAGACCCAGCGAGACGGCCTCATCCTCCCACAATCATGCACATGACTCATTGGTGATTCTCAGCCTGGAGATGGGCAGGTGGGCCCCAGAGCGGGCTGGACACCTGGAGGATGTGGCTCAGGGCAGCCCCTGTGGCTCCAGCCTCTGCTGCCCCTCCTGAGAAGGGCCAAACGGACAGGCTTCCCCGAGAACAGCTCGAGACTCCTGGAGTTAAGGGGGTGTGGGGACGCTGGCACCTCCCTGCACTCACCCTGGGGCCCCTCCCTGCCAGGGGAAGCCTAAGCCTCAGGCCACATGGACCCACAACGGCCATGCCCTGGACAGCCAGCGGGTGAGCGTGCGTACTGGGGACCAGGACTCCATTCTCTTCATTCGCTCGGCCCAGCGCTCTGACTCGGGCCGCTACGAGCTCACCGTGCACGTGGAAGGCCTGGAGGCCAAGGCAGCCATTGACATCCTGGTGATTGGTATGGAGCCAGGGGAACAGTGCTGCCTCAAGGGGGACCTGGAGCCCCCGACCGCCTATCCCAGAGCTGACGGCTGATGGGAGCAGGCCAAGGGAGTGTGGCAGGAGCCAAATCTTGGATGTAGGGGCTCTTGTGGCCAGCCTGGCCCTCACCCTCACTTCCCCTCGCACTCTGGGCCTACAGAGAAACCTGGACCTCCCAGCAGCACCCGGCTCCTGGACGTCTGGGGCTGCAACGCTGCTCTTCAGTGGACGCCACCCCAGGACACAGGCAACACAGAGCTCCTGGGCTACACGGTGCAGAAGGCAGACAAAAAGACAGGGGTGAGGCAGAGCGGGGTCGGGGTACGAAGTGGTCAAGGTGGTGGAGAAGGCCCATCCCACTGAGTCTAGGGACCGAGTCTAGGGATCCAGTTCTGGTCTGCCCACTGCTAAACTGACTCCCTAGGAGGCCCTTAACAAGACTTTTCCACTCTGGACCTCAGATGCTTCCTGAAAACTGTGAGGAGGGCTGGCCCGGGCTGTCTGAAGCCTTTCAAGCTCTGGAGCCACACTTCTCAAATCTTAATGTCCACATGAGCCACCTGGGGAGCTTGCTAAGAGGCAGAGTGTGACTCAGTAGGTCCAGGGTGGGGGCTGAAGGCCTGCATTTCTAAGAAGCTTCCAGGTGATGCTGAAGTTGCACATCTGTGGGCCACACTTTGCACATGAAGGCTCTAGGATTCTCTGAGGACCCTTCAGAGGTCACCTGAGTGACCCAGGGAGCCCTTCTTCCAATTCAATGTCCCTGAGGTCCAAAGCTGGATGGTTCAGCACCCCAGGGTTGGGGGCATGGAATGAGTTCTGTGAGGAGAGGGCTCCAGGGTAAGCAGGGAGGGCGAGGACAGGGGTGAGAAATGAGGGTGACGCCCAGAGCCCTGCAGCAATGGTTCACAGTGCTGGAGCGCTACCACCCAACCACCTGCACCATCTCTGACCTCATCATCGGCAACTCGTACTCCTTCCGGGTCTTCTCAGAAAACCTGTGTGGACTCAGCGCCTCAGCCACCGTCACCAAGGAGCTCGCCCACATCCAGAAGGCAGGTGGGTTTGGGCTCAGAGCTGGCTGTGCTAATTCTCTCCCTGTCCCTGCCTCTTCCTTGGCATCTCTGCACCCCTCTCTCTGGGCTTCTCCTGGGCGTCTGCCCCTGGAACACGTGCTGTCCCCTCACTCCACAGCTATGCCTACACACACACAGAATGGCTGTAAAGTAGTGGATGTGGCTGGTTGATTTTAACAAACACATCAGAGCAAATCCACACAAATGAAAGATGCCCCTTTGGAGGCTGTGTACTTATTCCAGAGATGCGTGTGCATCTGCCAAGTTTCAGGCAGAGAGTGCCCGAGGGAATCTAAAGGGTGACCTGTGCATGGATGGGTAGTGTGCTAAAAAGGGTGAGTTTGCTAAAAACAAGCCTCCCAACCCTAATACACACCACATAGATGGACAAGAGAGATAGGAGTATTTACTGTCTCCACACAGGCACCTGACCCTCTTGCGTCAAATGTTAAACCCCGGGCCCTTTTCCCTGTCCTTTGTGTGCCCTGAGGCCCTCTCTGACCCACAGTCTGTGTGGGTTCCAGAAGGCAAATTTTTTTAACACTAGCCTGAACTGCACAGAATTAGGAAGAAATTTTTCTTTAGAAAAGGAAAGCCGGCCGGGCGCGGTGGCTCAAGCCTGTAATCCCAGCACTTTGGGAGGCCGAGACGGGCGGATCACGAGGTCAGGAGATCGAGACCATCCTGGCTAACACGGTGAAACCCCGTCTCTACTAAAAAATACAAAAAATTAGCCGGGCGAGATGGCGGCGCCTGTAGTCCCAGCTACTCGGGAGGCTGAGGCGAGAGAATGGCGTAAAACCCGGGAGGCGAGCTTGCAGTGAGCTGAGATCCGGCCACTGCACTCCAGCCTGGGCGACACAGCGAGACTCCGTCTCAACAAAAAAAAAAAAAAAAAAAAAAGAAAAGGAAAGCCAGTCAAGTCTCCAATGACAAACACAAAGGAAACATGGCATCTCTGAGTTACTAACCTCCACCTTCTGCCAAGATGCTCTCATCTCTGCTTTTTCCACCTTCTCTTCTCTGCTCACCACCCTGACCCACCCAGCTACAGTCTCAGCTTTCTCTGCCTCTTTGAGATTGTCCAAGTTCCCGCAAATAAGCCACGACTTGCTATCCATAGATCATGGATCACAGTCAGTCCTAACAGGTCTCCTTCACTCCTGTAAGCTCAGATTCACCCGACTTTCTCCCCTGAACCCAGATATTGCTGCCAAACCTAAAGGGTTTATTGAGCGAGACTTCTCAGAAGCCCCCTCATTCACCCAGCCCCTGGCTGACCACACCTCCACCCCTGGCTACAGCACCCAGCTGTTCTGCAGTGTCCGAGCTTCACCCAAGGTGAGGGTCCAGGCCCTGCTGAGCCCTGGGCTGGTGGGGGCAGATGGGGACAGCAGGGCTGAGAAATCCTCCAGGCATCCACACCTAAGCCTGGGAATAGCCTTTGAGTGCCCCGCTCCAGTCCACACCTCCCCAGCTCTCTTCTGACCATGCCTCCCAGCCCAAGATCATCTGGATGAAAAACAAGATGGAGATCCAGGGCAACCCCAAATACCGCGCCCTCTCTGAGCAAGGCGTCTGCACCCTAGAGATCCGGAAACCCAGCCCCTTTGATTCTGGGGTCTACACCTGCAAGGCCATCAACGTGCTGGGGGAGGCATCTGTGGACTGCCGGCTGGAGGTCAAAGGTGAGAGTTTGAGGATGGGAGAGCAGGAGTAAGCACCTCTCTGGAGCTGAACTAGAGGCAGCAGAGAGCTTAAAATCAAGGCAGAAGAGAAGGGGTAATAAGATTGGGGTCAAGCGGGAGGGTGGACAGGTGTAGAAGAGGGTGTATAACCGTGAACCTTGTCAGTTCCCCGCCACTTCCCCCAAACTCTAACTGTAGACTCTCTTCCAGCCTCAGCCACGCACTGAAGAGCCAAAGGAGGAGGCTGTGATGAGGAGCCAGGTAAACGGCCTGACCCACCCCCTCTGTTACTCTGCGGGTGGCACGGAAGCAGAGAGGAGGCCGGGAGCAGGGGGTGGGAGTGAGAAGGGAAGGTGGTGATCAGCTCTGGGAACAAACTTGAGGACACAGGCAATTAGCACGTATGTCGAGAGACTCGCAGTGATGTTGCAGGGCCAGGCGATGCCGGTGTGGTCCGGAAGGGGGTTGATTCCATGGACCGCCACATGACCAGAGTCTACTCCCAGCTCTGAGTGACCTTCAGCAAAGGTGTTCTGTTTGGACACATTTCCTCATCCGAAAACTGGGGATAACAACCTTTCCCTGCCTTCCCTCCCCTGGTGGTGGTTCTGAGGCTCTGCATAAGTACAGAAGTATCAGAACTGCAGTGGGCAGAGTTCAGACTTGGGCTTGGTCCTGAGGGAGGGAGGCCTGGTGAGAAAGAGGGTGCTGCTCCCCCTCCCCTCTCTGCACCTCTCTGGCCTGCAGCCGAGGTCTGTTCACACTAGGGGCTCAGGAAGCATGTCCTCCTCCAGGTGCTGCAGGCCTGAAGGGTCAGGTCCGCCAGGCCCACAGTCAAACTCCAGAGATGTCCAAGACCCCCACTTCCATAGCGACGGCTGATGGAACTGCCCCTGGTACCTGCTGGCCTCCCTCCCACAGAGGCTGTTGTCCAGAACTCAGGACTGGGCCTGGTAGGCCCCAGGCCAGGCTATCTGGGCTCAAGGGGTGCTGGAAGGCACAGAGATTGGAGTGCCCTGTGGAGTTGCACGCTGGGTGGGAAGCACTCCAATAAACATGCGTGGTGTTACAGTGTGGGGCCTCTGTGCCACTGAGCGACATCATCTAGGGGGAGGTGCTGTGTCACCAGGAGGCGGGGGTGTCTGAATGTTTCACCATGAGGGGTTCTCCAGATATGTCACCATGAGGAAGATGCCAGTGGGAGAGGTCTCAGGGTGTCATGGCTGGGGTGGGGGTTGGGGGTTCTGGACAGGTGAGTTTTCAGGATCTCACTTCCTGATCAGGGTTTGCTACCCCAAGTGTGTAACTATGGAAACAGACACACCCTCTCTGGAACCTTCCTTCCTTGAACGCCTCCACAGGCCCACTCCCGCAGCTCCTCCCGGCCCCCGCCATTGCTTCCTCTCTGCTGAAGCTGTCTTGTTGCCCTCAACAGTGGTGGGAGTGGGCGCCCAGCAATGTGCTCTCCACAGGGTTCACAGTTTTTTATTAGTCACATGGGCCTCCCTTGGGAGCCAGGGCACCCCATTTCCAACAGAGGGAAGGGCCTGGAAGTAAGGCCTGGAGTTGACACTCATGTTCAGAAGGTCAACTCAATGACCACCTCCCCTCCCCCGTCTCGCCCCCCCTCCACAGGGGCTCCAGGCTCCCCCGCCTCGCCCCCCCTCCACAGGGGCTCCAGGTTCCCCCGCCTCGCCCCCCCTCCACAGGGGCTCCAGGCTTGGCAGGGCATGGGTTGGTCCTTCCCCAGATCCCTGAAGTCCTAGACCCCCAGACAGCTGCAATAGAGCTTCCAAAGTCCCTGAAAACCCAGCAAAATACTAGGGGTATTGAGGGATTCACATGACAGCAAGGCCTCCCACACACTCTCGGGGGGTGCTCTCCTCTGCCTGCTGCAGCCTGCTAAACCCACCCCAGGGGGGCCCACAGTCAACACTGAGTCCTTACAGACCCTTTCCTTCGTCCACTCCGTCCCCAGGCAGGCAGAATGTCTAGGGTTCTCCTCTCCATTAGGCCCAGAAGCAGCAGAGATGGGGTCACCTAGGACAGTTCAGGCCCAGCATTGGGCGGGCCAGTGGAGCTGGTGGCCCAGATGACAGGTAATTACACTCCAGGCTCCTCCCTGGAAAACTCAGGGCAAGAAGGAGGGCTCAGAGCTGCCACCTCATGGCTGTTTGAAGCCAGCACCTACTGCACCAAGCTCACTCCCCAGGGCATGCAGCCAGCACTCCAGCAAATATCAGAAATGATTTCTGAACCTACCCTTTCTGCCTCTCCCATGTACAATCCTGGGCTGACCCAGGGCAAGGAGAGCAGGCACCCTAGCACCTGGTATGGCCTGGGGCCCAGAGTCCTCAGAGGTGGGAATGGAGGCTCCTTGATTCCTGCCCCTTAGCTGCCTCTGGCCACCCTCTCCTACAGAACAGGAGAGACAGCCAGGCCAGTACGTCCTCGACCTCTCTCCTTCCATCCGTCTCAGAGGGGATGCTCTCCTCTCCTCAAGCTTGGTTGGTGGGGCTGCACCACCAACATCTAAGACAAGCAGACTCCCCTGCCTCACTGCAGAAGCCCAAGCACCTTCTCCCAGCCCAGGTGGCTCCTCTGCAGTCTTGGCCTCCCCAGGACCTGCCCAGCCCTGAAGCGCTGGACTGCTCATGGGATGGTCAGGCAGGTGGAGGCTCAGGACACTCTTGCCTCTGGACACCCGTTCCCTCTGTAGGATCCTTGCCCTCCCAAGCCTCCTGCAGGGCCCAGAAGTATAGGGTAGTTAACTCCTAGTGGAGGGACCACACTCTGTGGGTATCTCTTCAGAGCCTCCCCCGTGCCCCTGGCCCACAGCCCAGCTGGGGCAGGCTCAGGGAGACCCCCAGGACAGTGAGCAAGTGAGGACTGGACTGAGACCCCACTGGATGTGGGCTAGTGGGAGCAGAAGGTGGGGTCTAGTCATCAGGCCTCTCTTCTGGGAGATCCTCATCAATGGGGGGTGCGGGCTGGCAGCGGAAATGGTCATTCCAAATCTTAAGGAAGGTGACGCGGAACTTCTGGATGCGGAAGGCGTAGACGATAGGGTTCATGGCCGAGTTGCCGTGCGTGAGGAAGATGGCAATGTAGGTGAGGATGCTGGGCTTGTGGCAGGATGGGCAGAAGAGGGTGATGCAGTTGAGGATGTGCAAAGGCAGCCAGCTGAGAGCAAAGAGGAAGAGGATGAGGGCCAGCGACTTGGCGATCTTCAGCTCCTTCCCATAGTACTTCTGTGGGTCACCAGAGGAGGCCGATACCTTCTTGTTGAGCTGCTTGCGGATTAGGTAGAAGACCTCCAGGTAGATGAGGACCATGAGGAGAAGCGGGGGCAGCACCCACACAAAGAAGTTGAAGTAGACCATGTACTCCATGCTGATGACCTTCTCGAACTCGCACTTGATCACGGGCTCCCCCATGCTGCCATTGGCTGCCCAGGCCCGCTCCACTGCGCTCAGATTGTTCCAGCCAAACATAGGGGTCAGCCCCACCACCAACGAGAGGATCCAGCAGCCGGCGATGGCCACCGCCGCCTTCCGGGGGGTCACCACCATCTTGTATCTGGAGGAGAAGAGGGCAGAGTGTTAGGATCTGCCTCCTAGCTGCCTCAAAAGGCCCCTCCGAGTCACATCTGGCCTCCAGGGGCCTCTAAGAGGAGCACCCTCCCCATCCAGGACCCGGTGAGTGGGAAGGTGCATGTCTTTTGCTTGAGGGCCGAGTCTTCAGGATCTAAGACTTAGTGCTTGCCATGCATTGGCTCATTCTCCTGCAGAGAAAGGAAATCCTGATTAACGACAAAAATAATAATAGAAAATCACAGAGGAGCTCCTTTAGGAATTTCAAGGAAAAGTAAAAATTCCTCCCATGCGCTCAGCACGCCCCCACTGGTTATCTCACCCTTGCTTCATGACAGCCTTCATCACGTAGGAAGTTACTGGCAGAATGAGGGCTACCCAATCGACAGATGAGGAAACTGAGGTTCAAAGTCGTCACAGGATCTGCCCAAGGCCACATGGAAGGTGGCAGCGCCATCCCGTGCTTCCTAAAACATGTCTACACTGACCGAAACACCCAGGTGATTAACAAACCATCCCTTCTCTTAGGCCAGCAGACACAACTGTCATTTCAAAAATCTTTCACACAACCGCCCTTCTCTTGGCCTTGTCCCATACTCCTCTGCCATACCGCGTCTCCCACCTCTACATTAACCTCCTGTTTCCCCTTCCAGTCACTGTGCAGCACTTAACTCCTAACGGCTTGATCTCAAGAACCAGCCCTGCACTCCCAAGCTAACTGGAAATGATGCTCAGGCGGCTGGGCGCGGTGGCTCAAGCCTGTAATGCCAGCACTTTGGGAGGCCGAGACGGGCGGATCACGAGGTTAGGAGATCGAGACCATCCTGGCTAATATGGTGAAACTCCGTCTCTACTAAAAAAATACAAAAAACTAGCCGGGCGCGGTGGCGGGCGCCTGTAGTCCCAGCTACTCCGGAGGCTGAGGCAGGTGAATGGCGTAAACCCGGGAGGCGGAGCTTGCAGTGAGCTGAGATCCAGCCACTGCACTCCAGCCTGGGTGACAGAGCGAGACTCCGTCTCAAAAAAAAAAAAAAAATGATGCTCAGGAAAGAAAACCGATATTCACTGAGCATCTACTACATGCTGGATACTTTCACTCATTCATTCAAGCATTTACGCACGCATACATGGATGCATTCATTCAGCAAGCATTTGTCAAGTGCTTTCTGTGCTAGGCATTGCTCTCTGTGCTGAGAATAAGATAAAAGATCCCTGTTTCTACATATCTCACATTTTGGGTGAAGAGACAGGTAACACCAAAGCAAGAAAATAAACAAGACAACTACAAATCATGATATGTTCTTTAAAGGAAATAAGTTGAGTCAAGGGCCAGAACTTTCTAACTTTTTTCATGTCATGACCCACAAAGAAGATGGAAACATCTGGATGACGAGGCTGCTCATGAGCCACAAGGGTTGGGTGTTTTCACATCTCAGGGGTTCCTGCTTCCCTTTAAACCAATCTAGCCAACAGCCATCATGGCTTCTGCCTACACACTGGCCTTGGAGACAGTGCCAAGGGCTGGGTCTCGCCCAGCTCTGTGCTGAGGAGCTGGCTGAGCAGCAGCAGCTTGCCCAGTTGTTATTTTCCAATGCAGCTTCTGAAATGGATGGAGTGCCCTCCTGAGCATGTAAACAGCTTCTGAGACCCAGGAGTGTGAAGGGAGAGGCTGCCGACTGTTTCCTTCTGCCCCAGGGATGCAGAATCTGTGGCTTTCTCCTGCATGGTGATGATGCTTAAAGTCTGTCTCACCCCAGACAATGCTTCTCCTAGATCCTTTACCATCCATCAAAGCCCACCTGCTCTGTGAAGGCTATAGAGGTAGGAAGGGAGACAATTTGCAGAGTGGGAGGAACCAGATGCCCCCCTCTCCACCCCATCTAGAAGATAAGGACTAGAAGAGACCTTTGGAATCTCATTTTCTATCCCTTCATTGTCCCAGTGAAGAAATTGAGGACTAGATGACTCCAACACCTTCGGAGCAGTTCTCCTCTCCTACTCTGTGATCATAGGATTCTTGTGCCCCAAACCACCACCAAGGGGCCTTGAGAGGTGACTGGTTCACTTGTGACTCTGAAGTTTCCTTAGATCCAATCCTCACTCTCTTGCTGTAATTGAAGCCCATTCCCTCCTCTGTATCCTCAGCAGAATGACGAGGCCTGGTACAGACACTGTGAGTCAGAAGACCCAAACTTGGGCCGCCAGTCTGCAACTTGCTAGATCAATGTCTCCTCTGTAAAAGAGACCTACTTCAGAGGGGGAGGGTCAAATGAGATACTATGTGTACAAGTACTCTGTAAACACCCGACCAGTATTCGTTTGCCTGAGCTCTTCTTACCCCTCCAAGCTCCTAGACAAATGGCCACCTGGAAAACTCCAGTATCTCTGGATGCTCAGCAAACACAGCCTAAGGGCTATTTAAACATCTTCCTCACATCTTATTCCTGACCATCTCAAAGTGTTCCCCACGTGTCCTCTTAGACATGGTGGAAAAAGTTCTGGGAATGAGTCTACAGGAAAAGACCAAAGGAACGTTGGTCATTCTGAAGGCTGAGAGATGCTATCTCAGCAGCTACACAGTGGAGAGTAGGGCCAGATCCCCAGGTGAACCTCAGCAGGGAAAGAGAGCTGCTGCTTCAGAGAGGACGGGGTCAGGTGTCCTGCATACCCCTACCACCCATCACATCTGCTATTTATACCACATTTATCATGTACAAATCCCTTTCTCAGTCCTATCTCGGGTAATCCTCATAACCGCTGCTGTGGTGAGCACAGTAGATAAGGGAATGCCCATTTCACAGATTAGAAGCTCCACTGGCCTGGGTCTCCTGACTCCAAGCCCAGCTCACCTTCAGGGTGCCAGGCTGACTGTGGGTTGCTGAGATGCAGATGATCAGCAGGTTGAAAATATCCCTTGCCTATTAGATTTAAAAGGGGAACTTCTAGACCTCGCCCAAGGAAGGCACCACCCAGAGTCAGTGGGGTGGGCCAGGTGACCTCTGGTGCTGCCGTCCAGCCTATGGATTGAGGGATCTAGCCTGGGACTGACATCAGGGCAGTGATGACCTATGGAGACAGGAGAGGTAGACAGTGACAGTCTAGACACTGACAGGAGAGAGGGAAGAGACAACTTCTAGCTATAGAGGTGGCTCCCTCCCCTCTTCTCTCCTCACCCCTCACCCTTCTGACCGCTTGGAGCCCCTGGGGTTAAAGCTTTCCTGGGGCTCCTCCAGTACCCAGTCCCAGCAGACCCTGCAGCTTAGGGTATCAGCTCTCATCTGTTTTTCTTGCTATTTTCTTCCTGGTGGGAAAGGGCTGGACCCAAGACATTGGCTGAGGTGGGGCAGGCTCTCACAGGAAGGGCTGCCTCCCAGGGCGAGGGGAGAAGCTCACCTCTCCTTACGCGTGGGAAAGGAAGCAGAGGCTGCAAGTCCTGGGGCATGCATGGGGTGGGGATGTGTGGAAGGTGCCTCTGACTTGGGAATGCCCCTCCCAAGTCCACAGCATCCCCGAGGGCTGTGCTGGGAGCTAAGCAGGGAGATGCTGCTCTCAGGAGTGTGCAGCTCAACCATGCACGAACGGGAGAGCAACGGAACAGAGACAGGAAAACACCAAGTGGGGTCCCGTCCACAGGCCAGCAGGGCAGACAGCACCTTAACGATAGCCCTGAGGGGACCGGGAGCAGTGGCTCATGTCTGTAATCCCAGCACTTTGGGAGGCCGAGGCAGGATCACATGAGGTCAGGAGTTCAAGACCAGCCTGGGCAACATGGTGAAACCCTCTCTCTACTAAAAAAAAAAAAAAAAAAAAAAAATTAGCCAGGCATGGTGGCGCATGCTTGTAATCCCACCTACTCGGGAGGCTGAGGTAGGAGAATTGCTTGAACCCAGGAGGCAGAGGTTGCGGTGAGCCGAGATCACGAGATCGCGCCCTTGCACTCCAGCCTGGGCAACAAGAGCGAAACTCTGTCTCAAAAAAAAAAAAAAAATAGCCCTGAGGCAACCAGGGAGAGCCCCACCTCCAGAATCTCCTTCAAAGTGCCTAAAATCCCACAAGGAATGAGACATTCCTTTGGGTTAAGAGTTGCCTTCTCTGTGTGCTATTTATTTATTTACTTTATTGAGACGGGGTCTCCCTGTGTTGCCCAGGTTGGTCTCGAGCACCTGTGCTCAAGCAATTCTGCCCCCTCGACCTCCTGAAGTTCTAAAATTACAGGTATGAGCCACCACGCCCACCTGTGTGTTATTTTTAAAAGCTGAAATGACATGAACTCCATAGTATGAATTAGTTTATTAGTCGGAACTTCTCATTGATGATGGTAACGTGAAAAGACTGAGTCCCCAGAGCAATGGGCTACAGAGACCCTGAGAGGCAAAGGGATCACTTGAGGAAAGAAATGCAAGGCGGTTCCTGTGGAGCCTCTCAGTGATGGCAAGAGCTGGTGGCTGAACAGAAAAGGATTTCATATCATAGCTGCTGCAAGAGTGTCAATATGGTTTAGAGGTGGAAATGAGGGAACGAAGTCTACAAATCCTGTGTCCAAATAGGGCAGGGCAGAGAGAGCTATTGGTTCTTCCCAGGACACCCTGGCAGGGCTGCCATAGGAGGGGTGGGATATTCTGGAGGCTAAGTGAGGAAGGAGTTTGAAAATAATAGTTATCTGATCAATAATAACAACAATAAAAATGCTGGTAAGCATTAACATTTATTTCTATGTGCTGGGCACTATTTATGTATTTATTTATGTATTTATTTATTTAAGAGATAGACTCTCACTCTGTCTCCTAGGCTGGATTGCAGTGGTGCAATCACAGTTAACTGTAACCTCAAACTCCTGGGCTCAAGAGATCCTTCCACCTCAGCCTCCTCAGTAGTGGGGACAAGTGTGGGCCACCATGCCCAGTTATTTTTAAGTGTTTTTGTAGAGATGGGGGTTTCACTATGTTGACCAGGCTGATCTTAAACTCCAGGGCTCAAGTGATCCTCCTGCTCTGGCCTCCCAAAGTGCTGGGATTACAGGCGTGCGCCACTGCGCCCAGCCCTGGGCGCTGACTTTATAGACATGGTTTTATTGATACTTCAGCACAAGCCTATCACTTAGATACTACAGGTTGAGCATCCCTAATGTGAAAATCCAAAAGCCCAAATGCTCCAAAATTCAACACTACTTGAATGCCAACAAGACACTCAAAGAAAATGTTCATTTGAGCATTTCAGATTTCCAGATTAGGGATGCTCAACCAGTGAGTATAATGCAAATATTCCAAAATCTGAAAAAATCCAAAATTGGAAACACTTCTGGTCCCACACATTTTGGATAAGGGATACTCAACCTGTGTCATTATTCTTATTTCTTAATTGCAGTAACTGAGACTTGGAGAGATTAGAAAACATGTCCAAGGCCACTCTGCCAGGAAAAGGCAGGAAAAGAATTTCTAAGACTCCAGTATGTCTAAGTGCAAAGCCCATATTGGACCCGGCTCTGCCACTCTGGAAGACAGGACACGTGAGGATTGGAGGGCGGAAGCTTGGAGCAGAAGAAGGGAGCCATGGCTAGGGCCCGCAAGGCAAGCCTCTCCTGCCCCAGGCAAATCTCCCTGGACTAAGCAGTTGTGAGGATGCCATTGTGCCTTGCCTGGGAGCCTCACTCCTCCCGCAAAGTCTGACCTCTTTCTGAGCCATCAGAATGACCTGTTCACATACATGTGCTGCCCAGCTATTTAGTTGGTGTCTTGTTCCTTCTGGGGGCAATCAGGTGGTTGAGACTCACCCTTTCATTTACTGAAGGGGTATTCATTGAGCACCTATCAGGTGCCAGGTTCTAGGTGTTAGGGTTCAGGAATATAGAAGAGAACAGACTCATGAAAGCATCATTCTGCAGACAGAGAAACAGGCAATAGATATGGAAACAAATAAACCAGATCATTTTAGAGAGTGAAAAGACCTACCAAGCGAAATAAGCAGGGTAACCCAGGAGTGAGTGAGTGGGCAGGGCACGCTGCTGATACGCAGGGCAGCCTCTCTGAGGATGAGACAATGAGCCGAGAGCCAAAGGACCACCATCGAGTCAGCCAGGGAAAGATCTGGGACAGAGCCTTCTAGGCAGAAGGCACCATCGGGGAGAGGTGCTGAGGCCAGAGTGGCAAGAGAGGGCTAGTGTGAAGGAGCCTCAGGGGTGAAGGCCCGAGAGAGGCCGGCTCAGTCAGAGAAGAGGCCTAGGGCTGAGAGGGCTGCAGTAAGTGTTCTGGGGTTTATTCTAAGTACAAGGAAAAGTCATTTTAAGCAAAGGAATAATATAATCGAATTTCTGTTTTTAAAAAACAACTCAGGCTGCTGTGTGGAGAATGTGTTGCAGCAGGGAATGAGGGAAGGCAAGAAAACCAGCAGGAGGCTATTTTAGCCATCCAGGCAGATGAGGGTGGGATGCTGTAGCAGGCGGCATGGGAATTGAGAAGAAGCATATGGCTTTGAGATGTATTTAGGAACAGGGCCAACAGGACCTGCTGCTGAGTTTGGATGTTGCTATGGTTTGAATGTGTCCCCCAAAGCTCATGTGTTGGAAACTTAATCCCCAATGCAACAGTGATGAAAGGTGGGACCTTTGAGAGGTCATTAGATCCTGGGAGCTCCGCCCTCTTGAATGGATTAACGCCATTGTTGCAGAAGTGGGTTAATTATCACAGGAGTGGAGTCTTTATAAAAGATGAGTTTGGCCACCTTCTTTTCTTTCTTGAGAGTGTGCTTTTTTGTCCTTCCACCCTTGAGCCATAGGATGAGCCAGAAAAAAAGGTCCTTGTCAGATCCAGACCCTCGATCCTGGACTTCTCAGCTTCCAGAAATGTGAGCTGAGTAAACTTCTTTTCTTTATAAATTACCCAGTTTCAGGTATTCTGTTATAGCAGCACAAAATGGACTAAGACAGAAAATTGGTACCAGAAGTGGGGTTGTTGCTATAACAAATACCTGAAAATGTGGAAGCAGCTTTAGAACTGGGTAACAGGTATAGGCTGGAAGAGTTTGGAGGAGTAGACAAAAAAAAAATGCCTAGACTGCCATAAATGGAGCATTAAGGGTAATTCTGGTGAAAGCTCAGAAGACGAGCTGTAGGGAGCAACTGAATCTTTTAAGGGATGATTTGAATGGTCGTGATTAGAATGCTCGCAGAAAATCTGGACACTAAAGAAATTTGGATGAGGTCTCAGATGGAAACAAGAAACAAGATACTGAAAACTGGAGTAAAAGTGGTCTGTGTTACGTAGCTGTAAAGAACTTGGTGAAATTGTGTCTTGTGGAAGGCAGAACTTTAGAGCAACTAACTGGGATATCTAGTAGAAGGAATATCCAAGCAACAAAACATTCAAGGTGCTACATGGTTTCTTTTTGCCATTTATAGCAAAATGAAGGAAGATAGAGATGATTTAAAGATGAAAGTTGTCATTAAAAGGGAAGCAGAATGGAAAGATTTGGAAAACTCTCAGCCTGGTCATGTAAAGAATTAAAAAGTGTGTTCAGGAGAGAATACTAAGGATGTGGCCAAAACACCATTTGCTAAAGAGAATAACATGGATAGAAAGAAGCCAGGTTCTATTCATCAAGATGATGGGAGAGTGACCACACAGGCATTTCAGAGATTTTCAAGGCAGGTGAGGACCTTTAGAGCAAGGTTTCCACAGACACCAGGCGGGACCTTGGCGTTTGCTGCCCAGGGCCACCTCAGGACTCTGCTCCACCACAGTGCTCCTTGGCAGCCCCAGTCATGTCTCAAGCAGGCCCAAATGTAGCTTGTGCTGCTGCTCCAGAGAGCACAAGTGGTAGGTAGGTCTTGGCAGTGTCCACACGGTCTGGATTCTGCAGGTGCACAGAATGTGGGAGCTGTGGGGTCATGCCAGCCTCCAATTAGATTTCAAAGGATATCATGGACAGCCTGGAGGCCCAGGCAGAAACTTGTCACAGGGACAGAGCCACCACAGAGATCCCTCACCAGGGCAATGCCTCCTGGAGTCATGGGAGTGAGACCACTGCACAGACCCCAGCACTGTAGGACCACCAGCATGCAACTCCAGCATGGGAGAGCTGCAGGCATGAGACTCCAGTCCACGAGCGTTGCTTCGTGGGCTGAGCCCAGTAGAGCCAATATGTCCAGAAGGTGGTACATGGAGTAAAAGGCTATTCTAGACTCTTAAGATTTAATGTTGTCTGGCTTGTTGGGGTTTGGACTTACTTGGGTCCTGTTACTGCTTTCTTCTTGCCTATTTCTCCCCTTTGGAATGGGGATACTTATCCTATTCCTGTCCCACTATTGTATTTTGGAAGCATGTAACTTGTTTTGATTTCATAGGCTCACAACTAGAAGGAAATTTGCCTTAGGATGAATCCTGTCTTGAGCCTCACCCATATCTGATTTAGATGAGACTCCAGACTTTGGACTTTTGAGTAGATGCTGGATCTAGTTAAGACTTTGAGGGCTACTGGGATGGAATAAATGTATTTTGCATGCAAGAAGGACATGAAGTTTGAAGGCCAGGGCAGAATGCCATGGTTTGAATGTGTCCCTCAAAGCTCATATATTGGAAACCATCCTCATTGCAACAGTGCAGCGAGGTAGGACCTTTAAGAGGTAATTCGGTCATGAGGCTCCACCCATATGAATGGATTAATGCCAATACTGCAGGAACAGTTTCGTTATCACAGAAGTGGGGTCCTTCTGAAGGATGAGTTCAGCTCCTGCCTGTGTGATGCCTTCAGCATGTTATGAGGCAGCAAGAAGGTCCTTATCAGACATGGTCCCCTAGTCTTGGACTTCCTAGCCTCTAGAACTAGAGGCTAGTTTATTGACTCACAAGTCAAATAAATTTCTGTTCATTATGAATTACCTAGACTGTGCTACTCCATTATAGCAGCAGAAAATGAAATAAGACAGATGTCCAGGTGAGAGAAAGAATCAACAAGATGACTCTGGTTTTGATCCTGACCACTGAGCAGAGGGTGCCGTATCATTCCCCCAGTCTCCCTGACCCTTCTCTCCCCGAAGGGCCCATCCCCTTACCTTGAACTCCACTTCACTCTCCCTGAACTCCACTCTACTCTCACCATGCTAGTAGACACTCTTTTGTTTACATACCTGGGGCACTCTCCCACCTCAGGGCCTTTGCACTTCCTGTTCATCTCCTGAAATGTCTGGGAAGGCGCATTCTCCATTCACTCAGGTCTCCACTCAGATGGCAGGTCCTAAGGGAAGATCCTTGACTCTCCTGAAAAACAGTCTCTATCACTGTATCCTCTTGCCAGATTTAATTTTCCTGATAGATAAGCTCTATCTTATCTATCAGCTTATCACTTCCTGACCCTCTCCCTCCTCTGTCTCTCTCACACCCTCTCTTCCCTCACTATCTATCTATCTATCTATGCATTTATTATCAGTTTCTCTCCAGTACTCCAGTAGAATGTAAGCCCCATTAGGACAGAACCTTTATTTGGCATGTTTACCACTGCATCCCCAGTACCTATATCAGTGCTCAATAACTATTTGTTGAATGAATGAATTAATAAATACATGTAAAAATGCATTAATGAAACCATACATCCACTTATTCAGAAATGATTGCTTGAGGACCTGCCATGTGAGTACATCTCAGGGAACAAGAGATAAGGATTAAATGATAGGTGCTCAATTAGAGACAGTCAGATTAGAAAGGCATAACCCTAGCCCTGAAGGCAATTATGATGCCCTGGATGAGGAAAATAATTCCCTGGTTCTTTCCCTGCTGTGCTGGGAGCTGTAGGGGATCCACTGCTGAATCAGACAACTCCTGGTCCCCTGCCTAGGTCCTGCAACGTAAGGCTGCTATGACAAGGGCCTCTTATGAAATGTATGAGAAACTGCCACCAGGCCACCAGCCAGCCACCAACACGTCCACAGTGGCTTGGAGTCCCAGCATTGCCCTGCACACTGTGAGACCAGCAGAGGCTTCCCTGGCCAGAACTTGCCTCCCCAGAGTCTCTTAGCCTGCACCCCAGAAAAGCAAGTCTTCATCTCATGCTAATTCCCAGCAGACATCATGAGAATGCCCAAGCTCCTCATTGGTCCTTTACCTGATGAATCGTCCTTTTCAGGGATGAGATCACTTCTAGTTGGAGGCCCAGCGATGCACAGAGGGGTGGCCTCTCCTTGTCTACACCCTCAGAGGGCACCCCTGGATGCCATTGGGGACTGATTGTTAGGCTGACTCAGAGAACATAAACGATAAGCCACTTTAGAATAGGAAGAGCTCAGTCCGGGCGCAGTGGCTCATGCCTGTAATCCCAGCACTTTAGGAGGCCAAGGCAGGTGGTCACTTGAGGTCAGAAATTCAAGACCACCCTGGCCAACATGGTGGAACCTCATTTCTACTAAAAATACAAAAACTGGCTGAGCATGGTGGCAGGTACCTATAGTCCCAGCCACTTAGGAGGCTGAGGCAGGAAAATCGCTTGAACCTGGAAGGCAGAGGTTGCAGTGAGCCATGCCACTGCACTCCAGCCTGTGTGACAGAGCGAGACTCCATCTCAAAAAAATAACGAAAAAAAAAAAGAATAGGAAGATGCCATCAGATGGTGAACACACCATGGGACCAATCAGCGAAGATACAGCTGACAGAGAAAAAAGAAGGAAAAGGGAGTGGGCATAGAGGCCCTACAGAATTCTCTTTGGTGAATGCAGAACAGTCAAAGTGAGAAAGGTGTGAAGAAGCCAGCCACCACTGCAGGGATGAGACTGGAGCACGCTGCTTCTGAAGCTGTCTGCCCTTGGCTTTCTCTCCTGGCCCTGCCCTGCTTTGTATCACCACGGGGCTGACCCTGGCAGGCTGCACTTCCCAAGCCCTGGGGCTATCCAGGTCCACGGGAAATACTGAGTGCTGGAGCAATGGGGATGGGTGGTGGGGGGAGCTGTCCACCTCCCTGTCCCAGCCGTGCACTAGGCAGTGGTTATGACTCCTCCATGGCTCCACCACACATCAGACAAACCCACCATGGGTGCAGCTTCTACCAGCCAACTGCAGCCCCTGGGCTCTGGGATCACCACCTCCTCACTTTGTCCTTCTGCCTCAGGGTAGCTTCCTGTTGTTACTCACCTCTGGGTTACTTCACTCTCCCTGTTTGTGTCTCGGCTGCTTCATCACCAATTCCTGGTATAAGGCCCTCAGCTGTAAACACCTAAAATGATTTCTGTGTTCCTGGTTAAACTCAGATGGTTCAGGAGTAAAGCTGCATCAGGAAGAACTGAGCACAGTCATCTCTAAGAACCCCCTGCCAGAGGTATAGGTATGAGTGAGCCACCCAACTCTTACAAACGCCTTCACTCAGAGGCGAGAGAACCCACACGTGGGTTTGGAAAATGCTAACAGGATGACACAGTGTCCTGTCAACTGCTGAGACCGGAGCAGGGTCCTCAGGCCTGGCCATCCCTGTTTCTCATCACCTGTTCCTCATGGAAGGACACGGGTGCAGAGAGGTGGAGGGCCGGGGGATGCCAGAGGTCCACGTCTTTCTGCGGTCCTGCAGTTTGGATAGTTAGGGACTGAATCCTCCCTCTTTCCTTCCCTCGCCCTTGGCTGGGAGGGAGTGACAGTTCATAGCTCTGGTCCCCTCCTTCCCACCTCCTCTCTTATCAAGGATCTCAGCCACTTGTAACTGGAAACTTGGATCTCAAGAGCAAGAAAATAAGGCTTTCAGACTATTAAACTACTTCCTGCAGAGAAATTCTTCCTCCCCAAGGAGAACAGGAAACCAGATATAATCAAAAGTGCTGGGCACACTCCAGGGGCCAAATATTTAACAGTAACATTGCCCAGGGGAGTCTGCTTCAGGGGCCCTGGGGAGGGGGCAGGATACCGGGCCTAAGAATCCTGCCTTGAATCCCACTGTGAGGGGCTCTGTGGCATCACTCACCATCCAGAACATTAGTGCCCATCAATCCCCAAAAGGAGACTCGGGCTGACACCCCAGGGCCAGCCTGCAGGGCTACAGGGAGGGGGAAGACACTCTGTGTCTTGAAAGAAAAGAGCAGGATAAATTGATTAGGTCATTAGTGTAATGGGCCTTGGAAATCACTCCTGGTCACTTGCTGAGGACAAATAACTCCACAGCCTGGTGGGAAAAATAATGAGGTTCCTGTGTGTGACTCAGTAACACCCTCTATTCTGAGCAACCTCCCCCACCATCTGTCCTTCGGATTCAGGGCCCCTTTCTGAGCGCTGGACATGAGCAGAATAAACATAGCTCTCACCATGAAGGACTTCTCAGTCCACAGGAGAGGCCCAGCACCTGAGCAAAGGGATCCCCAGTCTGATGAGAGCCGCGTGTGCTGCAGCGCACAGGGCAGAGATCCCCACCAGACCCCCACTCAAAGGTTTCATGGATGACTGACTGCACAAGCTCACCAGAGACCTGTGTGCCTGCGGAGAGCTCTTCTCTCTCTCTCTCTCGGTGGGCGTTCTCATCCCAACAAACAGAAGTTTGGATTTGCCCTGTGGTTCTGATCCAGAGGGAGCTTCAGAGGGTGGGTTGGAAAGCGGGAGGCTTTCAGATTTGGAGGAGGCATGTTTTCAAAGTATATTTGCCTCTGATCTTCATCCCTTTCTCCCAGTCCAGGGCATATCCTATGGAATGTTTATCCACAGCCAGGAGGCCAAGGTATCGCACTTTGAGACAATGCCCTGGGCAATTTTACAATACGGCCACCTCCTCACCTCCCAAATTCAGGTATAGCCCCCACATCCCCGTGAGGGGTTGGTCCTCGAGGAGGAGGGTGTCTCACCTGGACAGTAAATGCAGGAAAACTGGACCCAGACCTCGGCATTCTCAGCTCTTTCTGCACTGAGATTTGATTCTCTCCACCTCTCCAAGGAAGACCGGGATGGCAAAAGGACCAAGGCCAACTGGCCCCACCTGCTATGGGTGACTGTTTCTGACTCATCCCGTGGGACAGGAAAAAACCATCCCATCTGCATTCAGACTTAATGACCTGTGAGTAGCTGCTGCAGGGAGACCTCACTGGGATGGCCAGGGTGCTAACAGGGGCAAAATTCCTTTTCCAGCGAAGTGGAAAGGCCTGCCGTGGTGGGAAGGGAGCTGATGGCTTTATGCAGGTTCCCATAGACCTCTCTGGTCTTTGCAGACTGTGGCCACTTAGGAGAGCAGCAGAGAATTCTCCAGCCCAGCTGGCACATGGGGAGAGCCCAGGTAGGAGGGAGCCAGGAAGCAGCAGAATTCTGCAGGCTCAGGAGAGCAGAGGGGGCCCATGCTAGACCCCCAAAGGAGGGCAGTCCTCCTTGGAATACCTCACTGTGGTGGGAATCAGGAGACCCTCGTTCTGGTCCAGGCTGTGCCAGAAGTGAGCTGGCCTTGGGGGAGACCCTTTCCCTTTTGGGGCCTCTGTATCCATGTCGGGATGATGAGGGATTGAATGAGATCTTTTCTGGGCTCTAGCAGGTCACGGTTCCCTTCTTCTGGAATGTGTCAAATCATCTTCTATGGAGAGCTGAGTTCAGCACTAGCAAAGGGAGGGAGGGGCACTGAGCACCGAACTCCTCATGGGGAAGAGGAGACCAGGGGCAGTGGTGAGGGGCACCCACACCTCCCCGGAAGGGAGCCCCTCCTGAAAGGATTGCATGCTCTAGCTCTGTGCCCCGTGGAGAGGAAGATGGGGGGCAAGATGGAATGTAAAGAGAAATAAATACATATTGAGTGGAATGAATGAATGAATGAATGAAGTGTGCTGTGGGGTAAGATCCAAGTTCAAACTGTGACTCCACCGCTAACAGCTTGTGGCGTTGAGCAAGTAACAATTCTTTGAGCCTTTGTTTTGTCTGGGCACGATGGGAGGAGAAGGCTGGCTTGGCAGTCCCCCTGTGAGGATGAGGCTGGCGCAGTAACTTATCTGGGCACTCAATGAACAGTAGCACCAGGCGACCATTGCTATCTCCAACAGGAGCACACCCCTGATTCTACTGGAATACACAATCGGCCCTTGAAGAGATACAAAACAGGTTGCAAGGACATAGATAAACAAAAAATTACTTCTGTTTCACTTTGGAAGGCAAGTCACATGGTTTCCACATCTATTTCACAGCCAGCTCTCCTACTTCACTCAACCTCGTACAGAACGGGTCTGTATTCCCTGATCTAACTGACGAAAGTGTCTGAGTCTGGGGTGGGGGTTTGGGAACCTGCTCAGCCCAGCACTAAACCCTACACAGGGTCCTGGAGAAGCCACACTCCCTGGAGAACCCCAGTAAAGCTCCACTGGGGAAGTGGCCAGGGAGGAATACTGGAGATATGGGAGGTGGAATCAGGGGTAACCCATGCCCTTCCTCCCACCTCCCTTCAGAGCATCTCTTGGCCTGCCTAGAACCACGGGGTACAGGGCGTCTGCCTGAAGGCCTATTTCCACCAAGGGACTGTAAATCCAACCCCCACTGGAGAGATCCCATGCAGACTCGAGATCAGCCCAAAGGCACCAGCTGGGGTTGGGACCTAGAAAGCAGGTTGGATGCTTGCTGACAGCCTGGAGTGACGAGAGGAGGTGCCTGTTGAGCCGGGGAGATTGGGATGCTGTGCTCTGAGGAGGCGGCTGCTCTCACTGAGCTTGGGTTGTCAGGGTCCCCTAAAGATCACAGCACCTAGCCCCTTGCTCTGGAAAAGATTCGACAGACAGCAGGTAGAGGAGGACAGAGAGGACAGGAAGAGCTCACCACCTTGGAAATCTTTCCAAAGAAAGAGTCTACCCCCACACTCAGCTCCGCATTCCATAGCTTGTGCTTCCACATTAGAAAGTCCTTCCCAGAGTCTAACTTCAGTTCTTCCTGCTGCATCAGAACTCAAGGAGACATCACTCTTGGGACCTGGAGGAAGTACAGTCACATTCTGCCCGGTCCTGGCCTTTCTCCCCACCTTGCAACCAGGCCAAGGAGTGCAGAGTCCAAATAACAGCAGGAAGGACCCCGGGACCCAGTAGTTTTCCATTGTCCCTCCTTGGTATCTCCTGATGCTCTCTTTGCCCTGTGTCCCTCCACATAAGCACTCACCAAGCCCACAGTGTACAGAGTCCCTGCAGAAGCTACAGGCCAGGCCCAATCCAGGAACCAGTCCTCCCCAGCCAGCAGCCACCCAGGCCAGGGCAGAGCCCATGGAAGAGTTTAGCAGCAGCTACAGCCCTCCCACCCCAATGCATGTGCTCAGGGGCTTCTGCCCCAGCTCCAGGGATAGCTTTGTGGAGGACGGGCCCAGACACACAGATGCAGTGGGAGGTGGGGGGCACCCAGGCTCATTCAGTGGGTACAGGTGAGCCAGAGACCCCTCTCCCCAGAATAACACGCAGCAGGAAGTGGGAATGTAAGGTCTCCTAGATCATCTGGGGGCTGGCTCCCTTCTCTTCCCCATGTGGGACAATCAGAAAAATTCTTTATTTTTCTCCCAGAGCACATAACTGCAAGTACCTGAAGGGCGGAGACCAAGTCTGGTTCAAAATCATCTTCCTAGCACCTACCACAGTATCTGGCACACAATAAGGACTCAATAATATTTGAGGAAGGAAATGCAATCATATAAAATGCTCAATTAAAACCAGAGAGGCAGAAAAAGAGAAGAAAAAAAAAAAGAAAACAAACATAATGACTAGAAAACAGTTACAAACATGGCAGATCATTAAGCCGAGTATTGCAATCATCACCTTAAACGTGAAGAAAGTAGGAGGAATTGGTAAGAGGAAGCCATCCTGAGTCTTCTTGCTCATCTCAACAACAACATCCCTACTGGCAGGCAGCAGAGCTCTGCTCCCCACGGTCACAGCTGAGGGGCCTCCTACAGAATGCTCAGGGTCTCCACTTGAAGGTCCTGCCTCAACCACCCAGCCCCAATATCTCAAGCCAGTTAATTAGATGGTCCTCACAGGAGTCTAGCACACTTCCTCCCGCTGCAAAACCAGCCCTTCTCCTCACTTCCTGGCCTGGGTGGAGGTGGGGAACAGCCTGTCCTCCTCCTCCTCTGGGAGCTGGTCTGTGCCCCCGTCATTTGAACGGGTAAAACGGAACAGCATGTTAGCTGCTGGCAATGTCCCAGGCCAGGAGCCTGCCAGGCAGCTTCTCCGAGGGTTGATCAATAAACTCAATTTCCGTCATTTTTTCCACTTCTGTGAAGTCCTATAAATCACTCCGATCTGCCACGACCCTGGATGGGGGAAATGCATGGTGTGTGTGGAGGAGGAGGAAGCTTATTAAATCAAATCCTTTTGCTTCCATCCACCATTCATGGAAACTTCAAGGTGCTTGCTCAGAGCTGGAAAAAGAAAATGCAGGGCAGCTCATGCCTGTAATCCCAGCACTTTGGGAGGCCGAGGAAGGTGGATCACCTGAGGTCAAGAGTTCGCGACCAGCCTGGGCAACATGGTGAAACCTGTCTCCACTAAAAATACAAATATTAGCCAGGCTTGGTGGTATGCACCTGTAGTCCCAGCTACTCAGGAGGCTGAGGCAGGAGAATCGCTTAAACCCAGGCGGCGGAGGTTGCAGTGAGCCGAAATCATGCCATTGCACTCCAGCCAGGGCAACAGAGCAAAAACTCCATCCAAAAAAAAAAAAAAAAATGCAGAAAGCCAGTAGTAATGGGCCTTGGGGAACTCCACCAGGCAAGAATTGGGCAGGACATGCATTGCGACCAGGGGAGAGGTGGACATGAGCAGTGGCACAGAGGGCACGTGGGGGAACAGGCATACAGTGGCTTCCCTCACCCAGTTGATAGAAACACTGACGGTCTGGGACATTTGGAAGGTTCAACCCCAGGGCCTCCAACTTCCAATTCCACAAAGGCCTGACCCCTACACTGCTCTCTCCCCTCCCAACCTCCTCAGCTGGTGCCCACCATCTCCCACAGAGCACACTGGCTGGCTAGGGGGACCAAGGCTCAGGGTGACAAAACACTGTGACAGACTCTTGACAGCGTTAGAGGACCTGGATTGGAATCAGACTCAGACCTGCTGTTAGCAAATCACGTCACCTCTCAGAACCTTAGGCTCCTCATCCGTAAGATGGAGTCCGATGTTTGCTGCACTGGTGATGTCAGAGCTATCATTTAGCATTGAGCTTTTGCATACAGCCCTCCTCTACTGTTCATCCTAGGAGGAAGGGATCCATCTCCACAGGTGGAGACTGGGCGACTTGCCCAAGGTCATACAGCTAGTGGCCAGAATCGTCATTGCAACCTACGCCAGCTGCCTCTAAAGCATGTATTTTTGTTGTTTGTTTTTTGCGACAGGGTCTCATTGTCACCCAGGCTCGAGTGCAGTGATGTGGGATCTCGGCTCACTGCAACCTCTGCCACTCCAGTTCAAGTGATTCTCCTGCCTTAGCCTCCCGAGTAGCTGGGACTACAGGCGTGCACCACCACGCCTGGCTAATTTTCATATTTTTAGTAGAGACGGGGTTTCACCATGTTGGCCAGGCTGGTCTCAGACTCCTGACCTCAAATGATCCGCCTCCCTCAGCCTCCCAAAGTGCTGGGATTATAGGCATGAGCTACCAAGTCCTTAGTTTGCTTATTTCATGGAATTTTATTTATTTTTACTGAAAAATATTAATTGTATATATTTATGGGGTACAACGTAATGCTTCAAAACATACGTTGTGGAGTGAGCAAATCCAGCTTTCAAAATTACTATAAGAGTAGATTTTAAAATCAGTGTTTTGTATTTCATGCACTGCCATTCCCATGAGGCTGTGAAGAAATTGAGGACAGGGACTGCGGTTTTATATTCCGCAGTATCCTGTATTGTCTGAGCTTCTCAAACTGTAATGTGCATGTGAATCGCCTGGGGTCTTTTAAAAATGCAGATGATGAGTCAGACAATCTGGGCTGGGGACTGAGACTCTGCATTTCTCACAAGCTCCCAGGAGATGCCAAGGCTGCTGGTCCCTGACCATGCTTTGAGTAGCAAAGCCCAGTGGCACTCAGCCCAATATCGGGCACAAAAGGAGCTCTCTCCACCCTTGTTTGGGGAAGAGGGTGACTGAGGAAGCCCAGAAAAAGAAAGGCATTGTTTTGGATCAGGAAGGAAATAGGAACACAAATCCCTGCAGGATCCATCACAGATTCACCAGTGAGACCAGTTTCTCTTAATGGATAGCCACCTCCCCCGATACGAGGAAAGGAAAGGCCAGGAACCAGGATGGGAGAAGACAGGGGAAAGAGGCTCCCTGCCTCAGCAAAATGATAGCAGTCCATCACAACACCCCGGCAAAGCACTTCCAAACCAACGATCCTATCCAATGCACACTCCAGCTTATGAGCTAAGAAGAACAGGTTCTGTGGTTGCCACTTTACAGGTTGGAAATTTCAGGCCCAGGAAGGTTTAGTGCATGCCTACAGCTACAACTTGGATGGTTAGTGTTTAAGCTGAGACTGAACCCAGTCTCCTCTGCCTCTGAGCCTGATGCTCTTTGCGTGAAGCACTCTACCTATGGAATGGTGGCAGAGAGGGTCTCCCTGGGCCCTTCATCGTGCCTCACTCCCAGGGCCTACTGGGCTGCTTCTCCAGCCCATCTCCGCCGTTCTCACCTCTGTGGACCACATGGGATTACTTCTGCTGCCATGATGCTAGCAACACCTCCTGAGGTAGCTCCCCTGCACCTGTGATTGAGGCAGCAGACTCAGGCTGAGAGAAAGCCAGCAGGACCAATAGAAACCCAGGCAGCAGGCCAGACAGGGCCTGGCTCTGGCTCATGCCTATAGCACTTTCCATCTCAGAAATCTCAGCCCTCTTTGCTTGGCAGTGCTGATTTCTCTGTTATCTGCAAGATCTTGTATTCTCTCTCTCTCTATTTTTTTTTTTTTTTTTTTCCAGACAGGATCTCACTCTGTCAACCAGCCTGGAGTGCAGGGGTGCTCATGGCTCACTGTAGTCTCAACCTCCCAGACTCAGGTGATCCTCCTGCCTCACTCTCCCAAGTAGATGGGACCACAGGATCACGCCACCACACCTGCCTAATTTTTTAAATTATTTTTAGAGACAGGGACTCCCTATGTTGCCCAGGTGGTCTCAAACTCCTGGGCTCAAGCGATCCTCCCACCTTGGCCTCCCAAAGTATTGGGATTACAGGCATGAGCCACAATGCCTGGCCAAGATCTTTTATTCTGTCTTGTCCTCAGCCTAGAAACTCCCTTGAAGGCAGTGGCGAAGGGAAGTGATGTTGATACCAGCCTTGCAAGACTAAATAAAATTAAATCTGCTACCAAAGAAGTCACCTGGTGCCACCCCTGACACTGAGGAGATGCCCAACATGTAGTCACCCCTCCCCCACCAGGCTGCAAGTCTTCCTTCCTTGGGAACTTCTAGTGCCAGGCAGCCCCTTGGGCTCCCAGAGGAGCTGGAAGGAGGAAGGGAGGGGCCCATCTGACATTTCAGAAGCAGGTGCCCCAGGCAGCATACCCAGAGCAGTGAGCAGTGGCAGAACACATTCTGACCTGAGTGCAGGGCTTTATACGCCTCCCAGCCCTGCCACAATCACTTCCCCAAGGCCGGGCTTGCCAACTTCAGGCCTTGGCAGGCTTGTAAAGGAACTCCTCAAGCCACACTGTCCACCCCAACCACAACAGAGACAGACACACCCGCCACTATCCATCCATCCTCCTCCCTCCCACCAAACAGCAGGAAAAGAAGAATGAGCCCCTGAAACTAGAGAGAGATGGTGGTTACACATTGGTTCTCTCTACAGTCCCGTGAGGTGCATAATATTAGTTCCACTTCACAGACGTAGAAGCCGAGGCTCAGAGAAGATAGCCACGGGCAAACAGCAAGCCGGTGGCAGAGCTGGGACTGGGAGACTGGTTCGGCCAGTCAGACTCCAAAGCCCAAGCTGTGTTGTGTCCCTCCAGGCTGCACTCAGCATTCTGTGACTCTCAGCGCCCCTTCCCTTCTGTCAGCCCCTGCACACACCCACTCACCGGATCCTTACAGGCGGCCAGATCTGCCTCAGCAGCCCTGAGAAGTCAGGCTGGGTTGCCATTCCCATTTACTAATGAGGGTGCAGGTCAGAGGGGAAGGTGGCCTCCAAGTGGGCACCATGGCAGCCCAGGCCCAGAGTTCAGGCATCCTGTTTTCCCAGCCCCAAGTCTCCCGTGTGCTGGGCAGATTGCGGGATCACTTCACTCTACCTGGACTCAACACACTTTCCTCATCTCCCGGTCAGTGTCTTCCTAACCTGTCTAGGCCTTAGTGTTGTGGAGAATGATAAAAGAAAGGGATTTGACATCAAGACCACCTCTTATACACATTGGTTTATAAGTCTGGTGGGGGTTGGGGGCCTCCCCTGTCCTTGATTCTCCTCCTTTGAACATTTTTTCTTCAAGTCTTGACTGTGGACTGAATTCAAACTCCCGGACACATGAGGTACGGAGCCATGCCTTGGGGATGGCGGGGAGGGAGCCCACAGTGGTTGAATTGCACGCTGGCACTGGGCTGGAATCCCTTGAGGATGAGGTGGCTCTGGGGCCTCTGCACTGGAGGTGGGTGTGAGTCGGTGTCTCTCCCACAGCTGAAGTCTGCACAGACAGGGAGGGGACATTCTCTAGGCCCTACTCTTCCTGTCAGGGCAACCCCTCCACAGGCACACTCAGAGCCAACTCACCCCTGAACAATGAAGCCATTCTCCCTGCCCTTCCAAGAGCACTGCCTCACAGACAACTCCACAGCGGGGATTGGAATGGTGCCCATCCTATAAACTGAGACCCGCAGAGGTAAGTGATTTGCTCAAGATCACCCAGCAGCAAGCACTGGAGTCCAGGCTCAAGTACAGATCTTTTCATTCATGCATTCAATTATTCATTCAGCAACTCTGGTTATACTTAGCTGTGTGGCTGTTACCTGGTAGTTTAATTTCTCTGAGTCTCGGCTCTCTCATGTGGAAAATGGGGATATATTATTTAATTTATTAGTATAAAATACTATTAGGGCCTCTTCATAAAATTGTGCAAGGATTTCAGCAAGATAATCTATGTAAAGTATTTAGCACAGGGCCTAGCAATCCTAGGCACACAAGCACCACTACTATTACCATTCATTCAGTGATTCATTAATACTGAAACAGCAGAAACCATCCACCACTGTGGGTAGAGAGATGAAGAGGCTTGGACCCCACCTTCAAATCGCTCACAGGTCAGTGCAATTTGATAAGGGTTATGTTAAAGGGGAACACAGGGAGCTGTGGGAACATGCAGCCAAAACAAGGAAGGCTTCCTGGGGGAGGTGTCATCTGAGCTGAGTGTTAAAGACTAAGTCGAAATTAGACAAGAGAAGGGAACAGCTGTGTGTGTGTGTGTAAGAGGTGGTCTTGATGTCAAAGCCCTTTCTATTATCATTCTCCATAACTCTTAAACAGGTTGAGAAGAGACTGACTGGGAGACAAGGAAAGTGAGTGTTGAGTACAGGTGGAAGGAGGTGTGGGGCTGCGCCTCCAGGCCGGGGAGGTGGCCTTGCACTGTGTGCCTGGACGTGGGCCAGGCCTGCTCAGGCCTCCTGCCACTGCGGCAGTTGGAAACGTGTCTGTCTCCACACTGACTGTGGTCTACGTCCTTGAGGACAGACTTATGCCGTCAGAAAACACTTGTTGACTTGAACATGTAAACTACATCAAGAAGGATTAATGGGTGGGGCACAAACAGGAAACCATTAGACTCTTGTCTGGCCCATGGAGAATGAGGGACTAGGGGCAGGGGCTGCATGGAAGTGAATAAGCAGAATTGAATGAAAGGTCTGGAAGCCAAGAATGTCATTTTTTTGACTTATAAATAAAGATTAAAAAGCTATAATCCCCTACACATACACACACATAGACACACAGGTGTACATATGTGAATACACACCCCACTAAGAACCTGAAGCCACTGTGGCCTCCTGTCATGATTAAAGGTGGTGGTGGAGGGGGGCTTCATGCCTTCACACCTGACTGTGTCACCCAAATTTCATGTGTTGAAAACTTAAATCCCCAAATTCTTATGCTGATGGCATTTGGAGGTGGGGTCTTTGGGAGGTAATTAGGATTAGATAAGGTCATCAAGGTGGGGGTCTCCCCAATGGAACTGGTGGCTTTATAAGAAGAGGACAAGAGGCCTGAGCTGACACGCTCTTGCCCTCTCACCATGTGATGCCCTCCACTATGACACAGCAAGGAGGCCCTCGCCAGATCCCAGCACCATGCTCTTGGACTTCCCAGCCTCCAGAACCATGAGCCAAATAAACTTATTTCTTTGTAAATCACTCCGTCTGCGGTATTCTGTTACAGCAACAGAAAATGGACTAAGACAACACCCCTCATTCTAAGCTGTTATTAGCCCCTGGGACCTGACACAGCCACTCTGAATGTTGTTTGCATCACTGTTATCAAGGCCACTCCATCAGCTCTCCCAGTTATGGCCCCAGGAGACCATAATGGTGGGTTGGGGGTTGTGTTTACAGAGAACAGGGCATTGCGGCAGGTGTGTGTGCTGGGCACAGCCTGCTGAGTCCCCAAACACACTGAACGATTTCCTCCCTAGAGTCCATTTACAGAGCTGCCAGGCCCCAGGAGAGCCCTCACTCCAGCTCCCTCAGAGCCAGCTCCCCTCCAGGAGTAGACAGGACAAGGCATCCAAGAGAAGGGGGGATCAGGAGGAACTACTCACACCCTGGAAGCAGAGTCACGTCAACACTCTTCCCCGCATACAAACAGGCAGCATAGGGACAGCAGGGAGCCAAGGTGAGAGTCAGGACACCAAGATACTCACACCCTAACTTGCTGTACAAGCTCTGGTGACCCCATTCACCCCTCTGTGCACCCCACCCTCTGAACTCTTAGGGATATTTTAATTAAATAAACTTTCCTTCTCCGTTACCTGCCTTTGTCTTCTGTAGGTGAATATAAAATATCCAAATGACTTCTTCCCAACCTGGCTACTCAGTCTTCCCCACTAAGGTGTCCTTCCTCCATTGGAGCATTCCCTCATTTCTTCACTCCACAGACATTGATTAAGCCACCTACTAAGTGCCAGTCAGACACACGTTAGGTGCTGGTTACGATGGGCAGGAGAGTTGGATGGTACCACGCCCTGCCCTCATAGTGCACGCAAATCATTTTGACACTGACCTGAACCCACAGGGATCACAGTGGTCACATAACATCAAGTGGTAAATAAAAAACAGACTTTGGATTATTTAACAACAGTAACAGCCCCACTTATGGAGTGCCTACTATGCGCCAGCCCTTGAACGTACACTATCTCCCAGCCTCACAGCAACCCTAGGAAGGAGGCATTATGAATCCTGCTTTACAGAAGAGGAAATGGAAGCAGCACAGGAAGGTTAAGCAACTTAGCCAAGACAACACAGCTCTAAGCACCTGGACTATGATTTTTACTCCAGTCTGACTGCCTGGGGAGACTGCTCTTACTCTTCAGTTCACTAGAGTGTCTCTGTAAAGCAGCAGGAGGAAGACGTCTCTTGGAAAGGCGGGTCATTAAAAACATCCAGGTTAGGCCGGGCGTGGCGGCTCATGCCTGTAATCCTAGCACTTTGGGAGACCAAGGCAGACAGATCGCTTGAGGCCAGGAGTTTGAGACCAGTCTGGACAACATGGTGAAACCCCGTCTCTAACAAAAATAGAAAAGAATTAGCTGGGCGTGCTGGCATCAGCCTATAGTCCCAGCTACTCGAGAGGCTGAGGCAGGAAAATCACTTGAACCCAGGAGGCAGAGGTTGCAGTGAGACGAGATCGTGCCACTGCACTCCAGCCTGGGCAACAAAGCAAGACTATCTCCAAAAAAAAAAAAAATCCAGGTTAGAGGAGCTTTTTCCAAACAGACCATCCCATCTCCTGCCTCCGAGAGAATCACTGGTGCGTTACCATTCCAGCAGGGTGGGTATGCATCAGAGCCCTCAGTTCTGTTGGCATAGAGAAAAGGAGCTGAGAACCGGCTCTTGCCATGCTAGAGTCTCAGCCCCTGCTCTCCCAGTGGTGAGAAAGTGAGAATTAGAAACTGGTAGCCTCTGAGAGCAGGGTGCATGGTGAGAGTTGGGAGGTCTGGCTCTCACCGCCCACACCAACCCTGCCAACTGCAGTGCAAAGTGTTCTCTGCTACATGAGGCAAAAGGAGATGATTTCTGCATGTAGGAGCTGACAGGGCTGCCACGAGCAGGCCAGGATGACTGGGACACAGCGTGCCCCCATGCCAACCCTGGGGCTCCCCCATCCCTCCTGCTCTGCCATCAGGGCCAGGCTAGAGCTGGCACTTGTCACTGCCTGCTTATTGATTGACCAGGTTCTCTGCTACATTAGCTGAAATGGGGCCACTCAGTGCTCTACAGCAGCTATGAGAGGACCCTGATTGTTGCGAGTCAGAGTAGGAACCACTGTGCAGGAGTTAACACAATCCACAATGCAGACCACTGGCTGGGTTCCAGCAGTGATGAGAAACGAGACCCTGGAGGCATGCAGAGGCCAGGATTCTCCTAAGCATTACTGGGGAAGGGCAGAGGCCTGGGGTAGGGATAGGAGGCCTTAATGTCCCAGAAGCCACTGTGCCACATTCTAAAGGAGCCTAGCCAGAGGGCCCCCCAACTCTGCTGTCTCCTTCTGGAAGCTTCAGGGAGCCTGAAGCCTCGTGTTCCTACTGCTGTGGTCCCAGTCTGAGAAAGCAATGGCTTCCTGAGAAGTAAGGTGGGAAGAGAGCAGCTGGAGTGGCTGAAGGCATCTGAGAATGTCTGGATTGGTGGGTGTTTAAGAGACCCTTCCATGAGGCTGTGTGAGGCAAGAGAGAGCCCCTCCGCCTGACCACATCAGCGGAGGAGAGCTGGGGAGTGGTGAGGGAGAAGACACCAGCGGCCCTGCCATCACAGTGCTTCCATTTGGATACCTAATAGGATCTGAATCATCCTCCAATTTCTTCTTCCTCCCCACCTACCCCATCCCCAGAAACAGCACCACCATCCACCAGTGCCTTAAGCCATAAGCATGGATCGTCACATTGGATTCCTTCTCCCACATCACACCTCAACCCATTTCCAGTTGGTTCCAACTCTAACATGCCTGAAATGTTTCCAGTTCTGTCCATCTCCACGGGCTCCTCCACTCCCTGCCTGCCTCAAGCCCCACCTGCTGCCCCCCAGTCCTAACTGGGCTCCCTACATCCTCTCTAACCCCACTAACCCCACTCCAACCCATCCTCCGCAGAGCAGGCAGAGTGACTCTCTTACGTTAGTGTGATGAATGACACTGATTGATTTTTTTCAAATGTTAAACCACCCTTGCCTAGATGGAATAAACTCTTTCGGGTGGTGATATATTATCCTTTTTATATCACCAGATTTGATTTGCTAATATTTTCTCAAGGACTTTTGACCTTTTTAAAATGTAATTTGAATTATGTCATTCCCTGCTTAAACCACTCAGAGGCTTCACAGCGCACTTAGAAAAAAATCCAAACTCTTGAGCAGGAACCACAAGGCCTCCAAGGCCTTACTGAAGCCCTGGTGGGTCTCTCTGGATGTCATGTGGGGTTTTGGAGAAACCAACAAGGGCCCACCCCAGAGAACACCAGCACGGCTCCCTCTAAGTTCACAAATGGCAGTCGAAGGCACCTGCTTGCTGGTGTGTCCCTGGGCTCTCGCTCCCTGCTAGCCTCTAAGTTCCATGAGGGCAGAGACCCGGGTCCCCTTCTCGCCCGTGGTAAGGTCCTTAATCTCATCATGAATCTGGCATTCTGAGTTAATGAAGGAATAAACTCTCTGCCTCCTCCACGCCTGGGCTCGTGCAGCTGAACGTGGCTGGTGAGAAACACACAGCCACACAGCTGAGTTGCACTTCAAATTCATCATCATGAACTTAAGGGGGGCCCTTCATGCTGCCCTCACTTACACTAGACTTCCTGAGCCTAGTCACTCTCCCACTTCCTAGAGAATTATTTCACACTTGCTGCTCTCTCCAACACCTCCTACTGCATCCTCACTCTTAGCTGGTGACCTTGCTTCCCTATTCACTATGAAAATGGAAAGAATCAGGAGAGAGCTTCACCTACCAGCATCTGCACCCACAGATGCCGCATGTTGCCACAGAAGAGCCTCCAGGATCCCGTCTAAAGCCAGTCTCTCCATGTATGCCCCACTAGCCTAAACCAGGACATCACTTTAGAAATTCTCTCCTTTGTTTCATCACTAGTGTTTTACTCTCTGTGGGATCATTTCTGTCAGCACACAAACTCACTAACCTCCCTTTTATCTTAAAAAACAACACAGGGGGCCAGGCGCAGTGGCTCACGCCTGTAATCCCAGTTGTTTGGGAGGCCAAGGCGGGCAGATCACTTGAGGCCAGGAGTTTGAGACGAGCCTGGCCAACTTGGTGAAACCCTGTCTCTACTAAAAATACAAATATTAGCCAGGCATGGCGGCATGCAACTATGATCCCAGCTACTTGGGAGGCTGAGGCAGGAGAATCACTTGAACCCGGGAGGCGGAGGCTGCAGTGAGCCGAGATCATGCCACTATAGTCCAGCCTGGGTAACAGAGTGAGACTCTGTCTCAATAAATAAATAAATAAATAAATAAATAAATAAATAAAATCCCAGCGTAAGACAGCTCGCTTCCACTTCCTCTGACAGCTACTGCCCCATTCCTTTGCTCTCTTTGCAACAAAATTCCTCAAGAGTACTCGATACCAGTCCTCTTTTCTCTTGAGCCTTCTCCATTCAGGCTTTGCCCCCATCACTCCTTTGACATTGCCCTTGTCAAGGTCACCAATGGCCTTGCAAAATCCAGTGGTAATTCTCGGTCCTTATCTCACTTCACCCATTCGTCGACCCTCCTTGGTGGAATGTCTACACTTGGCTTCCAGGGCATCACACTGGCTCTGAGTTTTCTTCCTGTGTCTGGAGTTCTCCTTCAGTCTCCTTTGCTGGTGCCTCCTCTTTTCCCACCTTCTCAATGCTTGGTTATTGGTCTTCCTCTCTTCTGTATCTGCGCTGTCTCTCTTGGGGACCTCATCCAGCCTCATGGATTTAAACCCATCTACATGCCATAGCTCTCACACTTACAACCACCCGTCCAGGCCTCTCATTCTTGTATATCCAACCACCTGCTCAACATTCCACTCAGATATCTGTTAGACATGCCAAAGTCAGCATGTCTAAATCTGAACTCATTTTCTTACTTCCACCACCTGCAGCCTTTCCCACCTTAGATGATGCCAACTCCATCCTCCCAGTTGCTTAGAAGTAAAAGTCTGGTCATATTGACTCTTCTTTCTCACATCCAATCTATAGGAAAATTCCCACATCCAAGTCATAAGCAAATTCTTTGGCTCTTTTTTTCAAAATACATCATGAATTTAAACAAATCATGGTACATTCATACAATGTATGAATTCTAACAGCAATGAGGGGAAAAATCCTACTCAGTAACAGGGATGAATCTTGGCAAGAATTTTGAGCTTCAGAAGCCAGACATAAAAGGGTATAAACTGCTTGACTCCACTTATAAAAGCTCAGGAACAACCAAAATCAATCTATAAGGATAAAGGTCAAAATAGAGGTTGCCTTTTGGAGGGTAGTGACTGGGAGTGAGCCTTGTACAATGCTGGAAGTGTCCTAAATATTGATCGGGGTAGTGGTATATAGGTATGTACATATGCAAAATTTTATAGAGCTGAACACTTGAGATTTATGCACTTTACTGGATAAAATTTTTACTTTGATACAAAGTGAATTAAAAGTTAAAATTTTTAAATGCACATCCAGAATTAACCACTTCTCACCACCTCCTCTGCTATTGTTCAGCTTCGAGCCACCTCCGTCTTCCCTCACCTGAATCACTGCAATAGCGCCTAACTACTCCCCTGTTTGCACCCTTGTCCCTAAAGCACATTCTCAACATGGCAACAAGAGTGATCCTTTAAAGCTTAAGTCAGATCATGTCACATCTCTGCTCTAAATCCTGCAATGGCTCCCCATTCCCCTCAGAGTAAAAGCCATTGTCTTTCCAGTGGCCTCCATGCTGTACCTGGGCCAGTGGCCCATAATCTCTGACCACTCTCCCCTTTTATCTCTCCATCTCAGCCCCACAGGCCTCTTTGCTAGTCCCTAAACCCTTCAGGTACATTCCTATGCTAGGGCCTCTGTTCTAGTTCTTTCCCCTGCATGGCATGCCCTCCCTATATATGCATGGCATGTTCCCTCGCCTCCAGGGTTTTGGTCAAATGGTGCCTTTTCAGTGAAGCCTCTTGGACCACCCTGTTTAAAGTTGCAACCCTTTCTCCCAGCCCCATTTTGGGCTGGGGCATCTCCAATCCCATTTACCCTGCCCCCTTTTTCTTTTTTCAATAGCACATCCTAGCTTCTAACACTCTACATGATTTAGGTGTTGCATTTATTATTTAGCATCTGATTTCCAATTCATTAGAATTCATTCTCCATGAGGATCTCTGTTTTATTGATGAAAGTATCTCAACAGACCCTGGCTCATATGAGGCACTCAATAAGTATTTGTTGAATACATGAACAAATGAATGAGTTAATGAATGAGTAGGTCTATCTGTACCAGGGCCCAGTGTAGGGACAAGTCAGCTGCCCTCCTCTCTCAAAGGGGAAGCAAGAGGCAAGAAGGTAATTTCAAAGAGCCTTTCCTACACAACCCGGGCTGCATGGAGTGAGTGTGGAGTGGGATCCAGCTGCCCAGCCCAGCTCTGCAAGGCATCAGCTGCTAGTCTCCTGCCATCCCCACTCCCACCACAGGTGGGGTGAGAGTTTCTCCTTGGCCACCTTGTTCCGTGGGAATCCATCATCTCAGCAGAGACTCTGAGCTGTCAGACAGAGGTAGAGACCAGATCAGCCTGCCCATCTTTGTATCCCTAGGCCTGGCAAAGTGCCTGACATATAGCAGGTACTCATAGCACACTTATAAAATAGATACATGGATGTTGCCAGCCCCTCAGCCCCACACCTCTCTGCAGTTCTGCTGGGGAATAAACTTCCAGGATAAGGAGCAAGGCAAGAGAAGGTACCCCCATGTCCTCTCCCTTGGGGTCAGGGAAGCCCCTTGCCAGCTGCCCCCATCTCCCTGCCCACCTTCAAGCCAGTATTTCTAAGAGGATGTGTATGCCAAGACCCACCCGCCTGCCTCTCCTTCTTCTCCTTATCCCCACGGCCACCTGCCAGGCTTTTCTTTGGACGGTAGCAGGTGATAGTTCCCTCTGGGCTTGAATTAAGAAGGCTGAGGTTAAAGGAGTGATTCACGCCGCCCAAGGGGCCACATCTCTCCACTTCCTTCCTCTCTGCTCTGTGTGTCTGTCCCCACTTGCTGAATGAGGCCAACCAAGATGTGCCTCATCCCAAGTCCTCTCCCAGGGACACTGATTCCTCACCATCAGGATGCCAAGGACTTCAGGAAAGAGACCAGGCGATAAGGACTAGACTTGGGACCCACACAGTCCTGCCCAACCCAGCCCAGAAGGGGAAGTGGGCTAAAGAATGCCAAATGCCCCCTGGGGATTTGCAGTGTGGGTAAAATTGGTGAGGGAGAAAGGAGAGTTGGAGTAAAGGGAGTTGGGAAATATTTAACCTCACAAGGCATTCCTCCAGATAGCACCTATGCTATTTACTGGGTGACACAGCCCAGGTTCTGACTTGGCTCTGACCCTATGAACAATGTGAATCATTAAAGTGTTTTCTTGTTTGATTTTATAATTTCTTTTTTTTTTTTTTTTTTTTTTTTTTTTTTTTTGAGCAGAGTCTTGCTCTGTTGCCCAGGATGGAGTGCAGTGACATGATCTCAGGTCACTGCAACCTCTGCCTCTTGGATTCAAGCATTTCTCCTGCCTCAGCCTCTCAAGTAGCTGGGATTACAGGCGTGCACCACCACGCCCGGGTAATTTTTGTATTTTCAGTCGAGACAGGTTTCACCATGTTGGCCAAGATGGTCTTGAAATCCTGACCTCAAATGATCTGCCTGCCTCAGACTCCCAAAGTGCTGGGATTACAGGCTTGAGCCACCGCACCCAGCCTCAACTTATATTTTAATAGATTAAGGGGTACCTGTGCAGGTTTGTTACACAGTAAAGCATTTTTCATAACAATACATAATCAGAAACAATTGAATTAGCCAGTGATATAAGAATGCATAAATAAAATATGATATTCAAATATTCATTTATTCAAAAAAGGTTTCCGGCATGCCTGCTCTGTGCCAGGCATGGGGAAATGGGGGTATGTAAGCAGATGTGGTCCTGGCCTTTGGGAACTTACCACGCCCAGAAAGAGTGACATTAAATAGAAAGCAACCCAGGTGATGAGTGGTGGACTTGGAAGGAGAAGGAGATTCAACCCAAGTGCCTAACAGAGGAAACTAACCTGGTCCAGGTGGGGTGGGGCTCAGGGAAGGCCCCCCTAAGGAGAGCCCATTTTAGCTGAGCCCCAAAAGATGAGTAATAATACAATCCAATATTATACCGCCATAAAAATCCTTACAAAATCATTTTAGTTGACACAGGGAAATGCTTGTAATGTTAAGTGAATAAAATAGGATATAAAACCATGTATATATAGATGTTCTCAATATGTAAAAATAATATATCTATATATACATGTGTGTGGAAAAATTTTCTGGAACACCGAAATGTTAATGGTAGTTCTCTGTAGGTGGTAGAATTACTGGTGATTTTACCGTCTTTATTCTTTCTTCCATTTTTCACAATCAACATGGATTACTTTCATGCTCAGAAATAAACAGCAAACGTCAGGGTGCGGTCCCTACAGCTCCACCTCTGGGTAAAAGGCATCCTGGCCATTCTCCGGCTGCCACGCAGGGCTGACACCTCGGCAGGTTGCTCCTCAAGCACTCAGAAACTTCCGGGAAGCCACGCGATGCCAGCTGGGGGAAGCTTTCACACTTGAAAGGAGTCCAGATGCCTCTTCAATTAAAGGCCATGTTCTCCCTTGGCCCAGCAAGCTGCTTGGCCTAACCCACCTGAAGGCTATCCCTAATTCAGAGAAATTATTTTTCAATCACAAAGCAATTTCCCTCGGTCTCATTCCCCTCTAAGCTGCCACTGATCTGCTGACTTCACCCACTGAGGCTGCATATTTTCCTTTTCTGTTCCTCGAGGGGCGGGTGACTGCAAAGAGCTCTTCTGCTCAAGTTTTTTACATCAGAGGCGGAGGAGCAAGTATTCAGATGAGAGGAGGAAAGAACTCCCAGCCAAGTAATCTTGCGTAAGCTCCTCCTCTCTCCAACCTTGGTTTCCTCCTCAGTCCACAAGTGTGAGAGTTTGGGCTTCAGGACTTCCTCCAACTCCTCTTCCCTCTCAGACACTCCAGCCCTATGACTAATCCATCCTTAGACACAGGATCTGAAGACAGCCTACCTCTCTGAAAGCGGATGGCAAGACCTGAGAACAAGTGTTCTGGGACCCACAAGCCACAGTCACCTGCGGGGGCATGACGGCACACAAGGCATTTCAGGGTTGTCAAGAAAAGCCCAGGCTAGCCAGGGTGGGGAGGGCTAAATTGATGCCTAAAAGTGAACATGCCCTAATTTACCAGATTTATTTCCCCCCTCCGGCTCAGGACGCCGGGCTCCTCCACCACTCCTTGCTATGCTTCCCCGGGTCAGCAGCCCAGTGGGGCAGGCTTCCAGCTATGGACAGAGGCAGGACTGCCAAGGGCTCAACTGCCCACTGGAGTGAAGGTAGAGGGAGGGGAAGATGCTGGGTGGGGGCTGAGCAGTGTGTAGAGGTCATTGGCAAAGATCAGAGGAGAAAAATCACCCTACTGACAGCTTCCTAGAAACTCCTCCAAAAATCCTACAGCTTCTTGGGCTGACGCAAGATACACATGGGCTTACTGGTTGAAGGCATCTGTTAGGCCTAGAGTCAAATCCTGCTTCTGTCCCTGACAAGCTGTTTGGGCAAGTTACTGAAACTCCCCAAGCCTTAGCCCTCAATTTAGCTAAATAATTGTCTATAGAGAGGCCAGGGGAGGTGGCTCATGCCTGTAATCCCAGCACTTTGGGAGGCCAAGGCGAGTGGGTCACCTGAGGTCAAAAATTTGAGACCAGCCTGGCCAACATGGTGAAACCCCGTCTCTACTAAAAATACAAAAAATGACCTGGGCATGGTGGCATGCACCTAGCTACTGTAATTCTAGCTACTCAGGAGGCTGAGGCAGGAGAATCACTTGAACCTTGGAGGTGGAGGTTGCAGTGAGCTGAGATCGTGCCACTGCACTCCAGCCTGGGCAACAGAGCAAGACTGTCTTAAAAAAAAAAAAAAAAGAATTGTCTATAGAATGGGGGTAACAATAAGCTCTACTAGTGAGACTATGAACATTGAATGAGATGAAGTATATTAAAAACATAGCATTGTTCCTAGCATACACTCCCTAGGAGCTAAAACACACAACACAACAAAACAGCACTGGCAGGAGTCAGGATAAGGAAGAAACACAGAATTAGAGCTGATAGGAACCTCAGAGACCTAAAATCCAACCCCTTCATTTATTTCTTTTTATTTATTTATTTATTTATTTATTTATTTATTTATTTATTTATATTGAGACAGTCTTGCTCTGTTGCCCAGGCTGGAGCATAGTGGCGTGATCTCAGCTCACTGCAATGTACACCTCCCAAGTCCAAGCGACTCTCCTGCCTCAGCCTCCCAAGGAGCTGGGATTACAGGCATGTGCCACCACGCCCAGCTATTTGGTTTTGGTATTTTTAGTAGTGATGGAGTTTTACCATGTTGTCCAGGCTGATCTCGAACTCCTGGTCTCAAGGGATCCACCCAGCTCGGCCTCCCAAAGTGCTGGGATTACAAGCATGAGCCACCATGCTCCGCCTCCAACCCCTTCATTTAACAGATGGTGAAGGGGAAAGGCTCAGAGAGGCTGAATAACTTATCAAAGGTTGCATAGCTAATTAGTAACAGAGCAAGGTTCAAACTCAGGTCTGCCTGACTGGCAAACACCCACCACCCCTCACTCCACTCCAACCCAGCTGGCCATGGACAGCCCCCTTGCTGGGGTCTCCTTCCCACAGAGAGGTTTGGTCAGGGAGCCCTCTGTTAGCACCCTTCTCTACAACTAGCCCCCGGGAGTAGGCACCAAATTGCCACAGAGTGCCACCAAGAAAACTCTGGGTGAGGAGGTAGGGGACAAATGATAGAGATTCCCTAGAACTAGGAGCTGAGGGGAATAGGGTTTCAATTACCAAGCATGTGGAGGTGCTATGCAAATAGCATGCAAACCATAAGCAAATGACCACAGTTACTGATGAATCAACAATTTGAGCTTTAAAAAAAAAAAAAGTTTGTAACTGGATCATATTATATGATGTGAATCTCTTTTCTCTCTTGGTTTTCTGCCAAGTAGAAAGAAAGAAAATTCATGGTTCACTGACCAAACCACACCCCACTTGGTGAGAGCCAGCAGACACCTGTATCTGGGTGCCCCAGACCCACCTCGCCAATGCTCAATCAGTACGACTCTCTGTGCCCAGGGCCACATCTACCTTTGACTGGCATGGCAGGACAGCAAGTCTGGTGCCCGGGGACCTCTGACCAAGGGGGGTTTCAAGGACCCAGCAGCCTGCTGACTCCAGCCACGTAGAGAGGAACAGAGCATGTTGTTCCTCCTGAAGGGGACCTGGGCAGTGGCATGCAGGAGCCCAGAATGGCCCAAAACCTCAGCCAGGATCCCTGCTTGAGAAGCGAGGCCCCAGCAGCCTTTCCCTAACTCAGGAGAAAGGCTCCTCTCCAACGTGCCAGGACACTCGTGGGCACTGCTGCTGTGTGACTGTCAAGGAGCCACGCTGAGCTGGTGGGGGCATCTGTGATCATGGCCCTGAATCAGAAGTGGGGACAGGTCTAGCCCACAGCAAGAAAGTGAGAGGTTAGACTTCTGGAAGATCTGCTGGAGGCTCAACTGTGTGTGCTCCGGAAACCTGGCCAATTCAATCAATGTTTATGGAGGGTCTGTGATGTGCCAGACACTGAGCTGGGCATTCTGAAGAATTTGCAGAAACAAGTAAGATGTGGTTGCTGCCCTGAGGCACCAACACTCCACCAGAGGAGTAGAAATATGTATAGATATAACTTAACAGTACTTAGACACCTCCTTGGCGATGTGTTGTGTATGTTTGTGTGTGTGTTTCTTCGTGTATGTGTTGACACCGAATGACACCTAAGAGCGTGAGTGGCAGGAGTAGGGCTTGCCTATCCAGCCACACTTGAGCCGTATGTTAATAGTGACAATAAAACTACAAATAAGACCTCCCTATGGCTTGCATATATTAGGCATAATATTAATACAAGTGCTTTGCATATTGAGTTCATTAAATTATTCCAATAACCCTAGGGAGTAGGCACTATTATTAATGTTCCCTTTTATACATAAGGACATTAAAGCTTAAAGCGGTTAAATAAGTGACTTTTGCACAGCTAGAAATTCCCAACAAGGATTTGAACTCAGGCCCACGGCAGCCTCTGTGCAGGCCCCTGCCTCCACCCTCAGAAGACAGCTCCCCAGGACGCCAGCTCCAAAGCCACAGCAGCTGCCTCCTGAAGGAATAAGCCTGCTGTCCCCACCAGCACAGCCATCCCAGCCCCACAGGGCAAGTGGGGCACATTCTGTCACTGCAACACAGGACCTTTGGCACACCTTAGCACTCAGCAGACAGAATTTCTCCAGCAGCCTTCCTACAGCTGAACATCTGCATGAGTTTCCAAATGTGGCAACACTTTGTTATAATGGCCAGGCTCAGAGGCCCTGCTCTTCTAATGCGCTGAGACCAGCTTTCTATGTGCAGCCCAGCAGCAACCTAGGACTAATGGCAGCATGTGGGCCCCTCAGTGGATGAGCCTATGGGGCTTCTGGCTGCGTTCCCTTCTTCACCCCACCTTCTCTGGAAAACCTGGAGGGCGGAGGGAGGTAGACAGGGCAGAGAGACTGGCATCAAGCTGCTGGGCATGGGGGAATCAGGAAGGAAGGCAGATAATTAGATCACACTTCTCTCCGAGTGAGCTTCAAGGAGACCCCCTGAGTCTTAGTTTCCCCTTTAAAAGCTCCTGTCCCACCTCCCTTACAGCAGCATGATGATAACAGGAAAAAATAATGCATGTAAGAAAGGCTTTGAAAAGTTACATGTGCACAAATGTAACACAAAGGGAGAAACATGGGTCCCTAGGCCTACCCGGGCAAGGGGCCAAGTGAGGTCAGAGGCCCTACATCTCAGAGAAGCTATGCCGGGGGTGGCAGGTGCTGGAGATGGTCAGAGCTCCCTAGGAGAAAAGGAATCTACTGGGGGCAAGAATTCAAAGAAGGGGCAAGCACGCCTCACAAGAGCGTCCCAGCAGGGCCAGTCCCTGGCAGTATGCCCAGGCACTCGCTGGCACTTGGTGGCCCAAGGCACTGCCTGGTGATGAGATTGTGGCCTGGCAGCTCCAGGCAGGGAGCCCCAACATGGACTGGACACTCACACTGAGGACGGCACCATCAGGCCACCCACCCCAGTGCTGCCTGGAAGCAGCACAAGCACCTCTACTATGACCAGCAAAGACATGGTTTTGCAACATAACAGCAATAAGAAGAGTAGGCACCAGCATTTTTCCTTCCTCCTGTCTATAACAGAGATCCCATAAGTGGAAGTGAGGCAAAGGTAATCAGACCATTGGGTTCAGCTGGAAAGCCCTGGAAGGAACAGCTGGCTAGCACAGAGATACCTGGTGAACAAGAGAGCCAAAGCATGCCTTCAGGAAGCCTGCTGGGGTCTGGCTACAGCAGCAGCGCTCCTGCCCCTGTTGTGCCACCCTCATTATGTTCCCACCGCACCCTAAATCTCTTCTCTGCCTCTTTCTCTTCCTCTTCCCCTGGACTGGCAGAGCTCAGCTCATTCCTACCCAGCACTCACTGTGACCCCATCTTAGTGGCTCCTCCAAATCTTTCACCTCCACCCCAGGCCTGACAGGCAGCCTTAGGTTCCCTGGCTGCAAGAGCTTCAGCTCTGAGGTCATGGGCACTGGTAAGTTCACAGTCCAGTCCTCCAGCCACCCATCCCCCTCCTGCTTCTCTGGCACCGCAGAGCGGAGCACAGGAAGGCAGAGTGAGGACTGGAGCACAATGGCCCAAAGAACATCTGGTTTACTTGGGGTCTTATGCTCTACCTTTTATCCTTTCTAGATGGCCCTCAAGCCAGCCATCATGCAGTGCTGTGAGTACCTTCAGCAGATGTGGACTTACCGGAGAGGGATCTTGACCCGGAGGTAGCGGTCCACGGCAATTGCCAGCAGGGCCAGGATGGAGCTCTGGGTGAGGATGAGGACCGGACAGGCAACCATGAGGCAGGTGTGGAAGTAGGTCTGTGGCCCAATGTTGATGAGGATGGCGAGGGGAATGACCAGGGCACCCACGGCCACATCAGCCACTGCCAGCGACACGATGAAGCAGAAGGTGGCATCCCGCAGCGCCTGGTTCACCTTCACCGCCCAGATCACCAGCACGTTCCCAGGCACAGAGACCAGGGCGATGAGCACCTCGATGCCGATGTAGGCGGCCTGGAAGGCTGAGATGGAGGGCGGCATGGCGGGCACAGGCTGGGCACATCAGCAGACGGGCACCAAGGGGCACGAGGCAAGCACCTGTGTGGTCAGGGAAGCCTGGGATGGGGAAGCCTGTCTGGGAGGGGCAGGGAGCTCAGGCTGCCCTGGAACTCCAGGTACCCCATGGAAATGTGTCCCACTTGGCACATGCAGCTCCTACCCAGGCTGGAGGGACACCTGGCTCCTTCTCTGCCTAATCTTTGTCCCTTCCCTTTATCATTCCCAGAGGTTCCATTCAGCAACTTAAAATAGCAGCGCTCACTCCTCCACTGGCTTTTTTATCAGGTGTGAGGCAGCTCCCAGCTCGCGCGCGCGCACGCGCGCGCACACACACACACACACACACACACACACACAGAGGGGTCTCCCATGACTGACTCTGCCCACCCTCGTGCACAGAACAGGATACAGGGAGCTCACCATCCTGCCTGCTGGCCGGCAGGGGTCCCAGAGGCAGTGCCCAAAGTTCCAGGCAACAGAGCTCCGGGCCGCGCGCGGTAGGGCTGGGCTGGGCTGTGGACACCGCGCGGCAGCTCATAGTCCTCCGGCTCCCGCCGCAGAGCTCCCAGCCCGGCCTTTCAAGCAATCACATGGTGCGGCAGAGACTCAGCCCTGGACACTTTTAAAGAGGTAGCGCCCCTGTTTCGCACCTGGGACTGGGGTAGCAGACGTGGGTCTGGAGACGGAGCCCAGGACAAGGCTGGGGCGTTTCTCCCTATACCCTAGCGTGCCCGCACCTGCCCTGCGCCACCCACTTGAGACCCGTCTGGTGCCTGGATCTTAGCAGTTCCCGGGTCCCGCTCTGTCGGGGACCCTTGCCCATGGCCTGCCCCAAGGGGGCATTCCGGTCTCTTCTTTCAACCCTCTCCTGCACCCCCACTGGGGAGCCCCAGGGGCTAAACGAGACTCAGACTTACCCAAGGTCACCAAAGCTAGCAGAGTTCCCGGCTACCTGAGCTGTTCTGTCCCAGTGCCCCCACACCTTGACGCCTTCAGCAGCCGCTCGCTCCAGGGATTCCTGGGGAAGCCAAGGCCGGCCTGTGAGGTCCAGAGGGATGGTAGCTCGCCGGGACTCGACTCGGGCGCCGGCGGCTCTGTCGCCCCCGGCGGGGGAGCTGAGTGACAATCGGGCTCCGCACACCGGGAGGGGGCGGGGGCGGCGGCGGCACCCGCGGGCCCCTCCCTCCTCATCCTCCGTCTCCTCCCCCACCCCCTCCTCTTAACAAAGGAAGTGATACTGGGTGAGAAAAGCTGGAAAAAATGTGAGCTTTTCGAAGGGCCTGGTGTGCGCGCCCAGCCTCAGGACTGGACAGAGGCGCAGCCTTCCTGTGTCCACTCTCTCCCTTCTCACTGCAGGACTCCTGGGAGCCCTGGTCTGGCCTCCAGCGACCCCTCACCCCTGACGGCACAGCATCTCTTATGCAGGACTTCAGAATGCTCCCTCTGGGATCTCCCAAAGCAGTCAGTGTGTAGTCCTGGCACCCTCCCCCAATCCTAAAACCCTGCTCTCTCTATGAAACCAGTCCCTGCATCTTCTCATCCCACACTGTTTTGCAGTCTCTACCCTGAGTCATTATATTCCTTTCTCATCCATCTTTCAGAACTGCCTTTTAGTCTATTAGCAATTTCCATTTTGCAGATGAGGATGCTGAGGCTCAGGGAAGGGACCTGGCTTCCCAGGATCGCCTGTCGGTGTCACTGGCTCTGCGCTCCTTTTCCTTCCTCCTTCTCCGTCTTCCTAGCACAGGGCTAAGCCATAAGGCATCCAGTCCAATCCCCTCATGTTATAGATAAAGAAGCAGGCTCAGGGAAGGAAGGGAATTCCGGAGGTCACAGGGAAAATCTTAACAGGAGCAAAATAAGAATCCCAGGCTCCTGACTCTCCACTGTGTCCAGACCCCTCCCCTGGCCACCTTCTGCCAGTTTCAGTTTAGGCAGTCCACTGGTATTAACTAATGACCAGACCCTGGAAATGAATGGATGCCTCACAGAGATCCCAACCTGAGAAATCCTTGTTTGTGGGTATTGGGCCAGGGTCCTAGGAGGGCAAAGAGAGTCAGGCTGGGGACCCCAATGTTAGCTAGCCGCAACCCAACCCGGCCTCTAGGGGCACTGCCCCGTCACTGGATCTCAGAATGCAAGGAAAAGGGTTCTGCCCAGACGAGGGTGGGCACGTTGCTTCCGTTGGGGGCTGCACTGAATCACAGTGAGGAATGATGTGGGACCCGGAACCTGGGTAGCTGGGAGGCAGGCAGGAAGGGCAGTTGAGTCTTCTGAGGAGGAGGGGGAAGCCCTCTGTGGGGAAAGATAACTTCCATTTCTGCCTTTAGGGGGAGCAAGGAATCAGTGCCTCAGACAACAAAATTACATTCCTTCCCTAGCAGCTAGCTGGAGAAATTAGGAAGTGTAAACTCTCCTTCCTCCTCGTCCCCCTGCACTTCCCCTGCTGACTTCGTCAAAACGCCCAAGGGCACCTGACATCCTGCCTACTCCCCCTGCCACCCAGACATGCAGACCTTTGCGACCATCCCCTGCCCCTCCACCCTTTCCTTGGCTTAAGCCATTTTTGGCTCAAGGCTTTCTCTCTCAGTTTAGACTCAGTTTGCCAATGGTCACACATCTAGATGTCAGAAGAGACTGCGAAGACCCAGATGGGCCCGGCTTGGGGACGGGGATGGGTGAGTGGGGTCACCCTCTCTAACTATTGGCAGCATCTTCAGCACCTGAGCACCCACCACCACCTCCCACACACATACACTCCCACCTCCTATTCGTCTTACCACACAGGTTGCTGACATGTAGTGGATGCATTTGCACAATACCTGTAGGTAATTTGTTTGTTTCACAGTTCTGGGCAAAATAAGCCAAAATCTTCTTCCCTTCTCTTCTCCATCCTTCAACTCCTGCCTGTTCTCAGACCTCAGGGATTAGACCAGCCTATCTGAAAACAGAACTGGCCAAGGCAGGGTCTATTCCAGAGAGCAGCCTTGGGGGAAGCACAAGGTCTCCTCAGTCCTCTGGCTTGACACAGAGGTGGGAGAGTCGGTGCTAAGATCTCCTGGGCGGCAGGGTCACTCGGTGTGGTGAAAAGAGCACTTGACCGAGAGTCAGAAGAGCTGGAAGCTGGCTTCTAGGCTCTACTCTGCCACTCACTGGCTGTGTGACCTCTAGCAGGCCACTTTTCCTCTCCTGGCCTCAGTTTACCCATCCTACATCAACAGCTGGTAAGTCCATTCCAAGGTGGGAAAGATGGGATGAGATGGAGACCACAGAACTGGGTCCTTCCCCTAGAAACCTTCTAACTACCAGCTCCCCCATGAGGGGCAGATAACAGGGGTGAGAGAAGGGGAAGTTTGTGACGGAGGCAAGAAGAGAAAGAGGCAAGGTCACAGGTCTATAGCAAGGAAAGGACAATGAGGGAGGCTGTAGGCAGAACAGGTGGAACCAAGGTGTCCGGAATGTATCCTGAGCCAAAACTCTCTGGCTTTCACAGTGTGTCCAGGACCCTTAGACAAGATGACCCTCCCCACACCAGGGTCCCATCACACACTGCAGCCATGCGACCCTCCAAGCTTCACCTGCCTTCAACAGCTGAGCCTCAGTTTCCCTATCTGTAACAGCAGTGTAGGAATACCCCTCTGTGTAGGATGGTTATGAGAACATAATGAGCTGGCTTTTGGAAAGTGTCTAGCACTGATATTTTATCAAAAAGGCAAGCAGGCAGCACCAGGCCAGTGAAGCACAGGGGTGGAAAGGGAAAAAGAGTGCAAAATTATGAAATCTGCACTGTTCAGCCAGGGATGCTAATGTTGGTACCAAATTCCACAGGGACCAAGATTAGGTGCCCTCCAAGATGCCCAATGCAAAGCTTCTATTTTCCATGTGGCTCAGGGGGTGAGATAATGCCACAGTAAACGTAAAGATCCCCTAGGGTCCTTTTACCTCTTGATCCTACTTCTTTTCTTCCTGAGCCCCTGTCCTGGGTCTCTCCACTGGCTCCTTGTAGCTGTAGCATCCCCACTCAGGGCAGAGGTGGGTGGGGAAGAGGGAGGGCTGAAGGGGAAACACTCCTGGGTGAGGGGAACCTTGCTGAGCAGCCCTGCTCTTCTTCTCCCTGGAACTCTCCAAATTGGACTAGACTTCCCAGGTCGGAAAGGGCTGCCCAAGGAGGTTGAAGTATCCCAGCACACCCCTCTGGAGCCCAGGAAAGAAGGCAAGGAGTAGTGGCTGTCAAGGCTTGGCTCAGCCCTGTGGGGAGAGCTTGGGGATTGGAGGAGGTTTATAATTTTTCTCTGTCCTTTCCAGCAGGCAGAAGGATATTTTGGTCCCTGTCTTGTTTTTTTCAGCATTGCTCTGGCCAGTGTGTGCACAAGGAGGAGAACTGTTGGATAAGAGCAGGCAGTTGGGACAAAAAGATTTCTAGGTGTCAGGAAAGCCCTTAGCTCTTCCCCTGAGGGGCGCATAACCATGCCTGTCTGCCTCTGCAGTGAATTCCTGGAAGTTCCCTTCCTCTCCTTTTCTACCACCTCCTTCTGCTCTCATTTGTACTCTGGAGCTCTCTGCCTCCTTCTCCCTCCCTCCTTCCAGCTCACTTCTCCCCAGTCAGGGCTTCTCTGGGCCAGATACTGGGCCTACGGGAAGAACACAGGCAGCATGTTTCCCCGTGTGTTTGTGAGGTGGCAGGGAGGCATGGGGTAGGTCAAGGCCATCTAGTTCCTGTTCCTCCAGACAGCATGGAACTGTTCGTACCTCCTAAAGCAAGGTTGTCGTTCACATGTCTTTCCTAATCTCATCATCATTCATTCATTTATTCTGTTGGGTAAACATTTCCTGAGCCCCTTTTGTGTATCAGACAGTGAGCTGAGCATTGAGGGTAGACGCATAAGAAAGCCACAGTCTCTCCTGCAGGCTCCAGAAAGAGTTCACACTCAGGTAGGGAAGGCATGAAGGGCCTCAATACACAGTCCCTCCAGTGAGGATCAGGACATGTTTCCTGGGTCTTGATACACTGAGGACCCCTTAGGGCTCCACAGAGGAGCTTCAGGACCTCCGAGGCTAGGAAGCAGGGTCAGGTCTTGGGGGCTCAGGGAGCCACCCTGTTTTAGATGAAGCAGCTCTGATTATTTCATATATGGGTTCCTGGTATAAGACTTTCTTTGAACATAAGATTTTATTGGCTTTGTGGCTCTTAAAAACAAAAAGTGAAAATCTGAGCTTCAATCCAACCCCTCCAGATAAGGAAACTGAGACCCAGAGAAGGAATGAACTTAGCCATACCCATCCAGCAGTGAGGGGCAGGGCTTGGTGCCCAGGAAGGTGAGCCTCATTTTGAGCCCTGGTCCCACCTATCCCTCAGGGAATTCCTCAAGAATCCCTCAAGCATCAGCCCTTTAACCTTAGAACCTGATGAAGTGAGGGTTCTGGGCTTTCACACCCTCCCCACCTTAGAGCAGAGGGAGGTAGTGTTAGGTGGACACACCTGTATATAATTATAAAGCCCCTCACAGGTGCACAGAAGTTTAGTGTTTATAAGAGAATTCCCTTCAAGCTCATTCTTGTTGGTATAATAAAAATACAGAAATTCTCACAGACAGTATCCCATTGAATGCTCACTACACACCAGGGAGATAGCAAAGCAGGTGTTATTAGTCCCTGGTCACAGATGAGAGAGGTTCAAGGGAAGCCATGTGGCAGAGCTGACACCAGAACCTGGACCATCTGAGGCCTGAGCCAGGTATGATGTGTGGTTTTTTGTTTGTTTTGTTTTGTTTGTTTGTTTGTTTTTTGTTTTTGAGACAGACTCTCGCTCTGTCACCCAAGGGGGAGTGCAGTGGCACGATGTCAGCTCACTGCAACCTCTACCTCCCGGGTTCAAGTGATTCTCCTGCCTCAGCCTCCCAAGTAGCTGGGATTACAGGCACCTGCCACCATGCCTGGCTAATTTTTGCATTTTTAGGAGAGAAGGGTTTTCACCATGTTGGTCAGGCTGGTCTCAAACTCCTAACCTCATGATTGCCCGCCTCGGCCTCCCAAAGTGCTGCGATTACAGGTGTGAGCCACCACGCCCGGCCGTGTGATGCGTTTTACCCACGAAGGTGTATATGATGGTCGGGAGGTGATTGGAACTGCTGGGCCAATTGGTCTGAAAGGGCTTCCTCAAGGAGGAGAATCTCGGGTAGCCCCATCCACCATTTATTTTTTTGGCATTTGTGGAGGACCTACTATGAAGTTGCCCCCCAAGGGCTGCAAGCATGGGGGCTGGAGGCCCAGCTGGGTCAATTCCTGCTCAGAATCAGCTGGAGCTCCCAGCGGTATGTTCCAGGGGTCCCAGACAAGGGAGGAGCATACTGGCTGGCAGGGGCTGAGAAGGATTCTCGAGAAAGCAACACGTAGCCTGGGCCTTGGAGGAGGCGCCGGATGCTCTGTGCTTGCAGAGACAGGCTGGTGGTCTGGAGGAGGACTTTGTGGGCAGAGAGTGAATGAGCAGCCTGAGCAAGGAGTGTGAGAAACTACTCGGTGTGTTTTGGGCAAAACCAGGGGCTTGGCAGGGGCACTGGATCCAGGCTGGGCAGCAGGGTGACAAGTAGGGGCCACACTGCTGAGGTCCCCAGGGCAGACTGAGAGGACTGTAGTCAGCGATGCACCCACTTAAAGGCCTCACCCACAGAAGGCCTCAGCCCCAGTCCTAGATCTGCCCTGTAGCACTGGGTGAAGCCCGACCACTCCCCATACACCCCTGAGCCTCAGTTCTCTTATCCATAAAAGAAGAAGAATAACATTACCTCTTTGACTTTATGTGAAAGTGCTTTTTAGGTTGTAAATCACTAGACAAATATACTCTACTCTGTTGGTAATGGAAAGCTTTTGAGGATTTTTGAGGATTTTCTGACGGACCTGAAAGATGCTATAGGAAGTTCATCCAAGACGCCGTGCAGAGGGGAGGAGGAGGGGGTGAGAGCAGGCAGACCTGCCAGGCAGCAGTCATGGTCAAAGATGATGAAAAGTGAAACCTAAGAGGAAGCAGTGGGAACAGAGACGAAGATGGACAGGAAAGATGTCTCGCGGGAGGACTTCCGGGCATAGTGGCTAGGGGACCGAGGAGGCAAAGATGACTCTATTTCAAGCTGAGTTCCCAGGGAAATGCTGATGAGGATGAGGAAGATATGATGGACAGGCTGGTTGGGGGGATGGGGGATGGGATATGAAGTCCACTCCTGGAGAGGTTCGGCTTGCTGTGCCCATGGGAGGGGTCCAGCAGCCTTCTGGAAATGGACAAAGGGTGATCCGAGCTAGAGCTGGGTCATTGCAATGGAGGTGACAGTCAAGGCCCTGGGAAAGATGAGGCCACCCAGGAGAGGATGCAGAGAAGAGGCTGGGGAGAAGCTGGGCTGTGCCCACAGTAATCAAGAGGGAGGGCAGCCAGAGGGGAGGAGCAGGCTACCAGACGTTTCAGGAAGCAGGGGTGCTGAGTGGTTCAGGGTTGAGAGCTGAAGGGCAGCTGTGATAGGTCTGAGGGGGATGTGGTTGGATTTCGTGAAAAGAAGGGTGTGGAGACCTCAAAGAAGCTTCAGGGGATGGGGGAGTAGGAGCGCCTCTCATAGGTTGATGCTGCAGCAGGTAGGCAAAGTGGAGGCCGTGGGTGCAGATGAGTCTAGTTTGAAAGAGTTTGGCAGGGAGGAGAACAAAAGATGGATGGTGAGCTGCAGGAGAGAGGGGTCAAAAAGAGGTTGGTTTTACATGGGGAGCTCTGAGCATGCTCACAACCTGAGGGAGGGAAGCCGTGGCAAGGAAGAGATGAATCAGAGGGAAACAAGGCTGAGCACAGACCCCAAGGAGCTAAGCAGTTAACGACAGCTGGCTGGGCACAGAGCTCTGGATGTCCCCAGAACTGGAAGTATCTAGCTCTCCACCAGTTCCAAGCCCTCCCCCACTGTCACTGGGTCCTAAGGGGAGGCTCCCAGGTCTTCAACCCCAACCTGGCCCTTCCCTGAAGCCCCTCCACTCCCCTACCTGACACAAGGCCAGCAGTTGGCCAGCCACACTGCAGCTCCATTAGACTCAGCCTTCTCCCAGCATCAGCTCCTCTTCATCTGACAGCCTGTGGCCCAGCCCCAACCCCTAACCCTAGCCCATGGGGTACCAGTCACAGATTTCTTGGCTTCTCTGCCCCGTCTGCAGCCAAAGAGGTGCCTCTGGGCAATCCACCTGCCACCCCTCCACTGTCTGGGAGATCCACCATGTGACAGACTCATAAGCGCTCATGCTGCCTTGTGCAGCCCACCCCATCCCAGCCAGCACATGCACCCCACCTTCCTAGACTCCTCCAACAGCACTTCCAAGCCTTCAAAGGCAAGCAATCCTCTGTTTCCCCTCCCCTCACTAGGCAGAAGGGGAAATTGAATCAGGGGAGATGATGTGATGTCTGCTGGAGGTGAGGCAGCCTGGTATCTGACTCCTTAATCACTCCCTTATTCCTCCCCACCCATCAAGAGGTGTCCTTGTCCCTCAAGAAAGACCAATACCCCCACTACCTTCTGTATGTTCCAATAGGGAGAAGAAGGTTGTCAAGACTAGAGAAAGAAGGAAGGATGGGCAGAAATAAAGTTGCCAGACGAAATTCAGGATACCCAATTAAAAAATTTTAACAGCTTTATTGAGATACAATTTACATTTTATAAAGTTCACCCATTTAAGGTGTACAATTCAATGGTTTGAGTTACTTATAGAATTGTACAACCATCACCATCATTTAATTTTTGAACATTTTCATTACTTTTCCTCCAAAAAAGCTTTGCACCCATCAGTAGTCACTTCCCAACCCTTCCCCCCACCACCCATCCATAGGCAACCACTAATTTACTTTCTGCTTCCATGGATTTGCCTGTTCAGGACATTTCATATAAATTGAATCATACAGTACATAGGATACATAGTCCTTTGTGACTGGCTTCTTTGACTTACCATATAATGTTTTCAAGGTTCATCTGAACTGTGGCATGTATCCATACTTCATTCCTTTTTTAAGGCTGAATAATATTCCATCCTGTGGACAGGCCACATTTTGTTTATCCATTCTTCAGTTGATGGACATTTAGCTTGTTTCCACTTTTAGGCTATAGTGAATAATGCTGCTATGAACACTCGTGTACAAGTTATTTATTTATTTATTTATTTTGAGATGAAGTTTTGCTCTTGTTGCCTAGGCTAGAGTGCAGTGGTACAATCTTGGCTCACTACAACCTCCGCCTCCCAGGTTCAAGCGATTCTCCTGCCTCAGCCTCCTGAGAAGCTGGCATTACAGGTGTGAGCCACCACACCTGGCTAATTTTTTGTATTTTTAGTAGACACGGGGTTTCACGATGTTGGCCAGTCTGGCCTCAAACTCCTGACCTCAGGTGATCCACCCGCCTCGGTCTTTGGAAGGCTGGGATTACAGGCGTGAGCTACCACACCTGGCCCACATACAGGTTTTCATGTGAGGATATGTTTTCATTTTTCTAGGGTAGATATGGACAGAATGAAAGAGCACTTGCCTGGCCCTTTCTCACATTTATCCCCTGTATCATTACCCCACCTGGGTGGGAAGCTATTATGATCCCCTTTGACAGATTAAAACACTGAGGCTCAGCTGGGTGCGGTGGCTCACGCCTGTAATCCCAGCACTTTGGGAGGCCGAGGCGGGCAGATCACAAAGTCAGGAGATCGAGACCATGGTGAAACCCTGTCTCTACTGAAAATACAAAAAAAAAAAAATTAGCCAGGCGTGGTGGCGGGCACATGTAGTCCCAGCTACTCAGGAGGCTGAGGCAGGAGAATGGTGTGAACCCGGGAGGTGGAGCTTGCAGTGAGCTGAGATCGCACCACTGCACTCCAGCCTGGGGGACAGAGCCAGACTCCATCTCAAAAAAAAAAAAAAAAAAAAAAAACACTGAGGCTCAAGGAGAGACCTGAAACCACTGAGTGCTGGCGCTGAACCCTGAGCTCAGGCCTCCTGATTTCCACTCCAGGTTCTTTCCAGTTCATCACAATAGCCCACTCAGAAAGTCTGCAGTCCACTGAGGGAATGAAACAGAAGGAACTGAAAAGCAACATCTTCCATGTGAACCATCACCTCATCCTTCTGAAGTCCCAATTAGGTGCTTCATGGACCATGACCTGGAGTGTGAGAGCTGAGATTGAAGCCAGAGGCTTCATGGAAGGAACGAGTTTTTGCTCCGCTCGGTAAAAAGCTAACTGGGATGATGGCCCCTGTCCTCACCCAGTACCCCTGGGTCCCCTGAGAGCCTGCAGGAGAGCCCACCATGCACACATTCTCATAGTTATTTCTCTGAGTGAAGCCCTTCCCAGCAGCAATGGAAGCCAGGTGTGGAAACACTAGGCATTCACTCATTACACTCAGGAATCAGAACTGGTCACACAGGCTTGGCCACTGATTCCGGCTTCAGCCCATTCCCTCAGCTCCAGTCTCATCCTGGCGCCAACATCCCTGATGTTAAGCAGAACTCAAAGTGCTAGTCTAGAATCATTCCCTTGAGATCTGCCTCACGCCCTCTGCCCTGAACCCTGTCACCAGCCAGCACTGGGCATGGAAAGCAATTTGCGCTAAGTGCATGTTCCTCAGGTCAGGGTAAAGAGGTAGTGGATGGCCTGGGCTCCCTGGTCCTCTGTGGGCTCATCCCAAAGTCCTACATTCCACACCAGAAAAACAAACAGCAGCTTGCTAGAGGTGTCTACTCTATAGTTAAAAGCCACTCACTCCCTCTGGGTCGTCAAGCGGGGTGGGAGACACAGAGAAGCCCTTCACTTACTGAGCTTTTCTATTTCAATCACTATCCCTGGCCCGAGTTGGACAGACTTCATCCAGGGCTTAAAATAGCTCCCAGTGCATAGAGCTCCAGAAACATTGGTCGAACGTTCAGTGTTCAGAGTAATACACACTTTGAGAGTACAAGAAGGAAGTCTCACAACGCTAGAAGTCATTTGACTCTCATAGCATTGCCGGTGAAATAAGTATAATCATTTTCCCATTTCGCAGAGGAGGAAACTGAGGCTGGGGGCGGGAGGCGGGGAGGGTGGATCTGCTGAGCAGCGGGATCTAGAGCTAGAAGCAGCCGCCCAGCTCAGGGCTGTTGTCCGGGGCTCGGGGTCCCCCTGCTGGCCAAATGGAAGTCTGGGCGTGGGCGAGGAGCTGGGCAGGGCCAGACCCCAGTCCCGCAGCCTGAGTGCCCTGCCCCGCCCCGCTGGGTGCTGGGTTCCCGCGGCTGAGAGAAGAAGGAGGAGCCATAGCTGGGCTCAGGATTAGAGCGCCTGGCGGGGCACTGCGCAAGGCTTCAGGTGAGATGCTTCACCCGGCATCATGGGCCAGAACAGACAAAACAGGCAGCGCCTCAGCTCCCCACCTGCCGGAGCCTCTCCGGAGCTGATCTGCAGAAAGGCCAAACGGGACGGCGCCTATGAAGGCCCAACAGACCCGCCTCCTTGGAGGGAAGAGACAGATTCGGTCTCCTGACATCCAGTCCAAAGCGCTTTGTTCCTACAGCATTGTCTCCTCCTGTTTCCGGGCAAATCTCCTAAGCCAGTCCCAAGAGAACAGAACCCTCCTCTTTGGATCTTGTCGCTCAGTCTGGAGTGCAATGGCGCGGTCTTGGCTCACTGCAACCTCCGCCTCCTGGGTTCAAGCGATTCTCCTGCCTCAGCCTCCCAAGTAGCTGGTATTACAGGCGCCTGCCACCACGCCCGGCTGATTTTCTATTTTTGGTAGGGACTTTCACCACGTTGGCCAGGCTGGTCTTGAACTCCTGACCTAAGGTGATCCGCCCGCCTCGGCCTCCCAAAGTGCTGGGGTTACAGGCGTGAGCCACCGCGCCCGGCCTTCCAGAGCCTTTACTTTCACCCCACTTAATCTAGCTGCTCTCAGTTCCCACAGTGAGGAAGGCTAACTTACACTGATCCACCACGTCCAGAAGTCACCCCTTGTTGGGGGATGGCTGGCCCTCGACTGGGCATAGAACCCTCTGTTATTTCAACACTCCTCAGAGGTTTTAAGTTTGGTCTCTAGTGCCAAATTTGGCATGACATCTCACTTATGTCTCTTCTTAGTGTGTGACTTTGTGCGCATTACTGAACCAAGAAACTTCCGTTTTCTCATCTGTAAAATAGAAATTGTAATGCTTTCCTAATGGGCTGGTGGGAGGATTCAGTGATACATTATACAATCAACAGCATTGTGCCTTGCTTAATAGTGAGTGTTGGGTAAATGTTATAATGACCATTACCTATCCTACCTTAACACTTAACTAAAGAGAGAATGGGGTGAAGGGTACATGGGCAGGTAGTTCTGGAGAGAAACGTGCAGAGTGCCTCATCACATGCTTGGGTCTTCTCCAACCTGGCCACCTCCTTGCGTTCCCACCCCCTGTCTGCAAGGGGGTGGGTGGCAGCTGCGTCCCTCCCCTGCCCATGCCCTGACAGTGCCAAAGGGTTGGCACAGCTGCTGCAGTGGCCCAAATGCCTCAGGTTAGGGCTAGGTAGGGGACAGCTGGGGGTAAAGGAGAAGTGTGAGGAGGCAGAGCAGGGGCACCCTTCTCTACCAGTATGTCCACTCACCCTGCAGCTTCCTAAGCCTTTCAGGTCGGCCAGACATCTCTGACCTCACTCCTGCCCAGCCTGAGGGGGCTTCCCCCTCTTTCCCTCTCTTGTTCTCCACCCTCTAGTACCTCTTCCTCTATGGCTGGACCCACCCAGTCTCCCAGCCCCCTTGCCCATCTCCCTCCCCCGCCCACATGCTGCCCAGCTGTCGCTGCCCCTGAGCTGGCACTCCGCCCACCTGCACCACTCATGAATCGCCAGCATTCACACTCTCACCCCAGAACCTCCACCTGTTCCCCTCGGTCTGAGCAGCAGGGCTGTGTGGCCCCATCTGTTGTCCTCCATCCAGGACTCAGTGCAAGAGACTACACTTTAACCCCCCAACTTCCACCTGCCAGGAGCGGGTGGGAAGGACTGACTGGCATGATGTCTGATTTGGGGGGCTCCTTATCTCCTGGAAGAGCAGGCCTTGTTCTCCCCTGCCCCAGGCCCACCAGCACTGTCCCAAAAGACCAACATTACAACTGAAAAAGCAAAAAGCCCACTCTTCCCAAAGTACATTTGCATATTTAATAGCATTCTCCTATTACATTTCCCTTGTTGATGGCCAGCCCCTAAATCGGAAGCTGGTCAGTGCAAGATGGTAAGCAGAAAGACACAACAGTGGCAACATTTTCAATTAATGTTTCATTATATAAGCAATATATGAATACACTTTCCTTGATAAAAAAGTGAAACCACTGTAGTTCAGGCTCAAATTCCATTTGACCAGTTACCCAAATCAAGACCCTTTCATCTAAACGCAGAGGTGACCATTGTTACCAGTTTGATGTGCATATTTCCAGGAATTGTTCTATGTATTTGCATAATATGAGTGTGTGTGTATATGTACATTTACACAGAAGTGTGTTTACATTACGTATAAATGAGAGTATGTATATACCCCATACACACATTTATATATGCAAATATATATATTTAAAAAATGTAGTACTATCATGAGTTTGCGTTTTGTTATTTTTTTACATGAATTGTAAACTATAAATATTCTGCAACTAAATTCACTAAAAACGTCTTATCAAGTCAGTACATATAGCTCTGCAATCTCTAAATGATACATAATTCTAGCATGGACACATCATAGTTTGTTTAGCCATTTCCCTGTTGATAGGCATTTGTGTCTCATTTTCTCCCACTACAAATAACATGTCCCTGTCACGGATTTTAGCCTTCTCCAATTTGGTCTTACCTGGTCCCACCTGGTCCTGTGTTTCTACCTCTTGTGAACAAAAAGATTTATCATGTAACTCTTTTTAAGGGCACAAATGTAACAAATGTGTCCTTGGGAACATTTTATTACAAATTTTTAGTAATTTTTTTCAAAACCCTAGGTCCCACTATCATGATTTCTGTATCCACTCAGAAGCAAATTATTGCTCTAGGAGAGACAGCTGCAGTCAAGGAGGTAGAAGGAGATACAAGAAAAAAAGTGAAGAGAGAAAAGGTGAAAAAAAAGGGAACAGAAGCAGCAAGAAAGAGAAAGAAGTAAAAGTACAGGCTTATTTATTACAGCACCCTCTGCAACAGGGCAAAACTGGAACTGTACAACAGAAAGGAAACAGTTAAGTAAAACTCAGCATATCCATTCAGTGGAATATTACTCAGTCATTAAAATAATAATTGTGAAGATTATGTAGGAGCGTGGATGCTTCTGATATTAAGTTACAAAGCAGACTACAAAATTAAAACTACATTATGATGACAACTATGCAAAATGATGTGGGCATACAGAGATGGGAAAGGAATACAGACAAATGAAACCAATCTGATTTGTTGGAGTAGCAGAATTGCGGGGGCACTATTATTTACTTAATTCCATTAATATTGCTGTAATATTGCTTGTGCATATATGATAAATGCTAAAATGAAACAGCAATGGAAAGAAGGCAGGAAAGGAAAGTGAATAAAAAGAGAAAGAGGGAAAAGGGAGGGAGGGAAGAAGAGCATGAAGGAAGGAATGAGAGGAGAGGGTTGAAGAAGGGAAATGAGAAGAGGGAAGTTGGCATCAAGCCCACATATGAGGGCTGGGCTGTCTTCAGCAGATCTGTCAGTCACAGTGCCGATGCAGGCTTTTCTTCCAGACCCTTTGGATCAACAACAGTTTTCACTGTTCATAGAAGATGGGATCTCCCCCCTTCTTCCCTCTAGTATTCTTTGAAGCCTGCCAAGGAGCTAGGGATACCAAGCTCAGGACTGTGCTCTTCAGGGACTGACAGTCTAGTCAGGTGGGGAGAGATGGAGGCATAGATATGTGACCAAACTATGACAGCCAGCCCACAAACACTCAAATAGAGATCTAATCCTCTAAAGGTGGAGGCTGTAGGGTTCCAGAAGGCTTCACAGACCAAAGAACATTTGAGCTGGGGCTCAAAGGAAGGACAGGAGATTTTCAGGCAGAGAAAAGGCAGTAGCATCCTAGGTAAAACGCACACATGCAAAGGAACTGAGGCCTAAATACACACCCATACCACGTACACTACCATTCATATGGCTAGACGCAGGACTCAGGAGAGACAGAGATAAGAGATGATGCCTTGCTTTTATCCCCGGGGCAATGAGAAGCACTGAAGGGTTTGATCAGAGCAAAGGCACACTCTGACTTGTCCTTTAGAGACAATGAGAAAAGTGAGTGGGAATAGGGCAAAGCGGAGAGAGGGAACATCAATTAGGAAGTTACTGTAAGAGTTCTGTTGAGAAGAGTAGGACCCTATGTTGGGCAGTCAATGGGGTGAGGGGAGAAGAATACAATAAATTCGTAGGTAGAAATGACAGAACTTCATTCATTCATTCAGCCAGTGTCTTTTGAGGGCCTGCTATGGAATTGGGTATTCAGAGATCAAAGAGAGTCTGTGTCCTAACAGGGAAGACAGATGGTTATAGATCAATGTGAAAAGAGCTATGACTGAGATAAGCCAGTGGGGCTGTGGCCGTGAGACCAGGAATTGTTGGGCTGTGGGAATGGAGGAAGGTCTCGTATGACTTCTAAGTTTCTGCTTCCCATGGTGAGTGGAGAGTGGAGCCATCCACTGAGACAGGACGCACAGAGTAAGGCCATGTCTAGCACATGTCTAGAGGCAGATGATAATTTTTATTTGGGTCTCTCGCTCTTTCTTTGCTCCTGACCCATTCAAAAAAGGCAAATGTAGCTTAAAGAGCTTGTTGCCTTCCTGACAGAATGAATTACATGAAAAGCACCTAGAATAGTGCCTGGCACATAGTAAATGCTCAACAAATATTAACAAAGAAAACAAGAAAATTCAGAAATGTAAAGCAAGGTTCATACTTTTGAAGGTGCCTCTCTCCCTTCCTCCATGAGACCAGGGAGGAACATGCGACTCCTGGCCCTGAAAGGCAGGTCACAGAAGACTTGACAAAACAAGAACTCAACCAAAACGAAGAAGAGCTTGTTAAAAAGAGAATGTGGCTATAAACATGCAAAAACTCAGCTCACTGCTGGCAGATGGGACACCTGCAATGAGGGGAGAGATGGGGGAAGAGGTGTCTCAGCAGTTTCTTCCCATGCAGAGTTTGCACCATGTTATTCGTTTGAAGAGTATAGACTGTGCACGTTGCAAATCACATTCGTTGTATTATATCATAAAGGAAGCCACCAAAATTGTGAAGTTTTTGCTGTTGTTGTTCTCGTGCTTCAACTATTGTATTTACTGAAATTTTGGAAGATGAAGCAGAGTGTGGAGAGATTGTTTATGTTGATGCTGTTGGGTGGTGAAGTCATGGAAACTTGTTAGAAATATTTACTGAACTGCTTCCCCAGATAAAGGACCACGGAGAATTAGAAGGCTTTGAAGGACTCAACTCATCTGACCTGAGGTCTTACTGATGTGACAAGACTTGTAAACACTCTAATCTTGTTTGAAACAATGTTGATGCCTGGGTTGAACTTAAGCTGCCCACATGGATGAGGTGACTGACCACTGGAACCTGCTTTCATTTCTTATTGCTTGACTATTCTAAGCACAATAAAATCACTAATCATAAAGAAATGCAGGCCAGGCACGGTGGCTCACGCCTGTAATTGCAATGCTTTGGGAAGCCAAGGCAGGAGGATCACTTGAGGCCAGGAGTTCAAGACCAGCCTGAGCAACATAGGCCTTGTTTCTACAAAAAAAATTAATAATTAGCTGGGCATGGTGGTATGTGCTTGTAGTTCCAGCTACTCAGGAGCCTGAGGCAGAAGGATTGCTTGAACCCAGGAATTCAAGGCTGCAATAAGCTACGATTGTGCCACAGCACCCCAGCCTAGATGACAGAGTGAAACCCTGTCAAGAAAGAAAGAAAGAAAGAAAGAAAGAGAAAGAAAGAGAAAGAGAAAGAAAGAAAGAAAGAAGAAAGAAAGAAAGAAAAGAAAAGAAAGAGAGAAAGAAAGAAAGAAAAGAAAAGAAAGCAATGCAATGAATGCAATGCTATTTGATGGACATAAAGTCATATTTTAGGATAAATTCTCAGGTTTTGATAAGTCTGAATCTTGCTCTAAGCTTCTGTATGCTTACCTTTTTGAAGTTAACCTCTATGTTCCAGGCTCACTCCAGATGTTCACACGTACTCATGCATTCAAGCCTTACAAGCAAACCTGTGGGATAGTTTCTAGTATTATTCCCATTTCACAAATGAGAAAACTGAGGCACAGAGAAGAGGCAACCACACTTTTAAGTTGGGAGCCTAGACTCCAAGTCTGGCAGTCTGGCTTGAGTGCTTTTAACCACTTTGTGTATAAACTTGAGAATGTATTTATAATAAATAACCCCCTATCAGTGGGGCCTCATTTCCAGGGAACTTATTAAGCTGAAAGTGAATTATGCTTGCCAAGAAGACTCAGTTTTCCTAGAACTTTATAAATCACTGGATAAATCCCAGAGGCCAAAATGTCGTATTGGTCAGTGGTCTAACACTGGGAATGTTTGAGTCCATTTTCTCTTTTTTCATGAAGTGACTGGGATCAGCACTGAGAGCCATCACAGTGATGAAAATCTGGGATGTGTATTGAGATGTGCCCTGACTAAGCACACTCCATGGTGCCATTTGTTAAGTACCTATCCTTGTGGACTTCACTGATGTTCTCAAAATTGACCCACATCTAGCATGGGCCAGTAAGAGTGCATGTTTACATAAATTATGTTAATTCAACTGCTTTTGTACTGTTGTTAACAAACCATAAATTTGTTCAGCTAGCTTCACTAATATAGAAAACTATATTCTTTTCAAACATTATAGACTTCAGTTCTGAAGTATAGTGAGTAGTTTACCAATTAGTTCTCTCAGTAATTCAGACAAAAGATTTAAAACCTCTTTGTAAGCACATTAATAAACTGGAAAAGAATGAAAGGTAAATTCAGAAGCCTAAAATCATGAGAAGCAGGCACCCAGAGAGATAAGCCTTGTACTGATGTCAGCATTTACACTGAGCTTCAATTTCCACAAACCAAGGGCTTGTCAACAGTGGGAAGTCCAATAGGGGACCACAACCCCAGCATCATCCCATAAACCTGAAACCCAAAGGCTACAATTCAGTCTAATGGTGAATTCAGAATAAATCAGTGCCCCACCTGCCTGCCTTAAACCTGACACTAAATAGAAGGGAGAAAAACATCTCCCTTGAAAATCAACAACTACCAGCTAGCCCTTATGTAGCTTTGCTGTACAAATTCACACTATCTTGGTGGTTCTAGAAACCTAAAGCCAATAATTTACTTTCTTGTGATCCAAGGCTGGCAGTTCCCTCAGATGCCTGGCTGATGCAAATGAAAGACTCTCCTGGAGGAAAGGAAAATATCTTCAAGCCAGGCATCAGAGAATTCCCAGAGATATAGTTTGTGTTTTTTCTTTTTTCTTATTTCAATTTTCAAGGTACATGTGCAGGTTCGTTACAAGGGTATATTGTGTGATGCTGAAGTTTGGGCTTCTAATGATCCCATCACCCAGACAGTGAACACAGTACCCAATAGAAAGGATAGAAAGGTTTTCAGCCCTTTCCCCTCTTCCTCCCGCTCTCCTTTTGGAGTCCCTAGTATCTATTGTTCCTGTCTTTATATAAATGTGTGCCCAAGATTTAGCTCCCACTTATAAATGAGAACATGCAGTATTTGGTTTTCTGTTCCTGAGTTAATTTGCTTAGGATAATGGCCTCCAGCTGTATCTGTGTTGCTGCAAAGGACATGATTTCATTCTTTTTTATGACTGTGTAGAATTCCATGGTGTGTATGTACCATATTTTATTTATCCAGTCTACTGTTAATGGGCACCTAGGTTGATTCCAGGTTTATACTATCGTGAATAGTGCTGTGATGAGCATTCAAGTGCATGCGTCTTTTTGGTACAACTATTTGTTCTTCTTTGGGTATATTCTCAGTAATGGGGTTCCTGAGTTGAACGGTAGTTTTATTTTTAGCTCTTTGAGAAATCTCCAAACTGCTTTCCACGGTGGCTGAACTAATTTACCTTCCCATCAACAGTGTATAAGCTTTTCCTTTTCTCCACAACCTCACTAACATCTGTTTGGTTTTTTGTTTTGTTTTGTTTTGTTTTTTGACATTTTAATAATAATTACTCTGACTGGTGTGAGGTAGTATCTCATTGTGGTTTTGACTTGCATTTATCTAATGATCAGGGATGTTGAGTTTGTTGACATACATGCTTGTTGGCTGCATGTATGTCTTCTTTTGAAAAGTGTTCATGTTTTGCCCACTTTTTAATGGGGTTATTTGTTTTTTTCTTATTGATTTGTTTAAGTTCCCCATAGATTCTGGATATTAGTGCTTTGTCAAATACATAGTTTGTGAATGTTTTTTCCCATTCTGTAGATTGTCTGTTTTCTGTTGATAATTTCTTTTGCAGTGCACAAACTTTTTAAAGTTTAATTATGTCCCACCTGTCGATATTTTGTTTAGCTGCAATTGCTTTTGAGGACTTAGTCATATTCCTTGCCAAGCGTGATGTGCAGAAGGGTAGTTCCTAGGCTTTCTTCTAGGATATTTATAGTTTGAGGTCTTACATTTAAGTGTCTAACCCATCTTGAGTTTTGTATATGGTGATACACAGGGATCCAGTTTCATTCTTCTGCATATTGTTAGCCAGTTTTCCCAGCACCATTTATTGAATAGGGAGTCCTTTCTCCATTGCTTCTTTTTGTTGACTTTTCAAAGATCAATTGGTTGTAGGTTGTGCAGATTTATTTCTGGGTTCTATATTCTGTTCCGTTGGTGTATGTGTCTATTTTTGTACCCGTACCATGCTGTTTTGGTTACTTGTAGCCTTGTAATATAGTTTGAAGTTAGGTAATGTGATGCCTTTGGCTTTTTTTTTTACTTTTGCTTAGGATTTTTTTGGCTATTCAGGCTCCTTTTTGGTTCCATATGAATTTTAGAATAGTTTGTTCTAATCCTGTGAAAAAAATAATTTGTAATTTGACAGGAATAGCATTGAATCTGTAGATTGCTTTGGGTGGTATGGACATTTAAATGATATTGACTCTTTCAGTCTATGGACATGGGATTTTTCCCATGTTTGTGTCACCTATGATTTCTTTCAGCAGTGTTTTGTAGTTCCCCTTGTAGAAATCTTTCACTTCCTTGTTTAGATATATCCCTAGGTGCACGTGCATGGCTATTGTTGCATGCTTGATCTGGCGCTCAGCTTGAAGATTATTGGTGTATAGAAATGTTACTGATTTTGTATGTTGATTTTGTATCCTAAAAGTTTCCTGAAGTTGGTTATCAGGTCTCAGAACCTTCTGGCCGAGTCTTTAGGGTTTTGTAGGTATAGAATCATATCATCAGTAAAGAGAGAGAGTTTGACTTCCTCTCTCCCTATTTGGATGCCTTTTATTTCTTTCTCTTGCCTTATCCCTCAGGCTAGGATTTCCAGTACTATGTTGAATAGGAGTGGTGAAAGGGGGCATCCTTGTCATGTTCCAGTTCTGAAAGGGAATGCTTCCAGCCTTTGCCCATTCAGTATAATGTTGGCTGTGGGTTTGGTGTAAATGACTCTTATTATTTTGAGGTATGTTACTTCGATGACTACTTTGTTGAAGGTTTTTTATCATGAAGGGATGCTGGATTTTATTAAAAGCTTTTTCTGCATCTATTGAGGTGACCATATGGTTTTTGTTTTTAATTTTATGTGGTGAATTGCATTTATTGATTTGCATATGTTGAGCCAACCTTGTATCCCAGGAATAAGGCCTACTTGGTTGTAGCAAATTAACTTTTGATGTACTGCTGAATTCAGTTTGCTAGTATTTTGTTGATTTTTTCATCTGTATTCATCAGGAATATTGGTCTGTAGTTCTCTTTTTCATTGTGTCTTGCCAGACTTTGGTATCAGTATGATATTGGTACATGCAATGAATTAGGGAGGAATTCCTCCTTCTCGAGTTTTTGGAATAGTTTCAGTAGAATTGGTACCAGCTCTTCTTTATATGTCTGGTAGAATGTGGCTGTGAATCCATCTGGTCCAGGGCTTTTTTTGGTTAGTAGGTTTTTATTACTGATTCAACTTTGGAACTTGTTATTGGTCTGTTTAGGGTTTCAATTTCTTCCTGATTCAGTCTGGATTGAACCTCCCCAGGGAGGCTGTGAGTTTCCAGGAATTTATCTAATTCTTCTAGATTTTCTAGTTTGTGCATAGAGGTGTTCGTAAAAGTCTGTGAGGGTCTTTTTATTTCTCATAGACATAGCTCTGAGAAATACGAGTTTGCAGTTAGAAAAAAAAATCACTAAACACAAGAAAATGAGACACTGTGAGGGACAGCTCATGGGGAAAAAAACAGAGAGCACTATGTTTCACAAGACAGGATAATTTTGCCCTCCAGGGGCACATTCTTGGTTGTCACACCTGGGGGAGAAGGGAAGAGTGGTGCTACCGGCAACTAGTGGGTGGAGGCTAGGGATGCTGCTACGCATCCTACAATGCACAGGACAGCCCCTACAACAAAAATTCATTAAAAAAAAAAAAAGGTTAAACTCAAAGAAAGTGGAATAAACCAATTAAAAGAGAATTAAGAAGAGATGAAACAACAGGAACAAACTGCCAAAAGCTAGTTTTTTGAAAAATCCAATACAATCTATAAAACTCTGGCAAGAGTGATCAAGTAAAAAGCAGATGAAGCGATTCAAAATACTAAGAATTGAAAGGGGGGACAAAATTATATAGGCTGCAAGGATTTTTTAAAGATGGTGAGATAATATTAAGAAAAACTTTTGTGCCAAAAAATTAGATGAAATAGAAAAATTCCTAGAAAAAAATATAGCCTACCAAAACTAAGTCAAGAAGAACAAAACCTGAATAGTCTTATAAATAGTAAAGAAATTATGTTAGTAGCTCTAGCAAAAATTCAAGAAACAAGTAAGTCCAATCTTACAAAAACTCCAGAAGACTTAAAGAAAAAAACCCAACTCATTTTATGAACCTAGCAGAACCTTGATGTCAAAACCAGATTTTTAAAAGTATGAGAATAGAGTTTTACAGGACATTCTACTCATGAATATAAATGCAAAGTCTAAACAAAATGTTAGCAAACCAGATGCTGCAACATATAAAAATGTACCACATCCTGACCAAGATGGGCTTATTTCAGCAATGAAAGTTGCTTTATCATTTTTTAAAAATATATAATTAATGTAATTCATCACATTAATAGATAAAAGGAAAGGAATCATCTCACTGCTGAAAAAAGTATTTGATTAAGAATCTATTTATGACAAAAACTCAGCAAAGTAGGGACAGAAAGATATTGATAAAAGATTGCTTTTAAGGACTCACAGCAAACATACTTAATGGCAAATCCTTGACTATCTGCCTTAAAATATCAGGAACAAGAAGAGAATGTACATTACCACCATATCAACCTGGAAGTTCCAAGCTAGACACAGAAGGAGGAATGCAAAAAAAAAGGAGGGAGGGCAGGAGGAAAGTTGTAAAAATTGATAAAGAGGAACCAAAATTGTTATTTTTCATGGATAAGTTTATTTATGTGGCAAACTCTAAATAATCCACGGATAAATGAGTAGAATAAATAGAAGCACTTGGCAAGGTTACTGACACAAAAATCAATATACAAAAATCAATTCTACTAAATCAATTTCATGTTCATAAACCAGCAAAAACAGATAGAAAACGTAACTTTAAAAACTATGGTCATTCAAAATAACATCAAACTGTAAAGTAACTAGAAATAGATCTAACAAAAGATTTGCAAGATTTTTATGGAGAAATGCGTAGAACTATTGAGAAGCATTAAATAATTATTTCATGTAGCAAACACTTGTGCAGGACCCAACATGTCCAGTGGTTCTAATGCTTTACAATTACTAACCTATTAAATCCTCATAACCACACCTATGAGAAAGGCACTATTACTATAATCATCCCATTTACAGATAAGCAAATGAGAAACTATCCCAAGGTTACACATCTACTGAGTGACGGAACTAGAATTTGACCCCAGGAAGCTTAGCTACAGAATCCATATTCTTAATCTTGTATTATGTTGCCTCTCATAATGAGTTAAATAAATGGAAAAAGACATCCTATTTATAGATTGAAATACATAAAATTATAAAGATGTCATTTATCTTCAAATTATAAAGATGTCAACTCCCCCCTATATTAATCTGTAATTTCAATGCAATTTCAATCAAAATCCCAGGATGTGTTCAGGTGCAGCATCTTTCCAGCTTTTGAGATTCTCTTGTAGCACAGGAGGCAAATCAGATCACTGCTGTGCCCCATGTTGAAGTCAAGAACTGGACCACTCCTTTATTAAGCCCCTAATATATTCTGGTCACTGCACTAGAAACTGGCATACAGTGAGGAACAAGACAGACAACATCCCTCAAATAACTGAAATCATAGAGAGTATGTCCTATGACCACAGAGTAACTAAGCAAAATACCACTAACAAAAGATAACTCAAATATCACCATGGAAATTAAACAACATACTTCTAAATCACCCACAGAGGACAGAAGAATTAACAATGTAAATTAGAAAATACTGTGAACTAAATGGGTTATAAAGACCCAAGATATCAAAACATATGAGACACAACTAAAACAGTTCTTAGAAGGAAATTTATATTCATATATTAGAAATAAAGCCTTAATACATACAATAGAAATAAAGCATGAAAATCAATAATCAAAGCATCCATTTCAAGAACCTATTAAAGAAGGGCAAGTTAAACCCAAAGAAAATGCAAGCGAGAGTATAATAAAGATAAGGGCATGAATCAATGAAACAGTTGGGAAAAAACACCACAGAATAAAAAATCAACAAAGTCAAAAGTTGATTATCTGTAAAGACTAATAAAAAACTCTTCAAAGACAAAACAGAGAAAACATATATTCCAACATTAAGAGTTTAAAAAAGGACCATCACTACAAATCAGATCCTACAAATGTTAAAAATGTAAGAGAATGTTATGAACAACTGCCAATACATTTGAAACTTTTCACAAAATGGAAAAATTCTTGAAATACACCAGTTACGAAAATTAGCACTAAGATAAACAGAATTTATCATGTGTCCTATTTCTAATGAAGAAATTAAACCTGTAATTTTAAAATTTCCCAACTCTAGGACTACATGGACTCCCAGGTGAACTCTTCTAAGCATTTAATGAAGAACTGGGCATACATTTTACACAAACTCTTCAAGATAATAGAAAAAGAAAAACATCCCACAATTTGTTTTATGAGGATAGTATTTATAAACGTGGTACTAAAACCTGACAAAACTTTGTAAGAAAAGAAAATTATACATCTGTCTCCCTCATGAACATCGTTGAAAAGTCTAAACATAGTATTAGCTAATCAAATGCAATGGTATAAAAATTATATATAAAAATGACTTGACATTCAAAAGCCAATCAACATAATTCACCACATTTACAGAACAAAGAAAGGAAAAGAATGAATGATCTCAATAGAGGCAGAAAATGTATTCAATGCTCATTTATAGTAAAATACTTTGAAAACTAGGAGTAGAAAGGAATCCCAAGGTAATTTATAGATTCAATGCTATCCCCATTAAGCTACCAATGACTTTCTTCACAGAATTGGAAAAAACTACTTTAAAGTTCATACGGAACCAAAAAAGAGCCCACATTGTCAAGATAATCCTAAGTCAAAAGAACAAAGCTGGAGGCATCACGCTACCGGACTTCAAACTATACTACAAGGCTACAGTAACCAAAACAGCATGGTACTGGTACCAAAACAGAGATACAGACCAATGGAACAGAACAGAGCCCTCAGAAATAATACCACACATCTACAACCATCTGATCTTTGACAAACCTGACAAAAACAAGAAATGGGGAAAGGATTCCCTATTTAATAAATGGTGCTGGGCAAACTGGCTAGCCATAAGTAGAAAGCTGAAACTGGATCCCTTCCTTCCTCCTTATACGAAAATTAATTCAAGATGGATTAGAGACTTAAATGTTAGACGCTAAAACCATAAAAACCCTAGAAGAAAACCTAGGCAATACCATTCAGGACATAGGCATGGGCAAGGACTTCATGTCTAAAACACCAAAAGCAATGGCAACAAAAGCCAAAGTTGACAAATGGGATCTAATTAAACTAAAGAGCTTCTGCACAGCAAAAGAAACTACCATCAGAGTGAAGAGGCAACCTACAGAATGGAATAAAATTTTTGCAATCTACTCATCTGACAAAGGGCTAATATCCAGAACCTACAAAGAACTCAAACAAATTTACAAGAAAAAAACAAACAGCCCCATCAAAAAGTGGGCGAAGGAAATGAACAGACACTTCGCAAAAGAAGACATTTATACAGCCAACAGATACATGAAAAAATGCTCATCATCACTAGCCATCAGAGGAATGCAAATCAAAACCACAGTGAGATACCATCTCACACCAGTTAGAATGGCAATCATTAAAAAGTCAGGAAACAACAGGTGCTGGAGAGGATGTGGAGAAATAGGAACACTTTTATACTGTTGGTGGGACTGTAAACTAGTTCAACCATTGTGGAAGACAGTGTGGCAATTCCTCAAGGATCTAGAACTAGAAATACCATTTGACCCAGCCATCCCATTACTGGGTATATATCCAAAGGATTATAAATCATGCTGCTATAAAGACACATGCACATGTATGTTTACTGCGGCACTATTCACAATAGCAAAGACTTGGAACCAACCCAAATGTCCATCAATGACAGAATGGATTAAGAAAATGTGGCACATATATACCATGGAATACCATGCAGTCATAAAAAAGGATGAGTTCATGTCCTTTGTAGGGACATGGATGCAGCCGGAAACCATCATTCTCAGCAAACTATTGAAAGAACAGAAAACCAAACACCGCATGTTCTCACTCATAGGTGGGAATTGAACAATTTGATCACTTGGACACAGGAAGGGGAACATCACACACTGAGGCCTGTTGCTGGGTGCGGGGGGGAGAAGGGATAGCATTAGGAGATATACCTAATGTAAATGACGGGTTAATGGGTGCAGCACACCAACATGGCACATGTATACATAGGTAACATTGTGCACATGTACCCTAGAACATGAAGTATAATAAAAAAAATTATCAAAGAAAAAGAATAAATTCTAGCCTTATCCCTTGTAGCTATTAAAGACCGAATACCAAAACATAATTTTTTTAGAATTGGTCTAGAAAAAAAAAAAGAAAGGAACTCCATTAATCTGATTTTGTTAAAGTATTTTTAAAATAACACCAAATATTATGCTTAGTAGTAAAATACATAAAGATTTCCCCTTTGAAAACAAGAACAAGATAAGGATGTCTGCTATTATGATTGCAATTCAACATTACACTGGAGATATAGCCAGTACAATAAGGCAATACGAAATTAAAATGAAGAAGAAATGTAAAACCAAAAATCTATCATTATTAGAGAATAACATGACTGTGAATATAAAAAGTCCAAAAGAACTTATATATGTAAACTATTAAAACTTAGAAGTGCATTTACCAAGGTCATTGGATATATGGCTAGTATTAAAAAGTAATTGTATCCCTATATGCTAGCAATACACAATTTTAAAATAAAAACACAGAGCCTTTATATATCAGCATCAAAAATCATATACCTAGGAATAAATCTAGTGAAAAATATTAAAATTCTTTACAATGAAGACTACAGGGCATTACTGAGAGATATTATAGAAAATCTAAACACATGGAGAGATACACCAAATTCATGGGTTAAAATACTCAATATGGTGAAGATGTTAGTCCTTCCCCAAATTCTAGGAGTTTTTTGTTTGTTGTTTGCTTGTTTGGTTTTCTGGGAGAAATTGGCAAGCTGGTTCTAAATGAAGAAAACAGTTTTGAAGAAGAACAAAACAACGGGTGCAAGGGTAGTTGGGAGACAATATAGTCCAGAAATGCATATATATGGTTACTTGATTTACAACGAAGATATCATTGCATTGCAGTGGGAAACAATCATCTTTTCAATAAATCACATGATGTCAGTTGAACATCCATATGATGGGAAAAAATAAATGTTTATTCCTCCACCTCAAACCACATACAAAATTCAGTTCCAGACATATGAAGACCTACATGTGAAACATAAAACAATAAAACTCCTGGGAGGAAACAGAAAAACAGTATCTGCATGACCTTACAATGAGCAAAGATTTAACAGGAATGAAAAGCATTAACCCTAAAGTAAGAGACTGACAAACTTGACTTCATTTAAATAAAAATTTTCTGTTCACCAAAAGACATGCTTAAGAGAGTGAAAAAGCAAACCAGAGGGGAAGAAGACATTGTAATTACACACACACACACACACACACACACACACACACCACATTACAAAAGACTACCATTGAGAATATCTGAAGAACTTCTGCAATCCATGAGAAAATGACAAATGATCCAATAGAAAAATGGGCAAACTACTTGAATAGGAATATCACAAATGAAGAAATCTGAATGACCAGTAAACATTTGAAAAAATGTTCAACTTCATTAGTCATCAGGAATATTTAACTTTTAACACAAGAGATACCATTTTATTACCTCCAGATAAACAATTTAAAAAATTAAGCCTGACAACACCACTATTCTTGGAAGTATAAGTTGGTGCAAACACTTTAGAAAAGAATTTTTACACTATTTAGCACTATTTAAGATGTATATACTCTGTGACTCAGCAATTTCACTTCTATATTATATATATATCCTAGAGCAACTTTTCCATATAGGAAATCAAGAGACATGAAGTATAATACTCATTGCAGCATAGTATTTAGTACTCCCAAACTGGGGGAAAATACTTTCCATTGGTAATAAAATTGAGGAGTAGTTGTGTTTTATTTATACCATGGAATTCTGCACTACAATGAAAAGAAAATAAATTGCAACACACACAACACAGATGAAGAAGTTAGTCACAAAAGAAGACATAAACTTTGACTCCATTAACAAAATATTTAAAAACATATAAAATCAAACGACATGTCATTTAAGGATACAAATAAACAATAATAAATTGATAAAGAAAAGCAAGGAAATTAGAAGCATGAAATTAGCAATGACATACCTCCGTTCAAGGAAGGAATGGGTAAGATTATTCAAAGAAAATGCTGCCAGGTTCTCTTTCTTAAACCAGATTGGCAGGGATATTAATGTTGTTGGATTATTTTGTACATTATGATTTGTAAATATCTCCTTCTATTTAGTAAAATTTGGTACAACAATTATAACTTTATGGATGTCGGATCATCTGGCTCAAGATGGAAAAACACATAGCTACCTCTGTACTAGAATTCATTAACCCAGCAGGCCATCAGTCATTGGCATTGTCTGCAGGAAGCCCCTGATGACATGTTCTTTCTAAGAAGAGGGAATGTCCTGACCATTCCATTTATACAGTGTTGTTAGTCAATTTGGGCTGCCATAACAAAATATCACAGGCTGTGTGGCTTTAACAACAGAAATTTATTTTCTCACAGTTCTGGAGGCCAGAACTGAGATCAGTGTACCAGCATAGTCCAGCTGTGGTGAGGGCTTTCTTCCTGAATTGCAGATGGCTGCCTTCTCCCTGTGCACTCATCTGGCATTTTCTTGATGTATGCATGACCCGTGGGTGCAGACAGGCAGTGAGGGAAAGACAGTGAGTGTGCACGCAAGCTCATTAGGTCACTGATCCCATGTGCACGCAAGCTCATTAGGTCACTGATCCCAACATGAGGGCCCCACACTCATGACCTCATGTAATCCTAATTACCTCTCAAAGGCCTTATTTCCAAAGAACATCACACTGGGGGTTAGGACTTCAGCACATGAATTTTGGGAACACAAGCATTTAGTCCCTAACATATAGCCAAACAGATTAGCTAATTATCACTTCGGCAGGTTGAGAGGGGCCCAAGTGCATAAGACTTATCAAGAGTATGTTTTCTTAGAGGGTGAGAATGAGAGTGAGGAAAGAGCCCAAGGATTCTCCCCTCAACCCCCAACGAGATTGAGGATTTGCTTGGCTTTGAAACTTCGAAGCCCCTCTGCTGTGAGTGGTGTCTGCCTCTAGTCCCCTCATGTTTTCTGTGCACATTTCATCTGCCTGACAGCTGCTGGCCCTGTCCAGCCAATGGCTCAGGAGGGAGCACACCACTTCTGTGCAATTTATTGAAATGGGCACTTCTTTCTAAGAGAACTGTTCCCCAGAGAGTTCCTCGACATCTGCAGTGATGGAGAGTCCATGCACAGGCTTGGGTATGGGGGAGGAAGCACAAAAGGCAAGAAACTTTAAATTCTAAAGCAGAGGAAACAAAACTCCTGCCAGAAGCAGGGGAAGATGGGGAAGGAGGCAGGGATCTAGGAAGCTTCTGCTTTGGTCTCAGTATTGGGGTTTCATAGCACAGATGGCCAGGGTTATTTATAACTTGCAACAGGCAGAGTTGAGATCCGTGAAATGCAAGAGGCTTGGCTGACAATGGTTGGGGCCAGGGTAGGGATTGAGACCTCCACAAGGCCTCCTAGAATGCAGGACTTTGTTTTAGGGATGGGGCTACCACCATGGAAAGGTTTTGGAGCCCAAGCCCCCTCCTACAGGCTAGATGAGAAGTCTTCCAGAGAGCCACTGCTTTTAGGAATAATCATAGTGCCATTAATAATAATAAATAATAGTTAACATTGTATTAGCTAACTGGGTGCCAGGCAATAAGCTAAGTGCGTTATTATCCCCATTTCCAAAATGAGAAAACTGAGGCTTGGTGAGTGTAAGGAACCAATTTAAGGCCTCATATCCATAAGTAGTGAAGCTCTCTGCCTGCTCTGTATAGGAAGGAGGAGAGGCCAAGGGTCTAATATCACATCTATGTCATAGCCCTTTGCCACTCAACAGAGGCAAGATCACTAGGGGTAGAAAATTGGGCAAGGAGATTTGATTGGGTGGCAGTGACAGGAATCTAGAAGGATCTGGGTCTTAGCAGGCCTAGGAGAGGTCCAGAAGGGAGGCTCTGGACAACGTACGTGTGTGTGTGTGTGTGTGTGTGTGTACCTAAGTGATCACCTAGGTAAAGGTTGTATGATTATATGTAGAAGATATTAAATGAATATTTCCTGGCTCTTGAAGACAAGGCAGGCAGGCTGCTAAAGTCCAATGTGGCTTACTCCATTCTGCCATCTGTCACCTTAGGCAAGGACTTCCTCCTCCCTACTTCTCAGTTTCTCCTCTTTAAAATGATGCAGTTGGTCTAAGATTCTTCCCAGTTGATAATCTGTGCATCTGTGATTTCACTGTGGTTAGCACATGTGGGGGAGGGGGATGGCTGGATGTCAAAGGTCAAAGGTTGGCTATCAACCACCAAGGCTGACAGCCGAGCCCTGGCAAGGACAGCCAGCAAAATCAAAGCAAAAGGAAAACCAGTCAGGAGGCCCTGTCTGCTCCCCAAGCTCGAGCCCAGAAGCAGCATGTGCAGGGAGTGAGGTACCACAAGCACAAATGATCCTGCCAACACCCACTCCCAGGGCTCCAGGCACTGGTGCCAGGCACCCCCACCAATGGGTGGATGGAATGCTCAGAAATTCACAACTCCAGGAGCGAGGCTGTCTGTCTCAGCATAAACAAAGCCCCAGGCAACTTGATGCAGCTCACCTACTCCTCCGGCTGCAACAACCTTTTTGAAGGTCAAGTCATCCAGCCCCCGGATGCAGTCTACAGTTCTATGTCCCTCTGAATTACATCCTTGTTTTTTCCCAAGGTCCAAAGGGCCATTAAGTCACCCCTGGTCACAGAGCATGCAATTATTCAGAGGATTCAGATCTCTGAATTCTCACTCTGTGCCACAGAACAGACTTGCTTCGATGACATGGACTTTATTGCTTAGTTTCACTACTCAATGAGTATGTAGTGAATATCCACAATGTGCACTTGCTGAGCATCTACTGTATACACACTCTACAGAGGAGTTGTCACCAAGGTTGTCCAAGGTCAACCTTAATGGCTGTAGATCTTAATGGAGAAGACTGTCCACTGACTTTGGAGTAAGCCGGGATGGGTTCCAATCCTGCCTTTATCTTCCATTAGCACCACAGCCAATTTTTTAACCATGTGATATGATTTGGCTCTGTGTCCCCACCCAAATCTCATGTCGAATTGTAACCCCCATGTGTTGAAAGCAGAGCCTGATGGAAGATGATTGGATCATGGGGACAGTTTCTCAGGGGTTAGCACCATCCCCCTAGTGCTCTCTCGTGATAGAGTTCTCGTGAGAACTGGTTGGGTTTTTTGTTTTTTGTCTGTTTGTTATTTGAGATGGGGTCTTGCTCTGTTGCCCAGGCTGGAGCGCAGTGGCACAATCTCAGCTCACTACAACCTCTGCCTCCCAGGTTCAAGCAATTCTCCTGCTTCAGCCTCCCGAGTAGCTGGGATTACAGGCATGAGCCACTGCGCCCGGCTGAGATCTGGTCGTTTAAAAGTGCGTGGCACTCCCCCCCGCCGCCTGCTACTATGAGAAGAAGGTGCTTCCTTCCCCTTCACTTTCCGCCATAATTGTAAGTTTCCTCAGGCCTCCCAGTCATGCTTCCTGTACAGCCTGCAGAACTGTGAGTCAATTAAACCTCTTTTCTTCCTAAATTACCCAGTCTCAGGTAGTTCCTTACAGCAGTGTGAAAACAGACTAACACACCACAACTCCCAGTCTGAAAAACTGGTAATAATACCTAGCTCATAGACTCATTGTAGGGACAAAATAGTTAATGTGCCTAATCCATTTATCACAGTGCCCAGTAAACAGAAAGGTCCTAAATGATGATGCAACTGTTGATGATGGCATAGTGATGACGGTCACATTGTCCCCCTGAGGCAATCCTACTCTGGGCCCAGGTACTTCCTTGACCATCCAACCCCTACCAGGTGACATTACATGAGAATGCAGCTGGCTCTAGGTTCAAGAATAAGACAAAAACAAACAAACAAACAGAAAACACAAAACCATTGCTCCTTGCCCTTGGATCAGGAAGTATGAGAGCTCACAAGCCAACAAACAGCTGCTTTCAGAAATCTAGTAACAGCCAAGAAAGATGAGGCCCGTGTTGTGGCTGCAGCCCTACTGAAAGAGCAGGGTAGGAGGACCCCGAATCAGGGAAGGACAGGTTCCTGAGCTCCTATCCCAGGCCGGCCCCTGACCCACCTCCCAATGCCTCTACTTCCCCATCTATAAGCTCAGGAAAGCAAACCACAGGTGAGGTGAGCCACAGCTAGATATCTGAAGTCAGGGCTTTGTCTCCACTGTGGGGCAGCCAAAATGGGCTAAGGATGTGGAACAAGTGAATCACTGAATGTCTGCATGAACTCCTTCAGTGGTGTGAGGACACAAGGGTTGGCACTCTAGAAATGGAAACAGCCTGCTGATAAAAATCCCTGTGCCTGGGAAGCAAGTCCACCCAACCCTGCCCCTACCACTAGGAAGCCATCTGCCGTCAGAAACAGAAAAGCAAATGGGTTCTGACTTAGGCTGGCCCAAGCCCCCACAGAAAGGGGAATGCAGACAGGCAGTGTGGCTCAGGGAAAACACTCCAGGCACCAGGGTCTGGAGAGTGGAACACAGTGTTCCCACGGCCCGCTATGCAGGGAACGTGGCAGATGGAACTGCACTAACTCCAGGGAAACATTTGGTTCCTTGTCTCACACCAACTCACTGGAGAGGATGGTAAGGAAGTCCTGAGAATAGACAAACAAACGAGAAGGTCAGGGAAAGGCAAGGAAGCCAAGCCAGGAAGCTGAGCAGAAATTTCCTCAGATTCTTCCAGAGGCCCTGAGCAGGTGGTGACAAAATGCCAACACCGGAAGGAACTTTCTAGAACACTAAATCCAATCCCCTTATTTTACAGATCAGGAAACAGGTCCCTAGGGAAGTCAGCACTGTGCAGTGGAAAAAGACTGTAGAGTCAGGGAGATGTGAACTCCATAGCTGTGTGATTTGGTGCAAGTTTCTTAACCTCTCTGATCCTCAGGTTTGTCTTTTGTAAAATGGGGACCCTGTCATCTCCACAGTCACGCCGTGAGAAGGGAGTGAGGTACTCAGCACAGAGCAGAGGCTCAATAAATGCCAGCTTCCAATGCTCAAAGTCACATAGAGGTTAACGGCAGAGCTAGTACTAGAATCCAACGTCCCAACTTTCCACACTCGTTACTCCAGTTACAGAAAAGAGTCAAAGAAAAGACATGCCTGTGATGTGCCACTGGGGGTGGGGTAGGAGAGGGCAATGCGATGTTAGAAGGGATTTTCTCATGACCAAAGCATGGGAATGCATTACCAAGGGTTCCATTTTGGGAGCTTATTTAAGTGTGTGCCTGAGATGGATTAAAGGCTGGGAATGAACTAAATGTCATCTTGATGACCTGTTCAGCCCACAGATGGTAGAATTCAATTTACCAGAGGCAGGGCTGGCTATGCCACTCCCTAAACTCCCCCAAAGAAAGGAAATGAATATGCATTCTTTCACTCAACTAACATTCATTGAGCACACAATATGACCGGAGAACAAGGTTTTCTTATTATCATTTTTGCCTATGAGGAAACGAAGGTCCCAAGATATTAAAGGAAGGTTCCATGCAGCTAGCAAGTGGCGGAGCCAGAATTCAATGCTCTTAGTCTGCTCTTTGCCCAATGCCATATTGCATCTCCTGTCTTCTGATAGATTGAAAGGCGTAAAACTGTGGTAAGGCTGAACTTCCTCAGAATAGTGTGCGTGGTGTGCATAGACAGAAGTGTCTTAGAAGAACTCCCCAGCTTGCCCCTTCCCGGGGGTAGAAGTAGCTCCTGGAAGCTGCCTTGGGATCTTGTTTCCCGAGCTGTTCTGGGAAGGAATCTGCCTAGGATCTCCTGGCTCCCTCACCAAGGCCAGATCTATCCACTGGACAGAGCTTCCCGGGCCCCTCCCAGAATATCTTCACTGCCCAGAGCTCCACTGCGCTTCCCATATTCACAGTCCTCTTATGAGAACTGAGAAGCAGGCAAACAAAAAAATTCAGAGCCTGAGAGGCAGATGCAGTTCCTGTCTAATGGTGGAGACACAATCCCTGACCTCAGGGAGCCCCCATTCTTTAAAAGAGATGCAGCCCTACTCCGCCAGAGAGCTCCCAGGATAATAGAGTGATTGAAGAAACATTACTTCTGCTCTCAGGAAGCTCCCAGTCTGATGGAGAAGACAAGGACAAAAGGATGTAAATTAATAACAGAGATAGGCCTGGTGGCTCATGCCTATAATCCCATCACTTTGGGAGGCTGAGGTGGGAGGACTGCTTGAGCCCAGGAGTTTGAGACCAGCCTGGGCAACATAGTGTGGTTCTACCTCTACAAAAAACAAACAAATTAGCTGGGCATGATGGCTTGCACCTGTAGTCCCAGTTACTCCAGAGGCTGAGGAAGGAGGATCACATGAACCCAGGAGGTTTAGGCTGTAGTGAGACATGACTGCACCACTGCACTCCAGCCTAAGCAACAGAATGAGGTCCTGTTTCATAGTAATAATAGAACTAACGCTTATTGAGTGCAAGGCACTTTATAAATATGAAATCATTCAATCTGTACAACAACCCTGTGAGACACATCCCATTCTTATCCTTATTAAACAGATGAAGAAATGGAGGTTGCTATGGTCTGAATGTGTCCCCCAAAGTTCATGTATTGGAAACTTAATCCGCAATGCAACAATATTGAGAGATGGGGCCTAATAAGAGAGGATTGAGTTTTGAGAGCTCTGCCTTCATGAATAGATTAATGTCATTATCTTGGGAGTGGGTTAATTATCATGAGAATGGGTTGTTATAAAAACAAGTTTGGTCCTCCTCTTGCTCTTGCCCTCTCTTGCCCTTCTACCTTTCACTAGCACAAAGGCCCTTGCAAGATACTGGTGCTATGCTTCTGGACTTTCCAGGCTCCAGAATGATGAGCCAAATAAATTTCTGTCTGTTTTAAACTACCCAGTCTGTGGTATTCTGTTATAGCAGCATAAAGACAAAGACAGAGGCACCAAGAGGTAAAATGACTTACATAAGATTACAAAGCTATCAAGTGATAATTCCAGGATTTAAAATCCAGGCAGTCTGGTTCAAAGATCTCTTAAGTAAAAGAGAAAAATAAAGTGAGCCACTGAACAGTTCTGAAGACTCTGGGGATCCCCTGGCTACTGGTGGACTCCAGGTGGGCCAGCAACAGTTGGTTTGGTGTGAGAAGGCTGCCTGAGGATAACAGAAGAATACTGTTGCAGGTCTTGCAACATCTGGACCTGGATTCACATCTTTCTGGATGAGGGTCCAGAAAGCCGTGGATCACAAAGCAGGCCTGCTGAGATCAGGATGGGGGAGCCAGAAGTAAAAGCAGTGAGGATGAGACCCTTAGAGGAAGAAGGCCTTATGAGGTGTTTGGATCAAGCACCCAGGGAAAGCCAGTGACCCTGCCAAGGAAAGAACTCACTGGGGACATAGGAAGCTCACAACAGAAGAACAAGAGTGAGGAAGAACATAAGAGAACACCCAATGGTAGAGTTTCCATGGGGAAGGTTCTTAAGCACCAAGCCTAGGGGTGAGATTATGGACAGGGAGTTGGTGAGAAGGCAAGCAGCATCAGCAATACATCCTTCACCCCTCATACCCAACAGGGTACTCAGCACAGCTCTCTGCGGGTGCCCATCTTGAATGCTGTAACTAGTTGCCTGTGGAATAACACACTAATCATGAACTGGGCTTTGACATGAGACAGACCTGGGTTTTTGCTCCTAGGTTTACAACCTACCAGTTGCCTCTCTGAGCTCTGGGGGCTGATCTCCAAAACAGTGATCACTGTAATTACCTTATGGCATTATTGTGAGGATTAAATGTGGCATGGTTTATGTAGCACTTAACTCAGGGCTTTATTTTTACCTAGTTTAGTAAGTAATAACCCATGGGCTATATAGAATTTTAATTTCCAAATATTTGGGGATTTTCCAGAAATTTCCATTATTGATTTCTAATTTAATTCCATTGTGATTAGAGCACATACTCTTTATTATCAGTATTTTAAATTTTATTGAGAATTATTTTATAGCCCAGTGTATGATCTTGGCAAATGTTTTATGTGTCCTTGAAAAAAATGAGTATTCAGTTATTGGAATAGCCTAAGAATATCAACTGGTTAACTTGATAGATTAAGTTTTCTATTTCCATAACGACTTCATCTACTTGTTCTATGAATTACTAAGAGAGGAGCACTGACATCTCTAACTAAAATTTTGGATTTGTCTATTTCTCCTTTCAGTTTTGCTTTGTGGACTTTGAAGGTCTGTTGTGAGGTATGTATAAATGAAGGATTAATATGTCTTACTGATAAACTGATCCCTTTTATCATTATGGAATGTGTCTCTTTATTCCTGGCAATATTCCTTCTTCTGAAATATACTTTTTCTGAAATTAATATAGGCACTCCAGGTTTCTTATGATTAGTTTTTGCATGGCATACACTTTTCCATCCTTGTACTCTTAGCTGTATCTTTATGTGTCAAATTAGTTTCTTGCAGACAGTCAACAGTTGGATCTTGCTTTTAAATCCACTATATGTTTAATGCAGTTATAGATATGGTTAGGTTTAAATCTACCATCTTGCTAATAGTTTTCAAATTGTCTCATCTTCTCTTTGTTCCTTTTCTTGCTTCTTTTCCTGTATTCTTCTAGATCAACTGAGTATTTTTAAAACATTCCAATTTATCTCTGATTAGTTATAACTGTTTTGTTTTTTAGTAAATGCTGTAGTGTTAATAATATGCATCTTTAATTTATCACAGTCTACCTTCAGATAATATTATACTACTTCCCATATAATGTGAGAAACTTACAACAGTATACTTCTAGTCCCCACCTCCCATTCTTCATCCTATTGTTGTCATACATTTTATCTCTATTTATGCTGCAAACCCCACAACACATTATTATTTTTGCTTTAAGTAGGCAACTGTCTTTGAAAGACATTTTAAAATGAGGGGGAACAGTCTTTTTATATTCACCATATGTTTACCACTTCTGATGCTCTTCATTCTTTTATGTACTTTACATTCCCATCTTGTATCATTTTCCTTCTGTGTAAAAAACTTCCTCTGACATTTCTTACAGTGAAGAATGGCTGGTGATGAATTCTCCCAGCATACTGTTGTCTGAAAAAGTTATTTTGCCTTCATTCTTGAAATATATTTTCATTGGATATACAATTCCTGGTTGACAGCCTTTTCTTTTGGCACTTTAAAAGATGTTGCTCCGTTGTCTTCTGGCCTTCATTCTATCGGATGGGAAATCATCCGTTTTCCAATCTGTTCCTCTATACATAATGTGTCTCTTTTTCTTTGGCTGATTTAAAATTTTTTCTGTTTATCACTGGCTTTCAGCAATTTGATGATGTGCCTTGGTGTGGTTTTCTTTGTGTTTATTCTTTTGGGGACTTATTGAATTATTTAGCTCTGTGAGTTTACAGTTTTTATTAGATTTGGAACCTAGAAAATTATTTCTTCTAGGCTTTTCTGCCCTTTTCTGGAACCTCAATAACACATATGTTAGCCCACTTGATATGATATTATTCCACAGGTATGAAGCTCTTTTTGTTTTGGTATTTTTCTATTTCATTTTGGGTAGTTTCTATTGCTTTGTACTCAGATTTAACAAACTTTTTCTGCAATGTCTAATCTGCTATTGATCTAATATTGACTGAGTGTTTGTGTCCTCCAAAATTCATATGTTGAAGCCATAACCCCCAATGTAATAGTATTTAGAGATGGGACCTTTGGGGGATAACTGGATGATGAGGGAGGGATCCTGGTCTCATGGGATTAGTGTCCTTATAAGAGATACCATAGACCCTGAGATCTCTCTCTCTCTCTCTCTCTCTCTCTCTCGATTCACAGACCAAAGAAAGGCCAGGTAAGCATGAGGACATGAAAGTAGTCATCTGCAAACCAGGAAGAGAGCCCTCACCAAAATCTGACCATGCTGGCACCCTAATCTCAGACTTCCAGCCTCCAGAGCTGTGAGAAAATAAAAGTCTGTTGTTTAAACTACCCAGTCTTAGGTATTTTGTTATGGCAGCCTGAGCAGACTAATACATAATACTATCCAGTGAAAGTTTGACTCCTTTTTATATCTTCTAATTCGCTCTTACATTCATGTTTTTCCTTAAATCCTTGAGCATACGGAACAAATTTACAATCGCTATTTTAATGGTCCTATCTGCTAAGTCTTTTTTTTTTTTTTGATAAGGTCTCACACTATCCGGTCTGGAGTGCAGTGGCATGATCACAGCTCGCCATAGCCTCGACCTCCCAGGCTCACCCTCAGCCTCCCAAGTAGCTGGGACTACAGGCATGCACCACCATGCCTGGATAATTTTTTAGTATTTTTAAATAGAGACCAAGTTTTACCATGTTGCCCAGGCTGGTCTCAAACTTCTGTACTCAAGTGATCTGCCCACCTTGGCCTCCCTAAGTGCTGGGATTACAGGTGTGAGCCACTGTGCCCAGACTCCTATCTGCTAATTCTATCACGTTCCTATCATTTCTGGGTCTATATCAATTAATTTCTCTCCTGATTATGAGTCACATTTTCCCCTGCTTCTTTGTTGTCTGCTAATTTTTTATTGGATGACTCACTGTGAATTTTACATAACTGAGTGTTAGATTTTGTTATAATCCTTTAAAAAGTATTGGACTTTGTTTTGGAAGACAGTTAAATTAATATGATGCTTTTGAGGCTTGTTTGAAACTTTTTGAAGGCAGATGTAGAGTAGTTTTTACTTTATTACTAAGGTGTGACCCTTTTGTGATCTCAGTTAAATGCCCCATGTCTTCAGTGAGCCCTCTCACTTTGGCTGGTGGAACTGAAAAAAATCCTGGCCCTATGTGAATCTAGGAATTGTTTGGGGCTTTTTTGTTTTGTGTTGTTTTTGTTTGTTTGTTTGAGATCGGGTCTCACTCTGCCACCCAGGCTGGGGGTGCAGTGGTGTGATCACAGCTCACTGCAGCCTCAGACCTCTTGGGCTTAAGCAGCCCTCCTACCTCAGCCTCCAGAGTAGCTAGGACTACAGGCACACTCCATCATGCTCACCTAATTTTTAAAAATTATTTTTTATAGAGACAGAATCTCATCATGTTGCCCGGGCTGGTCTCTAACTCCTGGACTCAAGTGATCCTCCCCACCGTGGCCTCCCAAAGTGTTGAGATTACAAAACATAAACCACCATGCCTGGCCTAGGAATTGTTGAGATGAAGAAGAGAGCAGGACTGTTGGACCTGTTGAACAATTCGATGCGGAAGGATAAGAAATGAAGAGCAATTACTGGGTGGGTGGTGGCATCAGTCACCAATCAGAGGGATATTGGAATGGAGGACATAGTGAGTGAATTCTATATCAGATAGATTTCAGTTTAGGAGTCTGCATGACATGGAAGTGGAGAAGTCTGCTAGCACCTTGGATATGTGATCCAGCTCAGGGAAGAGGCAGAGGCTAGAATATAGACTTGGGAGTAATTAATACATAACATAAATACATAATTTAGTACATAAAGTTAAGAGACATTAACATTTACCAAGCATTTATACACATGGTAGTTAAAACTAGGTGAAAGAAAGAGACTACAAAGGGAGACTGTAAAAAAGCAGACTAAAAATTAAAAATCCTTCTTAAAGGGTGGGCAGGGGTGAAATGCATGGAAAGAACAAAGAGGAGAGGAGAGAGGAAGCAAAGAGAGGAGGAGAAATGGTGAGAAAAGTTAGAGAAGAGCCAGGAGATGAAGGGGTCATGGAAGCTAAGCGAGCAGAGAGTTTTAAGAGAAGCATGGTCAACATTGTCAAATGACACAGACCAATCAAGTAAAATTAAAACTGAGAAATATCCACGGGATGGTGCCGGCGAGGGTCTCTTTGATTTTGGGAGGACCCATTTTAGTAACTTGGGAAGGTAGAAGCCAATAAGCAGACAAGTGAATGGGAAGTGAGGAAGTGGAAAGAGTAAGTGTAGACTCCTCTTTCTAGAAATTTGGTGAATAAGGGAAGGTTAGTTTTCAAGCCATAGCTGAGGAGGCTCCATGGAAAAGAGAAGGAACTTTTTTTTTTTTTAATGGGAGAGACTTCAGCATGTTTATGGGCTCTAAGGAAAGCCCAGCAGACAGAAACAACGGAATGAAGTCCTCAGAAGAGATAAAAGCAATAGGATCAATAGCACTGGCAGAATTCCCCAAGTCTCTACAGTTAATAGGTGGCAAAGTTACTTATGATTGGTAGGGAAGACATGATTCATCACCACACTTTAAAGATAGAAAAATGAAGCCCACAGTGGGAAGAGAATTGCCTCAAACTATACAGCCTGGGACTTCATAGAAGAGATCTGACCCCACCCCTGGCCACATGACTTTCTATCCCAGAAGACTCCCTCTGTGTCAGTGTAGAGCCTTGGCCACCCCTGCAGAAACCTAGGAAATGTTGGATGTCTGAGTCCCAGAGAGGAGAATGTAGGGAGGGTCATAGGGCACATTCTGGGAAGGGGTGGCTGTCCGGAGAGGGACTGGGGAGGAGAGGACAGAGCTGGGAGGAGAGCAAAGGCATCTCCACCCAGGCAGCAGCTGCTTGCAAATATGTTACAACTTGTCAAAGGGGCAGAAATAGATGCAGTCCAGGGAATGGAGGGGGTAGCGGCATGCTAGGGCTTCTGAACCCACAGAGAGGGCAGATTTGGGGGGGTGAGAGGGAGTAGCAGGGAAGGGGACAGCCAGGGGGGCAAATCCAGAGGTGAGTATGACAAATATATGCCAAGCAGTTCTAAGTAGGTGGAAATGGGTCCAGAGAACCATCTGGTTACCTTTCAGTGAGGTTAAACCTGACAGCCGAAGTGGAGATGGGAAAAGGACAAAGTATCTCTAGGAAATCTACTGTCTCTGATCCTGTGAGTCTACTCTTCAGGGCTAAACCTGGTTCAGACAAAACAGTCCTCCTACCCTGATTCCATGAGCACTTCCTCCAGATGCACATGCTAAGTCAGGAAAAAAAAAAAGGCATCCTAACCAGTCAGTCCGGCATCTTGGTTTACAGATGGGGAAATTGAGAACCAGAGAGGAGACAGGACAGCAACACGAACTGCCTTATCCAGGGCTCCTTCTTCTACTTTCCCTCCGCATCCTGATAGTATTTGTCCTAACCAGGAGCTGAAGACCGGAAGGCCCTGTTCCCATAGGAACGTAGAATTCTTGTAAGAAATCCCCACCCGCATTTCCAAAGGCCCCACCAGAGCCAGGTCCCCAGTTCACAGTGCTGAGCCCAGCGTTGGTTATTTTTAAAACCAGCTCTCTGCTTTGTCTCCACCAAACACCTCCCCTTGACCCTCACCCACTCTCCTCCAACCCAACCCCTTCCACCTCCAGGTCTGCACCTTCCCATACCCTAAAGCCAGAAATACTTGAAGAATGATCCTGGCTCTGAGCATCAGATTCCAGGCAGGGACGGGATTTCCCAGTGGTCATCCGATGCTCAGTCCTCCATGGAAAAAATGTGTGGCTGCAGAGGCCTGGTGGAGGGGGGACCCTCCCCTCCTCTTCACATCTCAATCCTGGCATCTGCCTCCAAAGCTCCCCTGTCTCAATCCCTCAGGCCTCTGCCCGGCACCTCCAGCCTACTCTCTCTCTCATACCTCTCCTGTATCTTCTTTTCCTCTCTCCAGCAGTACCTCTCCTGATGCCTCTCTAAACCCTCCATTCAAACGCTCCAACCCCTCACTGTCTGCCTACTTGTGACCCCAGACCCACTGGGAAATATCTACTCACTTGCTGCTTACTACTTACACTTCCTCACCTGCCAGCCGCAGGGAGGGAGGAGGCTCCGGGATTCAGAACAGGCACTCTTCACACTTCTGACATTCATCCTCTGTACCCTTGGGCAAGTCACTTCCCTTCTCTGGCCTCCATTTCCCCATGTGTGGAGGAAGAAGGTGGACTAGTGGATTCTAGACTGCTTTGCAGCTCTGACATTCTGTGATTCTGTGATCTGTTCTCATTCTGCTGCAAAGCTACTGCCCTACAAATCATCAGTGCTGATTTGCATGTAATTTTTATGCATCTATGTCCTACTGAAATGCATATGCATTTGCCATCCCCCCACCCCCCCCCCACCTCATCCTATCCGGCCTAGGAAAATATATGGTGGGACCTGTTTGGAGTAGGCAGAGGCCCCCACCCTTCCAGACCCTTCTCCTTCTTGCTCCTCTATTCCCAAGCACATGAGACCCCAGAATGGAAAATTTGCTTTGATTTTAGCCAAGTACTATGCAGCCCAGGTCAGCCCACCTGCAACATCAGCAGGGACTAGAAGATGCTGAAGGCCAGAGAGCTGTGACTGGGTGTGCAGCAGAAGGGGTAGTAAGGAGCAAGGAGCAGGTGAAGGGGATTTCTGAGCATTTTGAAATCCAGCTGCTACCATGCAAATGACATCAGCCCAGCATGCAAACAGACAGAATCAAGTTGAGACAGTCAGGGAGGGGGAGCCAACAGTGTGGCCCTGGAGCCCCAGTAGGGGATAAGGGCTTCCTCTGGAGGGCGCAGGACTGCTGGAGGAGGAGGCTACAGTCAGGGCAGGGGGCCCTGTGTGCCCAAGCCAGCAGGGATGGGGATTAGGGCCGGACGCCCTGCTGTCAGGTTGGAGCTGATGGATTGCCACTGGTGGCGGAGCACAAAGGCTGTTCTGTGCTTGGCACCAATGTGTTCCCATCCATCAGAGGGCAGCTTGTGGAGGTACGGGGGGAGGAGGACCAAGCCTCTAGATGAGGCGTCTCCACAGCTTGGCTCTGAGAGAAGAACAAGATAGGTAAAGGGCCAATCCCCCCCCATCAGGGTATGGAGAGGTCAAAGACACCTGTGTCACTCTATCAGCTCAGTCCTAGGAGGGTCTGTGTCCCATAGCTGGCCTTTGACATGGTCCCCATGCTGCTGTAGTCAGACATACACAAACACATGCACAGACAGGGATTCACAGAAACCAGGCACACAAGGTCACCCTAACCTCCCGGCTCTGCCCTCATGTTTGGTCAGAGGCAAATATCATCCAGACAGAAGGCCAAAAGCATGCCGGACAGAGCTTCTGCAGGCAAGCGTGGAGTCTAGGCACTGCTCTTGCCCCAGGTCAGGTCCCAGCCAGGGAACTGACACAGAGTGGGTTCTCAGTAAATGTGTGTTGAGCAGATGGAATGAATGAATAAATTCCTTCTCTGGATTACATCAGCACTTTCTCTAGCCTGCTCTTTCTACCTTGGTTAGATGACTTTGTGAACTCATTCTCCTTACGCATCAGTGAACACACTGAAGGCAGAGAGGGCATGTCTTAGTAACCCAAGCACCTGGCACAAAGTGCTGAATGCACGGTACTTGATCGCAAAAAAAAATGGATGAATGAATAAACACACCCAGGGTGAAGCCAGGTTTTCCCTCCTCCATTCCTGCTGCTATGGTCCCCTGCAAGGCACTCAGAAGTAGAAGAGAAGACAAAGCAAGAAAAGGGAATAACATTTACCAGGAGTATCCATGTGCCAAGTACATTATCATTTAATACAACCATTCCCCTGTTGCGTGCATACTCACCATCCTTTGCTAGTCTGAAACATGCGCTCTCTCCCAGTCGAATTCATCCTCCTGCCTCTGAGGGGGTTGTTCAGACCTTCATCATCTCATTCCTGGATGACCATCATGCTGTTCTGTGTGGTCTCCTTGCCTCAGCTCTCAAGTCCTTCCCTGCCCAGTTGGGCCTCCTCCCCTCTGTGCAAGTTTGTCTCCAATCACCCCCTTACCTGAACCCCAAGCTCCATACAAACCAGTCTACCCAAAGACACCTTCCCCTGCTCCTCTCTCCTCATCCGAATCCTACCAGTTCTCCAAGAGCTGGCCCAGCATGCTCCCCAAGCCTTTTGCAGAGCCCCAGCCTTCAGCGATTTTGCCGTCCCAAAAATTCCCGAAATGCTTTTGAAGAATCTACTGGTTTGCAATTGATCAGAGCCCCCATGTTTGCTGTGGAATCATCATAGCTCTCCCTTGTCTTCTAATCCAGCTTTCACATGTCAGCCCATGCTCACCAACTAGATAGTAAGGTCTGGAAATCACCATAGAGTAAGCCAGCTCTGCCTCCATTTTAGAGGAAGAAGACACATTATTTAGAGGTAAGTCACAATGGATCCTGGAATAACAAAAGATGCAAATATGGGGGTTCCTATAGTGACTTCAACATGACTTCTTTTCTCAGGGCTCATAGGATTGGAGTGTAAACTGAGGCATTTTTTTCTCTTTTTTCTTTGTTTGGCAGGGGATGTGTTGGAAATAGAGACTCTTCTTCAGCCCAGCTTGTCAGTGGAAAGCAAAGTTTAGAACCCACACAGTACCTATGTTGCTAATTTCTTTTTTTTTTTTGAGGCAGGGTCTCGCTCTGTCGCCCAGACTGGAGTGCAGTGGCGCGATCTCGGCTCACTGCAACCTCCGCCTTCTGAGTTCAAGCAATTCCCTGCCTCAGCCTCCCGAGTAGCTGGGATTACAGGTGCTCACCACCATGTCTGGCTAATTTTTGTATTTTTAGTAGAGACGAGGTTTCACCATTTTGGCCAGGCTGGTCTTGAACTCCTGACCTCGTGATCCACCAGCCTCGGCCTCCCATACTACTGGGATTACAGGTATGAGCCACCACACCCAGCCTATGCTACTACTTTCTATCATGCTGGTAAGGCCAAGAACAGAATTAAGACCTCACTGTTCTCCCTCAACATACTTAGGGCTCTTTTATTGTTCAGCTATGTTCCCTCCTTCCTCCCTTTCCTATCCCAAAAGGACATCAGAATTCTCCTGGCTCCCTGCTGTGAATAATGAGAGGGAGGAACACTGGTTCTTCACATGCTGCGCAGATCTCACCTCCCCTGTAATCTCCCCTGAGTCCCCAGCAGGGTTCCCCTTCCTCTCATTGTCCTTGCCACTGGCTTGAACTTGTCATTTTGATCTGTCATAGGATGAGGAGCAGGACAGATCAAACTTGGTCTATGGGGCCTAAGGGAAAAAACTGGGAACAAAGGGTAAAAGATAGAGGGAGAAGACTGCAGCTCAAAGCTGCACGTCAATGAACAGGCTGTCTCCTGATGTGAGCAGAAGCTGAACAGTGGTTGCCTGGGAGGAGATTCGGTCATCAGGGGCTAGGTAGAAAGAGGTGACCACCATTGTCTACCAGATGGTAAGGTCGAGGGCAGGCACCCTGTCTGGAGTGTCCCTATAATCCCTAGCCCTAAGACTGAGCCTTGTTCACTGCTGGTGTCTGAGGTCTGCCCACTGCATTGGAAGGAATTTGTCCTCTCAGACCCTGAGGTACCTACTGAGAGGTGACCATGGCCTGAGAGGCCTGAAGATTATACAGTCCCTGCTCCACCTGACATTTGAGACCTGCATGATACATGTAAAATTGATGGCTCAGACGAAGAGGCAGAACAACCAAGCCTGATGGCCAAGGAAAGAGGAGATTTAAACTGAGTTTGAAGGGCTCTGTTTTTTCTCCTTTTTCACCCCCATCCACAGTAATGAGTCAGGAAAATTCTGGTGTTGGAAAAAGAGTTGAGGAGGTAACACAGAAGGACAGATCAATGGTCCGGAGTGAGACAGGGAGGAGACAGGGAGCTTAGTACATCTTGACCTTGCGGCTCTGGGGAAGGTGGCACGTGTAAGCTGTAAATTCTAATCTCTGCTCTGACTACGGCCGCTGTATTAAAGAGAAAATTTCTCTTGACCCCTGCCAAGAAAACCAAAACCCAAATAATTTCTCTTGCCTCAATTTACCCCCCGTCACATGAGACCTAAGAGAACATACAGGTCAGAGCTGCTTGGGAACCCCAAAAGTGGAATCTATTAGCTGCTCTGAGTCTTGATCCCTTTTATCCCCGGATACTGAGTGCCCATGAATGCCCAGAATCTGAAGCAGTCCCATTCTTTTGGGAGGGAGGTCTTTAAGAGTCTCATTGACTGATGTAGTGTGGTTAAGGTGCTGTCAGGAAGCAGGGAGATGGATAAGTTGGCTCTTAAGGCCTCTTCCAGCCTAAGCCTACCCCCCTTCCTTGTTCCCTCCTCCCCCTACACCCACCAGCTTCTTGGGGACTAGCAAGGAGAGAGCAGGCAGGCCGCCCAGCTAGGAGTAATTGAAAGGAGCAGATGAGAGGGGAATGTGTCCTCCCCGAATGCCCCTGCCCCACAGGGGCTGCTGAGAAATGAAAACTAATCAAATTACACCCGACGGCCTCCCGACCCGTGCACAGGAGCCCGCCTGGGCCAGGGACAGGCTGGCTGGGTGGGGTGGGGGTCATGGGGGAGAGAGAAGGGGAATCACATCTAATCCACTGTAAACGTCTTGATGTGCAGCAACAGCTTAGAGGGGGCTCAGGTTTCTGTGGCGTTGGCTATATTTATCTCTGGTTCCATGCCAGCGGGGAGGGTTTAAATGGCACCCAGCAGTTGGCGTGAGGGGCTGCAGGAGCTTGGGGTCTGGTGGCAGGAACAAGCCTTTTCCGACCCCATGGAGCTGTATGAGACATCCCCCTACTTCTACCAGGAACCCCGCTTCTATGACGGGGAAAACTACCTGCCTGTCCACCTCCAGGGCTTTGAGCCACCAGGCTATGAGCGGACGGAGCTCACCCTGAGCCCCGAGGCCCCAGGGCCCCTCGAAGACAAGGGGCTGGGCACCCCCGAGCACTGTCCAGGCCAGTGCCTGCCGTGGGCGTGTAAGGTGTGTAAGAGGAAGTCGGTGTCCGTGGACCGGCGGCGGGCAGCCACACTGAGGGAGAAGCGCAGGCTCAAGAAGGTGAATGAGGCCTTCGAGGCCCTGAAGAGGAGCACCCTGCTCAACCCCAACCAGCGGCTGCCCAAGGTGGAGATCCTGCGCAGCGCCATCCAATACATCGAGCGCCTCCAGGCCCTGCTCAGCTCCCTCAACCAGGAGGAGCGTGACCTCCGCTACCGGGGCGGGGGCGGGCCCCAGCCAGGGGTAAGTGGCCATCCCATCCCCCTGCCCCAGGGGGAGGGGGCCAGAGGGAGGCACCTGGACAGCCTCAAGACCCCAAGAGGGGCTCAGAGGGTTGGAGCAGGTGCCAGACAGGATCGAGGGGATTCAGGAGCCCTTCCCTGGTCAGAGCTGGGCTATCCAGCTGACCCCGTGTCCTGTGTTCTTTCCAGACGAGATAGAGGCAGTGGGGAGGAAGTACAGAACGGGTGGGGGTGGGGAACAGGACTGAAGAAAGGATCAGGAGCAAGGCCACAGTCAGCCCAAGTGAGGGTGAGGATTAATCCCAGCGCCTGAGTCAGAGCCTAAAAGGCCAGGCCAAGTTCACCAGAGAAGGCTGCTTTGCCCCCTGCCCCACCCCCATCCTGGGTGTGGCTGAGCAGAGAGAAAACCCACTCAGTCTCATTGGAACTCCAGCAGGCCTGCACAGAGTGACCTTCACTGGGCCAGAAAATCTGTCTCCATCACCCTTATCGCCAGAGTCAGGAGAACCAGGGACCTTTAACCTGGGGTCCTGTGAGGGCAGAACCACCACTCAGGATGGAAGCCAAGAAGGCCTGGAAGCAAGAAGGCCTGGAAGCAGGGGCTCTGAGGCGTGAGAGGAGCTAGTTACTAAGATTCTGGGGTTGGGGATGGCTTGGGCTGGAAGGCCACAGCCTGTGGCCCACCCTCCAACCCCACCACAGGTGCTTCTGCCCACTGGGACTAGGCAGAGAGACACATCAAAGAATGGCTGTGCCCCAACCTTGGGCCTTCGCCCTGTCTTGCAGGTGCCCAGTGAATGCAGCTCTCACAGCGCCTCCTGCAGTCCAGAGTGGGGCAGCGCACTGGAGTTCGGCGCCAACCCCGGGGGTAAGTGAGGCCTGACCCTGGTAACCTTGACTCCAATCCCTCAGTCCCTCCCTGGGCGAGGTTCTTCCCTCTTACCTTATTCCTTGCTCCAGTCCTCTTCCCTTGGGTCTCTCCAGGGACCTGCTGACTCCAGGACCCAAAGGGTGGGCTGGGAGGTTCTGTGTAGCCCTGCAGTCTTGACCAGCAAAGGAGTGACAGTGGCTCCTGCAGCTCCCCAGCTGATGCCTGGTGGTTGACCTTCTCCACAGAGAGGACAATGTCCCTGCCCCAGGGGTCCCTGCGAAGTGCTGAGTCAGTGCTGGAAAACCGGGCCGAGCAAAGGGCAGGTCCAGTCTCTGGGGAGCTCCATCCCGCTCCAATTTGAGTGACTGCTTCCAAACCCTACCTCACTAGGGGAGTTCAGAGAAGAGGCGCATACACACGCATACACACACACACACACACACACACACACAGCATGGGGAAAGGTAGGGACTAGGGAGTAGAACTCCGGAGCTTTATCCCCCATCTGTCCTGGAAAACCTGTGTCACCCCAAGGGTCCCATCCTCTATTCTGGGCCTCAAGAACCCCTACTCCTCACCCAGTTACCACCTTCCCACCTCCCCTTACAGATCATCTGCTCACGGCTGACCCTACAGATGCCCACAACCTGCACTCCCTTACCTCCATCGTGGACAGCATCACAGTGGAAGATGTGTCTGTGGCCTTCCCAGATGAAACCATGCCCAACTGAGATTGTCTGCCAAGCCAGGCATCCTTGCGAGCCCCCCAAGCTGACCACAGATGCCACTGCTTCTGTAGCAGAGGCCTCCTAAGCCAGGCTGCCCTGATGCTAGGAAGCCAGCTCTGGGGTGCCATAGGCCACACTATCCCCTTCCTCATCCATGTAAGGTTAACCCACCCCCCAGCAAGGTACTGGATGCCCTCATTCAGCTGCCTCCTTAGAGGAGAGGGCATCCCTTTTCCAGGAAGGTAAAGCAGGGGACCAGAGTGCCCCCTCGTGTATGCCCCAGTTCAGGGGGCAAACTCAGGAGTTTCCTTTTTATCATAACATGGCCTCTAATTCCACCCCCTAAGTGAAACGGTTTGAGAGACACAGACAGTGTCCTGACCTGGACAAGCTGTGCACATCTCCTGTTCTGGTCTCTTCCCGATGCCAGTGGCTGGGCTGGGCCTGCCCTGAATTGAGAGAAAAGAGGGGAGAGAAACAATCCTCTGTTCCCAAGTCCCTGGGGGGCCAAACTTTTGCAGTGAATATTGGGAACCTTCCAGTGGTTTTATGTTTTGTTTTGTTTTGTGTGTTGTTTGTAAAGCTGCCATCTGACCAAGGTCTCCTGTGCTCAAGTTGCCGGGGACAGGCAGGGAAAGGGGGTTGAGGGCTCTTGGGGGTGATTTCTTTTGTTAACTAAGCATTGTGTGGTTTTGCCATTGTTTTGTATTTTTTTTTTTTTTTTTTTTGCTAACTTATTTGGATTTCCTTTTTTAAAAAATGAATAAAGACTGGTTGCCAGAAGAGTGTCGGTGATGATGCAGAGGGAGGGAAATGAGTGACAGCCCTGCCCCGTCCCACTGAGCAGTCCAGACACACCCTAGTGGGCGGGGCTCCACAGCGCTGAGGGCCTCGTCTTGCTGGTGGTCACTAGGCCCCCTGCTCTTTTCACCATGACGAAGGAAGTCGAGCATGTCTAGACCTCAGTCTAGGTGGAGACCAGATTCCACAGACATCCTTGTGGGACACGGAGGACAACTGGCTATGACTATACTTCACAGCCATTGCTCACAGGCTGCTGTGTTCTGCGTCATGTCCCAACAGGTCCTCCGGTTTCAGTTAACTAAGCAACTCGTAAGCCCAGTGCTCAGCCCACAGCCAGGGTGCAGAGCTAGAAGCTGTGGTTTCCCTTCCCTAGTCCCCACCTCTGCCCTGGTGTCACAATACCAGGAGCCCTGTGGAGAAGTGGGAGGTGAGGAAGGCAGTGGGGTCAGACACTGTCATTTCCTTGCTGGCCAAATAGCATGGCCCCTCCCCATTCTGCTCCATTCCCTCCAGGCAGAAGGGGATTGTGGTTCCTGCTTGCAGCTCCCAGCATAAAGGAGATTCAGGTTTAGCTCGGGGAGGGTAAAGGGGTCCACAAAGAACAATCGAAGAGAAGCTGGGTTCTCTTCATTTGGGGTGCTATTTTTCAAATATTAGCTTCCTGAGGGTAGAAGGTGGGTGGGAAATTGAGAACAGAGATTTTTGGTTAGACATTACACAAGGATTAACTGGGGAGTTAACAGGAGCTAGAATTCAAACGGAACATGGACATCTACTGAAAACGTTATTAATTCCAACAGCTTGGGGCTAAGTTCATCTGATTTACTGCAAGTTATAAGTTTCAGAATCATTACCAAAGCAGGGATTCGGAGCATGGTACATTCCAGCCCTACTTAATTCTTTGGGACCCTTGACAACGGACTTAACCCAGTGTTGCCTGAGGCTCTAGCGACCCCCCTGCACCCGCTCTGAGCTCAGCTCGGCCACCTCTCCCACGCCCACCCTCCTGACCTTACTGCCGGAGAGGAGAGTTAACACTGTGCCCCTGAGTTTCTTCAGAAACTCTGCCTAAGGAAAACAATCAGAAGAAGCCTCTGGAGACTCACAGAACTCAGGTGAGGGGACAGAAGGAGGGTCTCCCCCACTGCCTGTTTGTCCCAAGCCAGTCAGGCAGGGCTTACTGGGAATTCCAAATTGGCCTACTCTGCTCCCACTGGTGGGATTTTCTTCTTTTCAACTTGGTGTCACTGAGTTTAGTCTTTTCCCCCTTGGAGGGGCTGGAGAGGAAGACCAAGGTCATCTCCATGACTCTTAGCCCTGATTCACTGCCCTGGAGAATGAGGAGGGCAACCGGGTTGGCTGCAATGCCTTGGCTCTGGAATCTACATTCACTCCCTTATTACCCCAAAAAAATTCTCAGAACACATTCATGGAGGATCTTCTCCCCTCAAGTTCATTTCCTCTGCCTCTGGCACCTCCCACGCTCCTAGAGTAGAAACAACCCTGTCACCTGCAGCTGTGACCTGCCCATCCCTCCCTCACCCTCCTTCTTACTGGGATAAGAAGGGCTGGCCAAGGAAGGCGCTCAGCTCTGCTGAAGGACAGGTTCTGGGGCTGCTGGATCTATTTTTTTAAGTCTACTCCTCTTCAGTTATTCTGACAATTAGACAGTGGGGTCTCGTTCAGACTCTGGAAAGAATGAACAGTCCTCAGCAATGACACTGGATGCAACAGATCCCTACCATGGTGCAGTGTAGTCACTGTCTACTTACTTTTTCATGTCTTTAAGTCCTTAAGGGAAAAAAAATCTGCTAGAATTCCACAGGTGTGAATGGCAAACTCTGCTAAGCAGGAGCCCAGCCTCACTCGTTATTTTCACAGAATAAACAATTGTTATCAAAGCAGGAGGATTTTTTTTTTTTTTTTTTTTTTTTTGAGACGGAGTCTCGCTCTGTTGCCCAGGCTGGAGTGCAGTGGCGTGATCTGGGCTCACTTCAAGCTCCGCCTCCCGGGTTCACGCCATTCTCCTGCCTCAGCCTGTCGAGTAGCTGGGACCACAGACACCCGCCACCACGCCTGGCTAATTTTTTTGTATTATTAGTGGAAACGGGGTTTCACCATGTTAGCCAGGACAGTCTCGATCTCCTGATCTCATGATCCGCCCACCTCGGCCTCCCAAAGTGCTGGGATTATAGGCGTGAGCCACCGCGCCCGGCCACATGGGGACTTCCTTAAACTAGCAAATGCTTAATCTTCACAACAGAATTATAGAGAAGACTCCAATTAATGAATAATGAGTTGGAGTTCTTTAGGGAGATTAGCTCAAATGTGTTCTTTAGTTGGAAGCACCTACAATAAATCAAACCGGGTTAATCAAATGTTGCCTAATAATGGACTTTAGGGAATCCACTACAATGAAAAAATAAATATTACTTAAAATTGGCATGCCAATTGTTGGTGTGTAAATAGGAACTTCTTAGAGTGCTGAGATAATTGGTGTGAACTGAATGCTTACAGTGCTACTTGTGGCACTCCAATAAGCATTCCTAGGGATCTCACCTCTCAGAGTAATTTATCTGGTAGACTGGAAAACCTTCTTAAGTGCTGCAGGTGTAGACGGGGTGGATCAACTGGAGAGGGAGGCGGCGGAGGGATGGCAGAGGGTGAGAGGAAAAGATACCCCCCAGCTCAGGTTATCTGTTTCCTGGGTAAAACGCCACCCCAACACGTTAGGTTCCTTGGGCTTCCTCGGGCTTCTGGACCCCAGGCTGGGGCAGAAAAGCCTGAGGGTGGGCCTGGAAGACCAGGTTGAGCCGGGATCTTGGCTAAGGAAGCTCAACCCAGTCCTGAGTGGGAACTCCAATCATAGCCCCTCCACGATTCTGGCTGTGCCTCATCCCTGTCCCCCTCAGCCACAGGTCCCCACTCAGATCCGGGCTCCCTGCCCCTCAATGCTTGGAACATTCCTAGAGGGAGCAAAGGAAAGAGTTCAGAGAAAGACACCTAGATTCTTCTTCTATACAAGTGCAGATGGAACCATGATGTCCAGTTCTCACCTTAAGCCCAGCATGTCCAAAATCAAACTCCCATTTTCACATAAGTCGGCTCCGTCTATATCCCCTGTCCCAGTGGAAAGCAGCACAAGGAAGTCATAGTTTTCCTGGATCCCTCCAGTGAAGATCTCATTCCCATAGCTAGCCAATCACCAAGACTCATCCATTTTACCTTTGATCCTGGAGAGGGTAGCAAGGGACTCCCAGAGGCCTGTAGGCACAGGGCCAGTACCTTCCCTCACCTCTGTTTTCCCTCCCTGGGCTGTGTCCAGGGTGCCTTGTCCCACTCCCTCCTGTCACTTATGCCCATGGACTCTGCTGTCCTTGTTCCATCCATGTTTGGGGCACCATCGGCCTTAAAGAGGACACAAGGATGCAGGGTGCACTGTGCTACACAAAGGGGAGTTCACCACTCATGGGAAGAGAGGAAACACGGCCCCCCGAAGAGGCATAGCAGCCAAAGACCACATGAATTGTATACACAAAGGAGTCAGCGAAAGGGAGCTGGGTAGTTTGGGAAGGCTTGTTGAGGGGCAGGGGCTTGAGTTCACTTAAAAGAGAAGATAGCAACATTTGATAAGCATTCCTTTTCATCATGCTACTCCTAATGAAAAAAAAAAGATAAAAACTCCTGACTCTAGGTCAGGAGTTTGAACACACATATCATAGTTAAGGACAAGGCACCGGAGTCAGGAAGGCCTAGGTTTGAGATCCACATCTGTCTCTTACCAGCTGTATTATCTTAGTCTTAAAATGTCGTGTTCTATAAAATGCTAAGAATATATCAGAGTTGTGAGGATTCATGAGTTAATATATTTACTATGCTTAGAACAGTGTCTGGCAAACAATAGTACTCAGTAATTTTTAGCTTTTACTAACATTAATCCTTATACAACCCTCTGAGAGAAGGCTGGTGCATTTATTCATTCGAGGATATACACCTAGGGGTGCAGAGATCAACGAGGCTGCCCCAAAGGAGGGAACTCGCAGTCCAGCGTGAGAGGCAATCACTGCCCAGCCTGTGCAGTGTGCAGAGTGTCCGGAGAGCAGAGGTTGCTAGTTAACTAGTTCTGCTGGAGAGAGACAGGTGATGCCTCCCCAGTGATGCCTGAAGTGGTCTTGTCAGCTCAAAACTACAAAGGTAAGGACAGGAGCAGTCGTGCTGCCTTCTGGTGACGGGGTTGGGTGGACACCATGTTTCTGAGTTAGGTGAACTGGGGACTGGTAGGAGGAGGAGAGGTGAAGGAGCCAAGTCATGAATGGCTTCTTAGGCCACACTGAGGAGGAACTGCAACTCTGATCTAGAGGTGCTTGGAGCTGCTGAAAGTGGGAACAGTGGAGTGATGTGACCAAGCAGCATTCAGGAGAAGGAACTCCAGGAGCAGTGGGAAAGGGTGACAGCCTGACCAGGTGAGAGAGATGAAAGAAGACATCAGGCTCCTCTCTCCTTATCTGGTCCTCTACCCACTGGGCACATGTAACCCAAACATTAATCTATCAATCCTGTGCTTATATAAATAAACAGGTAGTTATTGACTATAAGTTCTGAAAATTGTATATTTCCTTCCCAGAGTACAGCAGCCTTTACGACTGTGAAAGAAGCTGGAAATCTCAGGTGAGTTCAGAGTTTAAAAAAAAAAAAAAAAAAAAAAAGACTGGAGGCCATTTGTACATTATCTTAAAACCAGGTTGTTTATTAGTACGTACACACCCACACTCACACCCACACACACCCATACACCCATTCCTGATGCACTGAGCAAGTACAGTACTGAGAAGGGACCTGATGAGATACAGGAGGCTGGTGTGGAGGGCTCGGGTCACTGGTGACTCGCCAAAGAAAAAAATATATTGACTATGAGGCAAGGGATACACCAAGACAATAGCCTTCCATCACTGTTTGCACAGATTTCTCCAGATTTCTCTTCTTAACACCTCCCTGCAATACTTCTCAGGGTGCTCTGAATGGACCCAGCTATCCTGGCACAGCCACTGCCTTATGACATGGCCAACAGTGGCAGGAGTTGTAGGGGAGAGAGGCTGGGACTGAGTCGCCCATACAGCCAGCCCATCAAGAGCACCCTGAAGGAGTCAGATGGCTTTGCATTGCCCAACTCCACCAATCTTAGGAATCTCCATCATCTTAACATCCATTATGCAGGGATGGAAGCCCTTTATCTCCATCCAACTCATTTTCTGCACAATAATCCCTCCAGCTCCACTCCCAGCAACCTGATGGCAGGGAGGCCAGGGAACACTAAGGGAGAGCAAGGGCAAGTGGCTGCCTTGCCCAAGCCTAGGGGAGAGCCCACCCCACCACACCACTGATGAGCCTCTCCTCTACTGAAAAGGAGTAGCAGGCTCTAAGCCCTGGCACTGCCCAGGTGCCATTGCTCCTTCTGGACTGGGTGCCCTGGCCCATTATCTCACCTGCAAGCCTAGCCCCTGCTCAGAACTCAAGGTGATCAGGTTGCAAAGCAGCTGCTCCAGCCACCTGTAGGATGGCACTGCACTGGCCCCTCTCCAAGAAACATGTGCCAGATGCTTTTCCTTTCCTCTCACTTTGACGAAGCCCTAGGTTCCATCATCCCACCCTGAACATAAGTGTTGAACATTTTCAGGCACCTAGGTAGGATGAGAGAGTAGATGAGGAGGGGTGTTTCTTGGGAATAATATTCCTACCAAAACAGGACCTGTATCCCTCAGCTCAGGTTCCCACCATGCTGCTGGGGAAAGCAATGAAAATGGTGGAAGCTGGGTGGATCTTAGGAATTCCAGGAGGAGGCAGTCCCTGTACACCAAAAGAGCCCTGGATGAGGGTTAGGTGATTTGGGGACAAGCAGGAGAGTGGCTGACTTCACTAACATTGGTTTTCCTGAATCTGGGACATGAATCACTGTAGGAGAAGCTATTTTCTTCCTGGGAGGTCAGAGAAAGGAGGCCTCAGTCTGCCTTTTCCCTAAACTTGACTTTAGGGTCAATGTATATTCAATCCTCCCATCATGTTCATTTTTATAGGGCTGGGATTACTAAAGTGAGGCAGAGGAGGGGAGAAGGGAAAGGGGTGCTGGGAGCAGAGCTAGCAATGCATGGTTAGATCTGTTCTGCCCCAGAGTCAAGATCCATACAACCTCCCTTCCCCACAGCCCAGCAGAAGCTCCACCTGATGGTTGGGACAGGGGACATTCCCCCTGCCCTTTGGGCTTAAGGCTACCCAGAGGCCATCAGCTCTCCCTCTGGCTGGTCTGCCTGCACCTCTTATTGGGCAGGGGCTTAGAGTTTCCCCATCCTCACCCTTGGCTCAGAGCTCAGGGATCCATTTCTCTCTGGTTCTTCCCAAACCCACATTTGGGATTCAGCTTATGCCAGGGCCTGGAATCTCTACCTCAGTCTTCCTCCTCCCAGCCTCACCATCCTGCGGGAGAATGGGGTCTTCAATAGCCCTTCCCAGTCCCTCCCTGTCCCCAAGAGAATGGGGGCAGGAATCGCAGTCATGGTGATGGGTTGGGAGAGTGGTGATGCTGCGGATGCCAAAACCAGCTGCCAAACCATTTGGCACAGCCAGACGTGGACAGAGACCCTAAGGTTGAATAGCCCAAACAGGGCTGCGTCTGAAATGACCCTTTCTTAGAAGGATCATCCCAGCCCGTGGCCCAGGATCCTGGTCTTGGTGGAGGCTGCGGTGCAGACCAGGCTGGGTCCAGAAGAAGAAGGGTGGCTTCACATCCACCCTGGGAGGCCCTTCTCTCCTTCCCCCAGAATCCCAAGTGTGGACAACCTGGGTGCCTCCACAATACCAGGAGACCCCAGCCACATCCACCAGACTTACAATGGACACACGGTGGGACTCTGGGTAGCGGGGTGCCGAGGGGGTGGACGAATATATTCTGAGATCCAGGGCAACCGTAAAGTCACGAGACTAGGAGCCGCGGAAGGAAGGGGAACGAGCAGGAGGGGTCAGGGCCAGTGGAGCCTGTGAAACCCAGAAGGAGGAAGCCAGCCCTGGGGGCCGTGGCTAGTCCCGGAAGGCGGAGAGCATGTGTCCGTAGAGATAGTGGGAGTGAGCTGAGGGAGAGAGAGAGACAGGCATCACACTGTGAGACAGGTTGCAGAATGTGTGCGGCAGCGGCAATGCAGCGTGCTCCAAGCACAAAGCGCCCCGGGCCAGACGAAGCAGGAAGGGGCAAGCCGGGCAGTGCTGGTAAGCGGGGCTGGAGCGGCAGGGCCAGGCCGGCAGCCAAAGGCAGGTGTGTGGGGCCGAGGGCCAGCAGCAAGGTGCCTGCGTCCCCAGGCCTGGCCCACTTACCCCGAGCCACGGGCACACCCCCCGTCAGACCCGGGGCGGGAGGGTGGGGGGTCAGCAGGAGTAGGTCCGAACTGTGGAGGTCTCCAGTCTCTGCGCCCCCGCCGTCCCGGCTGGGAGAAGTCGGCAGCCGCGGGAGAACACACAGAGCGGCGGGTTAGTGCGCGCGCACACTCCCCGCGGGGCGTTAGTGCAGCGGCAGCCCGAGAGCGCGGGGCACCAGCCTCGGCCTCGCCCCTCTCCACCCGGCCCGGCCCCAGGGTGCCAGGAAGGAGCCCGCGCTCGGCTGGGCCTCGGCCATGCCCAGCCCGCCTGTTACTCACCTTCAGGCATGATCTTCTTTGGCGGGGCCGGTGGGGGCTGCAGGGGCCCCAGGGTGGACACACGGAAGCCCGCCGGAAGGGTCTCCGCCGAGGCGCTGAGCATGCCGCCGCCACCGTGGTGCTCCCGCGGCCGGAAGCGCTTCCTCCAGGAGGGCGCGCGGCGGAACACCTTGTCATCCCCCTGCACCATAATGGACACCAGAGGCCCGAGGGCCTGTTGGAATTGCCATCCTCAAGCCCTGCCTGGAGGGGGCCAGTCGCAGCTGGTTCTAGGGGCACCACTCCCACCCCTTTGGAAAGAGGGAGCGAGGTCACTTCCCCTTTTTAGCCTTGAGTCTTTCCATCTGTACAGTGAATGGGGAAACCCTGCGACTCTGAAATTCCCTGTCTCCGGGTGACGGATGGAGGGAGTGTGTGAGGGAGAATGTTGTTGGGTCTGCCATCCTGCAGTTGAACTGTTTCCCAGCCCACCGCAATCTTCTCAAAGTGGGCTTGGCATGACCATTCGCCTTTCAAGGCATTCCTCAGCCTCAGCCCATGGGAGGTGACAGCCAGTCCCTGTATACACCGTCCTGTCCTTCTGGGGCCTCCGAATGGCTGTAGCCCAGTATGCCGGAAGAGTACTGTGTTGGGTGGGAGTCAGACACCTGGCTCTGCCATTTTACTGGCTATGTGACCCTGTACCAGGTGAGTGACCCCTCTGAGTCTGTTTCCTCATGGGTAAAATGATAATAGTAACATCTGCCAGACCTGTTTCTCAGGTTGCCTATCACTAATGGGATTAGATGAAATCACCCTGTAACAGGGATGGGTCAGGCAGACCACCAAGCAGACGCAGGCTCCTCCAAAGGACATGGCAGGCAGCCCCCCTGTCATCTGCCCCCCCTCACCCATGCCAGCCATGTCTCCAAAATAACTCTCTACCACAGGGCACCCAGGACCCCAACCCTACAGGATCCCCCTCTGCACAGGCCTCCGCACCCCACACTTAGAGCCTCCATCACCCTGCTTGGAAGTCATGCCCAATCTCCCTCCACCCCATGTTCTCGGAGCTGATGCAGGCAAAGTGGGACTAGCAGGAACAATGGACATTCACCCACCTATTCTTGCCTCAACAACCCCTCCCAGCCGTGGCCCCCTAGGGTTTGTTGTGTGTGCCCTGAGTGGGTCAAATGCTCTGATAAACTCTCAGCACCATGTACCTCTCTGTCATAGCACTCATCCTAGTAGTACTTTTATATGTATTTATGAGATTATTTCATTAATACAGTCATGCACCACATAATGTTTCAGCCAGTGATGGACGGCATAGACAATGGTGGTCCCATAAGATTATAATACTTTTACTGTCCCTTTTCTATGTTTAGATATACAAATACTTACAAATGCCAGCAGTATTCAATACAGTAACAAGCTGCATAGGTTTGTAGCCTAGGAGCAACAGGCTATACCATACAGCCGAGGTGTGCAATAGGCTATACCACCTAGGTTTGTGTAAGTACATTCTATGATGTTCACACAGTGATCAAATTGCCTAATGATGCATTTCTCAGAACTTATCCCCATGGCTAAGCATCATTAAGCCATGTATGACTGCATCTCTTTCCTCCTCCTTTTCCTACCTCCTTCCTTTCTCCCTACCTCCATGCCTTTCACTTTCTCACTCACTCTTTCTCCCTCTCAAATTCTATGCTCCATGGGGCAGAAACCATAATCTTTTTTGTTCCAACCAATGTATCTCCAACTTCTGAGCAGTGCCTGGGATCACATTAGGCACTCAATAAATATTCATTAAATGAATAGGTGGCAGCTGGTTCTTTATGCAGGAGTCCCATTCCTGAGTTTATCAGGAACTTGCCTTGTCACTGCTGTCCTCCCCATGATCCTGCTCTTACCCTAGCCCAGAGCCTCTTTTCTCTCTCCCGCCTTCCCCTTGTCTCCATTTCCACCTTCAGCCAACCCTAAGGACCTGTTTCTGCATTCCTCCCCTGTCCCCTAATAGTCAGATGTTATTCCTTCCCGCTCCCCTCTTCCTTATTTCCCTTGAGTCCTCATCTCCATGTACAGGGAGAACTGGATACCACCCTTAAGAGCCTTGAAGCCTCAGAAGGGACACTAAGAACCAAAATCGGCAGAGGGTGTGGTTGCACGAGACAGCTCAAGGTTGCTGATGATATGCTAGACAGCTGGACAGGAAGCAGTCTCCTTGGACCCCAGACCCTCCCCTCACCCCCAAATCTTACCTTATTCCCAGGACCTGGCTTCTACTCTATGCTTCCCACAAAAACCATCCTCTCTAGCCAACACCTAGTTGCATCCCAAAAACTCCACTGCACAGCTCTATGTACACCCCAATGTCTAATCAGTAACTCCATCCAAGTGTCTGGGGCCTGATAGGTCAGACAGCTCCACAAGCTTCCCAGAGGAAGTGGAACAAGGGGGAAGAGCTCAGAAATCAGACTCGCATCTGTTCCGGTCCTGCTCTGCCACAGCAGATAAGTTCCCTCCTTGAGCTTCAATTTCCTCATCTGTAAGATGGGCATCATAACCTATCTCATGTGGTGATCATTACCATAAAGTGAGACATCATCATCACTAACCACCATGCCCGGCACAATGCCTGGCATAGGGCAGGCATTCAAAGAATATTTTTGTAAGGACTGAAGGACTACATAGCTTCTAAATTAGACAGCACCACACTAATAAATATATGGGAGTCATTTCTCCAGACAGCAACAAAGAAAGCAGAGATCCTAAGTGCATGTGGAATTAGTGGGAGGGTCAATACCACAGGGGCATTAGGAAAACAGAGATCTCTCAGAGTTGCGACAGCTCTGGGTTGGGGTGGGGGGGGGCTGCCAGTTTATCCCCTTTAAGGTATCTAAATGACCAAAACAAATACTTATATAAATATTTTTTTCTCCCAAACTTCAAGGTACCTCTGTGAAGAAAACACTTCCACAAAAATTCCTGAGAGTGCCCTATGTCTCCCTGAGGCAGAGCAATCCTTCTACAAAGGTGGATTTTAACCCTGTTTTAAACCCTACTAAGAAATGGTGATCTGACTGAAGACAGAGCAGCGAAAAACAAACACTCTGGGCTTTCTTTTAACTTGTTTGGAACCAAATCAACCAGGGCAGACCTGACAGGCAAGGGCAGTGATAGGAAAGTGAGGAGGGAGGAGGAAGGGAGGAAGAGGAGGCGGGGGCCAAGGAGGGGATATGACCTCAGCAAACCAGTGCAAAACAAAACAAAGCAGCAGGATGCTTAGGTTGGCATCTCAAAGGGGACCATAGGGCTCAGAATGCCCTCAACTCAAGGGGAAGGCCTGATGAAATCAAGTGCAAGGGAGTTCCTTCAGTGACCAGGAGGGTGGAGAGAGGAAAACTTTAACTTGGTGTGAAGGTAGACCCAAGGGTGAAACTAGAGAAACCTGGGATGGTAAAAGCCCAAGCGTGTGTTTAGCTGTGCAGACTGCACTGGTGAGCAGGAGAGCAAACCTGTCATTTAACAACCTCAGCAGGGCATCTGCCTCCACACACCCACACTCCTGAAGGATGGGCTGGAATCTTACTGAGCAGGCTGGAGGTGTGCTGAGCTCTGCACTGAAGAAATACGGTCTGAGACATCAAGAAAAAGGTGTGATCCCAAAGGTATGGCCCTTGGGGAAAATCTTTGATCCTATGTGGATAGGAAGGCAGGGCATAGAATTGGAAGATGCTAGAAGTACAACACATGGGCCTTCAGCTTTTGCACAGGAGTCTCACAGAGACTTCTCCACAGCCTATTACTACCCCAGACAAGTTCTTCTAGGGCTGGTCCACTTCCTTAACCCCCTGACATTCATTATCCCCATCCCCTCTGGCTCTCCTCCCTTAGACTAGCCTTCCAACAATTAGCCCAGGGAAGGCAGAACTCATGAACTTTAATCCAATTAAGATGACCAAATCCCCAAGGTTCCTAATTCATGGCCAGGTACTCACATCATCCAGCTTCCGGTCTGTGCCCAAGGCCAACAGGTTATTGAACTCTCTTTCCATCACTTGGCGTGCCTGGAGTCCATAGAGCAGGAGAGGGAAAGGTGGGAAGGGCTATAGTTAACTACCTTTATGCCATCTTTCACCATTTCCCTAGGGTCCAAGGGCAGAGATACAAGGCTTCAGTTTATTTAGCCTGTTAGAGCCCTTTACACACCTTTCTGAAGCTGCTCCTTCAAGCAAACTCATAAGTAAAGCTGTAAGCCTAGGATTCTTTCATATACAGCAAATTAGAAAAACGTAATTTTTTTAAAAAGTAGCAGCCTGGGCAACATAGTGAGACCCTGTTTCAAAAAAAAAAAAAATTCATTAAATGGGCGTGGTTGTGAACACCTACAGTCCCAGATACCGGTTGGGCAGGAGGATAGCTTGAGCCCACGAGTGTGAGGCTACAGGGAACTATGATCACATCTGCACTCCAGATTGGGCGATAGAACAGGACCCTGTCTCTAAGAAAAAAACAAATAAGTAGGATCATAGAACACATAGATAAAGAGACTTCACCTAGTTGGAAAAAAAAATTGTCTGAAAGGGGAAAATCGTGCCTGTCTTTCTGGAGGGGTATGTAAGCATGTAAACCATGGATAACCAGAATGTGACTGATTTGGATTAAATAAATATATCTGATAAGTTTTCACATCAAAAACTTAAAATTAGGAAGCCTGCTCAGCTATGGAAATTGGTTGTCCCTGGGCTGTGTGCATACACACTTTCTCTAGGCCTCCCAGGAGATTAATTCATTCACAGTTTCCAGAAATGCCAGAAACAGAAAAGTTTTCAAAACTGCTACCAGATATTTTTAGTTCTTTTTTTTTTTTTTTTTTTTTTTTTTTTGAGTGAGACAGGGTCTCATTCTGTTGCCCAGGCTGGAGTGCAGTGGCCCAATCATGGCTCACTGCAGCCTTCAACTCCTGGGCTCAAGCAAAATTCCCACCTCAGCCTCCCCAGTAATTGGGACTACAGTCATGCATTACCAAACTCAGTTAATTTTTTAAACTTTTTGTAGAGACTGGGTCTCACTATGTTGCCCAGGCTGGTCTTGAACTTCTGACCTCAAGCAGTCCTCCCATCTTGACCTCCCAAAATACTGAGCATACAGGCCTAAGCTACCACATCAAGCCATTTTTAACCATTTTAACTGAGGGATTCCATATTGGGTCACACACTACTTCTTCCAACAGCTCGATGACTGGGTCAGGAAATTAAGAAAGGTTAGAAAGCCATGGAGAGGTGTCCCTGCTGCTATTTACAGAATTATTGCTTTCCTCCAAAATTGAATGCGTTAGAGATAGGAAATCAAAGAAAGAGAAAAGTCCATTTCTGGGTAGAAAATATTACGCATAGTTCCATAAGGACAGTCTGGGCCAGTATTGGGAACATAACATTTTTAGAAATGATCTGAAAGGAGAAGCATAGTAAATTTCAAGTATCCAAACGACACTGCTCCTCTGGGCAGTGAAAGGTGAGGAGGACAGGTGTACATTTCAGAAGCATCTCACAAAGCAATGTGAGTGGGTAGGAAAGTGGCAGATGAGGCTTGTCCAAAGTGGGCAAGTGGAGAAAACTGCACTTGGGGGAGAAATCCAGGCTTCTCTTGGAGAATGAAGGGATCTGTCCTATCCGTTTTGACTGGCCGGGGTGGGGGTGGGGGGTCACTGCAGAATGCCTACAGGACACACTGGCCCTGTACACTGCCACCACCCCTAAAAGGCCAACACATTGCCCAGAATTACGAGACAACACAGCCCTACCCTCACTCGAGCCAAAACGTGTCTGCTCCCAGAATAGCCTCTGCAGCTCTGGTGGCTGAATTTCAAAAGAGATCTGACAGCTGCAAACAGTCCAGACAAGGGCAGCTAAAACAATCAGGGGACAGAGGCAAGTCTATATGAGGAAAGCCTAAAAGAATTAAGAACACTCTGTCTGGAGAGACAAAGGCTTGGGCCCAGAGGCAATACAATCAGAGTTTATGAAATCATAAAAGGTGAGAACTGGTTAAATACAAATAGCCTTACCAAACCTAAACTATTAGAAGGAGGTAGTTCCTTCCCCAGGGGCCTGACAGGGGCATTCTTAGGACAAATAAAATCAGGAAGTACTCTACACAACAAGCAGCATTTCTAGAATCTATTATCCACAGGAAGTTAGAAAGGCCAAAAATATAAATAGGTTCAAGAAAATTTAGATATATTCTTAGATGACAGCTCCATAAAAATGATGAAACGTAATTTCACGAGATGTTTAATCATTTGAGCTGTTGACAGAGAGCCAAAGCCCAGGCATGGAGAGGCTCTGGGCTGTGTAATTTGGTATATTTTGCTTTTTTAAGCCTGGGGGCCCAGGAGCAGATCCCTAGGGTGGTAGACAAAGGAGATATGGGCTCTCTGGTCCCTACGGGCCGTGGGGCTCCTTCCCCTCTAAGAAAAGTCTGATCAGAGAAGCAGGATGAAAAGGAAGGCTCAGCGTCTCAGCTATGAACTGGGGTTAGGAGGAGATGGAGGTACCCAGGGCAGGATGGGGATGTGCATTGTAAGAGCACACTGTGTGCCAGGCCCATGCTAGGTGTGCTCTGTATGTGAAGACCATGTGTTCCCATGAGGGCTTGCTTATGCACAGGGGACCACTTAGAGGAGGATTGAGGACATTGCGATCCCTTCTGGCATAAGCCCTAGAAAAGCTCCCCAACCCCAAGATACCTAAGCCTCTGTGTATGAGGGAAAGAAAGAGTGCAAGTAAGGGAGACAGGGAGAGACTGAGGTTGACTGATTAAAAGGCTACCCACCTGGGTGTTCTGTGTGGGGATCTGGAGGATCAGGGCCAGTGTGTTGTGGTCGAAGTTCTCGTCCAGGGCCAGCAAGGCTCCATGCACACCACTCTCATGCAGGTTTCCGGCATAATCCCGGAGCCCAATAGACTGAACCCAATGAACCACCTGGTCGTTGGTCCAGACTAGCACATCTGGAGTGTGGGGGAAGAAAAGGGATGGAAGAAGATACTACATTTCATCAAGTGCCCTCCAAGGACAGAAGCAGAACTCCCTAAACCCAGAGCCCCAGTCCACCCTGCTCTCTGGCCCCCACCCCATTCCCAACCTTCCGTATCTTCTTTCTGTCCTCCCTGGAACCTGGGCTCCTGGGGAACCAACCCCCCACTCATTTCATCCCTGCCAGTTTACAGGACCTGGGGTCAGGCCAACAGGCTCTGAGCTTTCTCCCCAGAGCCCTTGCACGGGTCATCCCCCTGCCACAAGCTGGAATAGTCTTCATATTCTTTCCACCTTCAAGGTCTTCTCTAAGATTTGCATCTCCCATCCAACCCCATCCAGATCACCAAGTTCCACAAGCACACCAGTCTATAACACTGTCCCAGAGGATTCATTGCATTTGTCCAGTTAGTGGCTGCAGTCTGGTATGTGGGGTGGAGGGAGGGGATTATAGCCAACTTGGCATGGACCATGTCTCCTCCATCAGACTGGGAGCTCCCTAAGGTGAGGCTGCATCTTCCTTGTCAGACTGGAAGATTCACTGAGAGACAGAATGCCTCCCCTCCACTTGGCCCAAGGCAGGGACCAGCCAAGCAGGCTACTCCTGCACCCTCTCCAAGCCTGACGAGCTTACCCTTGATCTCGTGCTGGCTCTCCTCTCGCCTCTTCTCCAGCTCCTTCCGGTCATAATTCAGCCTCTTCAGACACATGATGCCATACTGAAGACTGGTTCTGCAGGCACACAGCCCCCGAGCCAGAGCCTCAGTGGGGCCACACTCCCACACTACCTGTCTCACATCCAGCACCAGCCACAGCATGTCCAGACCTACTGCCTCCAGCACAAAGAGCACCCCAGCCTCCCCATGCTCCTCCTTCCCCAGGGGCTTGCCTGCGAACCATCCCAGGGTTATAACCCTTTCTCTGTCTAACCCATATCCTCCCTCTCAGTCAGGAAGCAGGCCTGGATTGATGGGAAAAAAGTTCTTTGAATGAAACCAACATGTCCCTCTCTCCAGGCACTGGAATGACAAAGACCCCTACCACCTGCAAGTGAAAGAAAAAGCAAAAACAAGATACCCCTTTGTATCCCTACTTCACTCAGAGTCCTTACAACGGCCTATAAGATACTCCATGATCTGCTCTGCCACCTGTCTAACAGCCACTTCAGCCACTCTCCCTCTTGCTCTCTCTGCTGCAGCCACACTGACACCCCTGCTGCTCCTCAAACACAGCAGGCTTACTGGGCCTGCAGGCCTCAGGGCCTTTGCACTGGTGGCTGCCTCTGCCTGGAACACTCCTCCCCCAGTCGGCTGTGTAGCTTACTCCTTTTGTCTCCATTAAGTCTTTGCTTAAATGTCACCTTCTCAGTCCAATTCACTAGTCACAGTGTTCATCAGATTTAGAATTGCAGTATCACCATCACCACCCCTGGCCCATACTCCCAATCCCTCTCACCCTGGTCTAATTTTTTCCTAGCATGTTTTGTCTATTAACATACCATGTATTTATTATTCCTTGACTGTCTCTTCCAGTTAGAATATAAGCTCTGTGAGGGCAGAGGTCTTTGTTTGTTCACTGATCCTAAACCCCTAGCACAGAGCAGGGACTCTACAAATGCTTGATTAATTAAATGAAATAATTAATTCACACAAATTACTAAAAGCACTTAAACAGTATCAGGTGCAGAGCAAGCATTCAGTAACTAAGCCAGGCACAGAACCACAGATTCTGTGGGTCAGAAGGAACCCTGGAGGCCATTGGTCCACGCTCCCACCTAAGGCAGGAGTCACCCCTGCAGCTTCCTTCAGAGTAGTCACTGAGCCTGTATCTGAGCGCCTCCAGGGGCAGCGAACTCATTACTTCTCAAGGCAGCTCATTCCCTCTTAGAAGAGCTATAGTGTTCTTCCTTCCGTGAACGCTACTTTGTCATTCAGCTTCTCTGAGTTTTTCCATCTTTACAGAATTAGAATGGAAGGTCCCTCCCAACTCTACCTGCTTTTGACTCTTATTGAGGGCACTGCTTTGTGAGATAAAATTGTGCAGCCTGCTCCCTCCTTTTCTCCCCTCACTTCTCAGCAGGAGGCTCTTCTGCCTAGAACAGAGCTCAGAGACGCCACTTCCAGGAACACTTTTCTGGCCCAAGCTGCCCATGTGTTGCTCAAGGTTTAAGCCTTGGTCCACTGTGAAGGGGCATGCGCACACACAGCTCATGACTGGAAATGCCTTCTAATTTCAATCTCACTCACTATAATTTCCAGTCCAGTTCCTTTCAAAGCTGCTGCATACCATGGCAAAAATATAAAGCCTTTAAAGTTAAGTCAACCTGGGTTTAGATGCCAGCTCTGCCCCTTCCTAGCTGAGAGGCACCCAGCAAATGTGAGATGGGGTCATACCTGTCTTGCAGGTGACAATAAATGCAAGGGCTTAGCCCAGCCTTTGGGAACATTACAGGCACTTGGTAGTGGCAGCACTATTAGGGTGACATTTATGACTATCGTGCATGCTTGTCCTACCAAAACAGAAGCTCTTCTAGAAGACCTGCTCGATAGAGCACCATGTCCCAAGGAAAAGAGCTCTGAGTGCGGTGTCAAGAGACAAGGATTTGAGCCCCATTCTGTAATCACCTGGCTGGGTGACCTGATGGAAATCAACCTCTATTGAACTTGTTTTCTTTATCTGTAAAATAAGGTTTTAAAATATCCCTTTCTTATCATAATAATTATGATTTAAAAGAAATTTTAAAGACGTAAGAACATGCTTGTGAAATGTTACATGGAATAAAAGCAGGTAGTCACATAGTTTGGTGGTGAGATGTGAAAATGCTTTAGAAACTCTGAAGTACTCAAGATTCAGAGCTGAACCTAGAACCCCACGTTCAGGCCACAGTTCTCTCCTGGGGATGGGGCAGAGGGGTTGGGGGGAGGATTTCCATAGTCCTGGCTGGGGCCGGGCTGACAGATCCTCTAGCAGCCCAGGCACATCCCGTCTTGGCAGGGGAACAGCTCATCTCTCCCCAGCCCTATCAATCACTGAGAAGGGGACAGGTGCAGCTGGGCCTGGCAGCCTCCAGGCAGAGATAAACGATTCCCTTTCAGCCCTAGCTGATTGGGGTGGGGGCGGGTGCAGAGGAGAGCATGCAGTCTTCCCTCACAAGTCAGCCCTCATGCTGGGGTCAGATGGGCCAAGGGTTCCAAGCCAGGAGGCTCTGTGCAGAGTGGTGCCAAGAGCACTGGACTTGAGTCAGCATACCTGGGTTCCCCTGTACTCTGCTATCATCCCTGAGTGACCTGGGTTACTGCTCCTCCCCATGCCTTAATGTTCTCATCCACAAAACAGGCACGCTAACAAGATCCCTTCCAGATTTAACTTTCTGTAAGATTTCTGAGTTGGAGAGACCACAGGACATCCACAGAGCCCTGAGAGAACCTTGAAGAGCCCTATTCCTGGTCTTACTATCCAGCCAAGACAAGTCTTGGCTCAAAGAGCCACCCACACGACTTGAAGCTGGATGTTAAGAAGGACTTCCTAAAAACTGCCAACTCCTAGCACCATGGCCACCAACTGCATTCTCCAACACAATGCCTGCTGGGACCAGGCAGGTAACACACGTGAGAGAAGAGGCTGGGGGGGTGGGAGGCCCTTGAGCAGGCCCACCCATCCTGAGTGGACTCCGCTCTTTAGCTCCAGCTGGTTGCTTCCATGCTAGAATGTGTTGACAGAGCTTTCAAGTTTTCAAGAGAAGCCAGAAATCCAGAATTGTATATAAAATCTACTGTTTAAATACTGGCAGCTCAATATGAGTTGTTAAGATATATGTGGGCCAAACAAAAACAAGTCTGTGGGCCAAATTCTGCCCACGGGCTGCCAGTTTGGGACCTGTGCCGCAGATACTTTTGAACAGAAGATCTTTTCAGCAAAGAGGAGGAGAGGACTGGATGACATTCTATAAAAAAGGATGTGAGCCCAAAGCGGAGAGGTTCCGATCTGGGATGTCAGCAGGGCAATGGCCCAGGAAGATCTTCCCCCTCAACTTGGAATGAGACACCTAATTGAACACTAGGTTCAGTTTGAGTCTTGTCAGAGTTAACACAGCAAATTCAGCAAGTCCAAAGACAAGCAATAAAATTCAGACCTGGGGGAAAATCTCAAAAGAGGTGAAGGTAAAGAAAAATGACTTTTTGTGTCTTTAGGACTAGACATAATGACCTAGTCATTATAAGGACAGAAACCTGGTCAATTTGAGGATCAAATCCTCAAATTACAGGATGTGACAAGGATTTGACAAGGGAGACTTTCCCAAGGGGGAGACCTGTTGCCATTCAGAACAGGCCACAGAAAGAGATGAAGGCACCTCTGTTCCTGGAGGCAGACCCTCAGAGCTAGGGGAGGCCCCCACGAGGGAAGTGGCCCTGGGCCCCAGGCGCGCTCACCGATGGAAGCTGTCCACCATCTTCAGGTGGACCCGCAGGTCCTTCTTGGTGAGGTGGTCCAGCATGCGGGCGTCCACCAGGCACTCCATGAAGTAGCTGCGGTACTGCGGGAGCCCCAGGCTGGGTAGCCATTCATTCCCAATCCACTCATGGTTCATGTCCCCATAGGCCAGGGTCTAGGGAAATGAGATGCAGAAGGCTATTATGGGGGAGGAAGGTAGAGCCAGCAGGCTGAGGCTGGTATAGCTGGTTGGGAGATGCATGAATCCATCCTCCACCCATGAGGGAGGAAGGGCATTCCAATACAATTTCAGTTTTATCTTCAATAAGGGGGCTGGTAGTGGCGGGAGGTGGGGATTTTAAATGGAACTTTTTAAGATCTCGAAATGATACAGTTCCACTCACATATCAATTATCTACACTAATGAACAGAAGTAGCTATCCCAGCAGCAGCTAATATGAAATCCTTCCTGTTGACTCTGGATTGCATTTGCGGTATTGTGCAGCAGACGTGCCTTCCTGACTCTCAGTGAGCCTCAAGCCCGCTGAGCCCAAGGGAGATGCTGTGTTACAGAGGACCTGCAGTGTGGCAAAGGAAGCCTGTCTCACTCCAGGACAAGGCTGGTTTTATGCAGGAAACAAGGAAGTTAAATGTTGGCAGAAGATTGAAAAAAATAAAGGATGGTGGCCTGTGCCTGAATAGCCAGCAGCGCCCATTCTCTAAGGCCTGAGCCTCTGCTCCAAGAACGCTCCAGGTCCTTTGTTGCTTTCCCACACACACCCTGCCGTGTGGTCCTGCAGGGCCTGTGCCATGTGGATGTCGCCTCCTGACCTGGGCAGGGTGTTCCCTAACCACCCATCTTGAGAAAGCTTCAGTTTTCACAGCGACCCTACCCGACTCTTTCCTTATCCTTACTTGATGTTTTTAGATGGAAAAAGTCTATTTTGTTCTCTTTTAACAATGTAATAGCTGATACACACAAGACTATATGTAACATGCTCATTATGAAGCATATAAATGAAGTTAGCAACAGTGGACACCAACCAAGCTAAGCAGCAGAGCATTACCCACACTGTACTGTTTGCACACTGATGCTCACTGTCACCACACGTCTCCTACTGCCCCTCTAAAAGGGAACCACTATGCTGAGTTTTCTGACTATTCCTTTGGCTGTAAAAAACTGTTTTACACTTTTTACAATCATCCATGTATATTTCCCTAAACAATATATGATTAATTTTGTTTGGTTTTGAGTTTTGGTATCAAATTCCATGCATCTTTTAGGATCTGCATTCTTCATTTAACATTCTATGTCTCAGATCCCCCCAGTCACCTCTGCCAAGGGTGTTTTTTTTTTTTTTTTGAGACAGAGTCTCGCTCTGTCACCCAGGCTGGAGTGCAGTGGCCAGATCTCAGCTCACTGCAAGCTCCGCCTCCTGGGTTCATGCCATTCTCCTGCCTCAGCCTCCCGAGTAGCTGGGACTACAGGCGCCGCCACCTCGCCCGGCTAGTTTTTTGTATTTTTAGTAGAGATGGGGTTTCACCGTGTTAGCCAGGATGGTCTCGATCTCCTGACCTTGTGATCCGCCCGTCTCGGCCTCCCAAAGTGCTGGGATTACAGGCTTGAGCCACCGCGCCCGGCCGCCAAGGGTGTTTTATGGCGTGAATGATTCAGCCAGTCTCCTGCTCGTGAGGTTTTCCCTGAGCAGATATACACAGTGCTGCTCCCTGTTTCACTCTTCTTCACAGCTTGCATCACTATCCAATATTGTCCCTTTATTTGTTTACTTATTGAGACTGTCTTTTTTATCCCTATTGACATGGTTTGTTTACTGATATTATTCCTTTATTTGTTTACTGCCTCCATGAAGGCTTGCTTTCTTCACTTCTATATCCAGAGACTCAGGAAAGGCCTAATCCTTATATTTGCTCAATAAATGTTTGCTCATGAAATGGATGAAAGACCTTCGCTCAGTTCACCAGAGTGCCTCTGAGAGAGACAGCGAGAGGAAAAAGACTCACACTAATCTAGGTCTCATTATTCCCAGGAAAAGGGTAAGACTGAGGAGAAGGGCCAGGGATGCAGGGGCCACAGCCCTCCAGGGCTCCTCACCTGCCACCCTGAGAAACCAGAACAAGCAGCTAGAGGGTACTGGGTGGGGGCGGGGGGGCGCTCTGATGGGAGCAGAGAAACCGTATCCAGGGCTTTTCATGTGAAGAAGGACTCAGAGATTCCTGCTGGGGAGAGAACCTACTGGAAGAACATTGTCCTGAAGTTTTGGGAGCTGGTTCTAGACAGGGGAGGGAGTCTTACCTGAGCCCAGCTGCCCTCCTCACTGTCCTAGCAGGAACAAGTGCAGCGTGTTAGGGGAAACAGGCAAAGTCAAGAAACCTATCAGCTCTACCCTAGGCCCCATCAAGGAGAGGAAAAAGATGTCCCAGTATCTGGCTGGGTGACTGGGGAAAGCCTGTCGGGATGGTTAAGAGAGAACACAAGGTTGGTGTGTGCACCCATGTTTGCAGTGAGGCAGGGCAAATGTGTGTGTGGCAAAAACACACACCTCCCAGGCTTGACCGGGAGCCAGGCAAGATGCCCAGCTCTCCCAACACTCCCCATTCCTCCACCAGGGAGGAAGCACAAGGGCAGAGACCCTGTGGTTCAAGTCCATAGCAGGGCAAAGCCCTCCCCAGCCCAACTCTCCTCCACTGCAGCACACCAGTGGCCCAGGGCAAGCTTGTGACCTCCTGGGAAGGACCACACATATACAAACTGCTCCCAGCCTCAACCCTCTCCCGACAACCCTCCACCCTAAGAGCAGATCACACCTCAGGGATACCAACCTCACATGAGATCGATGGCAGCGCACTCTGACTGCCCACAGCCTTTCCCTCATCCTTGTGGGAGTCATCAGTCCCAACCCCAGGCCCAGGGCCAAAGACCAAGGGCCAGACTCACTGTTTTAGTAGATGTTTCCAGAGTTTCCATCTCTTCATGGGTGACCCAGACATTCCCAGAAGACTGTAGGCAGAGAGGAAACCCAGCTGGTCCTGGGTGTGGGTTCCCAGGATCCCCATCAGGCTGGGAGCCCAAAGGACAAGGACAAAGCTCCCTCCCCGAGTCCTCCAATGGGCCCAGCCCACAGCTTGCACACTGTCTAGCTCTGAGCAAGTGGACAGCAGAAGCCACATCTCTGTTATCATCATATCCACGATGCTTAGCACAGTGCCTGGCACATAGGAAGCGCGCGATAAATGTTTCCCGGATGATTAAGAATGCACGGTGCTGACCTGGAATGGGGCTGATCCAATCATGGAGATGGCCAATAATGAAAGATTCCACCCCAGGGGCCCGCGAAACAGTCTGCATTCTTGTGTTGATTGAGGTTAGAGGACCAAGACAATATTCACAAATGCCCTCTTCCCTTTGTTTCCCCCAACCTGGCAACCATATAAAACCCCAGAAAACCCATCCTGGAAACTGCCCAGAGACCTGGAAATTTTGGCAGAGTAGGGATGGGGAGATGGAGCCCCATGGGTGGTATGTGAGAGGCAGGGAACCAAGGCTGCTGGGATCCTCCTAGAATCAACGTCATATCCTCCTGAAGAGCAGGGAGAGCCCTTTGTGAGGATGGGAAGGAAGGGGCAGGGCTCAATGCTGCCATCTTCCCAAAGCCCAACAGGAGACTTTGCAAACTCTGTTGCAGGACCTCTGAAAATGTCCTGGGCAAGGGAAGGGCCACTCACAGTCCTGGAGGTGGGCGGAGCAGAGGGGCTGGTCAGTGACACCATCTCCTGAATGGCCAGGCGGAGCTTGAGCCGGTGCAGGGCATTGCTGATGCCGATCTCCCGCTGGATCTCTGTGTCCGACAGAGCGGACATGATGGCACCACTCTTGACGTTGGCTCGGCAGGCTGCCACGTACCAGGCAGGCATCCCCACCCAGAGCTGCAGACACCAGGCATAGGGAGGTAATTCAAGGCCTGGGCCCTACCACCAAGAGTTTGGCAATAGCAAGGGGCATGCAGGCCTCATCCACCGACTCGAATAGCAAATGCAGACCATAGGAATGTGGAGGTCATCAAATCCTCACTCTCCCATTTTACAGATTAAAAGCAGCATCAACTCTGTCCTCTGACTGGTATGTGTGTGTGTTGGGGAGGGGGAGGGGGGCTAAATGCTAGGTATGGCACATGTGCACTTGGCAGGGAAGAAACACACTGTAAAAGTTCTAGGACATCACCCCTCTGCCCACCCCAAACATCCTTCCCTCCAGACCCCTGAGAGGACTCCCTTTGCTCAGGCTTACCTCCAACCAGGAGACCACAGTAGGACCATCCCACTGGGCAAAGGGCATTCCTTTCCTGCGGGCATCTTCAAGCAGCTGGTGTCTTGTAAGAAGAGGAACAACAGACTCACTAGTTCTTCCTTCTCTCTTAACTGTTCTTGCTCCAGGGACCACTGGGCCGTGCAAGAGCTGGACACCCACAACCCTTGCTCCCCACCCTGGACTTCCTCTGCTCTGCTCTTCCTTCTTCTGAAGAAGAAGTATGACAAGAAATGGGGCAGGAACACCTCCACCCCCAGAGGGCAAGGAGTTCTCTGTTTGCTTGTGACCTGACATTGACTTAGATTTCAATCTGCCCTGCCAGAGACCCACAGGACCCAGGTCACTCTCCCATAACTCCCTTGCCTCCTTCTCCCTAGGCTTATCCTAAGAACCTCCTCCCAGCCCTGCTGTGCCCATATGGACCAGGCCAACTCAGTTCAGGAAGGGCCTTGCTGGGGTCTGGGTCCCTGAGCTCAGTTTCACAGCAGCCCAGGGGAAGGGAACTGCGTAGGGGGCTGGGCCCCATCCTGGCAGAATCTGGCCTGTGGCTCTTACTTCTTCTTTAGCCGCCGGTCCTTCTCTGCCTGGGTCCCCAGCTTGGCAGGCACCATAGGCTCCTGCATACTGAACTCGGAGTCTGTTAGCAGAACTACAAGGAAAGAGATGCGTGTATCAGCCAACCCCTCTGCCTCTCCTCCCTTGCCTGGATCAGGGGTGGGGAACAGAAGCAGCAGGAGGCTCCTTAGCAGAGGACAACCCATGGCCTGACGGGAGCATTATTTCTGGAGCTTCTGCTCAGTGTCCCTGCATCCAGGCAGTCTCAGATAATGGCATCAAGCAGGTCATCCCCAGTTCAGAGAGTCTCCCTGGGAGCCTCAGCCTTGGGTGTTTTCCAGCCAGATGGACCCAAATTATCCCACCCTGGAATCCTAGACAGAACCTGTCCTTCCTCCAAGCCAAGGTGCAAAGGAAACCCAGAGCCCCGAACACAAGTGGGCTACAAGACTCAGAGAGAAGAATGACCCTGGCTTGGGTCAGGGGTGGGGAAATCCACACCCTGAGAGCTGCATCTCTGGGCCTCCTTCTCTGGGTGCATTCACTTGCACAAAACCATAAAGGACATCATGCAGAGTTCTGTCTTCTATTAAATATTTCCTTGAATTGATGCTAGAACCCTACAGAATTCATGGCCAGAGGCAGAATCTTAGAATTCTTTTAAGCCCTGGTCACCCCCACATAGTACACAGTACACAACAAGTGTGGGTAACCCAGAAACGAATCTGAGGTGCTGTCTCAGTTTTAGGTGCCAGCATGGTGTGGAGAGCATCGGAAATCATAAGGTTTCATCCAAAATGCTTCTTCCCCTGATCAAACCTTTCAGCTTCCCCTGTCTGTGGCCAGCTCCACAACTCCCTTCACCCCTGGGGACTGGGGCAAGGAGCTGGACTTCATTCTCTGGGCTGACACTCCCATATTGTGAGCGGAAGTGGCCATGTTCCTCCTCCCTGTTCCCAGATCACCCCTTTCCTTCACACACAGACCTCTCCCCGTCTCAGCGAATTCCTCTTTCTCTGACCTCCTCCTCTCATGCTCTCCCTCCTCCTCCTCCTCAGCCAGCTAGCTATCTTCTGATTCACATCTTCCTGAGGTGCAGAAAGGTCTAATTATGCATTGGGGTCCAAAGGTTCCTTTATTCTAGTTGATGAGTTCCTCCCCTGCACAAAATTCATCAATGCTCCCACTGCCTCAGGGGAACTTTTAAACTAAAACAGATGCTGCAAGACCCTTACAGCTGGCCCCAGCCTAGCTGTCCAGTCCCATCTCCGCAATCCTCCCACCCTCCTTCTTCTCAACTCTGGACAGACATAAGTACATACCAACCTCTCACACCCACAAGCCTTTGCCTTTCCCAGGCCATCCCCTTCCTCCACACACAGACCTCTCCTTGGCTCAGCTAATTCCTATGTGGCCTTCACACTTTAGCTCAGATGTCGCTACCAAAGAAGGCCACCCCTGTTGTCCCCACCATTCCATAGCCGAATTCTGAGTCCCACAAGCACCCTGGGCACATTTCTATCAATAGATTGTTCTGGAATTGTCTCTTTACTTCTTCCTTTTCATTAGACACTGAACTCCTTGAAGGAATGAACTATTGGTCAGCATCTGTTACTAAGACATACAGTAGTTACTCAATAAATGTTTGTGGAACAAATGACTGAATAGGTAACAGAAAGAAAAGGTGGAGGAACAGGAAAGAAGAGAGAAAAGAAGAAATAGAAGAGAGGGGGCAGATGAAAGCTAACATTTATTGTGTACTCACCACATGCCAAGCATGTACTAGACCTTTATACATCATAGAGGTGATAATGATGCCACACTTGCCTAAGAGCTTCCTTGAATTTAATGTCTACAAAGCTATAACTAGGTGTTACCACATTTTGAGTCCCAGAGGCCAGATGTACCCAGAAATAAGTTCTAATCAAGAACTGACTCTTCTAAAGAAACAACCAAGAGATTTCTCCTGAAGGTCCCGAGCGCAGTACATCAGAAAATCTCCAAATTGAAAGAAACCCCAGATGCCCAATCTTTCACTCAATACAGGAGATCTTTCCACAGCATGCCAAATAAAGCCATGTAGCCACTTCCTGACACTTGTAGAGGCAGAAGCTTACCCCCTCATAAGGCAGTCCATTCCACCATGAATAGCTCTAACTGAAAACTGCTTCTGCAGATCTCAGGTCACCTGCCTGGGGCTTCCCCCAACTGGTCCCTCGGATGCAGGCAGAGAAGGCCAGTCCAAGTATACCTTCCTGCTTCTGATGCCCCAATGCCCGCCCAGACCTCCGTTAGGAAGGGAACAGAGACCATGGCCTGTGGCTCCATCCCGACTCAGCTGGATCAGCCTGCCCTTCTCCTTCTTCCCAAACAGGCGGCCAATGGAAGACTTGATGCCCTTGCGCTTGGCGCCCTTGTGCAGGGAGTCCTGGCTGCTGCTGTTGCTGCTGCTGGGGTTGCTGCCCTGATCCTCCAAGGCACTACAGGGTGACAGCCAGAAGGAGACAGAATAAGAAGAAACATACTTAAGTGACAGCAGGAAAGATGGAAGTTAGACCTCAGGAAGAACTTCTATTAAGTGTCAGAACTGGGATGGGGGCAAGGGAGACACAGGAACTCCCTTCCCTGATGGTGTTTCAAAGAGAAGTAAGACATTCAGGAAACTGGGACAGGAGAGATGTGGTGTCCCTGCAGAGGCAGAGGAAGGGAGGAGAGGACCCTGTGGATGGAGAGACTGGAGGTAGGGTCTGCTCCACTTACCTCTTGCCTTCTTCCTGGCTCAGGGCTGGGTGGCCAAGCTTCTCTAGCCGCAGCGTCCTGGGTGAGGAAGGAGGAGAAGTCTCACATTTTATGGTGGCTTTATCCTCTCGGTTCTCTTCCCGAGACACTGGCGACTGAACAGACAGTGGAGCCGTCAGGGGATAGAGGGAGAGATCTCGGGCCTGTCTACCCAGCCCAGAAGAGGTGGAGGAGCGTGGAGAAATGCAGTGGGGAGGTCCTGGGTGCCTCTCTGAGTTCAGACTCAGACTCAAGGGCCCTGGGGGAGGAAGCCGAAAGGAAAGGGTATGGGAGCAGTGAACCCATTAGTACCTGGGCCATCAGGCAGCACTCACCAGCAGCTTCCTCCTATGCTTTCTTAAGTCACTGGGCTGCAAGAGAGAGGGATAGGTAAGCTTGGACTTAACCTCTCCGTGCCCTAGAGCCAACCCCAGGGGAGCCCAGTAGTCTTAGGATGAGAAGATAGGATTCAATGCCTCACACAGGCCCAGAGAGAATATCACACCAGAGGAAAAAAAAAAAAAAAAAAAAAAATTCTGGCTTAGAAAAACAAGCCAGGGCTTATTTTTCTGAAAGAAAGGAAGAGGTGAGGGCAGTGGGTGAGTTTCTTTAGCAGTCTGGGCTCATCCAAGGGAGAGGGCAAAGAAGATATTACCTAGGCCCTTCCCAAACCCAGGACAGGTTGGTGGCCTGACATGTCGGGGTCTGCACACATCATGGGAAGAAGACGGCAGGCCCAGCTGAGAGCACATGAGTCCTACCATCCCTTAAAACCTCCCCCGGTGCAGGGCCCAGTGACGCCAGGCCTGCTCCTCAGCTGCCTCTCACCAGGGTCATGACCCCCATTCGGTCCAGGTCCTGGGCAGCACTGCGGGAGGTGAGCTTAGGTGTGGAGCGGCCGCTGAGTGGTGGGGACGCGCTGGCCAGGGACAGGGCTGTCAGAGAGGTGGGGATGGAACCGCGCTTGCGCAGCTGCTTCAGGTTTAGGGCCTCCATGCTGCCACTGGTCACACGTGTCTCAATCTCCTCCGCCCGGAGCTCCGTGGACTCCTTCTCTTCCTGAATCATCCTGGAAGGGAGGCAAAACCAGATCTCACCATGAGACCCAGCCAGGACCAGGGCAGCATGGGCCGATGCCTGCACTTGCCACCAAGGACTACATGCATTGTACACAAGGCCTGGCAGGCAGGCTTTGTCTGTCCCACTGGAGCTTAGAAATATGTCTCCTTGTTAGCTTGCCTGCTCCCTCCGTTTAACAAAAGCAGCTGCTGGGGAAGGAGGCAGTTTGGTTAGTGGAACATAAACCATCCTGAAAATCAGAATTCTTGACCTACCCCTAACTACAGGGGTGGCCTTGAGTCAGGTATTTTGCTCTCTGTGCCTCAGTTTCCCAACATATGCAATGTCTGAAGTGGTATAAGTCAGCAGTTTCCAAGTGTAGGACTTTTAAATGATGCTGACCCCTGATGGGGTTTTCCCTGTTCCACAGAAAAATGAGAGAAATAATGAAAATGGTGCACGTGTGTGTCTGGAAGGCACTGAGCAAGGAGTGCACGCACATACACACACACACACACACACACACTCCAGTAAAGATGCCCACTCCCTTTCACAAAGAAGGACTTGCCTTTATTCTGAGTATGTCTTTCTTACTTCAGGAATGTTAAAATGTCCTTTCTTTTGCAAAATGATTGTGATAATAGATAGTCCTTATAATTAATGTTTTACTTCGCAAAATAAAAAGCTGGTGGTCCTATGTTTGTACCTTTCTCTGTGTGTGTGTGTGTGTTCTCTGTAACTGGTCTGTGCAATACACTGAACCATTGAACTGGATGTCCTGTACAGTTTATAAAGCTCTGATACACTCCAGCTCAGATATTGCCCTGCTGTTTGTCATCAACATTAATAAACTCATTAAAAAGGCACAATAGAATGAAGGTTTTCACAACTTTCCCTGTCACTGTTTCGTTTGATGCCTCATTAGGGACAGGAAGCATGGTGCAGTGGACCAAGTTCAGACTTGAGTTTGAATCCTGGCTGTGTCACTTCTGTGTGACTTTGGGCAAGTCACTTAACCTCTCTGAGTTTCTGTTCCCTTGTCTGTAAAACAGGGATCATGCTGTCTACCTCAGGCACTGTGATAAGATGGACAGTGACATTTACAAAGCTCTCACCCTGAGCTGGCCTCAGTAAGCAGGAGCTACACTCTTAGTGGTTATGATCAGCTGCAGGGCTGCAGGAACACAGCGTGCATCCTCCTGAGCCCAGCCACATCGCAAGCCCTGAGAGGGGAGGTGAAGCCTGAGAAGTCCACTGAGGCCCTGCTCCTCTCACTCCGGCACTGGGCCAGCAGGCCTGATGACCCACAGAGGGTCCCTAAATTGTGGTATTCTAAGTTGCAGGTGTAAGAGATGAGCAAACCCATATAGGATTTTTCCAACACAAAGGGCCCCCCTGCCCTTCAAGGCACTCCCCAAGCCCTCCGGCCATGCCCTAACCTGATTTCCTCATTGATGGCATCCAGCTGCTCCTGCAGCATCATGGCCAGGGTCTGGGCATCTGAGTGGCCGCTGGGGGAGACAACGTCCGCAGAGCCCACCAGACCCCCTGGCTCATCCTCATCTGCGTCGGAGATCTCAGGGTCACTGTCAAAGGCAGGGGTGGCTGCCGGGGCCAGCATCCCAGGCAATGGAGAAGTCTCCCAGTCCTTAGCAAAGGAGGAGGGTAAAGGAGTCATAATAAGACACCCAGATAACTGCAGAGCAGGACCCTCCCTACCTCTACCCAGCAGCACTGGCATCTCCTGGGAGCTTGTTGGAAATGCAGAATCTCCGGCCATACCACCAGACCTACCGATTCAACTTCTGCATTTTAACAAGACCCCTGGGTGGTTTTTTGTTTTCTGTTTTTGTTGGTCTGTTTCTTGAGATGGAGTCTTGCTCTGTCACCCAGGCTGGATTGCAGTTTTGCGATCTCGATCTCGGCTCACTGCAACCTCCGCCTCCCGGGTTCAAGCAATTCTCCTGCCTCAAACTCCTGAGTAGCTGGGATTATAGGCACATGCCACCATGCTACCACGCCCAGCTAATTTTTTGTGTTTTAGTAGAGATGGGGTTTCACCATGTTGCGCAAGTTGGTCACGAACTCCTGAGCTCAGGCAATCTGCCCACCTCAGCCTCCCAAAGTGCTGGGATTACAGGCGTGAGCCACCATGCCCGGCTGACCCCTGGGTGATTTGTTTGCACATTATATTCTAAGAAATACTGCTCTGTTAAGAAGAGAGTCCAGGCCGGGCGCGGTGGCTCAAGCCTGTAATCCCAGCACTTTGGGAGGCCGAGACGGGCGGATCACGAGGTCAGGAGATCGAGACCATCCTGGCTAATACGCTGAAACCCCGTCTCTACTAAAAATACAAAAACTAGCCGGGCGAGGTGGCTGGCGCCTGTAGTCCCAGCTACTCGGGAGGCTGAGGCAGGAGAATGGCGTAAACCCAGGAGGCGGAGCTTGCAGTGAGCTGAGATCTGGCCACTGCACTCCAGTCTGGGCGACAGAGCGAGACTCCGTCTCAAAAAAAAAAAAAAAAAAAGAAGAGAGTCCAGAGACAGACTGCTTTGGTTTGAATCTCAGCTCCACGAAATACTAGTTGTGCAACCACAGGAAAATTGTTTAACCTCTCTGTACCTCAGTTTCTTCATTTGTAAAATGGGGATGGTAAGGTACTTACCTCATAGATAGCTGTGAGGATCAAATGAGGAAAATACATGTAAAGCCCTTAGCACAGTGCCTGGCACAAAGCAAGCACTATATAAAAGCTATCACTTTCCATTCACACACACTCAAAGGCTGACTACACCCAGGAAGCCAGAAAGGCCAAGCAGGCCTGACTAGACATTCTGCAGAGTTTCAGCTCGTCACAGGAGAGTTCGGCCAACCCCGAGAGGTGGCCGCTTCTCTGAAATCATCCTACAAACCTATCCAGCGGGCAAAGGCCCAGAAGAGGGGAAGGCAAAGAACTGGGCTGGGAGAGCCAGAAGAGCAGAGAAGGAAGAAAGGGGGCCAGGGACAGAAAGGTACTCTAACACCCATCCTCTATGACCCAAGCCTCCTAACTCCCCCTCAAGGCTCCTGCAGCCTCTCAGCTCCTGGACAGCTGCTATGTTCTTATAAATAGAAAGAGTAAAGAAGTCAGGGGAGAAAGAAAAAGAGGCGCCTTCAGATTGTGACTCCCCCATCAGACTAGGAGTTTCTTAAGAGCAGAATGAATCTTCCCCGGAGACTAGGAGTTCCCTCTTTCTCCATCTATATCTTCTAATGCCCCAGTGCTCTAAATGATATTTAGAGGACCTGGACTCAGAACAGAACATGACGAATAATTGCACTTTCCCAAAAGATCGAACTCGGCATTTTTCTGCCCCATATCTTTCCTCATTCTCCCCTAATCTCCCTAGGCAGACTCAGACAGCATGAACGCACAGCCGCTTCTCGGAAAACTCCAGGTGCCATCCCAAGGGCCAGTTAACCTGTCATCCCTCCCTCATCTCCCCCATGAACCACAGCTTTTGTTCCAGAAAGTTTGCCAATTCCATCTTACCCATGAAGCACCGCCCCCGCTCCCCACGCCCGACCACCAGATACACACGCCTGCACGCCCAGGCACACGCACACACACTTCAGTGGGGCCTCAGGGACTGTTGGCTGCCTGCCAGCCCCCACCTCTTGCCCACCAGGAGGCCAAGGCAAGGGGGGGGCACAGCTGTTGCAGCTGACGATGGTCTCAACCCCAGGGCTGCAGCTGTCGTTGACACAGGGGAGGGAAGGGGAAGGATTTGCCCCATACACCAGCCGTCTGCGTAACTGGAGCCAGGCACGCGGCCGAATTGACCCCAAACTCCCTGAGGAGATCCCTCCACCCCCTCACCTTGGCAGACTCTTCCCTCAATGCCGAGTAGCGGCGATGCACGCCTGGGGGTGCGTGTGTGGTTGTGCCCAGGGAGAACCGCACGTCTGCTGCACTGCCCATGTGCGACCTTGAGCGGTGATGGGGGAGAGAAAAGACAGGCCCTGAAGACTGAGAGCCCCAGCTCACACCCAGTGGGCCCAAAGAGTCAAGGGATCTTCAGCTCAGAGAAGAGACGTCTTAGCAGGACACGGAGCTGTCATAAATGCCTGAAGGGCTGTTGTGTAAGCAAGAGAGTAGACGTATGCCCCGGTGCCCCAGGGGTCAGACTGAGCCGGGGGAGAAAGTTCCAGAGAGTGGCTTTCCATCTGGCATAAGAAAGATCTTCTAATGGCAAGGGTTGGCTTATGATGCAACTGGTGGCTTTTAAAAAGTTGAGCTCCCCATCAAAGAGGTATTCGAG